>NC_091791.1:32755416-33356875 GCF_041296235.1 Equus asinus | reverse complement strand
GAGAAAGCCAGAAATATATAAAAAGACCTGCAACAAAATGGAAAATCGTCTGCTTAAACTAGAAGAGGTAAGTGCACCAAGTTAAACTACTCACTGATAGTATGTGACATTTGTTTTTAGTAAAATATTTAATATATTTCTTAAATGTTTTTGATAGGGAAAGTGTTGGTTTGAAGAAAGTGGAGAGATAATGTCATTACCGTCGCCTATTAGACAGTCATGGAATTTTAGAGTGAACTTAAGCAAGGAAACTTTCAATCCAGCACTGAAGACCATATATAAGAAGGTAACCATCAGCAGTTGATTTGTAATTATGGTTAGAATTCTTGTAATATCAATTATAACTTATGTTTTTGTGGTAATTCACTCTTTAATGATATTAGTAAGTCTAGTAATGGCAAAACTGTGATGAAATGTTAAATAGCGGTTAAAATTATGTTTTTGAGGAATATTTAATGATATGAGGAAGTGCTCAAAATAAAATGTGAGGTAAAAAAAGCAGAACTTAAAATTATATATGATGCTAATTTATAAAAATAGATAGTGAATGAATGAATTTATCAATAAATGGATAAGTACATACATATATGTGTATATAGATAAAAACACTGAAAAATATATCAAAGTTAGTAATTATCTCTGGATAGTAAGACATAGAAGTATTTTTATTTTATTTATATTCTTGTCTACTTTCTGAATTTCAAAAATGAATGTATATTATACTTATAATCAAAGAAACAAATTTTTTATGTATTCTAAAAGACATTATGAAAATTAGTAGTCCATTAACCTAATGAGACGAAATGTTTAGACAGAAATAGTTATATTATAAAATTGTCTTGAAAAGCTTTAAATCAGAGCTATGTACAAAAACTTAATTGCCCATTCACTTCCCTTAACCATTCTATATATGGGAAATAAGGCTGTAAGTTTATACAAAGTGGAAATAAGTGGACAAAATAAAAAAATAATAATAAAAGAATAAAAGAAGAAGGAGGGAAAATCTCTGGTACTTATCTTCTTGTTCTTTCCTGTTACATGGCATAACTTTTACACTTTATGGTGACAATGGTGTTTTTTTTTTGCTTTTTTGTAAATTTTGCTTAAGACAATAGCACACAGATTTTTTTTTTTAAGATTTTATTTTTTTCCTTTTTCTCCCCAAAGCCCCCTGGGACATAGTTGTATATTCTTCGTTGTGGGTCCTTCTAGTTGTGACATGTGGGACGCTGCCTCAGCGTGGCTTGATGAGCAGTGCCATGTCCGTTCCCAGGATTCGAACCAACGAAACACTGGGCTGCCTGCAGCAGAGCACACGAACTTAACCACTCAGCCATGGGGCCAGCCCTGAGCACACAGATATTTTAACATAATTATCTGAGACCATTGCTCTTGGCAAGAGAGGTCCTTGAAACAATGGCAGTTTGTTGAATGAATGAATGAATGAACGAGTGAATGAACAGAAAGTTGATAACAAGTAAATGCAAAATATACAAGTTTTGGAGAAATATTAACCACCATTCCAGGTTAACCTTTATAATCATCCAGAGTCCCGAGTTGGAAACTACTGGGCTAACCAAGTGACTTTTTCCTTCAGTGTGTCTTTTCTAGCTTCATCCAAGCACAATTTTAGTATTCTATGGACTCTTAGAGTTGGGAATAAATGTAAATGTCACTTCACCAAACAGCTAAACTGAGTATTAAAATTCATCCTGTAGAATTCTTAATAGGTAATGTTCTGGAATTTGTGTCAGATAAATGCCTCTGCCTACCGTTCTCTTCTAATCTTCTCCACATTTTTTACTCTGCCCAGCTAGCCTTGGAGGCAAGGCTCATCTGGGGTTTCTCACCAGAGTAAAAGAAATATAAGGCAACTGAAGCAGAGACAATAGCTGCCTGAGTATCAAAGTCCTGTCTTTGCTTTTGCCCCTGCCAGGTACTGTGATACCCTGTTTTACCTCTGCTACCCCAGGTCTCTTTTGCTTGTTGTTTGCTGACTGGTTTTGCCTGACCATTTGACTATGCCCTTTGCTATACTTCCTCGTCTAGGACTCCTCTTATATATTTACCTAGATTTTATCAGCTTGGATGTTTTTGTGCTTTTATCTGGGCTTTGATTCATTGTTGCCTGGATCTTTGTGCTTTTGGTCTAACACACTTATCTAGTTCTAGAAGTTCACTTAATCCCCGCAATCAACTGCTGCTTATAACCTATGTCAAGGAACTTACCACCTCCTGAGAGAATTCATTCAGTGTTAGCCAGTTCTAATTGTTTATTGTTTTCTGTGTTGAATTAAAATCTGCCTCCTAGATGACTAATATTCATTTAAACATTAAAAAACTCATAAAGTACTTCACCTATGTGACAGCTCTTCAAATATTTGAAGCCTATGGTCGCTTCCACTTTTAGCTTTTGCTCTCTGGTCTAAACTCACTTCCTTTGACTGTTGTTGGATATTCCACCACCTCAGTTACCCTCCTCTGGCTCCTGAGCACCACAGTCATTAGGTACTGAATTGGACAGAACCAAGGGCAGAGGCTCGTGTCATTCCAATAGAAACCCAAAGCAAGTAACCAACACAGTTGCTGAATCTGCTTAACAAGACAGGCATCTCTAGCTTAGCAACTTTAATTTCCAAAAGTTCACTTATAATTTGGTTGTTTAAAACTGAAACTGTCTATTTCCTTCCTAGTTTTGCCTGGTTGATCACCAGTTTACTACTGATTAACCAGATATTATAGGTGGAATCAAGAGCAGGGTCCTCTTCTTGAGGTGGCCCTCACATAGAAAATAGAGACTTACAAGATAAGGATAAAACAAAAAGAAGCTTCATGGCTGTTCCCTGGCCTCCTCTCAACCCAATGAGGAAAAAGAAGAAGATTCCTAGTTCAGGAAAGGGTAGAGAGGGTGAGATGTAGGCATCATCCTGGTGACCTACAGTCCTTGAGAAGCCCTGGATCTGCCACACCAGGTCAGAGGTAGGACAGCAGTTTTTTCAGTGTAATAGCAATGGCACAGACTGGAGGACGTGTTCTATTACACTAGACTGATCCAGAGAGAGGGTTCATGCTGCCCTTTTTAGGAGGATGCAGTCATGGGCTCTTATCAAGAGTGGCTAGGCAATCATGAATTAGGCTGTACATGCGAAGTAATCCACTAACCCTCTCAAATTATATTACTAAAAACCGATCACCTGCGTATTCAAACATATGTGCTTAAATTCAAAGTAGAGTACTAAAACATAGTTGAATCATTTTGTATGTAATCTGAAGTCTACAGATTTCATCTCATCTGGCGTCCAAATGGAGATAGTCTCACCTATAAGGAAAGATGATCTCCTAATAAGTTAGCATTTGCTTAAAGGGTCCAAACCCCTCCAGGGAATTTTCCAGAGGGTTACCAACATATTCTCCTAGGAACAATGTTTTAATAAGGGTTTGCCATTTAACTCTGGTCCCCAGATGACTTAGATCATCTTGTAGTCGAACTATTCACCCAAGAGTTCTAAACACCATTTGTCATAGTATTTTTATAAGAAATTATTTTGAGGTTTATAACTTGAAAATCTAACTTCTACTAGCACGCAATAGTAAAGTGGATGACAATAATTTATAGCAAAATGATTAAAATGCTGTAATATAAATATATTTTATGAAACCAAGGGCCATAATCGATTTCAAGGAAGAAGGGTCAAATTATTGTTTTTTACTTTTCTGTATCTCTTAATTTTCTTGTAATCAACATGTTACTTTTATAAGGAGTTACTTATAATTTCAAAAGAAATAGAATCAAGTTAACATTGTGTACATATTTTTCCTTAAAAGGCAGTGAAATCTGATCTAGAAAGCTCTATTAGGAACAAAATGGAAGGTCAAAGGGAATTCTATCAATTAGATCTCAACATTGTGGGTTTGCAGTTCAGCCATCATCCTCTCTTCAATCAAGAACAAGTATTATGTGCTAGGCTGCTCCAACTTTATGAGTGCTTCCAGGACAGGCAGCAACAGAATTTACCTCAGCTGCTTTCTGAGAAGGTGAGAATGGCTTTCACTATATTTATGGAGCTGAACCTTTAATATTTAAAGAGAAAACAAACTTCTTAACACAGGGCAAATTATCATGGGACATTTTCCCTTAGCACTTTAAATATTTAGCTAGTTAGAACAATGGTTGCTTTCAGTTTTTCTGAAAAGAAACTGTAGGAGTTCATTGGCCAGGGAGGCAACCTCAAACATCCTGCAGAATATTTCGCGCTTACAAATGGTTTACTAATCAGTGGTATTCAAAGACCTTAATTCACTTGATTGAATTTTCATGTAGCAATTGTGTGGGAGAACTTAATAAATGAAGTCCATGCATTAATAATGTCAGAATATTTCCTAAAACAAATATGGAATATTTGGACTTTTAGTATAATATGGCCATTGTTTCCATGAATAGAGGAACCAAATCGGAAATTAAGGTGTTTAACCACTCCCCATTCATGACACTTCGGTCATTTCCTTTTTTTTTTTTTTTTTAACTGAGGAAGGTTAGCCCTGAGCTAACATCTGTGCCAGTCTTCCTCTATTTTGTATGTGGGTCACTGCCACAACATGGCTGCTGACAAGTGGTGTAGGTCTGCACCTGGGAACTAAACCTGGGCCACTGAAGCAGAGCATGCCAAACTTAACCACTAGGCCATGGGGGCGGCCCCTCATTTCTACTTTTTTTATGATTGCAAATAATAAAGCAGTGAACATCCTTGTATCTATATATTTGAGCATGCATATGAAAATTTGTGAGGCTAGATTCCTAGAAATGAAATTGCTTGGTCAAGGGTATGGGTTCATGAAGTTTAAATTTTATTAGATAGTGATGAATTGCCTTTCCAAAATAGTTTTTCCAATTTGAATTTCCACTGGCAGTATAGGACAGAGCCCACTTCCCAGAGTCCTTACCAAGTAGTTGATATTATTTGCCCATTTTTCTGTTGCTTTGTATATCTTTAACTAATTACTCTGTAAGTTTAAAATATATATAAATGTATATTCTGGATGTAAGTCTATAAAAGATGTACAGTCATGAGTCGCTTAATGATGGGGATATGTTCTGAGAAATGTGTTGTTATGCGGTTTTGTTGTTGTGTGAACATCATACAGTGAACTTACACAAACCTAGATAGTATAGCCTACTACACACCTAGACTGTATGGTTCTAATCTCATGGGACCACCGTCGTATGTGTGACCCATCATTGACAGAAATGTCATTATGCAGCTTATGGCTGTGTATCTTTTGAATATGTTTTATATATTTTTGTTCTATTCTGTTACTTGCTTTTTCACTTATTTTTCATATCTCTTGGAAAATATTTTATGAGGTCAAATCTGTTACTCTTTTTACCTGTGGATTTTAGGTTTTGTTGTTTGCTTCCGAAGCTTCCTAAGACCTTCTCTACCCCAAGTGTATTAATCAGCATGCCTTTGGTTGCAATTCACAGAAAACTCTCTTTCAATTGCTTTAAACAATGAGGAAAAGATATTACTTGCTATATCAAAATTTCCAAGTTAGGGCAGCTCTAGAGTTGTTTATTTGATGACTTACTATCATTAACAACACTAGCTTTTTTGTCTCTTTCTAATCTTCGTCTTCAGCAAGTTGACTTGGTTAGCTCCTCTCATGGGAACTTACAGAGTGGCTGCTCCAGTTCAAGGCATGCTGGCCACATACACAATATGCAGCATAGCATCTTAGTTTGAGAGCCCTCTCCAACCTCTCCCCCACACCTCAGCAGATTTCCCCTCATGTCTCATTGACTAGAACTATATCACATGATCATGCCTAAACCAGTCACTGGAAAGAAGAATGAAATTGCTACAAATGTCTAGACTAATCGGGGTTTACCTCTGAAGCACGTGGAAGAAGATTGAGCAATTGAACAAGATTAGGTTCTGTCAACCAAGAGAAATGATCATTTGAGGGCAACCAATAGTGTCTGACAGGTCAAAATTATAAAGATATATTTCTATATATTCTAATAATATGTGTGTGTCTATGTGTGTTTGTGTGTGTGTGTAATTTCTAGCCTTTTCTTCTATCTAGAGTTTATATCTATGTCTTTTAAGCTTAGGCTCCAACTCAGTTTCATTCCTCCCCAAAAGTTAGCTTTATATCCAAACACCATAATTGTTCTACCGATTTAAAATTCTGCCTTTATCTTAAACCAGCTTCACATATTTACATAGATGTGTTTAAGGATTATGTATTCCACTTTATATTGATCTAGTCCTACCCTGTTTTAATTACTATATTTAATTATTAAATTATGATGTAGTAGGACAAGTGCCTCCTCATTGTATTTTTCTAGAATATTTTTGGATACTCTTATAGATTTGATCTTCCATACGAACCTTATAATTAGTTTGTCAACTTCTATTTTAAAAATTCTATTACCATTTTTGTTGTGATTGCATTATATCAATTTTGAAAGAAATTTTATCTTTATAAAAATTGGGTTTCGGGGCCGGCCTGGTGGCGCAGCTGTGAAGTTCGCACGTTCCGATTCTCAGCAGCCTGGGGTTCGCCAGTTCAGATCCTGGGTGCGGACATGGCACCGCTTGGCAAAAGCCATGCTGTGGTAGGTGTCTCACATATAAAAAGTACAGGAAGATGGGCATGGATGTTAGCTCAGGGCCAGTCTTCCTCAGCAAAAAGGAGGATTGGCAGTAGTTAGCTCAGAGCTAATCTTCCTCAAAAAAAAAAAAATTGGGTTTCTTCATCCAGGAATATAGTGTCTTCCCATTTATTGATTCTCTTATGTCTTCCAGTAAAAGTTTACATGAATTGGCTTTAGTCCTGGAGTTGCCACAAACTGACACTAACTGTGACAGATTTCTCCTGCACATGTTTTAGGGTATAGTTTCCTCTAGTTTTATTTCTCTATGGATATTCTCTGTGGATATTTCTCTCTGTTTTATACTTTCCTAGGTATATTTCGTTCTTTTCATTTTATTTTTTCTTGTTTTCCTATGATATTATGCATTTATTCTTTTACAAAGAGATACAGATCTAGATATAGTTATAAATATGTATATATAGATATGGATGTGACAACGGCAATGGATATAGATAAAGACAGACTATCTTTTCTGTAACCATAAGATTTTAGGTAGAAAATAAGGTGGAGTCCTGTGCTCAGTCTGCCATCTTTATTGATTGGCATTTGTTTATATTAATTGATGAATTGATTACCTAGAAGATTCAATGTATAATGTTTATTTCTTAGATGGATATTGAGGTTCTTCTCAATTCTGCCCCAAGGTGCTTATATGAAATATAGTTTGGAAGACAAGACAGTAATACGCAAAATTTATACACTTGTGCTTCTGCCGCACACACCTAGTCTGCAGATGAATTGGACTGATGGTAACAGGTAGATGAAATGTACCAAAAAAGCTCATTTTTTTATTGTAGTAATACTGCTTTATAACATTATATAAATTTCAGGTGTGCATCATTATATATTTCAATTTCTGTGTAGATTACATCATGTTCACCACCCAAAGACTAATTACAATCCATCACCACACACATGTGCCTAATCACCCCTTTCACTTTCCTCCCTCCCCCTTCCCCTCTGGTAACCACTGGTCCAATCTCTGTTTCTATATGTTTGTTTGTTGTTGTTTTTATCTTGTACTGATGAGTGAGATCATATGGTATTTGACTTTCTCCCTCTGACTTATTTCACTTAACATAATAATGGACCCTCATGGTCCATCCATGTTGTCACAAGTGGCCGGATTTCATCATTTCTTATGGCTGAGTAGTATTCCACTGTGTGTACAAAAACACTCTTTTCTTTGTTGTAGCTTAAAGCACTGACAAATGCTACCAAATTAGCAAATGAAAATTTGGAAATAAGCCAGCTGACCAGAAAGTCTTTACAAGATTATTATTGGCAGATAAGGTAGGTTTGGGGCCATTCATGTATTTGTCAAGCATGTATTAAGTAACTTCTGTAGACAGAGTACTGCACTTGCTATGGAAGATACAAAATAAGAATATGACAGGCTGGCCTTGTGGTGCAGTGGTTAAGTTCGCACGTTCCGCTTTGATGGCCCGGGGTTCGCCAGTTCGGATCCTGGGTGCAGACATGGCACCGCTTGGCAAGCCATGCTGTGGTAGGCATCCCACATATAAAGTAGAGGAAGATGGGCACGGATGTTAGCTCAGGGCCAGTCTTCCTCAGCAAAAAGAGGAGGATTGGCAGTAGTTACCTCAGAGCTAATCTTCCTCAAAAAAAAAAAAAAGAAAATAACAATATCCTTACTCTTTAGGCAATTGCAGAAATGGTTCCAGCCTTTCGAAAAGACCTATCATTGTGTAAAAATATTTCACAGAAGTGTAACATGAAAGTAGTTGTAGTTTTAATATCCATTGATTTTTTTTTTTTTAAAGATTTTATTTTTTCCTTTTTCTCCCCAAAGCCCCCCGGTACATAGTTGTGTATTCTTCGTTGTGGGTCCTTCTAGTTGTGGCATGTGGGACGCTGCCTCAGCGTGGTTTGATGAGCAGTGCCATGTCCGCGCCCAGGATTCGAACTAACGAAACACTGGGCCGCCTGCAGCGGAGCGCGCGAACTTAACCACTCGGCCACGGGGCCAGCCCCTAATATCCATTGATTTTTAAAAAACAATTAAAAATGAGTTTAATACTTTTTAATTGACTTGCATTATATTATTGTCAACTGTTTGTATATATTTGAAAGTCTACAAACACATATGTGCAAGATATGTTATTAATTCAGACTACAGACAATACTTGAAGGGCATATAGATTTAAGGACAGCTGTAAAAAAAACATAGTCTAGGACCGGCCCATGGCTGAGTGGTTAACTTTGTGCACTCCGCTTCAGTGGCCCAGGGTTTTGCGGTTCAGATCCTTGGTGCAGACATTGGCACTGCTCATCAAACCATGCTGAGGTGCCATCCCACATACCACAACTAGAAGGATACACAACTAAAATATACAACTCTTTACTGGGGGGCTTTGGGGAGAAGGAAAAATAAAATCTTTAAAAGAACAAAAACATAGTCTACAAGTTGGGAACCATTGGCTTGTAGACTAATTGGGAAGAGAAGTTAGGAAAGTATGAAATAACTGGAAAAATAATTCCAAGATAAAACATATTTATGTGTCAAGGAATCTCCAAACATAGGAAAACTCACTCAGAGGTAATTATTGGGCAGAAAGTTCAGCTATGCACAAAGATATAACAATTGTCTGTAAATGAGAGTGATTTGATAGTTAAAGAATTTCCCTGACTCCCTACCCATTGACTTGACATGGTTCTACAAACTTTTAATCACTAGGGGTATCAGTTGATTTAAATAACTGGTTTCCTAGAATAACCTAGTTAAGGGCAAACAATATTATTTGAGAAAGTTGACGTGTGCCTTGCACAAGGCCTGGTGCATAGTTGAGTACTCAATAAATATTAGTTGAATGAATGAATGAATAGAAGTTATCAGTGTTTACAGAATGATAAATTAGTACTATTTATAAGATTAACTAAAACTTAAGGCAAAGAATAGTCATTGGTATAATGAACATCGAGCGAATAAACTTTAATGCAGGAAAAAGAAAAGTGGGCTTTAGATGGGGTCCAATGGTGGTGAATAGAGGCAACTACTATGTGTGTGTGTGTCTGTGTGTATGTGTATGGGAGGATCACTGAGGTGGTTATTGCTTTTATTAAAGCAGAGAAAAGGCAGTGTAATAGATTTCCATTCAGGAAAATTTGGGGAGTGGTGTTGAAATGCTGCACAGGGTAGTTTGTGGACATTTGAAAACCATTTCTACTAGAAAAGATATGCACATGAAATACAGTTAACTAAGAATGGCACATATGTATTTAACCTTTAACAACTGTCTAGTAGGTACCGAGTACCCACAATCACCTGATCCAGAAAAGAAATCTACAAGTCATTCGTGACCCCTCTCTTTACCTCTCTTTTCATCCCTCACATCCAACCATAACTGTTCCTACTGAGTCTGTTTTATTTCAGGTCTTTATCCCATAGCCTGACTACTCAAATAATCTCCTAAAATACCTCCCTTTAACCCAAGCTGCATATTGAAACCAGAGTGATTTTTTCTAAATAGGTTAAACCATATTAGTGGCTTCCTATTACCTTCAAGATAACATTCAGTAGCTTTAGCCTGATCTATAAGGCACTGCATAACCTTACTCCTGCTTACCTCTCCAGCCTCATGTTAGGAGCTCTCTGCCTTGGAAATTTATAGTCCAGGGCCTTAAATGGGCTATGCTTTCTGGGTTTTTTTGTTTTTGTTTTTTTGGGGTTTTTTTTAAGAAGATTAGCCCTGAGCTAATATCTGCTGCCAATTCTCTTCTTTTTGCTGAGGAAGACTGGCCCTGAGCTAACATCCATGCCCATCTTGCTCTACTTTATATGTGGGATGCCTACCACAGCATGGCTTGCCAAGCAGTGCCATGTCTGCACCCGGGATCCGAACCGGCAAGCGCCAGGCCGCCAAAGTGGAACGTGCGCACTTAACCACTGCGCCACCGGGTTGGCCCCTGGGCTATGCTTTCTAATATCTGTATATCTTTGTTTTAATGCCTCTTGTTTCTACAACGTTATTTTATTGTTTTCTGCCTAACACCTAGTCAACATACACATTTTATTTAATTCCATGTTACTTTCTCAGGGAGGCTCTTACTTGCCCATTAGGTTAGATTAAATTTTCTTTCTTTGTATACTCACATAGCACTTATGTATTTGCCCTTTCATAATATTCATCACATTTGTAATTACTTGTTCTGTCTTTTTCCCTGCTGGGATATTAGTTACCAGCACCTAAAATACTTCCTCCAACATAATAGATATCTGTTATGTATTTATTGATTTGAATCGAGTGTCACATACTCCATGAAGTCTTTCCTTACTATTGTCTGCCATTGTCTTATTTATGCCCACACTCTAGCTTGCATGTGCTTCTATCATAACACGTATGACATTTTATTGCATTGATTAATTTACGTGTCTGTAAGCTTCTTGAACCCAGAGAGCATGTCTTTTTATCTTTTTATCCCCTCTTAGCCAGCACAGTGCCTGGCAAGTAGTAAGCACCCAATAAATACTTACTAAGTAAATGAATGGCAATAGGCTTCTATTTCTAGCAGTATGGTAGACTAGATTCCTTGAATGACCCTTTTAGTGAAAACAACTAAAAATGTCTGGTAAAAGACGAATATTATCTTTAGAGACATATTGCTGAAATGGCAAGAAGGTAAGGAATCTGCAAAAGCCAAAAACAAAGTGAAAGGAGAAATCCTAAAAATTAGAGATTTTACATTGAGGATATTTGTTAAGCACTAGTAATCCGGAGCTAACATTCAAGTGACTTCATGGAGTGCCAGAGACAGAAGATAAAGCCAAGTTTAACTTAATTGGAAAGTCTAATAGGAAATCACTATATAATGGGTGTTAAACCTCATGAAAGGAAGAATGTAAACGGGATAACAAATGAACTTGTCTTTGACCTTTACTCTAGGCAGGAGGGGAAAAATACTCCTTTGAAAAGTCATAATCACAAGCCCACAATCATGCAGATTTATGACCTGAATTTACACTACTTATGTGGTCTAAAATCTCAGATTTAGAATTTAACTTAAAATAGCCCCAGGTTGGTAGTGACACCAGACAATTGGCAAAGCCAATAAGTAGTCTTTCTGGAAGAACACAACTTTAACCCTAGCTCAGAGATATTCCAAAGATGTGAAATTCTAAGGAACATGAGTTTACAAACAGAAATAAGTCAGGAAGGATTGATGAGCAAAGAAAGTAGTGAATATGTGGGTAATTCTTAATGAGCAATGATGTAATGATGTCTTCTGGGGTATAAAAATATAGAGAGAGTTAAAATATAAAGCTTCTAGAGTGGAGTGAACAATGGAGGAGGGTAAATGTAATTAAAGATACCTGCATTGACCGGGAGAAAAGTAAAGGTAGAGCTTAATGTTAGACTTTGATAAATCAAGGACTTAGATTTTACCTTATAACCTCTAAAGGAAAAGAATAAAAAGATATAGTTTCCAAATCAATAGAAGAGGAAAATGGCATAGTAAGAAAATACTCAACCAGTCTAAAAGAAGGCAAGAAAAGAGAGAAAAAGGAACATAGAAACAGATGTGACAGGTAGAAAGCATAAAAGAAAATGGTGGAGTTAAACCTAAATGTATCTAAATGGATTAAGTGCTCCATTTTTATCTAGATTGATAGACTGGATTAAAATTAAAAAAACAAAATCCAATTATATGTTATTTACAAGGGACTTATCTAGAACATAAGGATATAGAAAGATAGAGAATAAAAATAGTGGAAAAAATATGCCACACAAACACTAACAAAATAAAGCTGGCATAGCTATGTTAATGTAAGATAAAATAAATATTTAAGGCAAAAAGCTTTACTGGAGATGAAGAGGGCCACATCAAAATGATGTGGGTTAATTCACATATATTCGTATATATGTGTGTGTGTGTATATATATATGTATATATATATAGCTAAGTTGAGATGATTCCAGGAATGCTAGGATGATTTAACATTAGAAAATCAATCAGTGTAATTTATCACACTAATAATTTGTTTGCAACGTCATGAAATACAATAAGCATCTTTTTAAGCAGTACATTACTTCAAAATACAAATAATATGCTCACACTACCCATCAGGCAAAGTACCTCTAAATTTGAAGCAATGGTTCTAATTGTTAATCTGAAAAAAGTATAATAAGTGCACTACAGAATGTCCAGAAAACCTGGAAATATATAGATTTTAGCAGAGCACTTTTGAATAGTGAAAAATCTGTAAGTTATATAAGAGTGAATCTCTAAATGGAATTTCAGTCTCTATATCAAGATGTGGGTAAAATGAAAAAAAATCGTAAGATGGGAAGTCCAGCAGATTTAGTGGAATACATTCTTCCAGGCCATTTTTAATGACTTGTAGTGCTAATCCATCAACATCTTTTTGATCTACCGTAATTATTGTAGTAATACAAAACAGCTCTATGACTTAGAAAGGGAAAAGGACTTCTCTCTACTGCACAGTATGTTACGGACTTGGAAACAGATAAAATCCCTTCGACAACGGCAAGGGTTTACAAGCACCCCAATAAAGTTACAGTTTCAGAGGTGAGTGGCTCTCTATTTGTTCTTATAGGTCTGCTGAGGAACTACCCATGAATCACTGGGAATTCACAGTAACTGGGAGAAAATCCAGAAGCTAGACTACTATTTGATGTAGTCAACAAAGGACTTGTATCTTGAATATATAAACAATTCTTACAAATTAATAAGACAACTCGATTAAAAACTAGGCAAAAGATTTGAACAGACACTTCGCCAAAGAAGAATGGCAAATGAACACATGAAAAGATGCTCAACATCATGTCATGTCAATAGATAAATGTAAATTAAAACCACAATGGGATATACTACACACCTATTAGAATGGCTAAAACCCAAAACAAAACAAAAAAGAAAAGAAAGACAATAACAAATGCTGGCAAGGATGCTGATCAATAAGAACTCTCATTGCTGGTGGGAGTGCAACATGGGAAAGCCACTTTGGAAACAGTTTGGCACTTTCTTATAAAGTTAAACATAGACCTAGAAATCATACTCCTAGGTAAAACGTGTAAGTCATAAAAACATGTCTAGTGGAGGAGATAGTTACGATTAAAAACTATGCTTAATCATGTAAGCTGTTTGTGAACTCACAGTGAAATAACTGGTTCCTTCCCCACAACCCATTATCCTGGGTCTTTGTTTTTCAAAACTGTAAAAGATGAGTGTAATTTCAGGCAGTTAAGAAAGATATTTAACTTTTGATTTTTTTCCTGCTGCAATGGTTTAGAAAGTCCTTCTGACAGTTTCTAAACCTAACCCAGCATGGAACTTTGTTTATCTTAGACACCTAAGTTCATGTAAACTTTCTGTCTTGCCTTTAATCCTTTAAACCAGTCAATACACCCATGCATTAAGAACCTCTCCTCAGAAAAGGAGAGCCACAGATGCCATAAGCTTCCTCAGAACACCAGCTCTGGGCCAATATTGCCTGCTCGTCACCTACTCTTTTTCTCACTACTATGTACTCTAATCTCGTGTGAGGCCCTTTGCATTTGTTCATCCTTAGATTTAACATTCGACCTTCCCAGTGGACTTTGGCTTGGGTTTGTGTCTCCAGTTTACTTCTGGTAGAGGACTTCTGAACTAAATCCCACAGCGACAGTGACAAGGTTGGCCCCAGCAGGGCTAGCCCGAGCTACCTTAAATTGGGGCATTTAGTTTGAGCAGTTAAAGTATCGTTCTGATCAACTAGAAAAGCTGTATGTTTGAAGATGCTCCTGGGAACTCTGTTTCGTGGCCAAGTTAACCACTAGTGACTTCACCACAAGCCTCCGTCTTGTGAACCCTAACTGAATAAGCCTATAGCCAGACTTACAGGAAAGACAGTACTTATGACAAGAAAGCCTGGACCTAGAGCTTACATTACCTTTTCCTCACGTATTTTTGTTTTGTGCATATTGAATTTGACCAGTATTGGGTCTGGGTTTTCAACACAGGTAGTCTGATCTCAAGCTGTGTAATATCTACACTAGATTCCCTGTATTTTATTTCAGAAGACAAAAAACATATGATATTCTTGAAATAGCTTTAGTGAGATATAATTCACGTACTGTACAGTTGACCCATTTAAAGTGTACAGTTCGATGGTTTTTAGTATATTCACAGAGTTGTGTAACCATCACCACAATTTAACATTTTATTACATTCTAGTCGTCACCTCTCACATGTGTGGACGTATGTTTTTATTTCTTAGGGCGTATACCTAGGAACGGAATTGCTGGGTCATATGGCACGTCTAGGCTTAACATTTTGAGGAACTGTTAGGCTGTTTTCCAAAGCAGCCGCACCATTTTATATTCCCAACAGAGCATATGATATTTTATCAAAGAATCTCCTTTTTAAAACATTAAAATTAAAAAGCAAATTTTTTTGCTGAAAAGAATAAAGCCCTGAGCTATCAGGAAAAGTCGTCCCAGATCAATTATTTTCTGAAGGTGTTCCAGGTAACTGGGATTTTGCTGGACTGCTAACAAAAGAGGAATAATAATAATACTTACTTCATAGGGTTGTTGTGAGTATTAAATGAATTAATATGTGTAGAGTATTCAGAACATTGCCTGGCATGTACTTAGTAAGTACTATATAGGAGTTACCTAGTATCTAGCAGTAGTATAGTAATGTCTGAACTGCTTACTGTTTATGCATAAATACCAAGGAGTATAACTGGGATTTACCACTTAATAGCACTGTGGTCACCTGCCCTTATACATGGCATGTTCTCACAGCATAAAAAACATGAGAGGAAGAAAAATGAGAGGAAACATGGTGTGTGTCCTTAATTTTATATCTTCCTTCCCCCTTGGTTACTTATTCTCACCAGAGAAAATGTTACTTGATGGCTTTAAAAAGGGCTATAAACACTAATGGTAAATTTACTGGGTAGGGAGAAATCTGTGAAAACTGAGAACAAACTTATGAAGTTTTTAAAAATATATATGTAAGTTTATCATATTGATAATTTCCTTGAGATGTAAAATTATTTGTTGTAAGAGATTACATGTTTGTGTGTATGTGTGTGTGTGTGTGTGTGCGCGTGTGTGTGTTTTGGCAAGACCTCTAGTAACTCTCAAAGACTTCCGTTATTTCTGCTTTAAATAACTCTATTTATTATTAATTAGGATAAGAATGAATAAACGTGATGAAGAAGAACTGTCAGGAATGTCTGAGACTGAGAAGAAAATGGAAGGAAAAGTTTTCAAGAATGGGGAAAAGCAGGAGGTATTTATATTGCAAAATAAAATTCAACATATCTTAACTAGTTATAATATTAAATTGTTTGGTAGAATAGGAAATTTTGGTATTCGTAACAGTTACCCAACAAAATGACAAATGTAAGAAATAGAAGTTTAATTTTAAGGGTAATTATCCTAAGCAATAAACTTACATTGTAAATTATATACTTATTTTTTTTGTTTCTAGAGCCTCTCATATTTAGCTTCAGAACTTGAAGAAACAGATATTGAAAGAAGAAAGCCAGTTACCTTGATGCCACAACTTTCTTTCACTGCAGAATTAACAAACTTTTCCAAGTGTTCGATGTAAGCATTTTTAAAGGATTATTTCTTCATTATATATTGTCTTTTAATTGGATTGTTTTAAGTAATAATGTTAGATTTCTTGAGTGAGTACCATATGCCGGGCACTTTGCTAAGTTTTTTTTATACATGTGCACATTTAGTTGCCACCATAGCTCTATGATATTATCCTCAGACTTAGAGATGGGGGTTTTAAGCTTATGGAAGGTTAAGTTGCCCAGGGTCACCCTTCTAATTCATGACTGAGGTGGGACATAAACCAGTTTGGTTGATGGTTGGTTTTTGTTTTTTTATGGTAGGAATTTTTGTTCAGGTATAACAATAGGTGGGATATAAAGCCATTGCAAAAAATAAGATAATACAGTTGCTCTTGCTTGTTAAGGGACCCCTTTTCTTTCATAGAAAGTATTCTGTATTGAGAGGGGCCTCTGGGCAATTTTCTACTTCGACACAAACTTCTTTCCTTCCCAGTTGTGACTTCTTTGAGTTGTAATGTTTTCTCCCTGCTCACAGGACATTTGTACAAAAACAGATATCATACAGATCCCCATTTCTGCCATCTCCAGGCCTGTGGATCTCATCTCCCTTAAAGAAGAAATGGCAACTCAGAGCACTGAACTAGGTCCAACTTTTCAACATCTCTCTCCCATGAGACACTTCATACCAGTTCATCTTTGAGTACTGTGAATGTGCGTCATTTAGCACAGTGTTAGAAGTGGGTACTTAATAAATATTCGTATCCACTAAATGAATGAATGGATGGTTAAATTTTAACGTGAACATAAAGGGTAGCAGACACAAAAGCACAGTTATCACTACCCTCCTCTGACGAGAGAGGTGCAGCAGTGAGGCTCTCTTTACTTGTTCTACATGTACTTCCACAAAGGGGCCGACATACTTTATTATGTAAGACACACGTTAAAAAAGGACCATCTAGGGGCCGGCCTGGTGGCGCAGTGGTTAAGTGCGCACATTCCGCTTCTTGGTGGCCCGGGGTTCGCTGGGTCGGATACTGGGTGCGGACATGGCACCGCTTGGCAAAAGCCATGCTATGGTAGGCATCCCACATATAAAGTAGAGGGAGATGGGCACGGATGTTAGCTCAGGGCCACTCTTCTTCAGCAAAAAGAGGAGGGTTGGCAGTAGTTAGCTCAGGGCTAATCTTCCTCAAAATAAAAGGACCATCTAAATGAGGACAAGAGAACAGGAGCCATAAAATGGAAGTTGGAAGTAAAGAGGAGAAAGAGAAGGAGGAAAACATTTGTGCTGGAGAGGCTAGACTAAAACTTAGTGGAAGTCAAGGCAAACGGAAATATGATGCTTTACATCTTTTCAAAATTGTTGCTATTCTGTGGCATTGCTGTCATTATGCATTTGAAATGTCCCATTGCATAAGAATTGATTCTCTGGAAGAGAATAATATACTGATGTCAAGGATAGAAATCAAGGAGTACAGGGATTAAAGAAGAATTAAAGAGTTTACAGGTGAAGAAAAAGGTAAGATTTCCTGAAGATAAATATAATCCTGAATTAAGGAATTTCCATAATCAGTTCATGAGCTCATTATTAAAACTGCTTTCAGGGGCTGGCCTGGTGGCGCAGCGGTTATGTGCGCATGTTCTGCTTTGGCAGCCTGGTGTCCGCTGGTTTGGATCCCGGGTGTGGACATGGCACCGCTCATCAAGCCATGCTGTGGCAGGCGTCCCACCTATAAGGTGGAGGAGGATGGTCGCAGATGTTGGCTCAGGGCTGGTCTTCCTCAGCAAAAAGAGGAGAATTGGCAGATGTTAGCTCAGGGCTGATGTTCTGCAAAAAAAACAAAACAAAACTACTTTCAAAGGGAAACGTAAAGGACAAATTTTACTAAACTATTTCTCTAACGGTAATTGGGAGAGTGGTCAGAAGAGGCTAACAGGAAGATAGGAAAAGTAAGTAATCTTGTGTCCCATAACACTCTGAGAAGTTTACAGAGAAGATGGGCTGATATGGGGGCAGGGTGATCCTGGGCCCACAGGATGATTAGGATGGAGAACAGAGGGAGATTTTATGTTTCAACCTAAGGATTATCTTCCAACCAGTCTTCTCCTTTCTGAAAAAGAGGATCAAGTCTTAAACATGATTAGGTCAGTTGCCTTGCAGTCAGAAGATATTCATTCACTAAATGTTGGTTGAGTGAATGAACGAATGAGTAAATGGATGGAAGACTCTTTTTAGGAGTTTCACATCACTCAAGGGATCCATTTATTCCCCAACAAGTGTTTTCCTAGAAGCCCCAGGGAAATAACCTCTGGCTTGCCTCTCTGATCTTTGGGTTCAGAGAAAGAATGTCCTGGAGAAAAAGGGTGTACAACCTAAAGCCTAAAGGGATTTACAAAGACCTTTAAAGGGACACAGTAATCCTATTGACTTAGAGCTACATCCTTGATGTTATTGAAAACATGGTATGTGTGCATGTGTGTGTCTTTTAAAAGTTAGAAAATATTTTTGAATTCTTGATTCAAGCTCCCCCACTCCCATTCCTAAGTCCCTCAGTTTTCTCCTCTTGTAAGACATCTTATTATGGGTAAGTGCTGTAATCTCTTTAAGTTATAGTTTAGTAAAGTAAATAGCTGAATGATTTATAGTACCTTGATTTTATGTTTCTTTCCATTTTTGAGTGAATATCTTTCTTTAAAAACATTTGACTGCGTAGGAGAGGCTTTTATCCACATATAGGGACGTGTTATTGGGCTTAAAGATACCATTTGACCTCTAAAAAGAGCATATTTTAAGATGCTAAGGTATGTTTTGAAAAGAACAGTATTTTATATCCGTTTTGCTTTTCAAGGGTCCTTTAAAGGTTTATTTATTTTTAGGCATGAACAAAAGAGGAGAGCCAAAATTCAGAAGCTTAAATATTTTATTAAAATATGGTACAACGATAAACAGGTTTCTCGTACTTCAGTATCTTCCCTACAGTGTGATTTTAAAGTCATGTTTCAGCAAATTTTCAATATTCAGTTAATATGTTGGCCTGAAACAATTTGCTTGGAGGTATGCCATTGTCATTTACTTCTGTACCTTATTTTATGCCATACTTAATTTAAAATTTCTTGTTAGCTACTGTTATATATGATAAGTAATCACTTTTATATTAAGAGATGACTAATCTATGTGGGTAGACAAGATATTTATAAATAATGTATTTATAATCCATCATAGTCTTTTATACTATAAGCACAAATTTATTTGATTTATGGTTTCTCTAAATACTTAGTTTCCTTCCTGCTAAAATTCTGCCAACCATGGATGTGCAGTGTTACCGTTCATTTGGTATTGAGGTAGAAGAGAGCTGTTTAAACTATAATGAGTAGTACAGTTATTAGAAGTCTCGAATGATTTCTCCAAATTGCCCCAGCCCTGGTTTGGTGATTTCAGTCTCTTGCTGTATTTGTTGTTTGTCTTTTCTTGCATTTTGGATCCCTATAAGAATGGATGAAAGAACAAACACGCAACAGACCCCTGATCCCTGTCCAGAGACCCACACCATAAGAACCCCTGCACTAAAAGAAGAAGCAAATAGAATGATAGAGAAAAATTAGAGACAGTAAAGAAGTCTAGACAAGAGGTCTTAATAGCTAATATGGGGTTGAACTTGCATCTGCACCTGACAGAAAAGTTATGAGGGAATAAAGATTTGTGTATGTGAGCATGGGGTGGAGTTTGAGGAGCGGGGAGAGGATTATGATTACAAATCTAAATCAAAGTTATTTTTACAATGCTTAAAATAATTTTGTTCTATCCCCGGTCAGAGGCTGTATTCATTTTGTTCATTTGTGCTATCAAGTTTCTATCGTCTTAAAATGTACCTCTGTTGAAATGCCTATTTAAAAAATATACTGACTGTACTTTCGTACTATCGTACCTAAAATAAACTATGATATAATAATGCAACCACTTTAAAATCTGCCCCCCTCAAAGTAGATAAATGTGTATTTTGAATCCTTCATCTTCCCATCACTGAGCACATGATCCTAACACACTAAGGGGCAAGGAAAGAAAGGAATCTATCCATGGATAAATTGCACCATTAGCAGCTGCAAAAATTGCAAAATAAATCTATACATCCTAGCCTAACAGATTCTAACCTACATTTCTAATTTTATTTGTTTATTAATTATTGAGGTAACATTGGTCTATAATGTTATATAAATTTCAGGTGTACATCATTATATTTTGACTTCTGTACAGACTACATGGTGTTCACCACTAGAAGTCTGGTTGCCGTCCATCACCGTACAAATGTGGCCCTTTACCCTTTCACCCTCCCCCACTCTCGCCTTCCCCCTCGGGTAATCACCAATCTATTCTCTATATCTATGTGTTTGTTGTTGTTGTTGTTTTATCTTCCACATGTTAGCTTGGAATATATTTCCATTTCTTTCTGTCTTATTTGATTTCTTTCAACGTTTTATAGTTTTCAGTGTACAGGTCTTTCACCTCCTTGGTTAAATTTATTCCTAGATATTTTATTCCTTTTGTTGTGATTTCTGGGATTGTAAATGGGATTGTATTCTTGGTTTATCTTTCTGCTGTTTCATTGTTAGTGTATAGAAACACAACTGATTTTTGTATGTTGATTTTCTACCCTGCAACTTTACTGAATTAATTTATTATTTCTAATAGTTTTTTGGTGGATTCTTTAGGGTTTTTGATATATAAAATCATGTCATCTGCAAATAGTGACAGTTTTACTTCTTCCTTTCCAATTTGGATCCCTTTTATTTCTTTTTGTTGCCTAATTGTTCTGGCTAGGACTTCCAATACTATGTTGAATAAGAGTGGCAAAAGTGAGTATCCTTGTCTTGTTCCTGTCCTTATAGGAATAGCTTTCAGTTTTTCACCATTGAATATGATGTTAGGGGCCAGCCTGGTAGCGCAGTGGTTAAGTTCGCATGTTCCGCTTCTTGGCGGCCTGGGGTTCGCGGGTTCGGATCCCGGGAGCGGACATGACACTGCTTGTCAAAAAGCCATGCTGTGGTAGGCGTCCCATACATAAAGTAGAGGAAGATGGGCATGGATGTTAGTTCAGGGCCAGTCTTCCTCAGAAAAAAAAAAAGAGGATTGGCAGCAGTTAGCTCAGGGCTAATCTTCTTCTTCAAAAAAAGTGAATATGATGTTAACTGTGGTTTGTCATGTGTGGCCTTTATTATGTTGAGGGACTTTCCTTCTATACTCATTGTATTGACAGTTTTTATCATAAATGGGTGCTGAATCTTTTTTTTTTTTTTTGAGGAAGATTAGCCCTGAGCTAACATCTGCCACCAATCCTCATCTTTTTTTTTTTTCTGAGGAAGACTGGCCCTGAGCTAACCTCCATGCCCATCTGCCTCTACTTTATATATGGGAAGCCTGCCACAGCATGGCTTGACAAGCAGCATGTAGGTCCACACCCAGAATCGACTGGTGAACCCCAGGCTGCCAAAGTGGAACATGTGAACTTAACCGCTGCACCAGCGGGCTGGCCCCTGGATGCTGAATCTTGTCAAATGCTTTCTCTGATCACTTGAGATGATGATGTGATTTTTATTCTTCATTTTGTTAAGGTGGTGTGTCACGTTAATTGATTTGTGGATGTTGAACCATCCTGGCATCCCTGGGATAAATCCCACTTGATTATGATATATGATCCTTTTAATGTATTGTTGTATTCGATTTTGTTGAGAGTTTTTGCATTTGTGTTCATCAGTGATATTGCCCTGTAATTTTCTTTTTTTGTGTTGTTCTTGTCTGGTTTGGTATCAGGGTAATGTTGGCCTCTTAAAATGAGTTAGGAAGCATCCCCTCCTCTTCAGTTTTCTCAAAGAGTTTGAGAAGGATAAGTATTAAGTCTTCTTTGACTGTTTGGTGGAATTTAGTGGGAAAGCCACCTGGTCCTGCACTTTTGTTTTTTGGGAGGTTTTTGATTACTGTTTCAATCTCCTTACTAGTGATGAGTGTACTCAGATTATTTTGTATTGATTCAGTTTTGGAATGTTGTATAATTCTAAGAATTTATTCATTTCTTCTAAGTTATCCAAATTTGTTGGTGTATAGCTTTTCATAGTATTCTCTTCTAATTCTTTGTATTTCTGTGGTATCTGTTGTAATTTCTTTTCTTTTTTTTCTAATTTTATTTATTTGAGCCTTCTCTATTTTTTTCTTAGTGAGTCTAGCTAAGGATTTGTCAATTTTGTTTACCTTTTTAGCTCTTAGTTTCGTTCATCTTCTCTATTGTCTTTTTAGTCTCTATTTCATTTATTTCCACTTTGATTTTCATTCTTTCCTTCCTTCTACTGATTTTGCACTTTGTTCTTTTTCTGGTTCCTTTAGGTGTAATGTAAGATTGTTTGAGATTTTTTTTCTTGTTTCTTGAGGTAGGCCTGTATTGCTATAAACTCCCCTCTTAACCACTTTTCCTGTGTCCCGTAGATTTTCATATATTTTATTTTCATTTGTCTCTAGGTATTTTTTTAATTTCTCCTTTGATTTCTTCGTTGACCCAATAGTTGTTTAGTAGTATTTTGTTTACTCTCCATGTATTTGTGATTTTTCCAGTATTCTTGTAGTTCATTTCTATTTTCATACCATTGTGGTCAGAAAAGATGCTTGCTATTATTTCATTCTTTTTAAATTTATTGAGACTTGTTTTGTGACCTGATACGTGATCTGTCCTGGAGAATGTTCCATGTGCATTTGAAAAGAATGTATATTCTGCAGTTTAGGGATGGAATGTTTTGTATATGTCTATTAAGTCTGTCTAGTCTCATGTGTCATTTAAGGCCAGTGTTTCCTTAATGATCATCTGTCTGAATGATCTATCCATTGGTGTGAGTGTGGTGTTAAAGTCCCCTAGTATTATTGTGCTACTGTCAGTTTCTCCTTTTATGTCTGTTAATATTTGCTTTCTGTATATAGATGCTCCTGTGTTAACAGGGTACATAGATATTCACAAGTATTATATCCTCTTGTTGAATTGTTCCCTTTATCATTATGCAGTGCCCTTCTTTGTCTCTTGTTACAGATTTTGTTTTAAAGCCTATTTTGTCTGATATAAGTATTGCTATCCCAGCTTTCTTTTCATTTCCAATTGCATGGAATATCTTTTTCCATTCCTTCACTTTCAGTCTACATGTGTCTTTAGATTTCAAGTGTATCTCTTGTATGCAGCATATATATGGGTCTTGTTTTTTAATCTATTCAGCTGCTCTTTGTCTTTTGATTGGAGCATTTAGTCCATTTACATTTAAAGTAATTATTGATAGGTATGTACTTATGGCCATTTTGTTACTTTTTAATGGTTGATTTGTAGTTCTTCTCTGTTCCTTTCTTCTTCTCTTACTCTCTTCCCTTGTGATTTGATTTTCTTTAGTGTTATGTTTGAGTTCCTTTCTCTTTATTTTTGTGTATTTATTATAGGTTTCTGTTTTGTGGTTACCATGAGGTTCATATGTAATAACCTAGGTATATAGCAATCTGTGTTAAGTTGATGGTCTCTTAAGTTTGACTTCATACTAAAAGCCCTACACACTTTTACTCCCACACCATTTTATTTTTTTGACATCATATTTTACCTCTTATAATTTTGTGTATCCCTTACCCTCTTATTGTAGGAATCTAGGTAACTTTAGCGCTTTTGTCCTTTGACCATCGTGCTAACTTTATAGACAGGTGGTCCACTACCTTTACTATATATTTGCCTTTACCAGTGATATTTTTTCTTTGATAATTTTTTAATTTCTATTTGTGGCCTTTTCTTTTCCACTTAAAGAAATCCCTTTAACATTTCTTGTAAGGCCGATTTGGTGGGGATGAACTCCTTTAGTTTTTGCTTATCTGGAAAACTCTTTATCTCTCCTTCTATTCTGAATGATAACCTTGCCAGGTAGAGTATTCCTGGTTGCAGGTTTTTTCCTTTCAGCACTTTGAATATATCGTGCCGCTCCCTTCTAGACTAAATTTTCTTCTGAAAAAATCAGCTGATAGCCTTATGGACTTTCCCTTGTACATAACTTGTTGCTTTTCTCTCGCAGCTTTTAAGATTCTCTCTTTATCTTTAATTCTTGAAATTTTAATTATAATGTGTCTTGGTGTAGATCTCTTTGTGTTCCTCTTGTTTGGTCTTCTCTGTGTTTCCTCAATCTAGATGTCTGCTTCCTCCCCCAGGTTAGGGAAGTTTTCAGCTGTTATTTCTTCAAATAAGTTCTCTGTGCCTTTGTCTCTCTCTTCTCCTTCTGGGACACCTATAATGTGAATGTTAGTACACTTGATGTTGTCCCAGAGGTCCCTTAAACTGTCCTTGTTCTTTTTAATTTTTTCTTTCTTCTGTTCAGCTTGGGTGATTTCCTCTACTATGTCATCCGGATTGCTGATCTGTTCTTTTGTGTCATCTGCTCTGCTCTTGGTTCCCTCTAGTGAAGTTTTCAATTCAGTTATTGTATTCTTCAGCTCCTGTTGGTTTTTTTTTATATTTTCTAATTCTTTGTTGAAGTTCTCGCTGTGTTCATCTATTCTTCTCCCGAGTTCAGTGAGTATCCTTATGACCGTTAGTTTTGTACTCTTTATCAGGTAGATTGTTTATCTCTGTTTTGTTTAGTTCTTTTCCTGAGCATTTGTCCTGTTCTTTTATTTGGAACATATCCCTTTGTCTCCTCATTTTGCCAAATTCTCTGTGCTTATTTCCATGTATTAGGGAGATAAGCTACATTTCCTGATCTCAGAAATGTGGCCTTATTTAGGAGATGTCTTATGTGGCTCAGCAGCATGCTCCCCTCTCATTACTCATGCCAAAAGTTCCAGGGGTGTCCCTGTGTGGGTTACATGTGCCTTTCTGTTGTGGTGGGGCTGCTATTGCTTTGGGCATGTGGATAGGCTGGGCTATCTGGTATTTTTGTGCTGGTTTCCAGGTCTAGTCTGTGCATGGGCTGGTTTGCCTTTCCTTGAAGTTCTGTAGTTTTCCTGGGCTTTTTCTCCATTGGTTTTAAAAGCCAGGCATTTTGGGGTCTCATCTCTCTTATGCTGGATCTAAGGACTGGGATACCTAATGTGGAGCTCAAATCCACCACTCCCTCTGGGAAAAGCTCTGTACTTTTGAGAGAGCTCCCACCTGTGAAGTGCCACAGCTAACGTGTGTTTTTCCCTTGGCAGGACTGTATCTCTGCATCTTCTATCCCTCTCTGTGTTGTCCCTTATTATGGAGGTTCTTTTCATCCACTTTCCAGAACTCTCTCAGAGGAGATTGTTCCACAGGTAAAGGTAGGCTTGTTGTGTCCACGGGAGGAGGTGAGCTCAGGATCCTCCTATGCCACCATCTTCCAAACTCTATCTCTAATTCACTTCTTACCATTCCTCTTTACTATTCTTTACTTTAGCCAAACTGAACAGCTTGTTTTTTTCCCATATATCCTTGTAGTTTCCTACTTTTGAGCTTTTGAACATTCTACTTCCTCCACCTATAATGCCCATTTTCATTCTTGACACTCCATCTCAATCACACAATAGTGTTGATAGCTGCCAGCAAGGGACAAGTCTGTCTCCTGGGAGACTTTTCCAAGTGGAATTCTCTACCTTTACATTTACTCCTATCCAGGATCTGGCCTCCAGCCCTGCAGTCTCAGAAACTGGATTTGCCAGTCTGCTGAGAATGCATCTACATACCCTAAACAAATTCATAAGGCTGATGTGTAAAATCAGAAAGCCAACTCAACATTTGAATATATTAATCACTTCATTGTCTCTTTTTAGTTAGCTAATTTACTGATTTACAATAAGAAACTTCTTCAACAGAACTGAGTACTTTACTTTAAGTCTGTGAGCTATAACTCCTACAAAACTTTCTGTATTAGGGATGCCTTTGTCAAAGGGACCAGTGTGTTGGCTTAAATTCACTCTTACAGTGACAGCATTTAGATGACCAGAAGAAGTATTTGCCTCTTTGATTTTCCTTTTTCTCTGCGTTCTTAGTTAATCAATCATCTTTTTGATTGGCACATTCTTTATTATCTTTCAAGTAACATCTCCTCACCCCCCTAGTTTCCTTCTCTTAGAGTACATATCACTGTTTCACCAAACACTGATATACGCAGTATAGGTCAAAATAAGATTTTTCTATTGAAAAAAAATTAGGTTTCTAGTTATGGTAGTAATGGAATTGTAATAGAAAGCACAGCATACAGAATCAGAAGGCCTGGGTTTAGGACCCAATAGACATCTATGGAACTGTCTACTCAGCAACTCCCTTACTCCTTCTTCTGGGACTTTTCCTCCTCCCCACCACAACCTCGTAGCTTGTTTAACCTTTCCTTGGATTCCATGAGCCAATGAGTCTCCTTTTTTCCTAAGCATTCAACCTGGATTTCTATCACTTTTAATAAAAACTAATATACTGTAGTTTCATATAGAAACTCCATTTCTTTATTTATAAAATGGGAAGAATAGTACCTATTTCCTATAATTTTTATCAGCTTTAAATGAGATAAAGAACTTTGAAAGTGCTACACAAAAGTAAGTTATTCAGGTATTGTGTTATATGTACCTATATTCACAGAACTATATTTGTAATCCTTTTATTCAGTTAATTCTTTGAAACCAGTAAAAGGCAATATACTTTTTTTTTAATTTTGACATTTTATTTTATTTATTTATTTATTTTTGAGGAAGATTAGCCCTGAGCTAACATCTGCTGCCAATCCTCCTCTTTTTGCTGAGGAAGACTGGCCCTGAGCTAACATCTGTGCCCATCTTCCTCTACTTTATATGTGGGATGCCTACCACAGCATGGCTTGCCAAGCGGTGCCATGTCTGCACCCGGGATCTCAACCAGCAAACCCCAGGCCATCGAAGTGGAATGTGCAAACTTAACCGCTGCGCCACCGGGCTGGCTCCCATTATACTTTTAAGGACATGTGATTCTCTGCTTTTTTCATAATCATGTGGATGAAATGCCATAGAGCAATACCTATTTGATATTCTAGTATTTTTAAAAAAAGAGAAAAATGTATTATTGAGGTTCCTTATTTTAGCTTTTCTTTCCATTTTGTACTTTCAGTGAGTTATCAATCTTTTTTTTATATTTAGGTTTATGAAATAAGTAAAAGGACACGCTTACTGGCAAAACTATATATACCTTTACCTAACAACACAGAGCTGAAAAGCAAAACTGTTTTGGAATATGTAGAATTTAGCTCTGATGAGCTGGTCATACCTGCTTATGGAGGAGTAGGAAGCAGTAAGTTTATTAAAAATGTTTCTTCCCCCCTATTTTCTTCATGAATTCCATATCCTGAATGACCCTGGGTTATTTACATGAGTAAAGAATCCTATATTTACAATATTAGGCTAAAAGTGAATTAAATTCTTTTTTCAGATGTTAAACTAAATTTTTTAAAACTTTATCTTGAATCAGATCTTTGGGAAATCTAAAATTTGGAATTAGCACCTGCGCTTTTCCTAGGTCATTTGAGACAAGAGCACTATGCTCTCGGGAACGTGAGCTCTGCTCCTGAGTGGACAGACTGCTCTGCCTCTGCTTCTCCTTTAGTGAAGCCTAAAGATGCTCCAGGATGTGTCGATTCATCTTTGAACTGAATAGGGAAAGGAGGAAGAGCAGGAGAGAGAAAGAAAGAGAGAAAAGGAGAGAGGAAAGAAGAAAGGATATTTCTATCCACTTGTTTTTCAATTGATTTTACTCCTCATGCAATTAAATTTAAGTTAGCACGTCTGTAAGAACACTGCCATTCCTCCCTTTCTCCCCCAGATTCCTTCTCTTTAGCCTTCCTAGGAGTTTTGTAACTGTTTGTTTCCATCTGGTGAAAAGGAAGAATGTATGAACGAGTGAGCAAGGAGGAGAGAGAAGAAAAGAAGTGGGCAAAAGAGCCTGCAGAGAGAATGAGGGAGGAATATAGTCTGCTTAGAGTTCAGATGAAGCAGAAAAACGGAGTTGTAGAGACCCAGGATAAAAGATTCAGGGTGAAATATGTAGGGAACACTAAGAACTTCGCAAAAGTTTCAAGGAATGTTGTTAAGCTCTCTGGAGAATGAAAAAGAAAATGAGGAGAAGGAGAAGACTCAGGAATGTAGGGAAAAGGGACAAAGAGTAGCTTTTCTGCCTCTTTTTCTGCTGTCAGTGGTCGTTTCTTGCTGGGAGCTACTCCTAGAAAGAAGGGTTAAAAAACTTCTGGTCATAAGAGGAGGAAAATAGAGATGTTCATCGCATGTATTCAGATCAGTATTTTCCTCTCTCTTTTGTAGTCTGTTTGAAGTAGTCTGCCTTAAGGTATCTTAGATGGGAGATAAGGCAAGGTCTAAGATTAGAGTCTGGGGTCAGCACAGAACTAACTTCCTTTGTGTTCCTGGGGTTCCACAAGTAAAAGTCAGGAAAAAAATCTACGATGTGCTCAAACTGCTTTTAAAAAAATTCATATATTTTTAATGTCGCTATAAACAGATGTGCCCTTTCTTCTTGAGGGAAACGGAACTGAAGAACTTTGTCTTTTGACATCAGGAAAACTAAGCTATTCTCTATCATGGGCCTTAGATGAAAATGGTATTCCTCTGACACCTATGTCACAGTCATTAAGATCTGCTTACTGCAGGTAATAAACTTTCCTAGAGGAAATGGGATTAATTTCTAGGTCACACCCACAAATAGGATTACTAGAAATAAGAAAGGTAAAATTCTATAAAAATGATAATCCTGCCTTGTGTATGGTGCTATGTTTGAGTAAAATCGTAAATATAAAGGGCCAAGTGGATTCCATCATTTAAAAATTACTGAATGATGATAACGAAAAGATGGCCTTTCCCCTCCCCATCTAAACAACATTTTTAAGAAAGATTGCTATTCCAATTATATGACATTATGGAAAAGGCAGAACTATTGAGACAGTAAAAATATCAGTGGTTGCCAGGGATTAGGAGGAGAGAGGGATGAATGGGCAGAGCACACAGGATTTTTAGGGCGGTGAAACTACCCTGTGTGATACTATAATTGTGGATACGTGTCATTACATATTCGTCAAAACTCATAGACTGTACAACACCAAGAGTAAGCCCTAATATAAACTGTGGACTTTGAATGATAATGATGCGTCACTGTAGGTTCATAGATCGTAACAAATGCAACTGTTTTATTGCAACAAATGTAATAAATTATAACTCTAGTGCAGGATGTTGATGGGGAGGCTGGGCATATGTGGGGGGTAAGGGGCATATGGAAACTCTGCACTTTCTCATCAGTTTTGCTATAAACCTAAAACAGATCTTAAAAAATAAAGTCTATTTTAAAAATAAAATAATAAAAATTTAAAAAATTTCCACAAATAACTTGGATTAAACAGAAAATCAAAACTGAGATTAGAGACTATTTAAAAAATAACAATGAGAACACTATATATAAAACCAGTGGCATATGACCAAAGTCATAGTACGAGTTCATAAATACTTTTCTTGGTAAATAAGAGTTTTAGAGAAAAAAAACCCTGAACTAAATGTCAGTAGCATTCAACAGTTGACATTGAGGAAACTGAGGTAGTGGATGTAGATTAATTTTCAAGAAGTTTGACAGAAAAAGAGGCTGAAAATAAGAGACACAACATAAGCAAGGTATGGCTTTCTTAAAAATTGGGGCAGTCCTTGTCTTCTTACAAGGTGATGGGATCCATGGAAAAAGAGTCAGAATATATTAGAGAGAGTATGAGATCCTTCAAAGTCAGGAAGATATTGAGCCAAAACACAAATGAGTAGTTATAGTTCTGGAAGAAATATCTTTTCTTCAAATCAGAGAACGAGACAGAAATCACTAGGAAGATGGAATTATAATTTTAATTTTGATGGATGTCCTTGTTTTGCTAAGTAAAAGAGGTCATCTTCTTAGAGACCTGGAGAAGGGCATTTTAGGACAAAAATGGAAAATTAATAAAGGTAATTCATTTTGGAGCTGGTCAATAAGCTTTTAATACCCAACCATTATTTTCTTGTATTTCTTAGTATTTCCCTAGCATAGTCCCCACTGCAGCTGTTTCCAGTCTTTGTCTCATCATACTAGTCTATGCTTTATTCTTGGAGTCAGATGCTTATTCTCCTCACTCTAAAGCTAACTTTTATACAGGTAATTGGGAACTTTCCTTTGTCTCCTTTAGGATTCTGCTAACATATTTATAGCTTTTTCTTACATTATCTTCAACTTTTCCATCTCCCTAGTACGCTGTTAGTCTTTTATATCAAAGAAACCAAGAAAAATCCGAGCATTTAATTAAGCCCTGAAAACCCTTTTTGGCTGTTTTTCCTGCCCAAGTCCTCATTCTTGTGGTCTGCTGGTTTGCATACATTGCCTCCACTTTTTGTTCGCACATTCCCTCCCTAATCCAACCCACTTATTCCTGAAGGCTACCAGTGACCTCCTGGCCATATTCATTGGCCTGTCCTCATCCTTTTGCTTCTTGAAGTCTCTTCTCTCATGGCTTCTGTGATGCTGCACTTAGCAGTTCCAGTTACTTGGGGACTCAAGTTTACAAAAGATTGAGAGCAGTTCTGTGAAAGATTGGGACAGCTCACAGATTTCAACAGGGATTGAATTGCAGGAGAGGTTTTCAAAGTCCAGAGATCTCTCTTAGAAAGTTGTCTTGAAGTAGAACTTTACAGCTGGGGCCTCTGAGATCAGAGAGGGAGGCTAACAGAACTCTACAGCTGTGGGAGCTGAAGGGCTGGTGCTGAGCAGTGGTTCTAGGAACCTAGGATGGGTGCTCCAAATGGCAAGACTGACTTGTGAGAGTCAAAACATGGAGCTAAAGGAGATCCAAACAAAATATTTGTTTATTCACTGATTTTATTATGCATTCATTCATCAAATACTAGCAGAGCTGCAAATAAAGCAGTGAAGCAAAAGAAGATCTTAGAATGCTAATACCACATTAAGCACACCTCTCCAATCTCAATTATTGTTATTGTTGTCTAGAGTTTTTGTTTAACACATTTTAAAACATAAAACAGCTTTTCTTACACTTATAGTTAATTTTCTGACGTGGTTAATTGGCTGTTATGTTTGCCCCTATCTCTTACCTCCCCCACTTTCATTCTGGATTTACTTTTCTTTCTAAAAGCCTGCTCCTTTAGTGATTCTTTCAGTCAATTTCTGTAGCTAGCAAATTTGTTTAGTCTTTGTATATATGAAAATATCTTTATTTTGTCATCACTCTTGTAATAGTTTAGGTGGGTATAAAATTTGAGGCTGATATTTATTTTCCCTTACCACTTTACCAGCCTTTACCACTTTGAAGCTGTAATCGCATTATCTTCTGGGATTTGTCATTGCTGCTATCAGTCTAAATGTTGGTGTTTTGTAGACAGTCTGTCTTTTCTCCCTGGTAACTTTAAAATTTTTTGCTTAGTTCACAGAGAGAGAAAGCCAGGGGCTGAGGGGACGGAAGAATGGGGAGTTATCGTTTAGTGGGTACAGAGTTTCTGTTTGGAATGATGAATAAATTCTGGAAATAGATAGTGATGGTGGTAGTACAACACTGTGAGTATACTTAATGCCACTGAATTATGTTACTTGCTTGGCATTTGGTTGTGCAGGAGGGGGTGCAGATGACAGAGGGGTTTTGCCACAGCCCACAGCTGAACACCTAGAGGGCAGCTGCAGGAATCATTATAGCAAGGGCAAGAGATGTTATGAGGTTTTTATTACTTTCCCTGAGGCAGAAATCCTGGGACTAAATTGAAATCCAATTACAACTTTTTTTTTTTAGGCTGTAAGGGAATAAGTTTCTCTCTCTAATCTATTCATTAACATTTAAGCTTTGCCTCAAGCTTTGTTTTCTAAAGGACCTGGGCTAAGACTGTTCCCAGGAGAAGGAAGATTTTTTACTAGATGTCAAGAGTGTCAAGCTCTAGAGATCTCTTATTACAAAGGCATCAAAATTGTTCAAATATGAGGGCAGAAATAGAAATTAAAGAAAGGAAGAATACTTAAACTTCACGTATTTGTAGTTTTGCTTACATCCTATCATACTAGGCATTGGCTTTGTTAGCCATAGCTTCCAAAGACTCATCGTAGAAATATGAATAGATATTGTTGGAAAATAGACTGTGTAAAATATGTCTCCATGTTTGGGCTAAGACATAAATGAATCTGAGTCAGAACTGTATTTCTGGAATCTCAGTTTATAGACTGGAATTTTTCTTGAGTACTTTATAGAAAGGATCTTAGAAATTTTCTGGTCCAAATCCCTCTAATTATATGTGATGAGACAAATCATCTATGAGAAGAAAGATTAAATAACTGGAATAATTGATGGCTCTAAAGAAACCCTTACTGTTTAGGGTTGAATTCCTTCTGCACTTAGCCTGTAGCTGAGGTCACTAAGAAAGCATTATGAGTCTAGCCTATCTTTGTAGCTCTCCAGCTTCTGAAGATGGTCTCATATGACCAAAGATACTCTTCTGGCACATCCTTCCCAGTTAATTGTATTACACTATAGAATGTTTCAACTGTAAAGATATAGCCTAAAGATTCTTTTTCTATTGTGGACTTGATTAATTTTGCTTAAGCAAACATCTTGGTTAAATTTCAATATCGTGCATCCTACGGAAAGAAGATATTTAATAAGTTAGTATACTCAGGGTTTACAGAATACATCCAATAAGTTCTATTCACTTCACCATCTACTATGTTTTAGCTACTGCACAGAGTGGAGATGACAAAGATGAATATTTACAGACTTTACCCTTAAGAAGCTTACTGTCTCTTAAGGGATGGGAGTAGACATTTATCAAAGAGCTAGGATACAAGTTAGAAGGTGAGAAGAACCAGGAGAGATATCACATCTAAACCTGTTTTATCTTTAAATGCAGGGGATAGATAGGTTTTACCTTGTATAACAGATGTGTAACCTGCATATTGTATGCAAATTCACAAAATATTTTTCTTTATGTTAGTGTGTTAAGGAATGTAGATGCCAGAAGTGTTCCTGGTATTCCATGTCTTGTTAATGCACAGAAGCTTTTTGAATGGGCAAATGAAGTCAAAATTGACCCAAATAATCCAGAATATTCTGATTTAATGGAATTTATTATGGTAAGTTATAGCAAATATAAATACTGTAAATATATTCTATTTCCTAAACTCTACCCCCTTATACTCCTCCCTAGTTTGCTTTATATTTTTCTAGGCACTAGGAGACGTGTAAAGGTAAATCTGACAGGTACAGTTTTCAACCAGTTTATAGTATTGTAAAGACACTTAGAAACTCAGCAACTGACATAATTACTACTTTAGGCCTGACAGTTGGTACTCTGCCATTACTTAGCAGCCTGCAGTACATCCTGCAGGCGAACCTTCAGGCTAAGTAGATATGTGTTATACACCTACTGAGTGCCAATCACACTGTGAGATGCTAGGGATACAGAGATGACTTACAGACACACTCCTTCCCTCAAAGACTCCTTATCTATTCCCTTCTCCTACTCTTGCTTAGGGCCGACTGAACTGCTCTGCGTACCCTGAACATGCTTTCTCCATACCTTCATTCATGCCATTCCCTCTGCCTAGAAGAGCACCTACAGTGACTATCTTACCCATGCTGCAAGTCTGATAAATGTTTCCCCGGTAACCTCAATTAGATGTGAGCTCTTCTTGCCTTGCCCTCCTGTTAACTATTTTTTTCTTTTTATAAATTCTTATGGCTCTGATGTCATTCTGCCCTTTACTGTAGTTATTCATTTCTGTGTTTTATCTTGCCTAGTGGAACTACAGCTAATAAATCTTTGTCTCTCTTAGGGCAACTGGCACTCTTCCTTGCATGTACCTTGTACTGATATTTGCATTTATTGAATAAAGCACTTCATGAATAGATTATTGTAATTAAGTTTCCCTGGATCAGAGCTTCCCATCTGATGTTCTGAACTGGTTACAGGTGTACAGAAATATTGGTTTTCTCTCAACTCTTAGGGCAAACAGATATGAACTATGAACAGTCTCATCTTTTAACCCAATGTGCAAGCAGATATTTTCATTTTCTTTATAAGTCATGACCAGGAAAAGATTGGGAAGCCATGTAGGCCAGATTCTGTTTTGGTTTTTTTTTTCAGCTTCTATCTCTGTACAGATTAAATTGCTCCATTTCTTACTTATATGGAAACTCTCACATCTCATGGTTGAGAGGAAAAAACAGTGTTTTGAAATAATTATTGAATTTTAAAGAATATTTTAAGTAAAGACTTTATATTATTTATGTTTTACAGTATATGAAACATAAAGGGCAGGATATTCCAAAGTATTTTCGTCTTGAACAGTTGCAAGATGAGTTTAACTTGGTTTCTGAAGAGGAGATGAAAAAAAGTAAACGTTTCCAGCTATTGCAACTTAGAAATGCAGGTCAATTAGATGTTTTCCTTCTGCAGCAAATGCCCCTCTATGATAGAGAGATTCCAGATTTAGTCTTCCAGGTATTTGCTTTCTATTTGAATATGGCTTATTGTGTAAGTTAATATTTTGCTGCTTTATATCTATCTTAATTTCTTTTTTCTTTTTCTTTTTTAGGAAGATTAGCCCTGAGCTAACATCTGCGGCCAATCCTCCTCTTTTTGCTGAGGAAGACTGTCCCTGAGCTAACATTCATGCCCATCTTCCTCTACTTTATATGTGGGACGCCTACCACAGCATGGCTTGTCAAGCGGTGCCATGTCCACACCAAGGATCCAAACCAGCGAACCCCGGGCCACCAAAGCAGAATGTGGGAACTTAACCGCTCCACCCCCGGGCTGGCCCCTCTTTTCTTTTTTTAACTGATACAATCTGTAGACTTTTTTCCCCTTCTCTTCAGGCATTAAAAGTGTGCAGATCAGGGGCCAGCCCTGCGGCCGAGTGATTAAGTTCACAGACTCCACTTCAGCAGCCCGTGGTTTCGCTGGTTCGGATCTTGGGCGCGGACATGGCACCACTCATCAGGCCACGCTGTGGCGGTGTCCCACATGCCACAACTGGAAGGACCCACAACTAAAACATGCAACTATATACTGGGGGGATTTGTGGAGAAAGAGCAGGAAAAAAAAAAAAGATTGGCAACAGTTGTTAGCTCAGGTGCCAATTTTTAAAAAAAAATGTGCAGATCTCCCAAATTCCAGAAAGTCCTTAGCTTGACTTTGCAACTTAATTGTTGTCCAGACAACCTACTTCACAGCCAAAATCCTTTAAATATATTCTAAATTTATGTAAATACTATATTTTTGTTATTGTAAAAGTCATCACCAGTTTAAAAGCAACTTTGGGGGACAAGGGAGAGAAACACTGCTGAATTAAACTTGCGCATTGATTATAAAGCACATCTCAGTTTCAGAAACTTTAATGTGGGAAAAAAAAGAAAGAAAGAAGTTAGTCTCAGGCTGCATGGTGATGGTGTACAGGAGCCTGCCAGCACCAGCTGGTGAGAGCCTATTGTGTGCATCTCTTCCCAACTCCACCGTCAGTGACTTCATATTGGTTGCTTTAAATTTGTTTCTGGGGGAATATTTACACCATAAATCAGCAAATGCTACAAATGGGGCTTCACCTCCAAATCCCAGAGAACTGGTTTTAAACATTTACCAGCACGTCTCTGGTCTTAAATAGTGGAATTATAAGAGCTGATTTCTGTAGAAATAACCCATTGTAGTAATCCTAGCACTTGAGCTTGCTAAGAGATGGTTTGAGAAGAAAGGAATTAGTGTTCCATCTCTAAAGAAAAGGCCTGTGCAGTAGAATCATCAGTCTGGGGTGATGTTGGCCAACTTAGATAAAGATAGTAGATTCTGAGGAAGGGTATTGAGGTTTATACATCTTATGAGTCAGAAAGAGTGAATGAATGCCTTTAGCTAAAATAGATTATAATAGGTTTATTAATTTAACTTTGGTGAATTATTATCAATTGATAAGAAAAAAACTGATAAACTCTTTGCTATTTGTTTTCATTTTATTCTTGACTGAAGGGAAATTGCAGTAAGCCACTTAACATTAAAAACAGTAAAAATTACTTAAAAGAATAATATATATTTGGGGCAGCCCAGTGATGTAGTGGTTAGAAAAGTTCGCACGCTCTACTTTGGTGGCTTGGGGTTTGCAGGTTTGGATCCCAGACGTGGACTTACGCACCCCTCGTCAAGCCACGCTGTGGTGGCATCCCAGATAAAGTAGAGGAAGATTGGCACAGATGTTAGCTCAGAGCCAATCTTACACACACACACACAAAAAAAGATTTTAAAAAGATAGTATATGTTTGTTCTTGTTGCCACTGAGCTATCCTTTAGCTTTTATACCCTAATTTAGAGGAGACACAAACAAAACTATACATGACTCATTACATTTAAAATTCAAGTTGTAATGGGAGGATATTCATAGGCTAAACTAACTGGATTATCTGAGAAAACTTTTTGGTGTGGCTCAGATGTGAAAAGGAAAATGCAAATTAATGAATTTTCAATGACAGTGTCATGGCACCACCAGTTAGCACATAAAGATAGGATTTACAGATAATTTGTTATTTTCACAAATATGGATACATAGAAATATATGTATTCACAAACAGACCATTTGGTATTTGGCTTCAGAAAGCATTTCTCAACTTTTAATTATGGTTAATCTCCGGTTTTGAGACTTTAAGAATTTCAGTCAGTAAACTGCAGTGGAAAGGCCTTGGCTTAGAAGAGCTGGAAAGTTCTTCAGTTTCCTCATGCTGCTTCTCTCGATGATTGAAGTCAATTCTACAGTTCCATAAACTACTACAGGCAAAACACAATGCTCAGCATAATTGAGGGATATAGCATCAGTATGAGCGTATGAGCCTATCACTTATGAGCATAGGTATAAAATTACTAATAAAATTTTAACAAATTGAAAAGCAATGTGTTGTTTATAAATATATAATTACACACCATAATCTAGTAGGGTTTACTTCCAAATTACAAAGCCAATTTAATTACACAAATTATTGCTGTAATTTACCACATTAACAGAATTAAGGAAGGAAAAAATATTCTTCTCTTAATAAATGCCCAAGAGGCATTTAATAAATTCAGTGCTCATTCATGATGAAAGCTCTTAGCATCCTAGAATCAGAAGAGAACTTCGTTAAACCTTCTTTAAACTGGTTAAGAATGTTTCAGGGGCGGGCCCGGTGGTATAGCGGTTAAGTGCACACGTTCCACTTCAGCGGCCCGGGGTTCGCCGGTTCAGATCCCGGGTGCGGACATGGCACTGTTTGTCAAGCCATGCTGTGGTAGGCGTCCCACATGTAAAGTAGAGGAAGATGGGCATGGATGTTAGCTCAGGGCCAGTCTTCCTCAGCAAAAAGAGGATTGGCAGCAGTTAGCTCAGGGCTAATCTTCCTCAAAAAAAAAAAAAAGACTTTAGATTAATTTGTTTATGAGAAATAGAAAAACAAGTTAAATGGCACAACAAGGAAACAGACAAATTTGGAATGTGGAACAACTGGCTAGCAAGTACAACTGTTTTGATCTTTTAAAAAAGTCATCATTTTTTAAAAAGAAGGCAGAGTATTCTAGATTAAGAGACCAAAGAGACTTAACCAAAGGTAACACATGATCCTTAATTAGATCTTGGCTTTAGGGGAAAAAAACAGCAATTGGTAAAATTTGGCTAGGGTTGAATATTAGATAATATAAGGAAGTTGTTAATTTTGTTGTCTGTGATTGTGGCGTTGTGGTTGTGTAGAAGTAATGTCCTTAGCTCCTGGAGATTCATGCTGAAGTATTTATTTAGGAATGAAGTGTCATGGTGTCTGTAATTTACTTTGAGATATTTTAGCCAAAACAATTAAAAATAAGTAAAAGGCAGATTAAGCAAATATGGCAAAATATTAATTACTTAATTTAGAAGGTGGGTATATGGATTTGAACATTCTTTCTAATTTTCTATGTTTGAAAAATTTGAGGAAAGGTTCAAGACAAAAAATAAATAGCACTCTACACCCCAGTTAAAAACCCACTAAAAATGTCACTTAACAAAGATACTCCTTGCGATAGCAATAAAAGATACTCCTTGCAACAGCAATAAAAACTTCAAGATACATAGGAATATATTTAACAAAAGATATGCAAGAACTTAATGGATAAAATTATCAAACATTTTTGATGATGTAAAAAAGAATCTGAATAAATGTTCACTGATAGGAAGACTCATCATTGTAAGATGGAAGTTCTCCCCAATTACTCTGTAATTGTAGTAATGCAGTTCCAAACCAGTGAAATAGAACAGATTCAGACCTCACAAAAGAAAGAAAACCGTGTGTAATGAAGATTACATGTGAAAAGGAAAACTTTAAATGGCTATCTTAATCTTAGGATATGAAAATATTTCTTAAACAAACCACAGAAAGTATAAATTGTAAAGAAAAAGATTAATAAAGTTGGTAATATTAAAATTAAAGCCTCACAGATTAGGAAAAGATATTTGCAACACACATAACAAAATAATATCCAGAGTATTTAAATAACTCATAAATTAACACTTTAAAAAGTAAAGTGATATAAAATATTAATATAATTTATCATTAAGTGAAAGCTGTTACTTTCCAACAGAATTAATTTCAAGATTTCTTGTGGATAATTAGAAGAACAAATAAATTACTTTCAGATCGTCGTGTTTATTGTAACATGACTGAAAGTTCTAAAGTATCTCCTTCATTATTTTTGTCTGGTCTTTAAAGATATCTATAATGTAAAATGATTTCCATGTGTATTAGGGGTGTATCCCACAAATGCAGATATAACAGATGCAGATTTATTTTAAATTTTATAGATGAAACATCCTGACAAGCAATCTTATACCAACTGCTGGATGTAAACTTAAAGTTATTGATTATAGTCAGCACATCTTGACTACTTACTGTGTGCCACGCACTTCACAGATATTGTTTCAGTTAAGTCTCACAACAATCCTGCGACACAGGTGTTATTATTGTTATTACAGAAGAAGAAACTGAGGTCTGCTGTAGTTAATCAACTTTCTCCCAAACCACACAGTTAGTAAATAAATGGCAGGGTCAACTTGAACCCAGAATTGCTAGCCTCCAGAGCCCACTGTCTTGACCATTGTACTATACTACTTTTCATTTGTTTTGTTTTTAGCAATGGCCAGATAAATGCATGCATGAAGAATATTTCTCTACCATCTTCACATTTTTCTCATAATTTTCTCAATTGCAAGTTTTTCCTCAATCATTGCTCTATTTTAAAAGGTAAATGGACCTCATCCTAGAAGCAAACAAAATATAGTCATAAAATGTTCTTAGCTAATTCTCAGTGGGAGAAACTGAAATAAATGTTTTCTTCTTTCCATGCCAGAGTATTGCCAGTGTCTCGTGCACATGAACAGAAATGAAGTTAATATTTTGTTGCAGCATGTCATATCTGAGCTCCATTACATTCACGAAGTGAAACTAACTTAATTCTCTGTTTAGGAATATGAAAGTCAGATAGAGAAGGATATGTCCATTTCAGATGTGAATTCTATTACTGCGCAAAGGATTAATTCTGCCAATTTTCTGAAAAAGGTAACAACAACGAAAGAGTAATATCAATATGTTTGCATTTACTTTTGTGAAAACTGATCTGTTGGATGCCTGGTACCAGAAAATTAGATGGACAAGTCTACTTATTCATCACCTCTTTCTGATCACTGAGGGGTTTTCTGTTCTGTTCAGACTTCCTTTTCAGAGAGAGTTACTTACCATCTGTAAATGTACACTGTTGATGTACATTGTTGATGCGGAGGTTACTTCAGTTGAGAGAAAGCTCATTATTAAAGTACATCCCAAATTCTTCTGTTTAAACATGAACATTAAAGACTTCCCATCTCTCAGGGCTGTTCCTGTGGTCAAGTGGTTAAGTTCATGCACTCTGCTTAGGCAGCCCAGAGCTTCACCAGTTCGGATCTTGGGCACAGACATGGCACCACTCATCAGGCCAGGATGAGACGGCATCCCACATAGCACAACTAGAAGGACCTACAACTAGAATATACAACTGTGTATTTGGGGGATTTGGGGAGAAGAAGAAGGGAAAAAAAAAGATTGGCAACAGATGTTAGCTCAGGTGCCAATCTTAAAAAAAAGAAAAAGAAAAAGGCTTCCCATCTCTCTCTGTTTTTTTTTTGTTGGTGAGGAAGATTGCCCTGAGCTAATATCTTTGCCAATCTTCCTCTTTTTGTGTGAGGAAGATTGTCCGTGAGCCAACTTCTGTGCCAGTCTTCCTCTGTTTTGTATGTGGGATGCCGCCGTAGCATGGCTTGATAAGTGATGTGTAGGTCTCTGCCTGGGATCTGAACCTGTGAACTCCGGGATGCTGAAGCAGAGTGCACAAACTTAACCACTATGCCACCAGGCTGGCCCCAACTTCCCATCTCTTTTTGATTCTAAAAGTAGACTTTGAGAAATACACCAGCATTTTGCCAGAATCCCTACTTTTACTAGTAACTCAGTAATGTGGTAGACCACAGCAGTTGAGGGGATGAAGGGATGAAGGAGTTACCAGGAGACAGGAGGAAGTATTAGAGAAAGACATAGACTTCAATACAAAGTCAGTATTTACAAACCAACCTAGCAAAGCCTAAACCAGTTTTGAGGTGGAATTCCTCACTGAATTTCATTCCTGGTTTCTTTCCACTGACCCCTTATCAGCCCTGGTCTAAGCTTCTGGCCTGCGGGGACTTTATCTGTAGATCTGCGGTACCCAGCACAGTGCCCTTCACTCAGAAAATGTTGATAAATGTTTGAGAAATTAATAAAGTAAGGGATAAAACCGCAAGGGCTGAGAGGGTTTCTAAAACTTCTGCAAGAGTAGGATCTCACCTAAGTACATAGCCTTTGCTGTAGAGCATCAGAGCAGCCTTCTAGGGTAATTTGAAAAGAAGCAAAGAGCCATGGAAGGTTCTAAGAGATACACACCAGATCCTCATGAGGTCAGGTGAGAAGCAACCTTGTGTAACTAGAAGAGCCCCAGGCAGGTGTATGAAGACCTGTTCTGACTACCCTGGGTGTCTTTGGGCAAGTAACCTATTCACTGAGCCCCCGTTTCTTCTTGTGTCAAAATAGACAGTGATGACGCCCACTTTGCTTTACTTCCTATGTAATGGGCAAATGAGATAAAACCTCAAGTGCTATCCCAGTTTGTACTCATTTTACTATGAGAGGGTGGTGGAAATGCAGACCACTGTAGCTGTCCTGGGCTTGAAAGAGCTCCTCCCATTTGTCACTGGCAGGAGTTTTTTCCGTTCACCCCTGCCCCTCGTACCTCTTCTCTACTACTTCTATATTAAAAAAAAAAAAATTGGGATGTGCTTTAATAATGAGTTTTCTGTCTTAGGAAATAAAGAGGTGTTCTTACTTATGAGAAAAGAGAGCACACATCCTTATCCCTTCTCTTCTTTCTTTATGTATGAGGAAGCCCAAGAGGGAGGGCAGCAGAGGATCGGAATGGGGGTAAGAAAGCAAATGTCTGAGGAGGCTTGAACTTCATATAGGAGTGCTGGGAAGGAGTGTTAAGAAAATTTTGTGATTAGATTTCAGCTCCATGTGAAGACTTCTTTGCTGTCTGAGGATAGTTTTAAAACTACAAGTTCAAGGGATAATTATTTTAATTACAGATACTGGAAAGGTTTGACCCTGGCCGCCTCTTAGGGCCCCAGGTGTTTAAATCCTGCTGTGGAAGGAACTCATGGAACTGGGAGTTATGTACATTAAACTTTGTGCTGTGTTACTGGGGTCAGTGGTGTCTGAGGCCAGGATTGCAACAGTAAAGAATGGAGTCCCAGCAGTCTCAAGGGTTATTAGATAAAGTTGTGCTGAAACGTGTGCATCTCCTCATTCTGTCCCTTTCATTAATTTATTCAATAAATATTTATTGAGCATCTGCTATGAATCAGGCATTATACTAGACATTGGAATTATAGCAGTAAACAAAACTGAGTGAAACCCCTGACTGCCTGGAGGAAGTCATTCTAGTGGGGGAAGTCAGATAATGAACAAAACATTAGTAGGTTAGAGAGTGATATGTGCTATGAAAAATAAAGTAGGGAGAGAGGACAAAAGTTCTCTTCGAGGGGGGTGGGGGCTTAGTGTATTTATATGTAGCAGCGTGAGGTGCAATTTTAAGTAAGGTGATCAAGGAAAACCCATGAGAAAGTAACACTTCAGCAAAAGACTTGAAGGAGAGAGCTAGCCATGGAGTTTTTGTGGAAGAAGAACATTCCAGGCTGATGGAACCACATGTGAAAACTGTGAGGAAAGAGCACGCCTGGCCTTTAGAACGAATAGCAAGGAGCCGAGTCTGTTTGATGTCAAGAGAGCAAGGGAGAGCGAGTGGGAGAGGGAGAGAAATGTGGGGTCAGAGGGGTGTGTTTCACCGTCAGGGGAAACAATTTGTTGCCCATATGAGGGTAATATTTAGGAGTTATATTTTTCCCATTCTTCTCCTACCCACCCCATTTTCCTACCCTAAGCAGATCATTAGGCCCTAGGTAACATTGTCTCTGGGATGATTTGTGGCAGGACAGAAAGCAGAAATTGCCTCCAGACACACCTCTTCCCAGTTTCGTGTTTGAAAGCCTAAACCTGTTGTGAAGGATAGGGTTAGAGGAGAAAGGGAGGGATTTCCTCAGACTAAAAGGAAGAATTTCACAGTCCTTGGAGGAACCAAGGTCTGTGAGTTCTGCAGATAGCAAGGGCTCAGGGGAATGACTCCCTTCAAGCACTGAATATCTTGCCAAACTGACAGAATGAGAGCTTCAAGTCAGAATAGGATTGACTCAAAGGAAATACAGAAATGTGATCACATTTCTTGAGTTTATGGATCAAGATTTATAGTCCATTATAATCGGCTGTTGTAGAAACGTATTCACAGGGTAACCATCTCCTTTGGTGAAGACTAGTTCTGTCCACGTAAACTGTGAGTTAGGTGGAAAAACAGATGAGAGCAGAGTTTAAGATGACATGAAGTGGATATGGCAGGACAAAAAAAAATGGAACGAAAGAAACTTGCTTTGGTGTGACATTAATGTGAGAGTTAGGAATAATTTTAATAATGGTAACAAACAGAACCATATTTTCACTTCTCTAATCCCCCTTTCCATTCATTGCTTGCAAAAATTAAGAGTGAAAAATAGTGGCACCAGTAGCATTGTAAATACTTAATCTTAAAATATAAGCTATTTGTTTCTCTAAATTCTAAATTTTTTTGTAGATGAGAAGGTTGGTAATGAAAAGAATTGTCAAAGTTAGCAAATTTAACTTATCAGACGTTGTGGCTGATTATGAAGAAATTGTATCTGCAAGGTACATGCTAAAAATTATTATTTAAATATTAAATATAAAGCTTTAAGCTAATACCTTCAAAGTCCTCTAATAAATTCTCTATTTTTATATTAAGTTACATGTCAAAAGATGCCATTACAAAACATAAAGTGAAATATATTGACTGAAAATATATTTAGACTTTTTTTTTTAAATAGAGACGTTTTTGTTTGTTTGTTTTGCTGGGAAAGATTTGCCCTGAGCTAACATCTGTTGCCAATCTTCCTGGGTTTTTTTTTCCCCTGCCCAGAGCCCCAGTACCTAGTTGTATATTCTAGTTGTAGGTCCGTCTAGTTCTTCTGTGTGAGCTGCCGCCACAGCATGGCCACTAACAGACGAGTGGTGTGGTTCCGCACCTGGGAACTGAACCCAGGCTGCTGAAGTGGAACGTGCCAAATTTTAACCACTAGGCCATCAGGGCTGGCTCTGGACATTTTTAAATTGCATTTTGTGTATATCTATACAATATACATTTTCAATTGTATAATATTTAGTTTTTACTCTCTCCTTGTTGATGGTTTTTGTGGTAAAAAAAGCAAAATAAAAGAAATAATCTTTGTCGCAAAGTAGTTTTGTCCTAAGATTTTCTTGTCCTGAGATTGCTACCGGAAAATTCATTGCTATTAGCTCCACACACTAAGCCTATAATCTCCCGCTTTCAAAACTGAATCCTCAGGGGCCAGCCCGGTGGTATAGTGGTTAAGTTTGCACACTCCACTTTGGTGGCCTGGGGTTCACTGGTTCCATCCAAGGCATGGACCTATGCACTGCTTATCAAGCCATGCTGTGGCAGGCGTCCCATATATAAAGTAGAGGAAGATGGGCACCGATGTTAGCTCAGGGCCAGTCTTCCTTAGCAAAAAGAGGAGGATTGGCAGCAGATGTTAGCTCAGGTCTAATCTTCCTCAAAAAAACCCCCAGAAAACCTGAATCCTCAGCCATAAAAGGGTGCTGTGATCCACAGGCAGCAGTTCGGGGAGCCTTTGGCGGAGGTAACTCAATCCTCATACTGTCCTATCTGTGAAACTTAGTGATAGGAGCAGGAGTAGGGATGCATGTTTCTGGGACTCCTCCCTGGGGCTACTTGCAGATTCCTAGTATTACCAATAAGGTTTTAATTGGCTCAGGATGCTGAAATCTATTGTGTTTTATTTTCAGTCTTTGGGGGAAAGTGGGCAACCATAATGCCATACTTCCATGGATTTGTGTTGCCAGGGTGGCAGCGTGTGTAACTAATAACTCCTGTTTCAGAGCCATGGAAAAAAGTTGAGTATCTAACCACTTTCAAGAGAATGATTCCTGAAAAATGAATAATTTTCTGAAAGAGCATCATGTTTCATGGAATTACCTCTCCATGCTCTTGTCTGTTCTTGGACCGTGTGCTCAAAGGGCTCAGAGCAATCACATTCTCTCTTAACATGAGAGTGAACATAGCATCTCTCCTATGCTCCAAAAAAGATTCCTTCCTTGGGTTTAAGACAACTCTGTCTCCTCCCCACAATGGAGAGAATATGGTTCAGAATAATGGCCTTATTTACAATAATTAATTTAAAAACTGATATCTTTAGAACTAAGTTATCTGTGTATATGCGGCTGATCACTTTTTACTCTTTAGCCAGTTGACACATGCCATTTGTACGCTTGTTGAACGACGAAGAAAGTTAAAGCCGTGGAGGAAAGAAAGGAAAAAAGTGGCAGCACAGACTGTCTGTGATGGAGATATTAAGATTCTTGTCAGAATACTGAGGGCTTATAATATTCCTACCAGGAAAACAACAGTTAGTAGGTAAGGACATACGCACCAATTTTTAGGGTTGCAGAAGATCTATCTTAAATTTAAATTTCTGTACTGTTCTATTTGTAAAACCGTCACTGCCATGTATTAAGTTTTTCAGAAGTTTGAGATACCCAAAGTAACTTTCACACATATATTTTTGGGTACTATCAAATAAATGTCTTTTGTCCCTATTCCGAATATTGAAAACACGTGAAGCTCCTGCTGCCACCTGCGCTATTCTCTGCCCCTGGCCCCTCTCAGGACTGGAAGTAGAAAACTGGAGAGAGTAGGCTCTGTTTTGGACTTGTCATTTTAGGTGACTTCTGCAAAAATCAGATCTTACCCATCTCTCCTGCGGGCACTCAGTGGGCTGTTGTGTGAAATAAGGACATATTAAAATCACCATCATTTTCTATAATCATCAATTTGTAAAAGAAAGAATAATGTTAACACCAAAAATAGGAAGGATATAATATCGAAGTATCACTTGGCTTACTTTTGTCCGTTTGCTGAGGACGAGTGAAAACTTTGTCGTAGACTGGATATAGTGCGTAGTTCAGCATTTAGGAGCCACTCTCCCACAGCAGTGGTTATCAAATATTTAGCTGTAACCACCTGTGATATGAAGATCCAGAGCAAACTCTGTAAGATCCAGGGTAACTGAATTACGTATCTCCTTAAGCATAGGCAGAAAGCTGCCCTCTTCCACCAATATTAAAATTAATTAAAGTGTATGTTTCTATATTGTTTTTCCTGAAGAGCCTTGGATATGCCAACTTATTTGATGTCACCAATGTCTCACCTCAGACATAAAGAAACAATCCAATCAGTAGCCTCAGATGAGATCTTAAATGAGGTAAGTATTTAACACTTCTATAAACTTGCATTTTGATTATGTTGGCCCTGAATTGCAAGAGGCTTCTAATTGGTCTCTCCATCTCTAATCTCTTGGGCTTCCAGTGTACTTTCCATAACACAGTTGAAGGTGCTCTTTATAAAATGTAATTATAGCCGTTTCATTCCCTGCTCTGCTGTTCTCAGGCTCTGTAGAATAGGGTACAAATTCCTCCTTAGAATGCCTACAAAAGTCCATAATGATCTGGTCCTTAACTGCCAGTCAGTCACATCTCTCTCCATCCCACAGCAGTCTCATATCATACTACTGCTTGTTCTAGAAGGCTTCTGTGCATGCCCTTTCCTTTGCCTGGAATGGCCTCCTCACAGCTCCATGTTATTGGCCATATGAACTATTAGTTAATGTTTCAAAGCTCAAGCAGGGGCTGGCCCCGTGGCCGAGGGGTTAAGTTCACGCACTCCACTGCGGGCGGCCCAGTGTTTCGTTGGTTCGAATCCTGGGCGCAGACGTGGCACTGCTCATCAAACCACGCTAAGGCAGCGTCCCACATGCCACAACTAGAAGGACCCACAACGAAGAATATACAGCTACGTACTGGGGGGCTTTGGGGAGAAAAAGGAAAAAAATAAAATCTTTAAAAAAATTTTAAAAAAGCCCAAGCAATATTTTCTCCAATCCTTGTCCTCACCTCAGAAAGTTCATCATTTCCTCTCCTGAGTAGCTATTATACCTTGAATATATTTCTTTTATTACTCACATTTCATCACCAATTATTTGTTTACCTGTTTATTTTCCCGATAGACTATAAAATCCTTAAAGGAAAGTTCCGTTTATCTTTGGATCCTAGAAAAGCACCAGATATTGAATAGGACCAATAAATGTTTATTAAATGAGTGAATGAATCATGGGTGTTTGAAAAACCAGAAAAAGTCAGCCATCCAGTTGTTGGCCAGTAACAAGTAATTTCCTAGTCTTCTACCTGTTATCAACTATATGAAATATTACAAAAATCTAGTCAGTGTTTATTAATGTGTTTCAGGATACTGTACACCCTTTTGTGGAAGTTTCCTTTCAACACACTGTGTACCAAACCAGTACTGCAAGTGGATCTCATCCATGCTGGAACGAAGAAATTAAAGTAGATTTTATGTAAGTTGGAATCTGTTTTTCCTTAGCTCCTAAAAAAAGAGCAATAACAAAATTATTTTCTTAAGCCATTTATGGAAAATAATGGTTGAGATAGGTTTTATTTTTTCAGCTTTTTAATTATGAAATATTTCTAACATAGATATTAATATATATAATGTATACATTAATGTAGGTTCTGAGGAAAAATAATAAAATGAATTCCTGTGTACCTACCATCCAGCTTAAAAAATAGAATATTACCAATGCATTTGATGGCCCCTCTGTGCCAATACCTAATTGTTTTCCCTTTCCTTCCCCCCCGAGGTAACAGCCATGGATTTGTGTTTATCATTCCCTCTCTTCCTTTATGATTTTACATAAAATCATATGTATTATTTACTTGTGGATGTTTTTCCACCTTATATAAATTGAATCATCTTTTGTATTCTTTACTCAATTATTCTGAGAGTCATCCATGTAGGTACTTGTGGCTCTTCTTCCCTCCCTCGCTCCCTCCCTCCTTCCCTTGCTTACTTCCTCCCTCCCTCCCTTTCTTCTCCCTCCCTTCCTTTATTTTCACTTCTCCATAGTATTCCAATGTATTAAAATGCCATAATTTATTTATACTTTGTCCTGTTGATGCACATTTGGCTTGTTTTAATGTTTTGCTACTACAGATAATGTTGCTCTGAACATTCTTGTCTTCTGGAGCACACGTGCAAGAGTTTCTTTTTAAGACTGTATCTTCCAAGCTTTTTTGTGCACTAGAATCACCTGTCGGTCTTCTTGGAACAGATTGCTGGGCCCCCTCCACAGTTCCTAATTCAGTAGGTCTGAGGAAGAGCCTGATAATCCCATTTCTAACAAGTTCCCAGGTGTTGCTGATGTTACTGGTCAGGGAACACTTTGAGAACGTCTGCTCTGGGATATACGTCTGGGACGGGAATTGCTAGGTTGTAGTTGAATTCAGCTTCAGGTTTACTAGATAACACCAAAGTGTTTTCTAAAGTGTTTGAACTGATATACACTCCCAACAGCAGTATATGAAAGTTCCTATTGTGCCATATCTTCAATAATATTTCTTATTTTTAAAATTATTTTTTCTAATATGGTGGATCTAAAATGATATTCTCCTTGTAGTTTAGTTTACATCCTCTGATTTCTAATGTGACTGAGTTTCTTTTTTATTTCCATCCTTTAAAAAGCGACAGACTTTCTTTTAAGAGCAGTTTTAGGGTCACTGTGAAATTGGGCAGAAAGGGCAGAGAGTTCTCATATACCCTTTCCTCACAACATACACACACAGCCTCCCTCGACATCAGTGTGGTAGACTTGTTACAAGCGATGGACTAATGTTGACAAATTGTCAACCAAAGTCCACAGTTTACATTAGGGTTCACTCTTTGTGTTGTATATTCTGTGGTTTTTGACATATGTGTAAGGACATGTATATACCACTATAGTATCATACAGCAGTTTCACTGCCCTAAAAATGCCTTGTGCTTCACCTGTTTATCCCTTCATCCTTATTCTGGAACCACTGGCAACCACTGATATTTTTACTGCCTCCATAGTTTTGCCTTCTCCAAGATGTTGTTGCCTTATTCAGGGTTCTCCAGAGAAACAGAACCAAATAGGATGTGTGTCTGTCTGTCTGTTTGTCTCCCTCTCTCTCCCTCTCCCCTTACTCTCTCATATATAGTAATAATAAATAGCTAGTAATAATAAATAGTAAATAGTAATTAGCCTTGTGAGTTCTGCTTTGGAGGAGAAATTGTGGTGAAATTTGAGGAAAGTTTGAGTAGAATACAAAATGGAAGGTAATGCAGGACTTCAGTGATTTAAGGGATATACTAAGTTGAAATACTCAAAAATGTCTTGAGGATGACAGTTATCATTTCTCTTGCTATGTATATAGCACCAATTCCTTAAAATAAATCTCTCTCATATGTATATAATGTAAGCCTTAGAGATCTTCTGTACAACATTATAATTGTAGTCCACAATAATATGTATAGTCAACAACAATAACATATTATACACTTCTTTACTCTTTTTTTCTTTTTTTGAGGAAGATTAGCCCTGAGGTAACATCTGCTGCCAATCCTCCTCTTTTTGTTGAGGAAGACTGTCCCTGAGCTAACATCCATGCCCATCTTCCTCTACTTTATATGTGGGACACCTACCACAGCATGGCTTGCCAAGCAGTGCCACGTTCGCACCCGAGATCTGAACCGGCAAACCCCGGGCTGCCAAAGCGGAACATGCGCACTTAACCGCTGTGCCACTGGGCCAGCCCCACACTTCCTTACTCTTAAATCGATTTTGAGTTGATTTTTGTCTCTGGTGTAAGATAAGGGTTCAATTTGATTCTTTTGGATGTAGATAGTTTTACTGACACCATTTGTTGAAGATTATCCTTCCACATTGTGTATTCTTGGCACCCTTGTCAAAGATTAGTTGACCTGACATAGATGCAGGGATTTATGTCTGGGCCGTTTGTTCTGTTCCATTGGTTTGTATGTCTGTCTTTATGCCAGTACCATGCTGTTTTGGTTACTGTAGCTTTGTAATATATTTTGAAATCAGGAAGTGTGATACCTCCAGCTTTGTTCTTTCTCAGGATTCATATTTGATGCTAAAGCAGTATAAATAGGTTTTTGTTACTGGAAATAAAGTGTACTGATCAAGGCAAATTTGAAATGTGGAACTTAAAATTGTTCTCTAAGTTCAAATAGCAGTTTTCACTTGTCACTTCCTGTACATCTTTGGCTCTCACTGGGATGAAGGAAATATAAGGAATTGTCGGTCACATCTGTTATCAAAGTCCTTTCTCTTTTCTTGATGCCCTTTCCCCCTTCTCCTGCCAATTCTGTTCAGCTCCTTCGATTTTTGCAGATCACATGGTTCCTGACTTTGCTTGGTTCTTTAATACATGGCTCTGACTTTTTAACTCCTAAATTTCTCCTAGTTCTTGAATACCAACCTTTTAGTCCCTGGACCTTGGGCTTCTTGTGTTGCTTTTCCTTCCAGCATCTGTGTTCTTGACCTTGACTCTTCGTGAGCGGGTCCTGATTCCCAGGATGAAACAATCTGTCTATTCCCTTCAACCTCCAGCTACTCTCTTCCCTACAAGATTATATAAAAAAAGTACTGGTTATAGGCTCTAACCAGGAAGCTCCATAGTTATTCAGTCACTTTCCAAGCAAACTAACAGCTTTGAGGGCCCAGATGCAAGCTGTGGGAGCACAGAACCTCCAACCACCAGTACCTTCTCCAGTCGTTCCTTGCTTTGACAGAATCCCACCACTCTCACACCTATCCTGCTGAAGGAAATTATCTGTACTACATGAACATTCATGTCCCAGCCACCACTCCTCAACATGAAGGCCTCGAGACCCTAATCAGGATTTGCAAGGAAAGAGAGACCCTGTTTATACCATTATTTTAACTTGGGAGGAAAAAAACAAATAGACCAGTATACCTTGGAATTTTGTTAGCTTAGATGCTATGGATTCTTCTACTGTTAGCAGAAATCAGTTCTTTTCTTCCAGATTCAACACAGGCTCAATTGTATTTTCAGAGTTTTGGGCCAGAGATCTTAAACAGATACCCTTGTTATTTGGCCACCTGTCTAGACCTTATACTTGTTGCTTTGCCTTGTTCTCTGACATTTGCTTACCTGCCTTTTTACTCTTTCTGTGTGAAGGGAAATATTGATTGAAAGGAAAATATATTATATTATTTAATGTTAAGTAATTAGTATATAAATTATTAGTATACTAGGTCACTAGACACATTTAGAGTACAAGCAAGGGTTCAGCTAAGGCAAAATCATTCAGCTACCACTTTTTGTTGCCTCAGATACAAGAGCTCTATCCCCCAGTCCACGTGACATTCTAGTGAGTAAAAACCACATGCAAATGGGATAGATAGTAATAGTAAATAAATAGTAAATAGTAATTAACCTTGTGAACTCTACTTTGGAGGAGAAATTGTGATGAAATTTGAGGAAAGTTTGAGTAGATACACAATACAAGACAATGCAGGACTTGAATGATTTAAAGAATAAACTAAGTTGACATACTGAAAAATGTCTTGAGGATGACAGTTATCATTTCTCCTGCTAGCATAGTGTTGTAAGTATACATTGCCCCCGCTGTCCTGCCTCAGGTCATTGCAAATGAAAGGGAACTCTTGAAGGAGCACGGCAGGGAAGTCACCTTCTCACTTAGAAATATAAGGAAGCTTCAACTTAAAACTGTTCTCTAAACTCAACTAACATTTTTCAGTTGTCACTGTCTGTAGATCTCAGAAAGTTATACAAACTGTTGGAGATCCTTTGAAATAGTATGGTTGCTTGCTTAAGCATCAAACTTCAACAAATAATGTCAGTGGTAATTGGTATAGTGAAAAGAGCTTCACCTTTAGAGTCAGTCAGAACTGGGTTCAGATTAGGGCTCAGGCACTTGGGGTGGCATTACCTTAAGCAGGTTATTTAACTTCTCTGAGCTGTTGGAAGTTTGGTTAAAATCCAGTGCACAAGCTGGAGCTGAGAGTGGAAATTCGTTGCTTGTAATATACTATACTATCCTTCCAGCTACCTTCAAAAATGTATCCAATCAAGTAAGCCATCAGCAGACAGCTTGCAAAATGAAATGCACTCCACTATCCCAATTTCTGGTTAGAAAAAATAAATGTGGGAAAGAGGATAAGCTCCATGGTTAAACAGTCATTCTTTTAGCTGAGAGCTAAAAAGCAGTTTAACTGTGTGTGTGAAATACCAGAAACTAGCAGAATTTAAGATAATTGGAAAGTCTTAATGCACTACACTACAGATAATTTATTCGCAATGGATGGCTGTAGTGAAATGTGTAGCTGCTTCACATTTAAACATTTTTATTTTTCTTGCAAATTACCTTAAGAGAGATATAAGATAAACTACAAAGAACATACTGGCTTCAATGAAAGATAGCAGTCGTCTTCAAAGTACATAGCTTTTTCTTAGCTTACACTTTATAAAAAAAAAGGAACACAAGTAATTTTATAGTCCTTTATGAATAATGCTCTAATAAAATAAATTAAGCATTTAAATATGTTTTTCTTATTTACAGCTCGCCAGGACGTGATTATAGCTTCTCAAGCTTATCTAAAATAAAAGATAACATTTATATCAACATTTTTGATGAAATGATTGTTGAAAAACATGAGGTAAAGTAGAATAATTATAATAATCAATGTTGAAATAATTCTAAGGTCAGACTGAAGTCTAGTAACATATTTGTAAATTTGCTTTTAGATGCAATATGTCCATTTTTTAAACAGGATTTGGGGCAACTTGAAGTTAAATCAGACGTATGACAAGTCAGTTCAAAACTAACAGAGATAAACCACCTATAGGAAGAGGAGGGGTAAATATACTAAGAATTTGGGAGAAGCAGATTTCTGCAATTGAACATTACATTTAAATGTGAGCTTCCCAGCAGCCAAGAAAGAAAGATAAACAAAAATGGATTATATATTTCTCATTGTCTGTACAAAAAAATATACCACTTCTACAAAAGAGATGAAATTATTCCTAGGACAAAACCCAGTTCTGTTCAATATAATTTTAAAAATTACTGAATGTCTTCCTCATAGATAAATGAAAGTTCCTGACACAATGCCTGGTGCCATAGCAAGCTCTAAGAGAATTGTTAGTTTCTTTTCTACTGAACTTGGCACTAAGTATAAAGGTGCATATCCATTATACCTCCTCTCTCGGGGCTCTCATTAAATGCTTTAATGTAAAGGTTTATCAAATTCTATGGCAATACTATCAAAGCAGCAATTAATTCTACCTGTAGGGACTGGGGATGAGAATCAAAAAAGTCAAACTAGACCTTGAAGCATGATTCAGGAAAGTGCCTTCTATAAGAACTACTGAGAAACGAAAGGCAATGTCTTCCAACCCAGTTTTCCAGGAGATACAGACAGATAGTCTTATCAAAACATTTCCATCAACTCTTGATAAAGGCTGAGGGTACAATATTAAACAGTAATTGGTGATGGCTATTCTCCAAGGAGTTAAACCGAGTAGTTTTCTGATTATGTAAACTGATAGTGGGTAGAGCTTGGAAAACCCAAAAGAACTCCTAACAGACTTTCTCTCTCAAAAGTTAATTATTTCAATGATCAGTTTGGCCAGAATTGAAATAGCAGTCGATTAACAGTTAAATTCTTGCAAGTGCTTTGTGTTGTTTTTCACTGAAATCCATATGCTTTAGGTATCAGACTTACATGTGACAACTTAGGCATGCTGTTTAGAAAAAGAAAGGGCCTGGCTTATATTCTTGCCCTCTTGTCATGGATTTGGTTGCAAGGTAACTATGGGCCAAAACATTCCATTTTCTCATAAAAGACCAGAGCTAGGCTGAACCCTGAGATGACCACCCAGTTGAAAGAAGGTTTTGGTCTGTCATTGACCTATGATATTCGTTAGAAAACAGTTTCTTCCCATGCCGCAATTTTCCTCTCTTTTCTGTGTGTTTTTTCTTCCTGCTATCAACTATTTCTTACTTCCTGTGTGTCTCCCCTTCGTTAGTTTCTTGCTAGCAGGAAGCTGAGGACTTGGAAGTCTTACAGACGTGTGGCCTATATTTAGCACTGGGCATGAAAGAGCTGGACTGAACTGCGTTTGGAGCTCGCAAAGCAAGCCCAGGACACAGCTCCAGATTTGGAGCGTATGTTTACTGAAACTGTAACAAAAATCCTGATGGTCACAAAAAGAACTTAAACTAATCTAATACTTGGTTGTTGGTTTAAATGTGGTTTTTTTCTTTTTTAATTTGAGGAAGGTTAGCCCTGAGCTAACATCCATGCCCGTCTTCCTCTACTTTATATGTGGGACGCCTGCCACAGCATGGCTTGCCAAGTATGTCCGCACCTGGGATCCGAACCAGCGAACCCCGGGCTGCTGAAGCGAAACGAGCAAACTTAACTGCTGTGCCACCAGGCTGGCCCCCTAAATGTTTTATTTAAAAAAGAAAAATTAGTTATTTTCAAGATTTTAAAATTCATTAGCATATAATTGTTCAGCAGTTTGTTATAATTTTTGACCTGCTATTATCTACCCTCTTCTTATTTCTAACTTTATCCAAGTGTGTTTTTCTATTTTTTCTGATTTAATTTGGAAGAGATTTGCCTATTTTTTAAAGAACCAATATAGAAGTTGATCTTAAATTCTACTCTTCTTGTGTTTTCTATTCGTTTATTTCAGCTTGTATTTTTGTTGTTCTTTCTCCTGATTTCCTTGAGACTATAATTTTTGTACTTAGTTTGGCCAAATGAGTTAAATGTCTAGTTTGTTCAGTCTCTCTCTCTCATAAATAATGAAAACATTTTAAGACTATGAATTTATCTCTAAAAACATCTTAGACTGTATCTTTTATAGTATTAGGTTACTTATTATTTTCATTTTTTATTTTCTATATGTTTTTATTATGTTTATATTTTCCTTGACCTCATAGTTATGTAATATTATGCTTTTACTTTTTCAAATGTTTGAGTGACTTTAGTGTAAACTTTGATTTTAAATTCCAGTTTTATTACATTGTAGCCAAAGTGGCTTTGTAGTTTTTAATAATTGGTGCTGTGATTTTTGAAAAAAAAAAACCCTTGAAAATGTTTTATTTCTGAGGTTTAATTTTAACTGTATGCTTCTTCTAGAGTTTACAAACCACTTCAGGTAAGTTTAGGTTATTCAGATGCAAGAAACTCAACCCTAGATTGCTTAATTAAATTTGTATTGACAAACTTATTCTGGTAAACATTTTGCTTTCTATCCAAGGGAAAATAAATAGTAGCAACAACAGGCTAAAATGGAAAGAATGCCAGTGCTTCAGATCAAGAAACTGGATATTGTTAGCATCACCCCAGAAGCCTCTTTTGTGCTCTTTCCAAGTCACTTCCTCCCCAAGAGTAACTAGTATCTTAATTTCTAACAGCATAGATTGGGTATTGCTTATTTTTGAACTTTGTATGATTGAAATCTCATACAGTATGCGTCCGTTTGTGAATGGCTTATTTCTCTCTACATTGTGTTTCTGGGAGTCATCTGGAATGTTGCATTTAGCAATAGTTCATTGATTCTCATTGCTGTATAGTACATTATTGTAGGAATATATAGCAACTTTTTAATGCATCTATTGTTGATAGATAATTTGCTTCTTTCTAGTTATTGGCTCTGACAAATAATACTGATATAAATATACTTGTACATGTCTTCAGGAAATATACCTATGCACTTCCATTGGACTTGTACTTAGGAGTGAAATTACTAGCTCTTGGATTGTGTATATGCTCAGCTTTAGCAGTTTAATGCCAAACAGTCTAAAATGGTTGTGTCAATTTATACTTCCACCAGCAGTTTATGAGGGTTCTAGTTGCTCCACATCCTTGCCGTTACCTGGCATTGTCTGATTTTTTCATTTCAGCCATATTGATGAAAGTGTAGTCATATCACCTTGTGGTTTTAATTTGCATTTTCATGATAACTAATGAAACTGAGCACCGTTTTCTATGTTTATTCGCGATTTTGATATCCTTTTTTCTGAAAGATCTGTTCAAGTATTTTGCTCATTTTTCCACTGATTTATAACAGTTCCTTGTATAGTCCAGATATGAGTATTGTCAGATATGCATAATATTTTTCCCACTCTGGCTTGTCTTTTTTGCTTTCTTCATACATCTTTGGATGAAAAGAAAATCGTGATTTAATATAGTACAATACAGTGAATGGTGGTGCCTTTTTGGTCCTCTTTAAGAAATATTTGCCCACTTAAAATCATGAAGATATTATCCTGTGGTTGCTTCTAAAAACTGTATCATTTTACCTTTCATGTTTAGATCTAAAACCCAAATGGAATTGATTTTTGTGTGTCTGTGAGGTAGAGGGTCAAGATTTACTTTTCTCCCATAAGGATCTTCAGTTGACCCAGCACCATTCGCCCACTTCCCTACAAAGTTACCCTTTGTTATAATTCTGGTAACTGTATAAATGTGTTTTATTTCTGGACTCTCTGTTCTGTTCTGTTGGCCTATTCATCTGTCCTTGCATTGATACCACACTGTCTTGATTACTAAAGCTTTGCTATAAATCTTGATATCTAGAAATCTAAATCTTTGAGCTTTGTTTTTCTTCCTTAAGATTGCTTTGGCTGTTCTTAGCCCTTTGCATTTCTATATAAATATTAGAATCAGCTTGTAGTTTTCGAAAACAAGACAAAATCTGCTGGGATTTTTATTAGGATGGATTGAATATATACATCAATTTGATTAGAATTGACATCTTTACAATATTGATCTTTCCAATCCACATACATGGTATATGTCTCCTCTCCTTCTTTAATTATCTCTGTATTAGTCAGGGTTCTCCAGTGAAACAGAACCAATAGGATATATAGAGATATATAAAAGAAAATTTATTATGGGAATTGGCTCACGGGATTATGGAGGCTGAGATATACCGCAATATGCCGTCTGCAAACTGGAGAGCCAGGAAAGCCGGTGGAGTAATTCAGTCCAAGTTCAAAGGCCTGAGAAGAAGGAGATTGCTAGTCTAAGTCCCAGAATCTGAAGCCCCCGAGAACCAGGAGCTTCAGTGTCCAAAGGTAGGAGAAGATGCATGTCATAGCTCAAGAAGAGAGAGGATTTGTCCTTCCTCCGCCTTTTTGTTGTATTTTCCTGTCCTCAGAGGATTGGATGATTCCGCCCACGTTGGTGAGGGTGATCTTCTTTAATCAGTCTGTTGATTCAAGTGCTAATGTTTTTGGAAACACCCTCACAGACACACCCAGAAATAATGTTTTGCAAGCTATCTGGGCATCCCTTAGCTCAGTCAAGTTGATGCATAAAATTAACCAACACAATCTTCTTTTCCCAGTTTGCAGCATGATGGGGCTTAAGCATGGTCTATAATCAATTGTAATATTCTAAACAGACCAAAATAATAAATTTCTCTTTCCACACAGATGGTTGGCCTCTTGTTTACTTCTTTAATTACAAGGTCATAGAATTATAAGGCATATTTGGACGAAGGCTAAAGTAGGGATAGGAAAGGAAGGAAATCAAACCAATCTTGCAAATCTGAAATTCCCATAATAAAGGTGACTAGCACCTTGGGAAAAATAAACAATCTGTAAACTAGCATAAAAAAGGTAACTACCAAGCAATCAGAATTGGTCTATCAGTGCAATCATTTCTCAAAAGAGAGATCTTTCTTAGGAACCGATCTGGGCTCAGAAGACTGCTTGTTAGATCAGAGAAACCTGAATTACATGGTTTTAAGGGCTTAAGTTGAGATAGCCTCGTGGCTCACCTTTTTCCAATAGGCATGCCATGCGGTTAAAATTACTCAGCCATGTCAACAAACCTGCATCTTTTTGATTGTGTTATATCAACCATAAAACTTCATCTCCTTTTCTGATTGACCTAGCATCCATGATGCTAATCTCCTCTTTGAATGAGTCATCATTATTTCAATGTATTTTCACTACCATTTAACATCTTTAAAATGTTGTTAATGGTGGTGATGTCTTTGGGAGTTGAGTTAAGGTAATTTTCATTCTTTTCTCTGTATTCTTTAGTGTATTTTCAAAGTTTGCTATACTGAGCATATCTGCTATAATAAAAGTATATACATTAAAAATGTTTTACATTGTTTATTAACATATAGGAAGACATCTTAATTTACATAAGAAGAAGCCTTTCCCTGACAAGGCAGCCTTCTTGGAGCCATGGTTGGGAGTTCTTTATCATTTGGGCCCCTAGTACACAGTTCATTTCACCAAGCCATTAGTCAGTCCCAACTCTATGGTTGACAATTAACGTATAAAGCTGTTACTCCTAATAACAAGATAAGGGAGCCTATTGGGCAAAGTGGGTTGCACCCTAAGAAATCACATCCCAGGACAAAAATTAAAGATTTTTTTCAGTAATTCAGATATTTGTTATTTCTGTCTTTAAAAAGCAAAAAGTGCACAAATGCTCTTTGGATGGGGATAACATAGAAATGTATTTATACATTTCAATACATAAAAGTAATGAATGCATGAAGATTGGTTCATGTGTTTCTTTGTGAGTTCAGAGCAAACCCCACCCCCCCCCACCCCCCCCCCACCCCCCCCCCCCCCCCCCCGTCACATCCAGACTCCACCTTGCCCCATGGCCACCACTGCAGTGTTGGTGGGAGTGATACTGGCCCTGATATCATTTCCCCTACATTAAACCCAGCATATATATAAGCACCCTTTCCCTGCTTACTCCCTGGTTCCAGAATCCACTGTCTGCCATGGAGACAAATAGCCAGGGTCACCCACCTGGATTCCTTATCATCTCCTCCTCCCTGCAAACAGCATCCCAAGGCTGAATGCAGGCTGGTGGAAAAGCTTGGACCACCAAGGCCACTGACTCCCCCCACCTCTCTACAAACAGCCGCATTCCTCACACACCTTTAGAACCTCCCATCTTTCAGGGAGACGAGATGAAATGAGACAAATTTGAGGGCTCGCTCTCATCTCCCAGCTGATGTCACCTGAAATAAAAACCCTTTCTTTGCCATAAGCCTGGCGTTCCAGTTTTTATTTGGCCCCTCTTGTGTGGCAGGTAAAGAACCTGTTTGTAGGCGGTAACAGAAGCACCACTCTCAGGGGTCTCAATCCACACTGTCTTTGCATGTTGAAGGGATTATTTTGATTTGCAAGATGATAGAGATATACAACATCTCACAAATATCTCAGATTTATTTAAAAGCCCTAATCATTAGGGGCCAAACCGATCACAGCAGGAGCCCCACTTCAACCATTTAACCATCCGAGTGACTGGCCCTGCTTCAACTTATGCCAGTATGTTGCAGATTAAGCATATGTTATAGCTCAAGAATATTAAGTCTTGTTTTTATCATTTGCTATAAACAATTCCTATATTAATAGATTCCTTAGCTATTGCTGCATATATAATTCACATTGATGGTCTTAAAATTCTTTCACTGCTTCTCAGAAACAATGCATAGAGAACTTATTTTAAAGTGAACCCCAATAGAGGTGTAATCTATATCCTGAGACAAGGTAGATCTAGGAAGCCTGCAGTGTCCCTGGGACCTGGGGTGGAAAGATTAATGCAGTTGAGGTCACATCAGTCAGAAGTCCAAGACCTTAATTGCTACAAAAACTACCCAAGTGTACCTGTTACCTTTTCGATTAGAGCCACACAGTCCACCTTGCTGAGCTCTGTTGTTGCTGGTCAGCCTCTGGATTTAAGACCCTTCTAGTATTCCCTGATAAGCAGAAGGGATAACTTGTCAAGTGCAGAGTTATAAGGAACCCCACATGTCTAAAGGCAATAGTTATGAGCTGAAGTCAGGAATCAGGGGTGTTGGTGGCTTTTATTCAAACTTCAGCCCTTCCCAGCTGCAGGTAAACAGCAGGGAGAGCAGAAGGAGAAAGAGATCAGATAAGATATGGGAGCATTTACTTTTGCAAGGTCTTTGCATTTCTAACCTTGACCATCTACAAGTGGCTTATTAGCTGTATTTCTTTAATTTCTTAATTGTTGCTCTAGATTTTACAATATATTCTTTACCACAATCTATCTTTGTGTATTATACCACTTCACATATAGTGTAAGAACATGATATTAACACTTCCATATCCCCCTTCTGTGCTTTCTGTTAGTAGCATTATGCATTTTAGTTACACCTATGTATTAACTCCACAAGAGGTCATTATTTTTGCTTTAAATAGTCAATTATCTTTTAAAGAAATTAAAAAGTGAGAAAAAATATCTTTTGCCCTTTGGGTTTTTTTTAGAAAGAGAGAATAATTTTTTATACTTACATGCAAGTTTTTGAAATTATTCATCACATGATATAAAGTAATTAATAGAAAAATTATTTATTTAAATAGAATGACTGTTTCAAGAGCTGCAGTGGTCATTCATATATAAGAAAGAATTGGCTTGGATCCATTGTCTTCCCTTTCTCTGCTCTTCTGCAACAATCTGAGGTAATAGAAAATGATTCTTTGCTAATTATTCTGTGTTTTTACCTCTGGCTTATAGAAACACTTACCGTTGTCTTTGAATCAGATTCTGTGACTGGCAGGTTGGTAGGTCAGTTAAAATGATCCTGTATTTGAGAGCTCCTGGGGTGTTGGAGTGTTTGAAGGTTTTAGCTGTCTATAGAACAGGAGATGCCCACAAATTTATTTCTTATGTCTTCTGAGTATTCATTCGTAAAGAATAGGACAGCTAGGGGCCGGCCCCGTGGCCAAGTGGTTAAGTTCATGTGTTGCACTTTGGCGGCCCAGGGTTTCGGCGGTTCGGATCCCGGGCACGGACATGGCAACCACTCATCAGGTCACACTGAGGTGGCATCCCACATAGCACAACAAGAAGGACCCACAACTAGAATATACAACTATATCCTGGGGGGGTTTTGGGGGAAGACAAAGAAGGAAAAAAAAAGGAAGATTGGCAACAGATGTTAGCTCAGGTTCCAATCTTAAAAAAAATAAGACAGCTAGACTTAGGTTTTAAAGCAACATTTATATTTGTATATAATAGTTTTATAGCACCAGATTCACAAATGTTGTGATTAATGATGTTGCTTTGTAACCATGAGTTCCAGGAGTTTCGGCTCCTCAGCATTGTTTATTGATAATGCTGATGTGGATGATTGCACCTGTCTCTGTGATACCCCCAGAAGGCTCTGCTGTTGGGTTGTTTAGCAAGAATATGCCTACATAATCAGCAAAATATTAAAAGCCCAGCCTAGACTCCATTTTAGGCTTTGTTACTTACTTACAGAGCTATCCTAGATACAGAAGATTCAGAAATGGATTTTCTGCCTCAAGGAGTTCACTGTCCGTAGAAGAAAACTAACATTTCAGTACAACATGATAATGCTGTAGAGCTTTGATAGGGGCATGAAATAGGTACTATGAGAACGTACAGTAGGGAGTACCTTACTCTTCCTGGATTGGAGGGGGTTGTGGGGGATGGTGTTCAGAAGGCTTGGGAGTGGGTAAGAGGAGAATGAAAGGTCAGGGAAGTATTTACAGAGGTGATAACTTTTGAATCAAGTCCCTAAAGATGAGTTGGTCAAGCAAACTCACGCATTTGATTCCGAAGGAATTACGTGTGTCTCAGTTAGCCCTGCGTTCGGCCGTATGCAACAGAAAACCTGATTAGCAGTGGGTGAGGTTAAGAGGTCTAGTTATCTCACCTAAAAAGAAGTCTAGATGCCAGTGCAGCAGCTCAAGAATATCATCAAGGATCCAAGCTCCTTTTGTCTTTCTGTTCTGGTGCTTATTATATGGCTTTCGTCCTCATAATTGCAAATTGTTCACTGCACTTCCAACCTCACATTCCTGTTGCAGACAGGAGGAAGTAAAACAGAGACTTCCCCCAGAAAACCCTGTCAGACTTCTTACCTTTTATTTATGTGACTTGGCTGCTACATGGCTGTCATGTTGCCATCTAAAACTGTTGGTAAGAAAGGAGAGAATGGATATTAGGAAGGAGAGTAGAAATGTCTGCAAAATACGCATTCACAGGAAGTCATGAGGGAGCATTTTGCAGATGTAAGTGCTGCAAATAAAGAGCAATAGAGACTTAAGCTGTTGGAAGTTCAGGGCTTCCTACATTTGTAAATCCCTGAGGCTGTCTCTCAGTCTCAGGCCAGACTCTAGGAAAGAGAGGTAGTTAAGAATGTGAGCTTCAAAGGTGGGCAAACCTGGGCTGTAATTCTGGCTTCACTACTCATTAGATGTGTGATCTTGTACAAATTACTTAAGTCCTCTGAGCCCTAATTTCCTCATCTATGGAGATAAGAGCAGTATGTACCTTATTAAATGATATGATCTATATGAAGCACTTGGCACAGTGCCTTGCACATAATAAGGGCTCAATAATTATTAGCTATTGTTAATAGTTATTATTATTGTAAATTATCTTGTCCCTCCTAACACATACACACACAAGATCTCTCCTCTTGTGGACCTCTGAGTTGTTACATTTTTTTTTTCTACACCCAGTGCAAAATGTAACGTGGTCTTTTAGCCTCTTCCCTGAGCTTGAAGTAGATTGTCTAAGAGCTTTTATCACTCTGGTACAGTAACTTGCTTCCTCATTTCATCCCTTTCTTATTCCTGCCCTCTCCACACAGTACGTATTAGACAGGGACCCAGGGTGTCAAAGGTGCCTGTGAACAGCTCGCCGTGGAGAAGCTGATCATCCTTGTACAAGTGTATATTAGTAGAACCAACTTGTACCTTTGCAAGCCTGTTTCCTCCTATGGAGAAGACTGAGCTGGGCTGTACTATATTTGACTGATGTTTATTTTCATCACGTAGAATCTATTATATTGATATGTTCTTTCAGGTTAGTGGAACATTTCAAGTAAATATTCCACCAGTTTTGCTTGGGTATACTTGGAGTAAGACTTATGTGTCTCCTAAAGAAGATTATAATGGGCAGAATTTAAGAGAATGTGCCTTCTTAAATATTTTTGCTACCATTGAACCTCAAATATCGTATGTCACCTGTAATCCAGAACTAGACAAGGTAAGTTTTACAGTGAGTTATTTTTATATACACTATCAAAGAAGTGAAAACTATTTTAAAAACTAGTAATAATTTCGAAACTGGCAAAAATGAACATTGGTTCTTGATATTTTCCTGTAGGAACAATATGATACGATGTTGAAATATTTTAAACTTGATTCTAGTTTTCAGATCAAATTGATGTTTTGGAGAGAGCACGGATTTTTAAGAGAAATTGTAAGGCTCTGTTTCCCAAGCGAAGAATCATAACTACGGTTTTTAATGATGAAGGGATACAGATCTTAGTAACAAGATATATCAAGGCATTAAATCCACCTCAACAACTCCTGGATATATTTCTTCATGATTCGAACGCAACACTTGTAAGTTATATTTATTTCAGTAGCTTTGTGGAGATATAATTGATATACCATGTATTTCACCCATCTAAAGTGTGCGAATCAGTGGTTTTTAGTATATTCACAGAGTTGTGCAACCATCACTACAGTACATTTTAGAACATTTTCATCAGTCTAAATTTATATTTATTTTAACTTGTTTACTTTTTTTATATTAACTTTGAGTATAACTTTCTTACTAAAATTGTTTTACCTTCAAAGACAGTTTCCTGAGAGAGAAACCATCTGTGTTGCAATCTGTCCTCCTGAGCCCCAGATGAAAGAAAACGTTTCTCCCTGATCCCCTTCTTTTCTGCCCAGTTGGACTGGAGGGTCACTGTTGCCACACCAGTCACAAGACTACAATAGCTTTCCAACTTTTCTACCAAACTTTGAAGAACGACAGAAAAATTCCTTTGACTTCTAGGCAAAATAAAAGGTTATGTTCTTAAAGGGGTTCTGTCCTTCTAAAGATTGCTTCTTGTTGTATGTGGGAATGAAGAAACTATGTTCTATTTTGCTCTGTAAACCACCAGCATAACACTTCCCACCCCATTCCTCTGTGGCTTTGTGCACATCTATTTACCAGCTGACAAAAGAGACACTCAAAATTTAATTTCATATAAAATGAAACTTTATTCATTATAGGCTCAAAAAGAGGACATAGCTCCTTCCATTTTGAGAAAGGAAAATATGAAATCAGAAATATAATGCTCCCCCTGAAAAAGAAAATAAGCTTTGATTAAAGGATGTCTATGAAAAATCACTTATGCCTTTTATTTATTCAGGTTTGATCAAGTCTTTTGGCTTTCCTCAGAACATTTATATTATTTGTCCATTGAAGCTCCCTTAGGTGGATTCTTGAAGCTAAAATCAAAAGCCCTAATTTAGGTTGCCTTTTCCTACACTCTGCTTTTCCGTCATGGGTTTCTTCCTGCCTTTGTTTCCTGCCCCCCAAAGTCCAAGGACATAGTAATGCTCTCAGATTTCTTTCAGAGACAATCTTTGTCTTTTTAAAAAAATATAAATCCCAGCTCCTTTGCTTACCAAGGACTGCGAACTATGTTTAGTTAATTGCATGAGTCAGAAACATGACCAGTGTAGGTGGTCATAACAGTATATAAATGGTGGCTATTGTAAATCAGTGAAAATGTTAGTGAACTTTCTGTGTTAATTCATTTTTTATTTGTATCCCTTCCTCCTTTCCTCCTTTAGTCTGAGTCCTTGTCTCCAGACCTGTAGGGGGAACAATCCACAGTATAACTTCTGTTGTTTGAGAAAGCAGACCACCAAAATCTACTTGCTGCTTATATTAACAAAAATAATCCTGATAGGCTTTGAACCTAGAAGCAAATCAAACTTTTGCCATTCTTCATCTTTGTTCAATTTTTTAACAGTTATGTTTTAAAGGATATATGTAATATATCATGTTTAAAATTTTAATAATTTATTACAATGAAATGTAGTGGTTAACAGGCATGCTCTGGAGTCAGGCTAACCTGGGCTTATTCCCAGAGACCCCATATATTGTGTTAGCTGTGTGACTCTGGGCAAGTTGTCTTAGCACTCTAAGCTTGTTTCCTCCTCTGTAAAACAAAAATAATAATAGTATGTACTTCATAGGCTTGTAGGATACACTAAATGTGATGATAACGCATGTGAAGTACTGTGCTTAGTGATGGGCATATAATATGCACTCAATAAATGTCAGTTAATATTATTCTAGGACCTCATTGCTCGCTTTGTATCTTTGATTCCTATTATGCCTGATACACTGGATGAAAATGATGGTTTTGATATATGGATGACATCAGAGGTAACAAATTACATTTTATAATTAAAAAGTATAGTATTTATTGCTTGCTTTAAAAAAAAAAAGATTGGTACCTGAGCTAACGACTGTTGCCAATCTTCTTTCTTTTTTTTTCTTCCCAAATCCCCCCCAGTACATAGTTGCATATTTCAGTTGTGGTCCTTCTAGTTGTAGCATGTGGGATACTGCCTCAGCGTGGCCTGATGAGAGGCGCCGTGTCTGCGCCCACGATCCAAACCGGCGAAACCCTGGGCCGCCAAAGCGGAGCGCACAAACTTAACCACTGGACCATGGAGCCAGCCCCTACTTGCTTTTTTTTAAAAGAAAGCTTTTAAGAAACTATTATGCACTTACGTAGTACATTGCCTTGTGAAATTTGAAAGCATTTGATAATTTAATACATCATTTTCAGCGCTATAAGAATTCATAGAAATAATTCTTAAAGACCAAAAATCTTACTCAACATTATAATTGATAGCTCATTAATATTTTGAGTCGACAGGAATTCCAGGAGTATAATATGACATTCTTCAGAGAGCAGTATGTCTTGTCACTGTCAGACCTGAAGTCTAGGGCAAATACCACCACTTCCCAGCAGCTTTCCCCAGTCTCCCCATGTCTGAATGAAGAGCTTGTATAGCAGTGTTCTTCCTTAGCACTTGGATTAAAATTCTCCTTAGACTGGTTGCCAAATAACAAACAGGCCCCATGCAATATTTGGAACGTATACTAAAAAATTGTTTGTTTAGGGGCCAGCCCGGTGGTGCAGCGGTTAAGTGCGCATGTTCCGCTTCGGCAGCCCGCAGTTTGCAGGTTCTGATCCCGGGTGCGGACCTATGCACCATTTGTCAAGCCATGCTGTGGCAGGTGTCCCACATAAAATAGAGGAAGATGGGCACGGATGTTAGCTCAGGGCCAGTCTTCCTCAGGAAAAAGAGGAGGATTGGCAGCAGATATTAGCTCAGGGCTAATCTTCCTCAAAAAAAAAACCCAAAAACAAACAAACAAAAAATTATTTGTTTATCTGAAATCCAAATTTAACTGGACACCTATTTTCCCCCCCAAATCTGGCAACCCTAATTAGAATACTTCTTCCATTCCACCTTAAATTATATTTAGTTGCGTATATATTGACCCCATACTGTTACTCTGTACATATACATCCCAAGTTTAATTTCTTTGACTGAAGAGGCAGACTTGATTATTATTTATGTTTATATTCATCACTTGTACACTGATTTAAATTTAGCAAGCATTCGATAAATATTTTTAATTGGAAAATGCTAGTATGGTGGGAGCCTAAGAGAGGGACACTTTCCATCTGGAACTAATAGTCCTGGTGATTTTCTAGAAGTTTTAGAGGCTCGATTTGAGCTGAAATGGATTTAGGGGGCACAGGGCTAACTTAATAGGTCAGCTGCCCTGCCTTCTGTTAAGTGGGAACAAGGAAGACACAAACATGGGGTCCCAGTGATTCAGTGATTCAAATCTGGTAGAACTCCAAAAGGTGTGATTAACTCTAGACTTTTGAGACTCTCTGAATTAATCAGAATATGTTCAGGGGTATTATGATCCTGCAGAACATTAAAAGACAGCCTCCAAAATAGCTAAAAATAACCATAAAAATAACCATTCAGGCAAATACTAGTACTCCCAAGTCCCCACCCCCCCCCCATCCAAACAGTCCCCATAATCAAGAGGTTACAGTAGGCATGGGATTCCTCTTGGCTAATGTCTTCCCATTGACATGAACTCATTGGCCATGGAATGCCTACGAGTGTGTGACTAATTAAATTGTCACAAGACAGGAGTTATTTTCTCCTACCTAACATAGTCTTTGAAATCAAAGAAACCTTGGTTCAATTCCTGCTTCAACCGCTTAATAGCTGGGTGACCTAAGATGAGTTGTTTAGCTTCTGTGGACCTCAGTTTCCTTGTCTGTGTCCTACAGGGGTTTTGAAAGGATAACATATACAACGTATCTAGATGGAACTCAGTACATTAGTTACCTACTCTTATTCATTCCCTCTTCCTCTTGTGAAATCCAGTCAGGGGAACCTCCTTGGCTTGACACTGAAGACTACTCACATTCTCCCCTTCACTCTTTTGTTCACACTTCTCTTTCAGAGGAGTCAAGTTACCATCCACCTTAACCTCCATCCCTCACCATCATGTTCAGCTGGTGTGTACTGATGTGGCCATATCAGTTGTTAAAACATTGAAATACTTCCATATTGATTGGCAAATAGTCACTGCCATGACTGAGGTCCCCCTCCGCAATCTCCCTGGCCCCCACAACCCTTTCTCTGAGACTATAATGAACTGGAAAGCACATGTCCCATCTAAATGGTGCAGCTGCTACCAAGCAACAACAGATTATTGCCATATGAATATCTGGGCCCATATATGTTGTTAGAGCTTTTGATTTTTCAAGAGAAGCCAGAAATCCAGAATTTTATATGAGATCTTCCAATTTTTAAAAACATTCCAGGGGCCAAATAAAACACACCTCTCATCTAGAACTATAGACCACCAGTCTGCCACCTCTGCTGTGCTTTTCTCCTCCTGTTACAACTGCTTCACCAGTCACCCTATATTTGATTACACCCAGCACAGCTGTTCAGCTCTTTCAGTTGAAGAAGTTTCAATCACTCATCCTGATTGGGCTCCAACTCAGATCTCTTCCTCTCTTTGAGGTGAGAGCACTATATTGATATAGGACAGAGTATAGCTCCAGTGACCAAAGGATCCCCTCCTCCAAAATACTGAGATGTCCTATCAGATGAGGTTTTTAAAATGCCAGTCCGTATGTCCCTTTTTGCCTAGGACAGTTTAATATTTGTCCTAAACAAAAATGTCCCATTTTGGATAAATCATTTGGTCACTTACACAGTATCCACACTAATTGTCCTTTGAAAAAGATGACCCCTGTGTTCCAAGTTAATATTCTCTCCTTCTAATGCCCCAGTGTTTTATCCGGCAAAAGGTACCAGAGCTTTCAGCTTTGCAGTCATCTTAGTGACCTGGTAAAAAATATGTGTGCTTGAAACTGGAGGAAGTAGAGGGGCTCTAAATCTGTTGGATGCTTGCATTACTCATCGTTCTTTTCCTTTTTTCTCTGTTCTTTTGCTTTGTTTTGCCTTAGCGCTGCATCAGCTTGGCTATTGGAAACAAGGAGGAGCATGCCATACTTCTCTGTAATTTCTTTCTGTATTTTGGAAAGAAAGCTTTGGTCCTCCTGGGAACCTCAATGTTGGAAGTAAGTGCTGGAGTTAATATTTAAATAGTGTAAACAAGACTAATCAGCTTTCGGCTGCATGATTAAAAGACTTCAACCCCAGGCTTCCATCTTTTCACAAGCTAGGTAGGGAATTTCATGGGCAAAAACTTATTTAGGAGAATGATGTTGGTTCATCAAAATTTCTGCAATGTAAAGAATGACTTCCTTTTGTTTTTCTTCTTTGTAAAATAGTACTAGTGCTACATCGGGGGGTTACTAGAAATATTAAATTACATGATAAATATGTGGCAGTGATAGCAGCACCTGGTTCAAGGCACGTAATAAACGGTGGTGGTGGTGGTGGTGGTGTGGCTTACAGTAGTAGCTGGAGTGGTTGTTAACCATCGTTACCACCGGCATCTTTATATGTTTCTAATACTGTATTTTAAGATCCTGAAGAAATACTTCTCCCTATTCTCCACTGTTCAGTTCTCAGTTGTACAAGAAGTGGGCCAGAAATTAAATTTTGCCTACCTGAAATTTTTACAACTTAATAGTATGTTCCTGAGTTTATACCTCCAGAAAGCTGTCTTCTTTTGGGCTGTTTCTATTTCTACCACAAATATCTTGATAAGTATCAAAATTTACAGCTTGGTTTATGGTTTTTGTCATGGTCACTTATTTCTCTACATTCCCTTGGCAAAGCTTATTATTTCTGTCATGTTTGTTAACTAAAAGCCTGTGGTTAATTTCCCCCGTATGATTCCCCCGCTGTAGTTTTAAGTGCCACTAGATGGCAGTAAACAGTCAACAACAGTTCAACAAACATTGCATTTGTACCTGTAACTCACACAGTGGGTGGCAGCCCTCAGCTGTGTGGTTGAGGCGAAGCCTCCTCTTTACTGTAGAGAAGATGAACACGGTGACAAAGAGCAAGGCTCTGGAGTTAGGGAGACCAGGCTGCACAGCACAGTTAAGAATATGGGTTTGGGGGTCAGAGAGGGTTTTAAAACCCAGCAATGCCGTTTACTAGATGTATGATTGCAGCCTTGTTTACTTCTCTGAGCCTCAGCTGTCTCCTCCACAAACAGCAATATACCCTTTACTCTTACCCTGGACAAGCCCCATACCCTCTGATTCTTCATCTGAAAGATGGACATAATCATCATCCCTACCTCACAGAATTTGGAGTGAATGAAAGTGAGAAAATTAGTATGAATGCTGAGAATGCTGAGTACAGTACCTGATGTACATAAATACTCAATAAATGTTAAATAGTCTTTTTATTGTTTCCTGAAATTTTTATTCTTTGCTAAGAAAGGTTTATGCTTCAAAAGATACATGTAGAGCAAAACGATAACATAATGACTACTTTTATTCCTCAGTTTCCTATATACTTTCTCTCTAGCCTTTAATTCCAGATCTTGTTCTCAAAATCAATTTAGTGGCTTTTTAACTTCACTTGATTTTTCAGAGCCCTAGGCAAGTTTCCATTCCCTAACCCTGCGTGGTGTTTCACCCTCAGTCTTCAAGTATATTCTACTCAGAGCTAGTCCATATAGCATCTTTGTGTGAATTAGACAAACGGCCCCTACCTCAGAACACGTTAGTACCAGCTGTTGAGAAATTGTCATAGTACGCTGCTTTTATTAGAACAACATATTTTATTGCCATGAGGGTACACCCTGCAGGACCATTCATGGCAGCGCTGGCTCAAAATGTCTCTCATTTGAATCCTCATGCTAGCCTGGGCCTGAGGATTTCTGGAGCTTTGGCTTTTTCCCTTTTCAAAAAAATTTTAAAGGTCCTAAAAAAGGCTTTTAGAAGTCAAAGATATCACATGCTTACATAAAATTTCCACATACAGAAATGAGTTAAATCAGTCACCACCAAAAATGACTAACTCTTTTCCCTCATACAGGGGCATGTGGCTTATGTATTAACTCAAGAAACTGATGAATATTTGCTTTGGAATCCATTGACTGGGCAATGTCATAAGCAGTTTGACTCATTTTGTCCCTTACAAAGTGTAGACTGTTTGTTTGATGATGGAAATGTAAGTATATGGGGGAAAAAAAATCTTATTTTGAGTTATCTCCTCAAGTGTCAAACCAGTGGTCCTCTAGCCTGGCTATACGTTAGAATCATGTGGGGAACTCTGAAGAAAATACAGATGTTCAATTAGAATCCCCGAGGTGTGGGGCCAGAGAAATCTTTTATCCCTAAAGCCCCCCCAGGTGATTCTGTAGTGCCTCCAAGGCTGAGAACCAATGAGCAGTCGAATGTTCACATACCTGTGGAGTCTCTTTACCTCCTACCTCAAAGCCTCCTTTGGCTTCCACCACTTCATTGCGTAGTAGGACTATACAATTTTGCTCCATCCTAACCAGCTATGGGCTTTGTGCTCCCGTGGGCCTATACTGATTTTATGTAAATATTTTTATAGGTCTGGTTTAATATTCAACGAAATAATACACCAGTGGCTGTACATTTTGACTATTCAAAGGAAAGTTTCTGGAAACAGTTGCTTCCAAAAAGTTTTCAAGGGACAAAAGCACAAAGCATACAGGTAAATAATAATTTTCCAGGTGTGTCTGCATCAAAGTTACTATTGGTGCTTATCTTAACTAGTTGTGACAGCTCTTGTTATGTTTATATAGCTGATTGGTTATTGAATTATTTGGCAATATTAGTGAAATCTAGTTTTCTCTGCCATCCAGCCCAAGTTTGGGCTTTTCTGATCCCTGTCCTCTACTTGCAGAAAAGAGGAATTGAGAAGAAGTTATCATCTTAAGTGTGAATTTAGATTTTGAAATAAAATTTTTTAAGTGTTCATCCGAAAACATAAAATATAATGTCAAGATAGTATAGTAAGTTCTTACTTTGGCCTAGCCCTTTGGCTCCACATCCATGGCAATGATATAATACAAAAATTGAAAAACAAAAGGCTTATCTGGGCTCCAAACCATGATAGTTATCTCATGGTATAGAAACAGGTTAGAAATACTAGCAGTGAGTAGGGCTGAAAGAGGGATGGCAGCAAGGTCTGAAAACGCTTCATGAAATCCAGGGAACCAGAGCCTGTCTCACTTTTTGAAGCCAGGGACCATGATAGGGCTCCCTTACTTCGCTCCTCTTGAAAGAAGATGGGGAAGAAAAACTGCAGACTCACTGCCTGGGGCTCAGGAAGCAGGAGACCAAAGCACAGACCTGAGATCAGGAGCCAACCTAGTCACCAGATGGCTCAGCCAGTGAATCTGTGAGGTACTCAGTATCGGTTTGGGAAGGCATCCCAAATTCCATTTCAACAGCTATTTCTGGATCAAAGGCCATGGTTTAGCAGGGTGCCGGCAATTGCAAAATCCAAAAACTAGGAGCTGTAAGCCCAGAGGAAAAGAGAGAGAGGGGATGAGAAGAGAAAAAGAACAGTAGAAAAACAGGCAGAAGACAATTCATAGAAGCAGAAATTCAAAACGCTCAATCTCACTCATAATCAGGGAAATACCATTTAAACAATAGAACACTATTTCACATGCGTAAGATCGGCAAAAATCTTTTTAAAAGTGTGATCATACCAAATACTGGCAAAGAGGCAGAGAAACAGCAGGAGCATAAATTGCTATAAACACTTTGGAAAGCAGCACGGTGATGTCTAGTAAAGCTCAAGATGCTGAACCCTTGATCTACAAATTCAACTTCTAATTATATGCCCTACAGGAACATGCATAGAGAGACAGGTACAACAATGTTCGTTACAGAATTCCTTGAAATAGCAAAAAAAAATTGGAAACAATTCATCAACCAGAAAATGGATACATGAGTTGTGAAGTACTCATACTGTGAAATCTTCTATTCAGCAGTAAAAAAAAGTCTGAACCAACTTACAGTAGTTCTCAACTTGATTGTATGTCCATTACATCAGAATCTCTGAGGGTAGAACCCACCCATCAGTATTATTTAAAGCTCCCCAGGTGATGCCAATTTGCAGCCAAGGTTGAGAAGCATTGACCTAGAGCCATGTATATCAACATGAATGAATATAAAAAATGTAATGTTAGGCAAAATTATGTGTGAAACATATAATACAAAACCATTCATATGGAATTTGAAAACTATATGTTGTTTATGTATATATAGATATATAGTGATAGTATAAAAGCATTCATAGGAATGATAAAAAGCAAATTTAGGTTAAAGTTTACTTTTGGGGAGAGGAAAAAAAGGAATGAGATCAGGGAGCAGTATACAGAGTACTTAAAGTCTATCTGTAGGGTTTTACTTCTTCTTTAAAAATCTAAAACAAACACGAAAGAATGCAAAGATTAGATATAGCTAGGTGGTAGGCATGTCAGGTGGCTGTTCAGTACGTTATTCTCTACGCTTGTCTGTATTTTTGTGGCAGTTCACAACATCAGAAAGAATGCATGCTGGTTGTAGGGGGAGAAAAATCAAACAGTACCAGAGTGTATAACATGAAGAGTTTCTTGCTTCTTCAACATCTTTTTCCCCACTCTCTAAGAAATGACCACTGTCAGTAGTTTCTTGTGCATCCTTCTAAACATTCTCCATGCAGATGCAAGCATATATATAATATATACATTCATACATATACATACATTTTTATATATTTCTTGTTTGTAAAGTCCTTTTAAAGAAGGGGAATCATGCTTATCTCTCTTGAGCAAACCACATTTACAGCATCCACAGGCCATGCTTTGCTTTTCCCATCCCAAAGTTGTGACTGAAGCACTGCTGCCCCCTAGAAGGAGAATGATATATTTAGAGATGAGGTTTTTTGTTTACTGTTACTCAATCTGTTATTCATTCAGGTAATTTTTTTGAGGGCCTGCTCTGAGCCAGCGCTATGTTGGGTATAGGTACCACAAGGAAAAAGATGTGTCTCAGCATTCTCGGGGCTTGTGTTGTAGACGAGGAAACAGAAGGAAGCAAGCACTGGCAGTACAGAGTGATAAGTGCTGTTAGAAAAGAAATGAATTGTGCTTTGGGGAGCAAGCTCACAGCAGGAGGACCTGAAGGGAAGGGGAGTTGCAGGGGCTTCCTGGAAAAAAAGGTGATGAGCAGCAGAATGAGGAAGGGTGAGCAGGAGCTGGCCTAGATGGAATGGTCCCAGCAGAGAGCAAGAACAGCAGGCAGGAAGACCTGCAGTGGCACGGAGATGTCTGTCAAGGAGCTGAAAGGCCAGCGCTGCCAGGGAGTGAGCAGAGATGAGCTCAGGGTGAGCAGAGACCTGTTAAGTATTGTGGCCTTTATCCTCAGGGCAGTCAGAAGCCAACGTCACCAAGGCAAGGGCTGTCACCATCAAAATTGTGTTTTTTTTGGTTTTTTTTTTAATGATTTTTATTTTTTTCCTTTTTCTCCCCAAAGCCCCCTGGTACATAGTTTTATATTCTTCGTTGTGGGTCCTTCTAGTTGTGGCATGTGGGACGCTGCCTCAGCGTGGTTTGATGAGCAGTACCATGTCCGTGCCCAGGATTCGAACCAACGAAACACTGGGCCTCCTGCAGTGGAGCGCGCAAACTTAACCACTCGGCCACGGGGCCAGCCCCCAAAATTGTGTTTTTAAAAGCCATTCTGGCTGAGGGTGGAAGCTAACCCTTTTGCCAAGTTGAATCTATAAATGTAAAACTCATAGTTGCATTTGACTTGTATCTCTACTGATTTCTTTCCTGTGGGTTAATGGCCTTCGGTCTTCTGCCTTGCCACACACATACCAGAATAAACGACTATCTATAGTAAACACTGTTTTTTTTAAATCACAATTGAGAACACAAATTTGAGTGTGTATGATGAGAACATAGGTATTCAGAGATGGAGTTAACAGGGAAATCCTCTTGAAGTTTTAAAGGATATGAATTCCCTGAAAGAAAGGGGCCTTTGCCAGAAAAGGAAAGTGGACTAACACCCCATTAATTTATCAAGTCATTATAACCCAGGCCTCTTTTTCAGGCCTAAATGTGGCCTAATTAATCTACAGGAGTTGCCAGGATGGGGTGGGGGTAGTCACCTAGGGGAAGGGAAGTATTTTGGAGGGGCAGACAATAATTGGTGACAGCAGTCAGGGAATTCAGTCTCCCTGTCCTGTCTGGGATAGTTGGTGGCTCCTGCAAGATAACCCTGGGGTTCATATTTCCCTTTCTTCAGTGTCTCTCATCTCCTGCCGTGTTCTATTGTGGGGAAACTCCCTGTGTCTGAGCCTGTTCTCTAATCTAGAGGTTCTCCAACCACGGCAGTCATCAGAACCACCTGGAGGGCTCGTTGAAACACAGATTGCTGGGCCTTACCCCCAGAGTTTATGATTCAGTGGGTCTGAGGTGGGGGCCGAGAATTTGTATCTCTAACAAGTTTCCAGGTCTGAGGTTGCTGGTCTGGGGGCCACCATTTGGGAGCCAGTGGCTTAGAGCATCACCTGACCGACCGAGACTTTTCAAATCACTCCTTTCTCAGCTCAGAAATACCCAGAGTAAAAACTGTCTAAACCGAAACCTAGCCCCTCACTCTGGTCTATGTGAACCTTGCAGGGAGGGGAGGGCTGGGTGGGGGGTAGTGGTGGACTTGAGAAGTCGTCCCCTCCTCCCAGCAAATCCTGCTCAGGGGGAGAACATGGGGGGACATGGTAGAGAATTGCTGTCTGCTGTTGGTGGGGTGCTGGAGCAAAGGGGCAGACAAGGGAGATTGAAACGGACTCTGTGTGTCTGCATGTTTGTGTGTATGTGTTTGCGTGTATGTGTGTGTTTGTGTGTGCGCGTGCACATGCATGCGAACACAAAGACCTGGCTCCTGCCAGCTGAAAGAAATGAATACTCAGTCAAAGAAAGAAGATAATAAGTTATCTTACAAGAGTATTAATAACAATCATGTCTGATGTTTATTGAGAAACATGTGCCAGACTTTACATGTATTAGTTTATTTTAAAATCTTCACAAGACCCCAGAGAAGTAGGCACTATTGTTGTCCCTCTTTGAGAGACGTGGTAACTGAGACTCAGAGAGGTTAAGTAACTCGACCAAGGTCACAGTTAATAAGTAGAAGAGGCCAGTGCAGCTGCCAGAGATTATCTGGTAGAATCAATAAGCCTGGCAAATGCTTGTTTGAATAAATGAGTGGGGGCAGCAGATCTGTCTTACCCATGAAAAGTATCTTTTGTAAATCCGTTCCCCCTCCTGTGCTCTGGTGAAGTATTATTAAAATCAAAGAAAACACTGGGATCTGTGTTTGTGCCTCTTGGATTGAATGTTTTTGCCACATGAGACTGATTTGGGTTCCCCCTCATTACAGTTAGCACTCCTGGGGTGACTGTGGTATAAAAATGGTCTCCCGAGGATATTTTCTAACTTTCAGTTTTCTGTATTTCAGCCTGAAGAAATAATTTATTCTGATACTAATAAAAGCATGGTAGAAGATCTGAAGAACAGGTACGATCTTTCTTTACGCATTATGATTACCGTGTTTTCTCCCTAACCTCTCTTTCAGCCACTTGCAGTTCTCTAACCCAGTCTCTCGAAATACCTATTAGATCCAGCAACAGAAGCATGAAATGGAGATTATAATCCTTACTTCCAGTGAGTCATCTGTCTCTTGGTACATGCATGGAAAAACAGCCCCTCTGCCAATCAGGACACTCCTGAAAAGACAGACCAAATTAAAAATGGTCGCTTTTGAACAACATTGTGAGCAACTGTAGGGAAGCCCCCCCCACACACACCTGTTGGGTCTGGAGTAATAATAATGCAGTAGCTAATACTTTTTGAAAGGACATGAAGATAAATGGCCCACAAGTTGGGGTATGGTAAAAACATCCAAGTTGGGAGGTAGAAATGTCAAAACTGGCCCTCCTAGGCTCTCCCCCCTTCCCCAAACACACACGCACATACACAAGTGCCCTACGGAGTTGTTCTGTCAAGCCAAAGGCTTACAACCTTTGCAGCAGGCCTCACTCCTACTCCAGATGTGTCAGAAGCTTCTAGATCTGACTGCCTCCAGTGACTCATGCTGACTCAGCACGCTGGCATGTAAGCCACTACTAGCTAATCAAAACAGAGGAAGACGAAAATCATGTTGCCACTCGCTTCTCTCACTAGCACACAACCCCCACCTCTTAGTCTCCTTCCTCTTCCCCAGTTCTTAACAAAAAAGGAAGAAATGCAGTAGGGAAATGGTTTCCAGCTCTGGTTCTCATCAGAATCGCTTCTAGAATTATTTAAAAACACAGGTGCCAGGCTCCCAGACCAGACCTGTTGAATCCATATCTGGAGGTGAAACATTTCGGTAAAGTCCTACAGATGATTCTGATGCATAGCCACTACTGAGACTCTCTGCGAACTCCAAACTACTCAGTTACACTATAGACTCAGCCAAGAGGAGACTCCCAGGGGTTTCTTCTGCAGTACACACTGCTCCTGCACAGAGGAGAGGCTTCCCAGGAGGGCCCCATCAACCAACCCCACTGTGCTCCACTTCTCTCACCTCCCCAGAACAGTTCATTACCAGGGACTGTTTTAGGGGCTGGTTATACAGGCAAAAATCCCTGCACTTATGGAGCCTCCATTCTGGTAGGGGAAACTGATCATCGTACTTATCCATCCAGTGCCTCATTTCCTCCCAACTCTGCTTGCTGAATTAGTTGATCTAATAAACCTATCCCTGCTAACATTATCCTAGACCAGATGTCTGAATTTTTGTAAAGGCAGTTTCTTGGAAACACAATGTTTTATGTCAGAGGAGGGTCTCGGAGAATAGAAATGTCAGCCCAGTAATCAGACGGTAGGTGTTACCAGTAGGCAGCTGCCTACACACAGGTAACTGGAAAAGAGATGTGCCTTTGAGATCTAATTACTAGCTACTTCGGGCAGCTTCTTGCTTTCCCAAGCTAAGCAAGAGCCTGCTTCTCCCAGACTTGACTAATGTGAATGATGGCAGATATCCCTAGCCATAGTGGTCTGGTTTCCTCCTAAGTCAAAAAAATTTCATTCTCATACTTGAGTACAAGTGACAAAAACTCTTTTCACATTTATTAAATGAGTTATAATTTGTCATGAAATAATCTTTGCATTCTTACCTTAGGATTGAAAGGACTCTGAAATGTAAAATAATGGAATGGCGACCCAAACAGCCAACACGTTGGAATCGGCAATGTACTTTTATTTTACAACAAATCCTTCCTAAGCTAGAACTTGGTGCTGGAAGCTTGGTTTTATCTGAAGAAAAGAGTGAATTTGAAAGACTACTACAATTTTATTGGGTTTGTATATGATTTAATGCGTTAATGACATTGTTTTATAAATGCTGTTAATTGTCAGATAATAGAAATCTTTAGTATCCCTGAAATGCCTTTTATCTTGATTCTAGACAATGGATACTATGGCATTGAAATGCATTTACTTATGGACCGAGAAATTTCAAATGTAGTGAACAACTATTACCCTGACCACGTTGCATGACATTTTCTTGAAACCAGCCATGTGTTTTATGATGTATGAACCACAAGCTTTGGAAAGAGATGCCCAAAAGGAAACCATCTGCAATTACGAAACTAAAAAAATAATCTCTAGATGGTAGTAATAGAATGGCTTCCTGATCCTTGGTTCTGGGCAAGAGAACTCCAGGCAAGCTTTAATATCTTCTGTATGCAGATTACTCTCAAATTTGTACAGGCAGCCTGGACTTCTCTCCTGACCTCCTCTCTGATATATTCACCAACACAGTTGATATCGTCCTGGATGGTAAAAAGGCATTTCAAACTCAACAAGTCTATAACCAAACATGGTGGGCATTTGGTGTATTGTTAGTGTCCTTCTTTTCTTTCCCTACCCTACCCCCAGTGCTGGGAATCCTCTCACTAACTCTTCCCTATGAACTGGTCCAGTAGGTTTTTGAAAGCCTCAGCTTCCCAAGAGTGAGATTCCTTCCCCTACCATCCCATAAACTAGAAGATGTCTCCTAAGGAAACCCTCTGAGAGAAGGAAGGAAGGAATCTGTTGGCAGTTGGGGACTTAGGCTGCCAGGGACGGATCTGCAGGCACTGCTCATTCATGAATAGGGAGGAAGCTGTTTTATTTTGCTTTCTTTTAATAGAATTATGGGGTAAACCGACAAGCAAAGCATAAATCTAAGCCAAAGTTTAAAATTTGGAATTCCTTTGTAAAATTGTCGACTATTTAATAACACAATCATAAGCTTGGGCTGAATCCTGCAGCTTGGGTTCAAAACCTGTCTCAACCACTCACCAGCTTTAACCAAGTTACCTAACTTCTCTATATTTTCTACCCCATTGGGCGAGATAAACAGGGATTAAAATAGTTATCTGTTTCGTGGTTGTGGTGAGGATTAAGTGAGCTAATACCATAGCATCCAGCACTTAGCAAGCGTTTAATAAATGTTAATTATTTATTTGTGTCGTACAGTGCCAGGCATTGTACTAGGCACTGGGGTTATGACAGTAAACAAGATAGATACAGCCTTGTGCATTCACAGAGACTACGGGCTAGAGAGACAGACCAGAAAACATGTATTAAGTAAGCTCAGGAAGAACAGTGTACTATACAACCATATGGAAGAGCACATGAACAGATCTAAAGATCAGGCTTGAAAGAAGTTGATGATTCTTGTCTGTGTATTCTTAAATAGATAATTTTACAGAGGACCTTATTCCATAATCCTTTAATCTTGTCACATAGTTGCCACTTAATAAATATAAACTGCATCAATGTTAAATAAATTCTTCCGAAATGCTCACTTAAATCCCTCATCTGTAGGATCAAGTAACTTCCTTGGCAGTTTGCTATTCTAGAAAGGATGCAAGTATGTGGAATGCTAAGTGTGCAGGCCCTAGCATCAGATACACTGTAAAGTGAGGATTATAATAGAACCTACTTCCTAGGGTCATTTGAGGATTAGATATGAATATAAAGCATTTAGCACTGTACCTAGAATATAGTAAGCACCCATGAAACATCATTATTATTTTATGACTATCATTTCTTGAGGCTTCTGTCATCTTTTTGCATACAGTAATTCCCAGTTACCTACATGATTGTAACACGGGTTTACGTGTTGTTCTGTCTCTGGTCTAGGTCGCAGGATTTCCTATCCAGATGCCGTACACTGATGTACAGTCAGTTATTGATGCTGTATATCAAACTGGAATTCACTCCTCTGAATTTCCCCAGACAGAATTTGCTCTAGCTGTATACATTCACCCATATCCAAACAACATATTATCTGTGTGGGTCTATTTGGCTTCCTTAGCTCGACATCAGTGAAAAGGAAGAAGGAAAAAGGAAAAGATAATACTATGAGCCCGCAACCCAGGATCAAACAAAACTTTCCTGGAACTTTGGGATTTTGCTACTTATCCTCAAGCCTAGCCAAGTGCAAGCTCAGTTTTTGGTTCACTTACAGAGTTGGACACCATGGAGACTTTTTCGCTGAGTCTTTGGGGACAAGTCTAGATGACCTCCTCACTGGAGACCTCTACATGGAGGACCCTTTGGGAGGTCTAGCAGCCTTGGGTCACTTTCTACAGTAGATCTTATTCTGGGAAAGAAGCAATTCTGGCCTCTCCATTTAAAGACAATATTACTCAGTTGTGGGCCTCACACCTCCTCCATCAAAATCACCTGGTGAGCCTTGTTGAAAATACAGATTCCCACATCCCACCCAAGACCTGCTGAATCAGAACTTCTGGAAGTGGAGCTCCAGAACCTACATTATTTTAATGAGTTCCCCAAGTAATTCTGATGACCTGTTGAGAGTGAGCACCCTGCCTTATAGAATGTTGTCATTACTAAAATGAGGCCGGTACATTTGATGTTGGTTCTGGTGCAATTCCAGGGAGAAGTTATTCACGTAGAAACATAAGGTCATTGCCTCTCAAAAGATTATTTCACTGGTTAAGAATAGGAGGAAGATCTGCCATGTTGGGTTGAGGGCTGAGGTTAGCTTCCGGAGGCTTCTCAAAAGTTTTCACTTGGGATGCTCCTGACCTGAAGTCCTTTCAGCTCCAAGTATTTGGAAGAGACTCCCAGGAAACGATCAACATGCTTTCCTGATTCTGTGAGAAAATGCTCTTACTAAATCTCAGGGCCCCTTTTTTCCTTAGTGAGTGGCACCCCCATTCTGCCTCTGGCACTTTTCTGCTGCTTTCCTTTCCCAAGGGTGGCCCCAAAGAGGCCTGTCTAGATCCTAGGAGCCCCTCAAGAAAGAGTGGACAGGGACCTAAGAAGGAAGCACTGTACTTTTTTGTATTTGATTGTTCATGCTTCATTGAGAAAAGTATTTATATAGTTTACTTAAATGTTACATAACTTTGTTTTTTTTTAATCAAAGGATACAGATTTCCAAAGGCTGATGAGAGCAGTTTTATATGAGGTAGTGGTAAGAGAAAGAAAATTCACTCCTCCCATTGCAGGAGCATGGGGTTTCTTGGGTCACTCTCACAAGCAGACAGCAGAGGCCCCAAATTCACCTTTAAGGAACCCTCAGTCTGTAACCTCTCCCCCAGTACACCTTCATAGGCTGGTGCCAGAGAAGACCTCATTTATTCGCAGTGATGTTAATCTTGGACCAAACTTAAGATTACTAGAAGAGTAAAAAACAGTACAGATGTGGGTGAAGAGAAGGTTTTTTCTCCAAGGTTAAAACCTAATAGTGTGTGTCTTCTGGCATGCATAAGAAAATGGATTAGGATTTTTGTTTTTATTTGAATGTTTGTGTCTAAACGCTATATGAAGTTTTGTTGTTAACAAGTCTCCCATATTGATTGGGGTAGCAGAAAATTATATCTATGGAGAGACGAGGTTGCCAAAGAAATGCTGAATTCATGTAGTTCCTTTCTGTGGCACTTTGAATGTTTACATAGCTATTTTGTTAGTTGGTTATGGTTTCAGAATTGATAGGTCCCTTAAGCATAAGGCAGAAAATGTTCATAGGCAAGCACAGAGGACCTTTCTGTATTATATGCATTTTTTTTTGCATGTGTCTATGTTTCTCAACTAAAATTTTTTCTTGAAAATTGTGTATTGTCTGTAATGAACCATTTTTTCATTTGACTGTTTTAAAAATACATGATTTCAAATGTAACATATAATTTTAATGTTCTTTAAATCATTCCACAAATAATTACAGAGCATCCACCATGTACCAGCCACTTCAGTGTGTGCTGGGTACTGCAGTGAAAAGACAAAGGTCCTCCCCCTGCAAAGCTTCCATTCTTACGGGGGGACAGGCCATAAGCAGATACACACGAGTAAGTGAGATCATTTCAGGGTGGATGAGTGCCATGAAGGAAACAAACAGGACAGCATGATGGAGAAGGACTTTGGTGGAGATGGAGGGCATAAGCAGAATAGTCAGGAAAGGCCTCTCAAAGCAGAAAATGTTTGCGCTGAGATTTAAAAGATGATTTATCAATTAGAATTGCATTCAGTTGCATGTAACAGAAACCTAATCACAGTAGCTTAACCAAATAGGGATTACTTTTTTACAGAACTGCCAAGTCCAGAGGAGGCAGTCCAAGCCCGGTACAGAGACTTTATGATGGCAATGGTGCACTAGTCTTCATCCATCTTCTTGACCATCTCTAAGGAGGCTTCTGTCCTCTAGCTCAGTGGCTCTCAAACTTCAGCATGCATAAGAATCACCTGAAGAGCCTGTTGAAACAGATTGCTCAGCCCTACCCTCAGAGTTTCCGATTCAATGGATCTGGGGTGGGGCCTGATAATAGGCATTTGTAACAAGTCCCCAGGTGATACTGAGACTGCTGATCCCGGAACCACACTTTGAGAACCTTGGCTCTCGCCTCACAAGCATTTTCATGGCAAGAAAATGCAGAAAGAGAAGAGGAGGTAGACTTTGCAGCTGATTTGGCTCTTTTAAAAAGCTTCTGAGGAGGCCATGCCCAGTAACTTCTACTTATATCCCATTGACCAGAATTGCGTCACTCCTAGTTACAAAAGAGGCTGGGAGAGCAAGTATTTTAAATGGACGTATTGCTCTTCTTGGGTCAGTGTTCTCTTGGTGAAATCAGTGTTCTCTTAGTGAGGAAGGAAGGGAGGATGGCTATTGGGTAGGCATGTGTGGCATTCACTGAGCAGATAGTGTAAGTTCTAGTCCAAGAGTCAGCAGGCTCAAGACCCATGATGCACCAGTGTTTCAGCTTGAGTCTGAAGGCAGAAAAAGACCTATGTCCCAGCTCAAAGCAGTCAAGCGGGAGGAGTTCCCTCTGACTCACAGTCAGCCTTTTTGTTTTATTCAGGCCTTCAACTGATCGAATGAGGGCTACCTACATTATGGAGGTATAATACTGTGATATAATAAATACATATTTAGTCCTTGTTCCCAGTTCCTGACACAAAGCTTCTAAAACCCTTGGAATTTCCTGAGTGATAGGAAAGATAGAGGAGTATCTTTTGATATTCATAATAAGTTATTTTCAAACATGCCTGAGTTTATGCTAATAAGGTGGCTCTTGGTGGGCCCGTAGATAGCTTCAGAGTAGGGGCTGGAACCAGCCATGTGTTTAGAGGGTAAGAACTTTCATCCCTATCCCTTGACCTCTGGGGAGGGGAGAAGAGCTGGAGATTGTTAATTACCAATGGCTGATAATTTAATCAATCATGCCTACATAATGGAACTTCCATAAAACCCCTAAACAACGGGGTTCAGAGAGTTTCTGGGTTGGTGAACACACTGAGGTGCTGGGACGGTGACCTGCCCAGAGAAGGCATGGAAGCTCCACAGCCCTTCCACATACCTTGCCCTATGCATCTCTTTCATCTGGCTGTTCCTGAGTTGTATTCTTTATAATAAACCAGTAATAGTAAGTAAAGCGTTTTCCTGAGTCCTGTGAGCTGTTCTAGCAAATTATCAAACCGAAGTAGGGTGTGATGGGAACCCTTGATTTAGAGCTGGTCAGTCAGAAGTATGGGAGGCCCAGGACATGGAATTCATGTCTAGAGTAGGCAGTCTTGTGGAACTGAGTTCTTAATTTGTGGGATCTGACACTCCAGGTAGATAGTGTCAGAACTGAATTGAATTGTAGAACCATCAATTGGTGTCTAGAGAGTTGGTGAATTGGTTAGTGTGAGGAAAAAACCCACATATTTAGTCTCAGAAGTGTCGTGAATAAAAACAGATCATAGTAGGAGAGCAATATGCTTCACTTAGTCTATTGATTCAAATGTTAATCTCATCCAAAAACACCCTCACAGATGCACCCAGAATAATGTTTGATCAAATATCTGAGCACCTGGTGTCCTAGTCAAGTTGATGTGTAAGATTAACCATCACAAATATCTTACCCAGAAGTGGAACATTATCATATAGTATTTTAAAATTTGGAATGCCTCTTTGTAGATTTCAGATTATAAATTTCTACGTATTCTGGCCCCCATTTTAAAAAATAGCCGTAAAAACCATCCTTAACATTCTGCCTTCTACTAAGGCAGTATGGAAATGTGATCTAGGAACTCTTCCCTCTCAAGCTCATAACAGGTATGATTTATCTTTATATGACCACTCTAACTGCTAGGTGGTGAATATTTTGGAGAAGAGCAGGTGTAGTGGTAATAAGACCAGTTAAGAAAGTACTGTACAAGTCCAAGTGAGAGATGATGGTGCCTTGAGCTAGGATGTCCAGAGTGGACACCAATAGTAGTTGTAGTGAGTTGAATAGTGCCCCCAGCAAAATTTGTGTCTATCCAGAACCTTAGAATGTAACCTTATTTAGAAACAGGGTCTGCGCAGATGTAATTAGTTAAGATGAGGTCATACTGGATTAGGGTGGGCCCTAAATCCAATGAGTGGTGTCCTTACAAGCAGAGGACAGGACACAGACACAGAGAGGAAGGCTATGTGAAGAGGGAGGCAGAGATTTGAAGGATGCAGCTACAAGCCAAGGAACACCAAGGATTGCTGGGAGCTGCCACAAACTAGGAAGAGGCAAGGAAGGATTCTTCTCTTGAGCCTTCAGAGGAGCCTGCTGACACCTTGATTTCAGACTTCTAGCCTCCAGAACTGTGAGAGAATAAATTCCTGTTGTTTTGAGCCACTCAGTTTTATAGGAAACTAATACAGTATAGACCAATTCAAGATATATGTTGGAGGTAGAACCAACAGAGCTATACACATGAAAAATACTTCTGAAATATCAAAAAAAAAAAGTAAAGAAGAAATGCCAGATTTTCTTTGGAAATAACTCAACTTCAGTTGAGTTAGATATCACAGATTGAACACAGATTTTATCTCTGCTCCTTCTCAAGTGGACCACAAGGGTGAATAAAAGCTTGGAAACTGGAAAGTAGATAGATACATGATAACCAATTTGCCAGACCAGAGAAAGCTGAAAATAAAGTGCCTCCAGCCTCAGGGATGTTGGGAGTATTGGAAAGCAACAGGAACCTCAGAAAGACTCAAGCCCTAGGACACTTTAAACATGGAGGTAGGAGTAGAGACATGAGGTGAGCTGAAAATAGAAGGATTGGTTAAAAGTCTTTAAAAGGAATGACTAAACCATAAAATCTCTCCCTTTCACCCTTTGTAGTCAGGCCACTCCACCTACCAACACTATAAGACTGGAAATTTATTTTCTAAAGTGGTTGGACTGTGGAGAAGGGGGTAGTCTACTGAGAACAGAGAGATTATGTGAAAGTCTCATTACTGTATAGTGACAATAGTCTTCTAGGCTGCTTCTCCATGTAGCCTCCAAATGTTATCAGCCAGTCTTATACTCCCTCCCTATCCCCTGGCAGAAAATTAGAGGATTCTGCTTGGAGGGAATGACCTATCAAGGAGAAAAGATTTGGGGTGGGAGGATTTCTTATCTAGGGATTTCCTCAAATACACTCAGAGATTCTAATAACTTTTTTAAAGCCTCACTTGTAAATTTGAACTGACAGCCAAAGACCACCACACATCTGAGGAAACCCTCTAGTATGTGAATCAAAGATGAAAACAAATAAAAGAAACCATGATGAAACGGAGACAATGAATGTAGAGACAAGAAAAATGTATTTAAAAGATAACTTTAATGTCCTTAGAGTAATAAGAGAAAATATTGTATCTGTAACACGAGAATAGGATACTAAATAAAAAAATAATCTGAGAACATGAAAAATCTATTGGAAAATAGTAGAAAATTTAAAATCCAATTAAAAAGTCCACAATAAGAGTTTATGTTTTGAAAGTTGTGGAAATCTCCCCAAAAGGGAACAAAAGGACAAAGGGAGGGATAATAGGCAAGCAAAAATAAGAAATTTAGATCAGCTTAGGAGATCCAAGATCTGAATAATATGAGTTTCAGAAAGCAAGAAATGAGAAAATGGAAGAGAACAAATTACTAAAGAAATGATTCCAGGAAATCTCCAGAACTAAAGTTTCTAAGTCTCAGATTAAAGACCCCACTGAGTGCCCAGAATAATGAATGAAAAATGACCCATACCAAAATACATCATTGTAAAACCAGATCACTGAGGACATAGAAAAATCTAGATAGAATAGGTTTCAGGTTTTTTATAACAAGAATCAGAACAGCATCAGATTTCCCAATAAGAACACTGGAAGTTAGCAGACATTAGAGCATGCTTTCAAAATTATGAAGGGAAATGGTTTCTAGTTTAGAATTTCATACCTAGCCAAACAACCAAGTGTGAGGGTAGATTGAAGATATTTTCAGGTTATACAAGGTCTTAAAGATTTGCCTCCCAGGCACTCTTTCTCAGAAAGCTACTAGGGTATATAAACCAAGGAAAAGAAAAACATAGGATCCTGGAAACAGGGACCTACCCCAGGTTAGGCAGCTGTCTATCAGCTCTAGAGAGAACCCATCAATATTGGAGCTGGAGGGTTGGGATAGATGAGTCCCGGAGGATAAATCAAGAAGGGAGAGACAGAACTAGTAGATTATCTGATAGGCTTACTGTTTTGAAAGTTGAATTGAGGCATTTTACAGAGCTATCGGAGGATGCAGGAAACTTAGATGTAGACTTGAAGAAAGCCAAACAAAGAAGAAAAGAGAAAAGATTTCAGGAAAACAAAAAGAAAAGTAATAATTATAGGACACCATGTGACTCGACTGTGAACAATGTTTATGTAGTCCTCACAATGCAAACAACTGAAAAGTGATGTAAACAAAAATGTGTCAAAGTCATATTAGGGAGATGGAGGAAGGGGGAAATGTGTCTGTGAAAGGTAACGTAAAGCATCTAAATCTTCATTTTCCAGGACAATATGTTAATATGTTAAAAATGACAAATCAAAATCATAATATAAACATGTTATTTTGAAAGATGATAGCAAACACTGTGAAAAATAGCTAAAAGAGTTCAAAGTTGTTACTACCTTGGAATGGGACTTGGGAGTGGAGGTAGGGAACAAGGAACTCTGGCTCTTCATTATATGCCTTTAGAAATATTTGACTTTTTTTTTTTCCTGAGGAAGATTCACCCTGAGCTAACATCTGTGCTAATCTTCCTCTGTTTCGTATGTGGGTCACTGCCACAGCACGACTGCTGATGAGTGGTGTAGGTCTGCGCTGGGGAACAGAACCTGGGCCACCAAAGCTGAGTGCACCGAACTTAACCACTAGGCCATGGGGCTGGTCCCCAGAAATATTTGACTTCTTAATGGGTGTACATGAATTACCTTGATGCACTTTAAATTTAAAACCTTTAAAACTGGATAATGATCAGAGCCTTATGGGGAGTGTTGGGCCTCTTTGCCTACAGAAGTCTGCAACATGTGTGAGGCAAGAGCAAAGAACCTAAAATGTTAGTCAGAAGCAATCTCATTCATCACTCAGTTCACTTTATAGATGATGAACCTGAGTCTCAGAGGAGGGAAATGACCTGCCTAAGATCACTCCACTAGGAAGCAGCAAATCAAGAACCAAGGACCAGAGCCCAGGGCTTCTGGCTTCCAGTCCTTTGTATCCAGTGGAATATTATGTAACCACTGAAAGGAATCCTGGGTGTTCTGTTATGGAATGTCCACCAAAATATATTACGTGACAAAAGCTGAGTACACAACAAAGAGTGTAATGTGCTACCATTTGTGCACAAAATGGGGCAAAGGGGTTATACACATGCATGGTTATAAATACGTAGATATCCTTGGAAGGGCACAAAATAGTAATAATGTTGCTTCCAGGAAGGACTGGGATGAGGGAGGGAGGGAGACTTGCTAGTCTCTGTAGACAGTCTTCTACCGTCTAGACTGTTTTACCTTTTGCATGCATTCATTTGAAAAAATTAAACAATTTAAAATCAGTGGCTTTTCACTGCCTAAGGTTCAGTGAATTACAAAAACTCTCCAAAGAATCTGGTCCCACTCTCATCTCTTGCCAAACCCATCTTGTGCCTTATGCTGCAGGCCCACTGGCCTCTTTCCTTACTCTGCCTTATGTAGAAGTTCTGCCTTTTTTATTTCCATCCTTTCATACCTTTGTTGATCACTACTTCTGAGACTTGGAATGTCCTTCCTGTCTCCTCTTCACTCCAGGCACACACTAGCCTCCTGTTCATTCCAAGCATGCTTTCTCCTTAGGTCTTTGCATTTGCTGTTCCCTCTGCCTGGAACACTTAGCCACCAGAAATCTGCATGCTCCCTCACCTCCCTCAGACTCTGCACGCCTCACCTTCATAAAACAATGCTCACCTACTGTCAACTTCTATTCCCTTTTTCCATTTATTTTTCTTCACAGTATTTGTCACCATGTGACTTTGTTGTTGTTGTTAATTTATTTCCCTCTCCCCACTAGAATATAAACTCTATGAGAGCAGACTTTATTTTATATAGGAATTAAGTACATACCTAATTGTGTCCAACTTGCCCTAAAGGAATTAATGAAGAAATTATAATAAACTTGAATTTTGTATTTTAGGGATTTATAATCTAAGACACACTTGGCAAATTATATATATTCACACACACATTAATCTATAAAATGAATGAAATTAAAGTTCTTTCATCATATGAGGCAAATCCAGAAAATAGTGAGAATGATTTCCGAATATCTCCCAGTGAATAACTTTAACATCTTCAAAGTAGAAACCATGACAGGCAACCTGCTTATTACACTGATGATTATAGTCTGTGACCCATTTTTCTGAAAGGGTTCTTACAGGGGCCCTGGACATTTAAGTTATTGGGAAGCCAAATTACTGTCATAAAGTTGCTTAGTGCACATGAATCACAACTTGAGGAGGCAGATACTATTTAAAAGTCATTGTAAATGACATGGAGCTTCTAGCCTGAAGTGTCCATCTCCTCTCTAGGGAACCCCTGCAACTGAGATAGGCCAGGGCAGCCTCTCCCTGGACAATGCTGGGCTAGACTGGACTCTGCCTATGTTTCTGGGTTTTCCTTATCTTGCCTTTGTTCCTGTAGCCCTATTCTCCTGGGCGTAAGGATGGTCTCACCTGGCTCACATACAAATCTGCAGCTCTTCTTCAAGTCTATGAAGATGTCATTGTGATAAATAAAACTCAGATTCATGTAACGTATTCAGCATTTTATAGAAGCTCTTTATCATGCATTTTGTGGGACAAAGGATTCCGAGTAAAAGGAACAGGGGTCCGTGATTTCTTTTTTAATATTAAAAGAGGTTGATCTTCATTCTCAGAAAAGTGAGATCACTGTCCTGGGCTAGCCATCCACTTCTGTTGTGATATCCCACCAAACAGGTTAAAATACAATGGATTAGATTTCTGCTAATCACATGTCAGGTCTCACACCACCTTAATCGATGTTGGAGTGTTTCCACAGTTTTGTAGTGTCCTGATTTACGACCTCACATAGTCAACTACATCGACTACGGATTTGACAAACTAGGTTACTAAAGGTTCATTCAAAGCTCTTGAGAATGTCTAAAGCAAAGGAAATAAGGACGGAAAAGAGATTAATTAGGTTTCTAGAAGGAGGAGTAGGTTTTGAGGTGGAATTTAAGAGAGTAGAATTTCAGAGCAGTTTAGGGGCTGCGGAAACAGCCAAAGCACATATGGATGGACCGATAATCCCATTGAGCAGCCCCTAGAATGTATGAGGCTGTTGTAATGTGAGATGAGGCAGATTGAATCCCTGCTGTGAAGGGTTTTCAACGCCAAGCTGAGGCATCACTTTCCTCCGCGGGCTTCGGGGAGCCATCCAAAGTTCTCAGCAGGTGAGTGGCATGACCGGATTGGCCACCGGAATGATGATCCACGTTAGCATTTCTCCGGCGCTCTCTTCTGACCTCCGCCCGCCCCTCAGGCCGGCCTCGCGGTAGGTGGTGTTGGGGCTCTCGGGGAACACGAGGCGCGGTCGCGCCGGGGCTGCCAAAAATGCTGCCCCGGCCCGGCTGGAGCCGGCGAGCCGCCGCCGGGCGCTGCACCTGGGCCCGGCCCGCCGCCGATTGGACGGCTGGAGGGAGGGGGAGGGTGACCCGGCTGTATCGCGAGACGAGATTGGCAGCGGCGGGGCCGCATGTGCCCCCGCGCTGGCTTTGTACGCGGAGCCGCCTGCCGGTCCTTTAACAATGGGCGGCGCGAGCGCCCAGGCGCTGGGCCCGAGCTGAGGCCGGCGCTTCGCGGCCGACTCTCCGCAGCATGAGCGGGGCCGGCGTCCCCCGCACAGCAGCGGGGCTGGGGCTGTGAGGGCCGCGGTTCCGGGTAAGGGAGGCCGCCGTGGGGACGGCAGGCCTGGGCTGGGCGCGGGGCACCGGACCCGCCTGGCCCGGCCTTTTGTTCGCCTTTCTGGGGCCGCGCGATCCCGTGCGCTCCTCAGGAAGAGAGGGCGGCGGCCTGGGTGCGCGCCGGGCCCGGCCGGGCCGCGGGGAGGCTCCCGGGGAGGAGGAGCGCCCGGCCGTCTGGCCGCGGGGACCGGAGCCAGGCGGGCATTCGTCTCCGGCTTTCTCCGCGGGGGGTTTTCCCCTCGGGGCTGTGATTGGTGTCAGGTCCCCCCGCTCCTCAGGGCCGGTAGGAGAGTTCGGGCCGGGACACGGGGAGCCGAAGCCGGCCCGCCCCGTCCCGCTCTCCCGAGCGCGCCCCCGGTCCGCGCCTTGGGCGCTCCGGCCCGAGTTGGCCGCCTCTTGCCCGGCACCCAGTCGGGCAGTTCCCCAGGTGAGCCAGCTCCCCGGCCTGGGTAGCTTGGGCCTCCCGTGCGGCGTCAGGGAGTTGTTTGGAGCGGTGCTGGTTTTAGGAGAGTCAGGTGAAGATGAACAGCCGCCCAGGGTGGCCTGAGGTCACACCCCTCGGGGACGGGGCGCGAGGGGTCGCGTGGAGGGAGCTGGCCGTGACCGCGTCTGGGTTGTGTCTTCCAGACTGAAGTTGCCGCGTCTGGCCAGGCGCGCCGCCCGGTCCCATGGAGCTGGAGGGGCAGTGGTGGCGGGGACAGCTGGCTGCCGATATTCATCAAGCGCTTCGGTACAAGGTAACCCTGATGTCCTCACCTTTCCGTCCGTGTCTCGTGCCCGTTGATATGAATCTCGGCCCCCTGGGAAGGCCGTCGGATTCTTTAACTACTATTTTCCTAACCAGAAAAGGCGAGTTTGCTTATTTGCTCGAGGTTAATTAGCTTCTTAGGTTCTTGCCTAGGATGTATCAGAACCTGCAACTAAAGAGGAGGGGGGTGGGGCGTGGTAGTTGGGAGACGGAAGGGACATTCTGATCTTGTTTCCAGGTGGAACATGGATTTGATATTGTATTTCAAAAGAGATGTGCGCTGGCTTTTTATTGGGCAGAGCAGCCCTCCTTGTTCTATAGTTGTTGCGCAGCTGTCTGTTATGTCACGTTTGTACACAGATAAATTCCCCAGCCTTCCCACTAACTTGCTGTGAGACTTCGGACAAGTTACTTAATTTTCTATTTCCCAATTTTCTCATCTGTGAAATGAATAATAATAGAACGTGCTTTTTGGAGCAATTGTGAAAATTAAGTAAGTTAAGACTACCTATGCTTAGAACAGTGTTTGGCGTAGTAAGCACTAAGAAAGTGATAACTCTCATTATTCTCCACCCTGGAGACTGCAAGATTTAGGGCTGTTTACAAATCCTTAAGGTAGAAGAAGTTAACTGTTTCTTCCAGCTAATATCAAAGGCAGAAAGTAGATCTAGTATAAAAGATATTGGGGAAAAAACACACTTTTCTGGCACAATGCAAAGTTTGTGTATTGCTGCTCTTAAGTAACAGTTTTACTCTGTACTGTACATCACATCTCAGCTAAATGGGTCAGCTCTGCCCCTTTGATAACGAGAAGAGACACCAGATCCAAAATATCTCTAACTTGAAGTAGTTTCCCCATGGATAGAGAGAGCCCTTCGTTATGTATAGAAAATGAAAGAAGCAGAACAGCTGACTCTTTAATAAAAAGGATACTGATTGTTGGAAATAAGAGATCCTGGGATGATAATGAACTTGTATCTTGATTTTTTTTAACCAGGTTAAGTAGATTAGAAAACCTAATTCGTACATTGTTATAATTGTATCCTTTTCTAAGGTTTGAGATTTCTAAATGCTACGCATTAATTCTGACATTCAGCCTCTTAGACACACTAAATACACATCAGCCCCTAAGAGATTGTTTGTACCACAGAAAAGTCTCAGCTGTGGAATGGTTCTCTGGAATGTTTGGAGAGTTACATGTTTTCCACTTTGAAAATTGTCCAGATACTTTTGATTTTTTTTTTTCCTTTGGCAGATGTCATCTTTCAGTTTTAAATGTTCTCCTTTTGTGTCAGCTTTTTACCCCTCTAGTATGTGCTGAAATTATTTGATGTTAATGATACTTTTTTTTTTGACATGAAACTTAAAAGATGTTTCTTGGTGATTTCCATCATTTTTGATTCTGATATTTTATGTGTAATTTTAATCCTGAGTAATTGCCTGAATTACTTTTGTCAGTTGAGGTTGAAGGTGGATTTTTTCCCCCAGCAGATTTGTTGAATACTTTTGTATATTAGACTCTGGGGAGGATCCAAGGAATAAGACACAACCCTGTATAAAGTTGCTTACGAACTATGAGAGGATGAGATACTGCAGGGTCTAAAGGAATGCCACTGAAAAGTATCTTGGGCCACCTGTGGCTTGCTACCCTGGGGTTGTCTTTATTTTATCTTTAAGCATGTGTAAGCCACATTTCTTGTGATTTGGCACAATGGCCACGCTTATTAAAAATGTATGTTAATTAGCAAAACTTGAATATATGGAACTGGAGAGACTACTGTTTGTAGTACACTGAAGTCAGGGAAAGTTGAAATGAACTTTTCTCAGAGAAGTTTGTTAATTCCAGATTATTAGTTAGGTGTTTTAGTTGGATAATCATATGCTTATTTATTTATTTAACATATTTGAGTGCCTACAGTGTACAAGGTGCTATGCCAGGTGTTAGAGTGGTAACAGTGAATGAGACAGACATGATCGTTGCCTTTATGGAGTCTAATCTCATAATTCAGAGCATCTGAATTTAGGTCTTCCTTTGGGCAGTTGCCATTTGGACACCATGGAAGATGTTCTATGTTTAGACTCAAGGTTTATGGAGGAATAATTGGTATAAGTAGCATTGTATCTACTAGGGAAGAGTAAAAATTACAACAAATAGAAATCCTCTTCAATCCCAATTGCCAACTATACTGTTTTTGTAAAATACAGTTATCTCCCCCAAAAAAGAAAAACTCTACCAGGCAGCTGTTTTCTTATACCCTTGTGTCGTCGTCTTTTTTTTCTCATTGTTTTGCTATGTATACTAGGTCTCAGGATGTTTGAGGAAGTATTTTCAAGTCTTTATGACAGATGGGAACAATGTTTGTGAGAAACATTAAGAAAGTATACCTCAGAGTTGTACTTAACACTTGTGAATATTCCTTCTCTGCCTTTATTTCCATCTGGCTGGACAGTTAACTCATTCTGGAAAGGGGATGACATTTGGGGTGGTGAGCTGATGAGGACTTGAGACTGGAGATGGAGATGACATGTTCTCTCTCTGTGTGCTTTGGTCCTGTGGGACCCTGAGAAGCAGATCAAACAAGAATCTTCAATTCTAGAGGATCGAGAATAAACATTAGAAAAGGCTCATAAGCTGAGAGAAGCATAGGTCATTTTCTCAGGCTTGTATAACTGCATTACCTGTGCAAAGAGAACTAAATCTGACATCCATCTGGTAAGCACTTGTACTTTATCATTTAAAATAATGTAAAGAGAGTGTATTGGACACATTGTTAAAATTCTCCTAGTGATGGCCTTGCCTTTGTTTTGTCTTCATTTAGGAAAGTTGACATAGTTAAAAATAAAATCCATCAGTGTTTTCTAGCTATGTTTCCCAGTGAGTCTTTACGACCTTGTTCAGGCCTCTTTTACAGAAAGCCAACTCTGGCTTTGTTTTTTCCCAACACCCCACCCCCTGAGCTGGGTTACATCTCCCTTCTCAGTGTTCCTATAATACCCTGTGATTACTATATTATAATAATTTCTGTATTTTGGTTCACCTGCTAGAGAAAAGCTTCAGACCATTTTCCAGCTTTTATCCCTGGGGTTAGCACAGTGTCTGCTGCATGGGAGATGCTCAATAAATGTCATGTGATGACAGCAAAGAAAGGTGAAGTTCAAAATTATAGCTCATTTATACTGTTGTAGAGATCTCCAGAAGTGGTAAAGAAGAAAAAAATCCTGGGGGCTGCTTGAGAAATCAGCATGTTCCCTTTATTTAGAGAAGTTAATATTTTTTTCTCTTATCTTCAAAGAGCCAAGCAAGCCTAAGCCAATTTTTTTCCCCTCAGTAGCATTTGTTTATGCTTTTCTTACTTATACAAAAATTTAAAACATAAAATGGTCCATTGGCCTATCTCCCAAGTAACTCCTATTACTATTTTTTTAAAATTTTAAGTGATGCATGTGGTTAAAAAAAATTTTCAGATAGTATAGGAGGGTTTAAAATAAGCTTTCCCCAACAGTCATATTCCCTGATCCCCTAAGGTTACCACCATCAGTTTTTTTACTGAAAAGATACTCAATAAATTAGTATATCTGCAAATATTATTTTTTTGTTGATATAAGAGGTCATAATATCTCTTTACTGTTCCGTACCCTCTTCCCACTCCAACTTCACTCACTTTATCAAATTTTTCCATATCAACACATAAAGGTCTACTGTTCTTTTGTTTTAATGTCCACATTGAATTGATGTCCCATAGTTTATCAGTTCCCTGTTGATGGACATCAAGCTTTTTTTTATTTTTAAACAACTAGATACACATGCAGTTGTAAGAAATGATACAGAGAGATCTCCTATACCCTTTACCCAGTTTCCCCCAGTGGTAATATCTTCCAAAACTATAGTACAATTATTACAACCAGGATATTGACATTGATATAGTCAAGACACAGAACGTTTTCTATCACCACAAGGATCTCTTTTATAGCCACACTCTTTCATTAAAAACTTTATTATAGGGGCCGACCCCGTGGCTGAGTAGGTAAGTTCACACGCTCTGCTTCTGTGGCCTGGGGTTTCGCCAGTTCAGATCCCGGGCGCGGAATAGCACCGCTTATCAAGCCATGCTGAGGCAGCATCCCACATAGCACAACCAGAGGCATTGACAACTAGAAATATACAACTATGTACTGGGGGTCTTTGGAGGAGAAGAAAGAAGGAAAAAACCCCACAAAAACAAAAAAGATTGGCAACATATGTTAGCTCAGGTGCCAGTCTTTTAAAAAAACCTTTATTATAAAAGTTATCTTTTTATAGCCACAGCCACTTCCCTCCCACCCTCATTCCCCACTTTAACTCCTGACTACCACTCATCTGTTCATTTCTGTAAGTTTGTTTCAAGAATGCTATATAAATGGAATTATACAGTATGTGAGCTTTTGGGATGGGCTCTATTCACTCAGCGTAACTGTCTGGAGATCCACCCAGGTTGTTGGACATCAAACTTTTTTATTCCACTATTTTGCTATTAAAAATAGTGCTGCAAAGGACCTCCTTATATGTAGGGTAAATTCCTAGGCCTAGTGTTGCTATGTTAAAGGATATCTGCAAGCCTGCATTTTAAAATATTTATGTTACCTGATTGCCCTCCAAAAGGTTATATCAGTTGTCAACCTGACCAGTAATATGTGGGAGTTCTATTTCCACTCTTGATAGCGTAAACAATAATTAATAAAATGTAAACTGGTAAGTGAAAAACTATGATTCTTTAATTTGGAATTAGATGAGGCATCTTTTTATGTTTTTGGCCCTATTTTATTTTTCCTGTGAACTGTCTGTTCATAATTGTTGCCTTTTTCTTATTGATTTGTAAGAGTTCTCTAAATAATAAAGAAATAGTACTTTGTCCTATGTGTCAGAAATATTTATTAAATTCACCTGTTCTTCTCTGATTTGAAGTGCCACTGTTATCAAATAGGTTCTCCTATCTAAGAAAAAGGAATGTCTTTCCATATTTACAATTCTTCCTTATTCCTTCAAAATTTTAATGTTATCTTCATATAGGGCTAGCATATATAAATTTATTTCTAGGTGTTTTGATTTTTATAGTTACTGTATATGGAATCTCCTATTTCCTAACCAGTTATTAGTATACAGAAAAGCTATTGATTTTTTAAGTTAATTTTGTAAACAGCCACCTGACTGAATTCTTACTGTTTCTTTTTTTTTCCTGTTGATTTTTCTTGTTTTTTCTGGATATAAATTCTATCATCTGAAAAATAATAATTTTGTTCCTGAAAGTGACTTTCAATTCTTGCTTTCCAATAGTTAAACCTTTTCTTTCCTTTTTCTATTTGGATGGGTTAGTATTCACAGAACAATATTAAATAATACTGCAATAGTAGGCCCTCGAATGCTAATCCTTCTATTATTTCACCTCCAAGTGAGATGCTGGCTGTTACATTTGAGATTCCTTTAGCTTGCCTCCCACCTTCCCTCCCTTCTTTCATCAGAGAAATATATGTCTATTATTTCTCCCAGGGTCACCTTTGTCCAGATGTTGTTTTGACATCTACCAAGATGATTGTGCCTATTTAACCATCTTTGCATTCCTGGGAGGTACTACAATTGATGATGTATTCTTTGGATACATTACTAAATTACGTTGGCTAATACTTGATCTAAAATTTTATATCTTATTAAGTTTGATGTGTAACTTCCATTTTTTTTGTTTATTGTTGTAAAATGTGCACAACATAAAATTTACCATTTAAACCGTTTTGAGGGTACAGTTCACTGACATTAGGTACAGTCACCTTGTGCTATCATCACCACTATCCATCTTCAGAACTTTTTCATCTTCCCAAACTGAAACTCCATATCCATTAAACAGTAACTCCTCATTTTCCTTGCCCTTCAGCCCCTAGTAACCACAATTCTACTCTTTGTCTCTATGACTTTGACCATTCTAGGTATCACATAGAAGTGGAATCACACAATAGTTGTTTTTTTGTGTCTGGCTTATTTCACATAGCATACTGTTTCTTAAGGTTCATCCGTGTTGTAGCATATATCAGTTCATTTCTTTTTAAAGCTCAATAATATTCCATTGTAGGTATATACCACATTTAGTTTATCCATTCATTCATTGATGGACACTTAGGTTTTTTGTTTCCACCTTTTGGCTATTATGAGGAATGCTGCTATGAACAGGGATGTACAAGTATCTGAGTCCCTACTTTCAGTTCTTTTGGGTATATACCCACAAGTGGAATTGCTGGATCATATGGTGATTCTATGTTTAATTTTTTCTAGGAATTGGTACTATTATTCATAGTAGCTGCATGATTTTATATTCCCACCAATACACAGGGGTTCCAATTCCTCCACATCCTTGTCAATACTTATTTTCTGTTTTCTGTTTTGAGAATAGCAATCCTAATGGATGTGAAGTGGTATCTCATAATGAGTTTGATTTGCATTTCTCTAATGATTAGTGATGTTGAGCATCTTTATATGTGCTTATTGGCCATTTGTATATCTTCTTTGGAGAAATGTTTATACAAGTTCTTTGCCCAATTTTCAATTGCCTTGTTTGTTTTTTGTTGTTGAGTTATATATATGAAAGAGTTCTTTATATAATCTGGATATTAACTCCTTATCAAATATGTGATTTGCGAGTCTTTTCTCCCATTCTGTGGGTTGCCTTTTCACTCTGTTGATATTGTCCTTTGATGCACAAAAGTTTTTAATTTTGATGAGGTCTAATTTCTCTATTTTTCTTTCTTTCTTTTTTTTGCCTATGCTTTCAGGGTCATATCCGTGTTACTTCCTTCTATTGTGATACCCGTCGAGTTTAGTATTGGTATTATGCTGACCTCATAAAATGAATTTAGAACCTTTCTGTCTTTCTCTATGCTCTGGAAATACTTTAATAGTATAGAAATTTTTTAATTCTTAGACAATGAGCTCATATAGTTCTGAGATTGAACAGTGACAATGGGAAAAATTTTAGGTGTATGAAAGGATGGTGGCAAAGGAGAGATCATAAAACTGCTGAAAGGGAAACATGATTAGAAGATGCTAGTGGCTGAATACTAGTCTCTACCTTCCACATCCCTGCAAGCCTGATATAGTATGTGACACAGGAAGAACCTATCTACTTATCTGTTGCCTTCTAACCAAAAGCTTTGGTTAGGATGTTTTTCTGAAAACATTACGTAGGAAAAACAGGATTCCCTTATTAAAAATCTTTCTGGAATATATCCAGTAATGCAGGAAACACCTTGGCCATGTCAGAGGTAGTTAAGAATAAGGAGAAAAGTTTGGTTTTAAATTTTAGATACCACTTATTATCCTTCCACTCAGCTTTTTCATTTTTGTGTTTCACTCAATAAAAGTGTGTTTTAGGCACTTTTAACACTAATATATTAGGAAAAAATGTCATCTTAGCATTGTGGGAATACTTCTCTTACAGGCTATTTAGACTAAATGCTGTTCCTCTTGATTTAGGAGCTGAAGTTGCCCTCCTACAAAGGCCAGTCCCCTCAACTAAGTCTCAGAAGGTATTTTGCTGACTTGATTGCCATTGTGAGCAATCGCTTCACACTTTGCCCTTCTGCCCGACATCTTGCTGTCTATTTGCTGGACCTGTTTATGGATCGGTATGACATCTCTATCCAGCAGCTGCATTTAGTTGCACTTTCCTGTCTGCTTCTAGCAAGTAAGTATGAATGATCTACATGACCGGGAATTTCCATTGTTTATAATAAAATAAATTTATGTAGAACTCAGTGAAATATTACCAAATTCCATTCATTCCAGTTTACTAGTATCAGAAAGTTTATGTTGAAAGTGCTTCTTGGCACAATAATTCTTAACCAGACATTAAAAAGTGGCTCTGGAGTCCTTTATAAACATTATGCACCTAAGCCATGCATACTGAAGATTCTGATACAACTCCCTAGGCTACTCCAGATCTACTGATTCAGAATCTACATCATGAAGCCTGGGTATTTTTTAACTTTTTAAAAGTTCCAGGGGGCTGGCCCCGTTGCTGAGTGGTTAAGTTCGCACGCTCCGCTGTAGGCGGCCCAGTGTTTCGTTGGTTTGAATCCTGGGTGTGGACATGGCACTGCTCATCAGATCACGCTGAGGCAGCATCTCACATGCTACAACTAGAAGGACCCACAACAAAGAATATACAACTACGTACCGGGGGGCTTTGGGGAGAAAAAGGAAAAAAAATAAAATCTTTAAAAAAAAAAGTTCCAAAGGTGATTCTGAGGTACCCTTCCAATTGAGAACCACTGCCTGAAAGCAGCAGTTCTCAACCAGGAGCATTTGTGCCACCCAGGGGATACTTGTGATACTTGTCAATGTGTGGAGACAGTTTGTCTTGTTGTCACAACCTGAGAGGATGCTATTAGCATCTAGTGACTAGAGGCCTGGCATGCTGCTAAACATCTACAGTACCCAGGACAGCCCCCTGCTCAGCAAAGAATTATCTGGCCCAAAATGTCAATGTAGCTGAGGTTGAGAAGCTCTGTCTAAAAGGTATTGTACTCTTGTATTGTTAGAATACCTTCTACTGACTATGTAATGAGTTGGCTTAATGAACTGAAGGTTCACGTGCAACTGCTACAAATGTGAAAACCTTTGCTTACGCCTTAGGCACAACTATGAAGTAGGCTGCAAGGTAGAATCTGATATAACCATATTTGTTCCCCAATGCAGAATGTTCTGTTCACCCTTTTGCTGCCTCTATCTCTTAACGTCTTCCTCCAACTCATTTCGTCGTTTGTTAGTACCCTAACTGAAGAAAAAGAGGGTGAGTAAAGGGATTGAACTTGAGTTTTTCTTTTTTTAGTAATGTGAAAAGGTTGTATTTGGTATTGAATCCATTATGTAGTTTTTATATTATTCATGTCATTACAATAGAAATTTAAGCCCCACTTCCAAGTAGTATGTAGAAATAGCTACTGCTTTCACCTCTAACCCCCACTTGAGGATATGGGATCCAGTGTTGCTGCTGTTAAGGAACATTCTGCCTACCTCCTGCCATCAGAGTTCTTTCTAAAACACCTTTGTGCTTTGACTGCAATAAACCTAAAACCAAATGCAGGCTGTGTGAGGTCATTTGTGGTACTAATCTCTTCTCAGATTTTCTTTTGCTACCCTTATTCTTCCTTTGATCTGATGACTTCAACTACATACTTTGTCTCCTTGAAGTCTTTTTGTAAGTTATTTTAAATTCTTTGTAGACCAGGCTGAATATAAATAAACACAGCCCCAGTGATGATTTCCCACTGCTTGTGGGTTAAGGTAGAAACTTGTTAATGTAACATTTAGAACATTTCATCTGGACCCGCCACCTTTCCAGTCTCATCTTCCAACCCTATCCATGTGCACCTTGAGCCAAATTCTTATCAGAATACTATCTATTTCCTGAAAATCTACATTTCTCCTTTAATCTGTTGTCCTCTAAGATCCAGACACATTGCCTGCTCCTCTTCCCCCCAACCTGAAAGCCAGCGAGGTAATGTTTGTACATTTATAATTAACCTTTAATTTAACCTTTAACTAAGGTTTCATTCTCATAAGCAGTCATGTATACTATTCTGTATGTGTTTCATCACTGACTGTGAAGCCCTTTGTGGTTTAATAGTTTGCATAGGATTGGAAAAACCCATACTTGACACATCAGATGTGTGAGAATCTACATGGAATGGCTTCTTGTTATCTTACAGAATGTTAGTTTTTTATAGGATCAGTTTATAGTAGAGAGACACTGGAAATCAGATATGCAAGTTAAGTTATTTTAAAAACTTGGGATCATTAATAAAAAATAATTTTTTGCCTTCTGTGGCTATCACTGTCCTACTACTACCAAGCCCCAGCTGCTCTACGCCTGCAATTCTTAAAGTGTGGTGTGGGCCAAGAGGGAGACTCCTCTTGGTAGACAGTGAAATTATGAGTGATGCATAGTCAGTTCATAGGCTGACTTACATATGTGACTAAAGTTTACTTACTAGTAACAATGAATTAGGGGTTACTTAACTAGATATTCATAAACAACATGTTACTAACAAAGTCCACTGAGGACTCTAGTTGAATAATCTGATAAGAATTCTGACCACCATGCAGTGCTTGGCATTGGTGCCAACTTCCTGTAATTTCCACTGTTTGGGGAAAGGTTACTTTATTTGTGTACCATCTTAGGTTGGTTGGGATGGAGTTTTCAATTGTTCATGTTTTTAAATTATCTATTACTGTTAGTTTAAGGTCTTGATCAGAGTATTTTATTGAAGATTATTTGATTTAATCTATGTGGTAATATGTAATTACTTTTGGCTCATTCTCCAGGAACTAGGCTTTAGGATTTGTATTTACTGTGGTCCAGATATGAATTGTTTATCATGCATTACCGAAAGAGTCAGATACCTCCTCTCTTTGTTCTGTTGACATCCCCTGACCCTTCTTTCCCTGAGAGAAAAGAATTGCTTTTACATTGTTCTTTTCCCACCAGAGAATGGGACAGTGTGAGACAGGTATCTCCCAGGGTCTCAGCCCCACCCAAGTAGGCAGTGGTCAAGAATTTAAGCTATCAGATCTATACTAGGATCAGGAGTCAAAGAGGCTGGCCCTTAGCAGCTGGCTGCAGTCTCTCCTCCCTCCAGTCTGTAACTTTACTACAACAGAAGTGCTTAGGATGCTTATAAACTGGTAGTCTGTTTTCAGTATCTGATGTCTGTTTTAAATTTGTGGAGTTCATTCTAGTGTTTCTCACATTCTTACACTCTATCTTCTTATGTTTGGATACCAATGGCAGCTCTCCAATTAGTTATTATAAACTTTATTCAAATAATGCTTCTCTCCTCACAGAATGATTGAACTCTGTATGTCCCCCTCCCCCACCTGCTCCCTACTTTGGGATGGGCAGCCTGCTGTATAAAAGTGAAGAACAGCTTACAGCTGATAGGACTGAGTGAAAGTTGGATTCCAGATATTAAACAGGTTGGGAGGTTGTTGGTAGTTTGGCCAAAGATGGAGCACAGCTTGTAAGTTCCAGGTACTAATGTGTATCCAGCTGCCTGAGTGTCTACACTATTAGCGGTAGGAAGAAAGGACTTGGAGATTATCTCTGATTGGAGAGTGGTGTGTAGTGTTGTAGAGTGGGGATTGTAGTGATGGATTTCCTAGGTTTGAATCTCTTGTCAGCAATATGAATTTCAACAACCCTTGAGTCTCGGATTACTTCTCTATAAAATAGAGACACTTATCTTACAAAGTTGTTTGGAGGATCATGTAGGGTAGTATGCTTAAAAGCACATAGGAAATTGAAACATAAAAGCATCATAATGATTAATTCCTCCGTAAGCTAGTCTGTAATCTTTAGTCTGGCTTTCTACTCCTAAAGGTTCTGCTCATTCCAGAAAAGACTGATTTATCCTGGGAAATTCTAAAATTCACCTCTTTGACGTGTATACCCTGGCTCCCTTGGCTTCTGTGATCAGCAGTGAACTTGGAGAGCATAGAAGAGATGGAAGCAATCTTGGAAATAGGGCTTTTGATAATTTGCTCAAGGTCTTATGTAACTAAGAAATGATTTTAGAGTCAAGATGAAGCCAAAAATGAGATTGTGGGCTTTTTAGCAATAAAAATTTGGGATAAGTTCTTGTTTCTCCTTGCTTACCAATACTAGGTTGACAAAGCTTTTTACTTTACTATCTGATAGGTGAAAAATTCTGTCTCACAGTTGATTTTATTTACTTCTCAACTTTTAATGAGAATAGAACCTGTTTTTTCTATGAATTGCCTCTTCCTGTTCCTTACCCATTTTTCTATTACACTGATAGTGTTACAAATTTGTGAGAATTTTAAGGATGACTTTTTTCCTACTTCGTAATAAAAGAATAGAATGTGGGTTGGCAGAGCTCAAACTGACATCTGATCCTTGCCCTACTAGCACATACCTGCCGTTTACTGCTGGCTTTGAAAATGTGCTGGTTTCCACGTCTGATCTGAACATTTCCTATAAAGGAAAGACAACCTGATGTTTTGTTTCTGTGGCTTCTAATTCTTTATTTTCTGGGAAGCAGATGTGAATTTTCTGTGCCCTTATTTCCTGTTTGGGGCCTTTATCAATATAATCACATGGCTTCTGGTATTTCCTTTCAATTGAAGAAACTGATTTGTGTGATCTGTATGTGGTATTGTGGATAAGTAGATTTAAAATACCCATGCACATATGTTCAGCACAACAAAAACTATGGATATGAATGCAGCTATTCATTGACACTGTCACACATTTTAAAATCCTTTATGATCCATGCATCCGAGTATTTATATCACTGTATGATGAAAGAGTTCCAAAAAACTTAAACCTGAATTGAAATCCCAAGTATGGTTATTTACGCATATGCAGGTTATTTTTAACTTTGCAGATCAAGATGCAAAGCCTTTCACACTTGTAATAGCCAAATACTTTATAAACATAGAAACCCCATAGATGCTTAACAATATAGAAGTCCTGTCTGTTCTGGTAGTTGTTGCCCCCATATAACTCAGTGCAATTCTTTGGTCTAGAAGTGCAGATTTGGAAATCCAAACATAAGTCTTCCTTTTGCCCTCCATTTTTAGTTTGGCTCAACTTATTTGACTTTAAATTAATTGGCCAACCTCACTACCTTGGTTTCTTGAGCTGTGAAATTGTTCATATAATTTTGTTTTTGATGTTGAAAGTTTCAAGGAGATAATATGAAATGTCCTTGATCCTTGAATTAAACAGTGAATTATGGTGTATTAATTTCTTCAAAGGAATTTCAAGCATGATATAAATAAACTCATTAATTTTTATATGTTCCTTTGAAGTGTACTGTCAGTATTGCTGCTGCTACACAAATGCAGGGCACTTTGAAAGCCTTAATGATTCTTTAAGAGGGACTGAAGTAAATTCCTAGGTCATTTTCCTTCTGAAAAATTCCACTCTTATACTGAGAACAGCGGGCTCCTCTCCTATATTTTTACACAGTGATGATGCTGGATAACTATGTCATAAAGACCACTTTAATGCTTTCAGCCGTATCTGCTACTGGCAAAACTTGTGAAATTCATCTTTATGTGATTTGAATTGGGAAGGGCTATCTAGATTCTTGAAAAGTCTGAATTATGTAAGGTTTTCTTGGATCAACTCCTACCTGCAGTAATATTTAGTTAAGACCGGTTTAGATCTAAAGAAGTTCAAAATTTTTGGAGCAAGAGAGAAATTCTGAGCTTCTTAGGGCTTAAACTCTTTTTTAAGGTCATGAGCTTAGAGTCTCCTAGCATAGGAGACAAAACCTTCTACCCCAGTTTCCCCTTCCTCAGCAGAGACCAAGGTAGTCAGCAGTGCTTTTCCCCAGCCCTAAGGCAGGCCGGCTTGAACAAACTCCACTGGCTCCAGTACACAGACCATCTGGGCTGAGCGACCCTGGCCACTACCATTTGTTCTAGTGACTTCAATGTGGTGTAAACCCATACTTCCGGAAGACATTCATAGAGAAACTTGTCTGCTTTCTACTGATTTGGCAGTCTTTCTGGCTCCTCTCCAACAAAATATTTTTAAATGGATAAAATAAAATTATAAGATTTCCAAGGAAACCAAATATATTAAAACAGTTGTCAAAATAGTAAAACAAATTTTTTTATATAGTAATATGGAACATATTCTAACAACTGTAATTTTGAACAAGTATAAAAGCAATTGTGAGAAATCTATAATTGTAATATGACTGTATTAAATCTCAACATAAAATAGAACATAATAGTAGGAGGCAGAAGGCTTTAGTTATAATTTCCCTTTGTCTGTGGGCTACCACAGAACAAAGACCCAAAGAGACTTGAAGACAACTCTTTGGTTCTGTTACTACAACTGGAAAATCATAATAGTACTTGATAGTTTTAATTTTCTGCAGCCATAAGTTCTAGAAATACCTAAAATGAATGATTTATATATAGTAAGATTCTTGCTTGGAAATGAAAGTGTCAGATGGTACATAATATAGAAAAATGATTCTGGGTTGGAGAGGGAATTTTGTTCCTCAGCTGTACATATGGATGAGTATTTGCTGAAAAGAAGTTAATGCCTTCAAATAATGAAGTTCGGCCATCAGATCGTCTTTACTCCTATTCTGCTTTGAGTTAAGGGGATATAAAAGTGGGTATAAAGTGTCCTCTCCCTCCTTTTTTGTAACAGACTTAGCGCGGAAATCAGAAGAAAAGGGATAGGTTCTTTTTAGGGATAGGGAATGAAAGTGCTTGTGTTAGATATTCACCCAGTTTTTTCCTCCTAATCTATCTATGAATTGAGATTGTGCTGAAAATATGCCATGATGAAAGACGTGAAGCTTAGCTATTTTTGATTTCAGATAACTCTGTGACAGTAAATTCTTTGAACTTTCTTCTATTCTAAAATAAAATAATTTCTTCTACCATACACCCCCAAAAAGAAATTTCCTGAAAAGATTTAGCTGGTGAGATTTGAGAGATACGTTCATTGGCACATAATTTTTGTTACACATTAAGACATAGATAAAAATGTTTACATTTTTTTTTTTTTTAGGGGGAGGGTAAAGGGTGGGAGGCAGAGGCACTGGGAAAGAAAACATGCAAATACGAGAACCATAAGAGTTCTGGCACAAGTGTAGCTGCCCAAGGTAGGGGAAAGAATGTCTTTGGATCTAAATCTTTGCAATAAGACAACAAATCCCATTTAAGTGACTAGACCTATAATGATCACTTGCCTAATATTTTCCCTCTCTGTTTTTTTTTCTCCCTTTAAAGGTAAATTTGAAGAAAAAGAAGATAGTGTGCCTAAGCTGGAGCAGCTCAACAGCCTGGGTTGTATGACTAATATGAATTTAGTATTAACGAAACAAAATTTGCTACATATGGAACTACTATTATTAGAAACCTTTCAGTGGAACCTCTGCCTTCCAACAGCCGCCCATTTCATCGAGTACTATCTCTCCGAAGCAGTACACGAAACGGATCTTCATGATGGCTGGCCAATGATTTGCTTGGAAAAAACTAAACTCTACATGGCCAAGTATGCAGATTACTTCCTGGAAGTATCTTTACAAGGTGAGTTGTTGTGGATGCTAGTAAGTGATTTTTGAGCTTGTGACTTGTATATTCTGTTGCTTAAGTTCATTTCTGATGTCTCCACAGATTATGCCTTTCTAAATTATGCACCTTCTTTAGTAGCTGCTGCATGTGTGGCTTCTTCAAGGATTATACTTCGTCTTTCTCCAACGTGGCCTACAAGACTGCATCGTCTTACTGCTTACTCCTGGGATTTCTTAGTGCAGTGCATTGAACGGCTATTGATGTAAGCTTCATTGTTCTTGTGTTTGTAATTTCTCATTAATATTTTTCTTCATGTATAAGGTTCCTAAAAACAACTCAAAAGCACAGAGCTTTTAGGATATTTGCTCTGACAGCTGCTAGTTACCATGAGCTCTATGAGTAGTACTTGGCAGAAGGGGACCCCCTTTTGGCTGTTACACAGTTAGAGGTTGTCATTGTTGGTATGATTCTGGGTACATGATAAGGATTCTGGTACATGTGAGCCCATAACTCTGAGATCAGTCCAGGCAAGTCTTGCCCCATTCCCCATTTCCACTTTGAATTGTGGGGCCACCAGGATGTCACCAAAGTGGCAGCTGCATTTAAGTGCTCATTTTGGATATATACGCCAAGCTGGAAATAGTCCTCACAGTTATCAGCAGCCAGTTCCCAAAGTTTGTACCAAAGGAAGGAGCTTTTAGAAGGATGAATGAAATCTCACCATTGTTGAAATTACGGTCGCAGTGACTGCTACCTAGGCAGTGGGGCAATCCATGGAGTCAGCTGTTAGTTAAGAAGTTGCCGGGGTGGGGCTGGCCCAGTAGCACAGCGGTTAAGTTCGCACGTTCCACTTCAGTGGCCTGGGGTTCGCCGGTTTGGATCCTGGGTGCGGAGATGGCACTGCTTGGCAAGCCATGCTGTGGCAGGTGTCCCACATATAAAGTAGAGGAAGATGGGCACAGATGTTAGCTCAGGGCCAGTCTTCCTCAGCAAAAAGAGGAGGATTGGCAGCAGTTAGCTCAGGGCTAATCCTCCTCAAAAAAAAAAAAAATTGGAGGTGGTGTATGACTTTCTTGCAAATTCTTCTTAAGTAATGTTATTGATAGTTTCCTTTCTCTCCATGTTGTAGTGCTCATGATAATGATGTGAAAGAAGCAAACAAACAGAGAGGACAGGCAGGACCTCAGCCAGCACAACTAAGTGTGTTCCAGACAGCCTCCCAGCCCTCGCGGCCAGTTCACTTTCAGCAACCTCAGTATCTCCATCAGACGCATCAGACCTCACTGCAGTATCGCCATCCTGTATCGGAACAACCAGGCTGTCAGCAGATTGTATCTACCACACACACCTCATCTTACACACTACAGACGTGTCCTGCTGGCTTCCAAACCAGTGTTCAGGGCCTTGGGCATGTGCAGACTGGTGTTGGGATGTCACTGGCAATACCAGTAGAAGTTAAGCCCTGTCTGAATGTTTCTTATAACCGGAGTTATCAGATAAATGAACATTACCCATGCATTACTCCATGCTTTGAAAGGTGATTTTATGCGAAGTTAATACCTGACCCAGACTGTTTGTGACTTGAAGCTCTGGGGCAAGCTTTTTGTAAACTTCTCTTCGAAAGGAAAGGGATCTAAGTTACATCAGAACTCTTCAGATACCAGCACCAGGAAGATGGAATATCCCTTTCGATGCACCATGAATACCTGGGAGGACTAAGCAAACAGTTTCTGTGTGTATGTCAAATCCTGTTAAAACAAATCCCTGTTTGACAAAAATTTTCAGGCCCCAGCTGATGGTCCAAATATTTCAAAAATACTCAATACTACAGAAAATCTGGACAGACTCCAATTCACTATTTTGAGATTTGACCTGTGGTGGGCTCTGCCTAATGTTGGCTTATATGTCAGAGACTAATGTTTATCTGTGGACTTGCCAAACAGTCTTTTTATGAAGGAAAGTTACAGTATTAATTTTTGAAGAGATCTTTTTTTATTCTGCAGTTTTGAGTTATATTTTTGATCTACAAATGAATTTTTGACTAAGTTTAAACTCATGAATTGCTATGCTATACCAATCTGTGCAGTAAAAAAATTTTTTTTAGATGATTCTATATAACTTCCTATCACAGACAGTTTAGGCATCTGGATTTATGTACTAAAAATTAAGGGTGGATTAGATGTCTTGTCTTAAAGTCATGGTCATAAATTTTTGTTGTTTTTTTCCCCCTAAGTGATCAACCTCAATTGTTTAGAATTAAAACACATTTAACTCAGGGAATTTGTACTACTTGGAAACACTTAACTGTAACGCAACATGCTTTGGGAATGTTATAGTATGAACTACCTTTATAACATAGGTTAAAATACTCCTGCTAGGATGTATTTTCAAATGAGAAGCTAATTGTAGCTTAGAATGAATGAATTGGTGGTTCCTGTCATTCATAATACATATATAGGTTTTGCATTTCTCAGTGCAATCAATGATTTATATTCAGATTTGATATTACTCTAAAAACTTTTACCAAGAGCAGGCATAACTGTAAAATGTCAGTACCAGAATAAAGTCCTGTGAGTTTATTTTGAAGTGGAATGTGGCCAGGGTAGTTCCAGGTTGTGCTAGAGCAGCACTTTGTTACGTGGAAGACAGGTTTTATAAGCAACTTTTGAATCCAGATAGTGGAAGCAGGCAAAAGCGCTGATGACTAAATTTCAGTAGTTACTTTCATGAGATTGGCCCCAGAATGGCCCTGGGACATTTCACTGCACTGGGAATGAGTGAAAACAGCAATAGTAAGTCGCTACAGCAAGGGCAATTTGGGAGATAAAGAGATTGGAGGGAATAAACTTAAAAAGAAAAAAAAATCATTGTAATAACTGAAACTGTATCCATTGTGCTCTTATCTGTGGGAGAAGAGAGATGTGGTGGAGGGAAGCTTTCTGATTGAACAGTTAGTAAGGTGTGTCTTTTTGTTGGTGTTTTTTTAAAGATAGCACTTGAATAGAAGGGAAACTGCATGGCAGGTATGTGCCTGCCACAATATGCATTGAAGACAAACATATTATTATAAAGTTGTTGTGGGTATGCAGCAGGAGTCTCAGTAATCAAGCCAATGGCTTTCGTTAGGAAGGGAAGGGACTCAACACAGTGATGGACCGATCCAGATGACTCCAGTGGATGAATGCGGGTGGGTGCTTCTGCCAGTGAGAATTCTTAGAGAATGTCCTTTCCTTAAAAGAAGGATAACTTTTATAATTAGAATACATAGGGCATGATGTGGATTTATTAGTCTGGTAGATAAAACCACTCAGGTGAGAACACTCACTCATGGCAGTTTTCAGACATGAAAATTGTTTTCTGAAAGTATCACTTTTCCTCTTTACAGAAGGCTGCTAATTGGATTTTGGTAGTTCTTACCTCAAGTGAACTTGAATTATTTGGGGGAAAGTGGGTTCAAAAGAGACTGTGTCTTTCACATTCACATTCAGAACCCAGCAACCTGGAGTCCCATTTTCAGTATTTTAACTACCTCAATAATACTATGAATGTAAGATACTGGGATAGAGATCCCAACTTGAAACAACAGCCGGTGCCTATGGTAATTTAATGTCTTGTCAGATGCTTTTATTGATTGGTTTAAATGTCATTCTTGTTATAGAAGAATATGCCTTTTAAAAAAACCTTGTAATAACACTTTCCCAGTTTATATTTAAAAAAGCTAAAGAACACTGGATTAATTTTGAGGGGGGTAAAATAAAATAAATAATTGGTTACTATTGCTGCATACCCAGGGTGGGGTGGGATGGGGTGGTCGGAGAACCAGAACTATTTTTAAAGCATTAGGTTTCAATATAAATACAACTCACAACTGCTAGCTTTGGGGGATGGGGTGGGAGGAATTGTGTGGGTTTTATTTTGTTTAATTTATTGATTAGTCTTTAAAGTAGGTCTTTTTTGGGGTTTGTTTGTTTTTTTTTTTGAGATTACCGGACCATCACTAAATGTGTACTGTGAAGAGATTAATGATATGTATAAAGGGCTTTACCAAAGTCCACTAAATAAACACTACTCAAGTACAGACTGCAAACCAAAATGTATCTGTGTTATGACATTAATTGCAAATAGCGAGTATGGTGCTAAAGTCTACACCAATGGAATTAGATGAGTGCTATGCACTTAATTTTAAAATAAAACTAGTTTTCAGTAAAATGGTTTTGGTGTTTTGTTTTAAATATAAATTTGATGTAGATTTGCAGCTTCATTGAACCATATCATAGAAATCAGACTTGGAATCATAATTATACTAAGTATACGCCATCCAGGTGTAGAATATAACTGTAGTGGTGGGAAACATTTATCCATTTATTATGTATTCCATACTGAGCATCAAAGTCCACAAAAGTATATTGGACACAGCTTTTGGCCTTTTGAGCTTAAAGTCAGTTGTTAGTGCATTAACAACTGCAGCTTCTAATTTATTAAACCAGCATGCAATCTTCAGAAAATTTGAAGTCTGATCTTAAAAGTGGGGGCACAAAATGGTCAAGAGTGTGAGAGAACAGCGTCAACAGTGAGTGATAATGGTTTGTTTGCCTAAGTATAAATATCATTTGCTACTTAATTCAACTTAAAACTTAGAATTTGTTTTGAAGAGTAAATTTTTAATAGGTTTGTATGTGTGGGTTAGGAATTTTACATCCTTCAAAAGCATTTTAAGATTAATTCTGTGTAGTGTCACTTGCTCTGGGTTAGCCACAGTTAGTGCCAGGGTTAGCAATAGCCCTCGAGAGAGTCAGTTACTATACAATGTTCCTTAAGGCTGAATTTAAGAGAAAGAGCAACAAGCATTCCAAACCAAGACAGGTAGCTTTACATTGAGGTGATTCTGAACCCCATGTGACGAGTTTATTTTCATCAACAACTGCTCGACCACACAGTGAAAGACCTGGCTCCCTAGCCTCAAGCAGCTTACATTTAGCTTGATAGAACTAGCACACCTTGAAGCTGTTAGAATGGTATAGTCTGGAATTCAGTTTATCTTCATTTAGGGGTCACTTAACGTCCATTTAAAAATCCTTTAGATTAAAAAAAAAAAGTAACAAGTACAGTCAGTTCAAAGCATCAAGACTAGGCTCTAGCTTCCTATGGGAAGGGTACCTATTGTTACCCTGCTTCTACCTGACTACCACTCTTTTTTTTAAACTTTTCTTTTAGGGCAGTTTTAGGTTCACAGCAAAATTGAGAGGAAGGTACAGAGATTTCCTGTGTACTCTCTGGCCCCACACCTGCACAGCACCCCCCCCCCCACACACACACACACACACTAACAACATCCCCCACCAGAGTTGTAAATTTGTTACAACTGATGAACATACGTTGCCACATCATAATTGAACAAAGTCCACAGTCTACATTATGGTTCACTCTTTTTTTTTTTTTTTGAGGAAGATTAGCGCTGAGCTAACTGCTGCCAATCCTCTTTTTGCTGAGGAAGACTGGCCCAGAGCTAACATCTGTGCCCATCCTCCTCTACTTTATATGTGGGACGCCTACCACAGCATGGCTTGCCAAGCGGTGCCATGTCCACACCCAGGATCGGAGCTGGTGAACCCTGGGCTGCCGAAGCGGAACGTGCAAACTTAACCACTGCACCACCAGGCCGGCCCCTATGGATGGTTCACTCTTGGTGGTGTACATTCTATGAGTTTAGGCAAATTTATAATGGCATGAGTCCATCATTAGGGTATCATACCGAGTATTTTCACTGTTTAAAAATACTGCGTCCTGCCTCTTCATCCCTCTCCATGCCATTTCCCCCCACCCAACCCCTGGCAACCACTGATCTTTATATTGTCTCCATAGTTTTGCCTTTTCGACAGTGTCATCCAGGTGGGGTCATACAGTATGTAGCCTTTTCAGATTGGCTTCTTTTACTTAGTGATACGTATTTAAAGTCCCTTCATGCCTTTTCTTGGTTTGATAGCTCTTTTTAGCACTGAATAATATTCCATTGTCTGGGTGGACCTCAGTTTATTCATCTACTCACCTACTGAAGGACATCTTGGTAGCTTCCAAGTTTCAGCAATTATGACTAAAGCTGCTATAAACATCATGTGCAGGTTTTACTGTGGACATAAGTCTTGAGTTCCTTTGGGTAAATACCAAGGAGCCAAGATTGCTGGATCGTAGGGTAAGAGTATGTTTAGTTTTGTAAGAAACTGCCCAACTGTCTTCCAAAGTGGCAGTATCATTTTGCATTCCCACCAGCAATAAATGGGAGTTCTTTTGTGTTCATTTTTTAATTTTTTTTAATAAACATGTTTTGTATTGAAGTAACACTGGTTTATAACATTATATAACTTTTAGGTGTACCTAATAGTATATTTCAAATTCTGTGTAGATTACATCATGTTCACCACCCAAAGATTAATTACAATCCATCTCCACACGTGTACCTAATCACCCCTTTTTGCCTTCTTCCCTCCCCCCTTGCCCTCTGGTAACCTCCAATCCAATCTAATTGAGAGTTCTAGATGCTCCACACCCTTGTCAGCATTTGGGGTCAGTTTTCTGGATTTTGGCCATTCTAATAGGTGTGTGGTAGTATCTCATTTTAATTTGCATTTCCCTGATGACAAATGATGTAGAGCAACTTTTCATATGCTTATTTGCCATCTGTATACCTTCTTGGGTGAGGTGTCTGTTTAGGTCTTTAGCTCATTTTTTAATCAAGTTGTTTGTTTTCTTACTGATTTTTAAGAGTTCTGTGCATATTTTCAATAACAGTCCTTTATTAGATGTGTCTTTTGCAACTATTTTCTCCCAGTCTGTGGCTTATCTTCTCATTCTCTTTACATGTTTTGCAGAGCAAAAGTTTTTAATTTTTTTCTTTTTTAAAGATTGGCACCTGAGCTAACATCTGTTGCCAATCTTCTTTTTTTTTTCCTTTATCTTCTTCTTCTCCCCAAAGGCCCCCAGAACATAGTTGTATATTGTAGTTGTGAGTGCCTCTGGTTGTGCTACGTGGGACACCGCCTCAGCATGGCCTGACGAGCAGTGCCATGTCTGCGCACGGGACCCAAACCGGCAAACCCTGGGCTGCCAAAGCAGAGCACAGGAACTTAACCACTCAGGCACGGGGCCGGCCCCATAAGTTTTTAATTTTAATGAAGCCAAGCTTATCAATCTATCATTACTTATAGAAGGGAGTTACAGATACTGAAAGTCTAGCTAAATAAATAGGGAACTGAGGGTATTGTGCAATGAAAGTATTAGAAAGGTAATTATGGGAACAAAAATACAAACCTTCCTAATTATCAAAAGAAATGCTCACAGGAAACAAAGCAAGCAGTCTACGTAGTAAAATATTTTTAAAAGGTATAAATACAGAAAGTATAACAAAATAATTTAACAGAGCCTAGAACAAACATATCAAATCAATAAATGTGAATGGGCTAAACTCAACTATAAAGAGAAAAAGAATTTCAGACTGATTCACAAAGCAAAACTCAAATCTATGCTGTATAAAAGACCTACAACAAAAACAAAATGATTCAGAAGGGCTGAAGATAGAGGGATGAATAAAGAGATACTGGAAAACCTCAAACAAACAAAAAGCAAGACTGAATTCAGGCCAAAATGTATTAAAACAGACCAGAAAAAAAAAAAAAAAAAGAGTACTCTCTAATGCTAAAGGTTACAATTCACAATAAAGATGAACAGTTATGAATATCTGTGGATCAAATAATCTTGCAACAATATTAAGTAAAAACTATAGAGGAAATAAAGAGGAAAAAGAAAACATAGGTAGTAAGAAATTGTATTCATCTCTCTTGGGCCATAACAGATCAGTAATTTAACAGTAAGTAAAGATATAGAAATCTTAATAACATTATGGTAGATCTAATTGACATATATTGAGAAATTCTGAGAAGGGAAGTGGTACAGACTTGGCATAACTAAGATGGACAAGATAACAAAGGACACAGACAGAGCCTGTCACCCATGCCAACAGCAAAACTCTCTCAGTCTTCTGAGAAAATTAGAAAACTGGAATGTCTTTATTTGTTGACCCATCTGGCATAATAATTTCCTTATGGTATGTTTCCTGGACACATGTATGTATTTACATAGTTCACATATTGAATATGTACTTTTGTATTCCACAGCACATCAGCAACAATTCTCTTCATGAAATTAAAATATGTCCAAATTAAAGCACATCCAAATATATTTTAGAAGAGTTGATGGTATTAAATGATATGAACACAATATATTTTAATCATTTGTCAATATTTTGAAATGATTTAAAAATGCTCTAATGAACATGTATTTTACCACTTTTCCAACAATGGGTATTATTACCAAACATTTTCATCTTTGTAAATATAAAGGAGAAAATGTCTCACTTTTTTATTAGCATTTCTTAAACTGTGAGTATAGTTGAGCATTTTTGGATCTTTATTGGCCACTTATAACTATTCTCTGAAATGCCTGTTGATTGCTTTGCCAATTCCTCTTCGGTTGTTCTAATCTTGTTTTAAAAATCCTTCCATACAGTCAGAAATTAGCCCATTAGCTGTGTCACCTGTTACAAATATTTTCACCTGTTAAATTTTTCTTTTAACCTTGCTTATACTGTTGGGAGTACATCTTCCTATCCAAGAGCAAGATATACCTTTCCATGTGTTGAAATCTTCTTTGATGACCTCAGTACAATTTTAAAGTTTTCCTCATACAGATCCTACACATTTCTTGTTATGTTTACTTCTTTTTTTTCATTACCGCAATTGTGAATGGAATTTGTTTTTCCACTATATTTTTAATCTGGTTAGTATTTGTATACATCAGTGATTTATGTCTAGAACACTATTTTGTTTTCAAGATGTCTTCAATCACACTAAAAATACATGAATACATGCTTGTGTTTTAAAAAAATTTATATGAATCAAAATTACTTAGAATAAAGAATGAGCTATTCTTTAAAAAACTTTAATTTTATAATCATCCAGAATTTACTGAATTCTGCATGTAATAAAAATAAAAAGTACTTTTTCTTTTACTTTTAATAAAATTCAGTTGCTTTCTCTGGGTTTTTCAGGTATACAATCAGATTGATAGCAAAATAATGATAATTTTACCTCCTCTTTCCAAAATGCATAGCTCTTACTTCATTTTCTCATCTCATTTTATTGGCTATTTCATTCAAAATTAAGTAACATAATGGTGTGCTGGTTGACATATTAATCTTGTGTAGGAGTAACAGTAATGTTATAGAAGGTATTTAAAATATATATTCTGACATATATCAGGCATACTAAAAGTTATAAAAATAATATATTGAATATAAGTACATAGATGCATGCATATGTATATATATGCCTTTAGTGCTTAACTTTAGATTTATTTTGTAGGCAAACACTGTTGAAGATTTTTTGATTAGAGATTAAGAAAAGATAAGGTTAGACCACATTTTAGGAAGCTGAATCTAATTAGTATCAGGAGGTATATTTACTAATTCACAATGAGAACTTCCTCTTTGCAAGCTATGTGTAAAATGAAAATCCAAGTGAATGTTAGAGGTTTGTTCATTGAGTATGAGGACAAGGGAAGGACTAGAGATGAACCTGCTGAAGCCTGCAGGACTGCGCACCACCCAGCCTTTCTGCTGTTGATGACTTGAGTCTCTTCGGAGAACACTGAGTGGCTGGTCACCACCTGTGGGACAGTGGATGGGGTGGATCTGTGTGTGAGCTGTGGCAGGGAATTTTCAAGGGTGAGGCTGGGCAAGAGCTCCTGCTTTTCAGGATCCAAACGGAGCTCAACTCCCTGGCATCTGGTAGGTGTCTGCAATGACTGTGTTTGGGTGGCGTATCAGAAGACTTGTTCCCATCTGCAGTGCCTATGCTTGTCTTTATCAGAGAAAGGGGGTTTGGTTATAAGGCCCAAAAACATATCTCAGAAACCAAAGATCTGGACTGTTCTTCCAGGAGTGTTTTTTCAGGACATTTTCTCCTGCATGAAATCAACTAAGATATAATGTAATAGCAAGAACCAAATATTTATATGACATTAACACAATTTCTGCAGTACCTCTTTCTCTAAAGCCCATCCACCAGGGATTCAAGAGGGTGGAAGTTACGACCTGAAAGCAACAGGTGATGTACGACAGCTGCCTTGCTGTCCAGACGTTTTCAAATACAATTAGTGTAAAAGGACATATCTTACATTAATGTATGCATTTAGAATTCACAGAGCTTTCTCATAGTTTTAATTTGAGAAATTTTATGAAATATAAAGGGAAAGTATTAGTTACATGTTATAGATGATGAAAATGAAAGCTCGAAGATTTTGACTGTTCAAAGTCACACAGCTAGTTAGTGGCAGAGACGGGAGTAAAGCCCAGATATGTCACCTGTTGTGCTATGCATTTTGACAACCTTCATGCTGGCTACAATCTGAAGGGAGAGAAGAAAGGATAAAATTGTTTCTTTTCTTTATGGTGTTCAATTTGCCTAGTTGTAGAATCTTAATATTAAAACATTAAAACTCACCTAATCCGATCTTCTAAATCAGCATTAGCAGATCATAAAATCGACATAGTGGGTTACAGCCAGCAAACTGAATAGAAAAGAATAGACTAGATGAGTACATTGCCCTAGGAGGTATAAGTATTGTTGTATTAAACTTGTTTTTAACTCTAGGTCACAGTCAAAAAAGCTTGAAAACACTGTTTAATCCTGGGTTCTCAAACAAAAGGGTGCATAAGAATTATCTGGACTTCAAGATCAAAAGATTCTGATTCAGTAAATCTCAAACAGGAATCAAGAACCTGCATTTTTAAAAAGCAAAATACAGGTGATTCTGATGCAGACAGTCTTGAGGCTGTACTCTGAAAAAATATGCCTTTTATAATGCAGAAACAAAGCACTTTCACTCTACATGCATGTCTTTTCCAGAAGGTTCCCAAGACATCAGGTGACATCCTTTTGCCACAGAAAGTCATCTCAGTACAGAAGTGCAGGGCTAGGTGGCACGTGCCTGCAGACTGCAGCCATGCCCTTGTATTGGTCTGCAGATTATTCCTGTACCCACCTCCATTCCTACATTTTAGGTTACTGGGCTAGCAACATGTCCGGGAACGGTGACAACAATGGCTAAGGTCTGGATCTTTTACATAGCTAAGTGGCATCAGAAGTGAGCTAGTGTCAACATATGTCCTCAAGTGCTCTTTGATCTTAATTATTCTTAACACAACTGCTAATATTTTTATTAACTACTACTAAATTACTAGGCTTTAGGCATTGTGCTTGGCGTTAGAGGGAATACAAAGATGACTGCCCCAGAAGTCTGCACAGACAGACACCATCTCTACTCTCCATCCCAACACACTAAAGGCAATAAAGTGGCTCAGCAAATATCTTGTGTCTTTGTTTTTGGCAGAGGCGCCTGATGGATTTCAGATACCAGGGAGAAGGCTTGTTACAGTCTGAGATGATGGGATCGTATCCTCCAATTTCATACCTGTCTTCCTTCTTCCATACACCTGAGGGAAACAGTGTTCACGTCTTAAAGGGAATATAGCCTCTACTGGTCCTATTATCAAGGTATCACAAAATTATATGTCATCCTAGAAACTGTGGTCTCCAACAACTATTAAGAAATACGTACTGAAAGGATCGTTTGGGTACATGCTGCAGTATTCACAATTACTACATTTAGGAAGACACGTTTCACGGATATTCCTCCTGGTGAGGTAGTAAGTGAAAGCAGTCTGGATTGTAGAGAGGCTCGAAGCCCTCCCTTATTCACACATCACTTTAGCTTAGCCCACTGGGTATGTTTAATCGGTTCAAAAACAACTCATTTAACTTGAGCATCTCAAAAGATGTTTGTCAAAGGGTTTAACATAGTTATTGCTGGGTAGTGGGCCTGTGGGTTGTTTTTATTTTTTCCTTTGTAACTTTGTGTTCTAACTTTCTCTACAGTAAATATGGATTACTTTTACAATTTGGAAAAATACGTTCTGTTTATTTATCTTTTCAGAGAGAATAAAAAGCTTCTCAGATCAAGTAGACTGACTCCTTCATTACGCCTCAGGAGGTTCTAGATGAAAGCCTTAGTAAGTATTTCTGTAGGTTTCTTTTTAAAAGGGTCCCATTCTCAGTGCCCAAAGAGTTGTATTACTTAGCAGCAAACAAAAGACCTGAAGGCTTTCAAGAAAGGTCATTTATTCATTCAAAAACTATAATACATCAACTTCACAATGAATCATTTCATTCTATAACTAAAGACACTCTAAGTGACCCAAAACACCTACATTGGAACCCAGAGGTCTCTGGCTAACAATAACATCCTCAGATAAAGCCCTTAAGAAGACAGTGATGTTTTTCCATTTTGGAGAGGACACATTTTCAGCATAAAACAGCTTGGAGGAGGGGAGTCCCACCCTCAGACATGTGCTCTCACTATTTCCACAAAAGCAAAATAGTTTTTGCTAACTGTCAGAAACATGATAAAATCATAGTATCCAAATTGTGTAAACAAAACATATCCTATTTGCTCCATAACAGTATAAAATCACATTATTTTCATCCAAATAGAAAGGCTTACTACCCCTCTAAATCCAAATAATTTAAGGCTTCCATTCCCACCCTACTATTTTTAATGTGGCACACCTAAGCTTTTGGAATGCCCTCTTCTGTGGGCATTTGAAGAACAATGTGCTCTGTGGAAGTGATTCCTGCATGACTGTTTCCATGGCTTTTGAAGAATTTCCCATGTATCTGGAGAAGTACTCTGATAATAGACACTACATCAAAGATTTTCCATAAGATTAGGTCTATCATGAAATTCTCTGGAGATGGTCAACCAAGGCTCCATGTACTCAAATGTCACCACTATCAATTTTTTAAAAACTCAGGTGCTGTGGAGAAAAGACTTTAGGGGAGAAAAAACCTAAAGCAAAATATTTAAAATAATCATACCTATTTATTTTGAATTTTTACTGACTAGCAGGATAGAAAAAGTCCATGCTGATATCCTATTCATCAAACCATTGTCATCATCAGAAGTAGAATTAACCTCAGAATCTGATCCATGACTTTGGAAGAGTACAGAAAACAGAACATCACAAAAGAGATCTGAAATGGCAGCGTTCTAAAGATTTTGGGGATGACACTTTCTGTCCATACTAACAGGAGTTTTCGCTGATTGTACTGAGAGTCCTTGGACGTTAAAATCTAGTTTCTCTCCTCACAACTTAATAAACACCACGGCTCCCTAAGGCACCTCCCAAGCAGGGAGCTGTGACTAAGCTTAGGGGGCATCGACGTTAATTCAAGAGCCTGTTCTAGAGCTCAGAGAGTATCCGGACAGGTGTGTGGACAAGAAGTGTATGGCGCAGACTATTACCTACCCATGCTCTCCTTCAGTCTTAGTAACAGAACCCACATTTTCAGGGGGGTACGTACGGTCACCTAGCTAAAATGACTTTCCCAACCTCTCTTTCAGTTAGGTATAGCCATGTAACTAAGCTTCAGCCAACAAAATATACATGGAAGCATGGTTTGAGACTTCAAGAAAGTCTCCTTTAAAAGAGAGGGGGAGAAACATGCCCAAGGCCACACAACCAGTAAGCAGCGGAGCTGGGATTCAAACTCGCAACTGTGTGACTCCACCGCACCCTAAGGGTGTAGTGAAATCTTGTGAACCATCTAGAGCAAAGTTGGGCAAGCTTAGATCTGCAAGCTAAAAACAATTTTTACCTTTTTAAATGGCTGGGGGCAAAAATCTAAAGAAGAATATTTTGTGGCAATTTCAGGGTCCATAACAAAGTTTCTTTGGAACACAGCCAGACTCATTCGTTTACAGATTGTCTATGGCTGCTTTTACAATGACAGAGTTGGACAGCTGTGACAAAGTTTCTACGGCCTGCAAAGCCTAAAATATTTATTATCTGATTCTTTACAAAAAAAGTGACCTTTACGAAAAAGATCCCTGACGGAGAGAAACAGAAGAGGTACGGTGCAAGTAGGGGTGCTGCCGGGTAGGGATGGTGCAACTCTGGTGGCCATTCTAGAAATCCAAGTGGGCCAGCGGATGAAGTGTCACACTGCTTAGCAAATATCAGTGTTCATAAATATTTGTTCACTTCACAAAAGAAGACTAAGTGTGGCCAATAAGCATATAAAAAGATCTTCAGCATTATGTCATCAAACGCAAATTAAAACTACAATGAGATACTACTACACATCCACTAGAATGGTTATAAGTAAAATGACTGAGTGTCGGTGAGCATGTGGAGCAGTAAGAACTCTCAGACATTGCTGGTGAGAATATAAAATGGTACAACCACTCTGTGAAAACATTTTGGCAGTTTCTTATTAAGCATCCACTTACCGCATGACTCAGCCATTTCACTTCTAGGTATCTATCGAAGAGAAACGAAAACATATGTCCAAATAAAAGCTAGCCAAAAACTGAAAACAGGGGCCGGCCCTGTGGCCGAGTAGTTAAGTTTGCGCACTCCGCTTTGGAGGCCCAAGGTTTCGCGGGTTCAGATCCTGGGCGCGGACATGGCACCACTCGTCAGGCCACGTTGAGGAGGCATCCCACATGCCACAACTAGAAGGACCCACAACTAACATATGCAACTATGTACCAGGGGGATTTGGGGAGATAAAGCAGGAAAAATAAAAAAAGATTGGCAACAGTTGTTAGCTCAGGTGCCAATCTTTAAAAAAAACTGAAAACAACTCAAATGTCCATCAATAGGTGAATGGATAGACAAATTGTGGAATAATACTCAGCAATAAAAACGAACAAACTACAGATACATAAACAACATGAATGAACATCAAAAACATGATGCCAAATGAGAGAAGCCAGACCCCAAAGAGAACATACTGTGTGATTCTATCTGTTTGGAACTCTAGGAAAGACAAGTTTATTCCACAGTGATAGATCCTCGTCACACGGATGTTACTCCCAATGGCTGCGTGGGCCAGGGACTTGGGTGTGGGGAGAACTGAGTGGGAAGGGGCACAAGGAAACCTTTTAGGGTAATATGAATGGTCTATATCTTGATTATGGCGGTGGTTACACAGGTGCATATATTTGTCCACACGTATTGAGTGTGTGCATTATATTGTATGTAAATTATACTTTAATAATTTTGATACAAAAAAGGGGCCTACTTCTTCAGGACCCAAAAATGGGGAGGAGCACAAATGTTCAGTATGGCTGTGAATCCATGCAGCATAAAAAATCCACACTGGACAGGAGAACAGAGATGAAAAGGCTACCTGCTAGAGAGAGACTTTTCTCAGTCCACAAGGAAGTGACCTCAGACAAAGTTGTCTTTCTAGGCTTCTTGCCATGGGGCCTGTATATTTGAGCCTGGGAAGGCCCAACTTTTGTCCTATATCAAGGGTTAAAAAGCTCCTGGGAAGCGAAGCCCTTAACATCTAGACCCCTGATTTTCTTTAAACTGAATAAAAAGTACTAATATTCTCTAATTCAGTTCCTCTAAAGGCACCAATCAGCAAGTTGCCCACTTGGATTCTTCATCTGGCATAGACAACACTTCCTTCAAATGTTTCTGTTGAATATAAAATGGCAGATTTACCACACTGAAAATAACATCAGTTGGTTTGATATAAGTCCCTGTGGGAAACTTGGTCCACTAAGGTAACTGGACCCCATCAGTTGGAAGTTTATGATGTAGCTGCTGGCAATTAAGTTGGTTTAGTCTCAGCTAAATCAAGGCAGTCACCTTTCCTCATAAGAAACACACTAGCTGCTCAGAAGTGAAAGAGTAACATGCCAGCCAATCTGAGACTTAGGGATGAAGTTCAATAAAATAGGCATCTGAATTTCCCTTCTGGGTAAAATTTGGATGATGGGGAAAGTTTGTGCCCTGGCCATTGAAGGTATGTTGAGATGGAGGAAGAATGGTCTTCTCTGGGGAGGGCCAGATGGAGCAGATAGTGTCTGAGGAATAACAGAAAAGTTTCTCTGAGGCTCCTCCCAGTGGAAGCCTGGAGCAACACCCAGGAGATGAGGATTATCAAGGCAGCCAAGGAAGGATTTAGATAACAAAGTATTTGGAAGCCTTTCTGGAGCAGAGAGGGGGATGGCTCCTTTATTTTGCCTCTCAATTGGGTTAGTATTAAAAAAAAAATTTTTTTAATACCAGTTTCAAATACAACCAAGATAAATCTCTGAGAGAAATTATAACAGAATACGGCAACTCTAATCCTAAAACAATGAGACAGGCAAGGAAAACACCTTCAAAGAAAGGTAACTGGGATAATGGGAACAACAGAGAAATTTATGTCACATCTGGGTTCTTTGAGCGAACTGTGCAATTCCAGGATAAAGGTTGGGACCCTGATCAGTGATCTGTGGTGGGTGGTAGGAAAGAGGAAAAGGGGCTTAGAGTTAAGACCTCTCAGGAGACTCACGCAACTGCAGAAGAAAATGGAATTTATAAAGCTATAAACTGAATCTATTCAGTCTAGAATTCAACTGAGTGAGGGTTTCAGACCCTAGTACAAGTCCTTAAAAGAAGCCAACAAAGAATGAAGAATTCGTTCATAAATAAAAGAGGTTATGAAAACCCCGGGCAATAAGCAACAGACACTGTCAGAGTGGGAACCGCAAAAGTCATGTCAGGGATCTTCTTAAAGGACAAAGGGCAAAGCTTGCAAGAAGCCAAATAAAACTGCAGAATGCTGCAAATTATGGAAGAAGCAGTGGTGTAGCTATTGAAAGCAAAGGCTTTAAAGTGAATTAAAACCGGGTTCTAATCCAAACTCCATTATTTATCAGCTAACTTTGAGCAAGTTACTTAATCTCTTTGAGCTTTGATTTACTTTTCTGTAAAGGGGAAATAATATCTACCTTACAAGGTTGTTATAAGGATTAAGTGTATTGATTCAGATAAAGTACTTAGCGTTGTGCCTGGCACACGTTAAATGCTCAATAAACAGTATCTATTAGTACTGATAACAACTAGTATCTCATACGCTGGGAGGGGTCAATACCATTCCATTAATACAAAGAAATATTAGTGCCATAATGGATGCTATTTCCTTGTTTGAAGAATGATGAAACATCATATTAGGAATTAATGATAAATGGTATTTGGGTTCATTAGTGCCTTCACTCATTCATTTTTCCTTCAACAAATTTTTTTTAGTGCCTTTTATGTATCAGGCAATGTGTCAGCCACTGCTTAAATGTAAGTTGTACACATGATTCAGGTTGTAGAAGGTCCATATTTTGTGAACCATTGCTACAGAGACTATTTTATTAACTACTGAAAAAACTCTCAATTTTTTCCCATAGACAACTGGTTTTTAAATACTCTCCTAATCTCTTTTGAGGCTGGAGGTATTCAATAATTTCATTTATAGTGATAGTCTCTCCCTATATTGTTTTTAACACTTGATTTCTCTAGAATTTCACTATTCATTCATCCTATTCTCATTCCCATTTTCTAGTTACCTGGTAGAAGATTAATTTATTTCATCAACTCCCAAACAGCTGAAATTGCTTCTACTAGTAGCCAATTTATCATCCACGTTTCTTTAATCTTCTTTGTTTGAACTGAAGGAATTCAAATATTTTCAAAAGTGCTTTCCAACAAAAGCATGACTTTTTAATGAATCTGTAAGATCAGGAGCTTTTTAAATGTGTTGTCCATTTGTAGAACATGTAGTTTTATTTATAATCTCCTTCTACTTTTGGTGTCCACTACTCTGATCAAAGGATTGTTAGAAGACAACAAAGACACCGTACTGGGTTCTGTTTTTGCCTATCCCAGCATCCATTTCCCCCTTCCTCCTAACAGAAATTTGATTTGTCACGTGCCCCTCACCCCACAAACCACTGGAAGCTGTCCAGCGATGGGACTTAGATGTCTAGGAGTAATTCACTCTCTTTGCCAGGGCTTGGTTCAGAAATGGGCAAATGACTAGAATCTGGCCAAGAAGGCATAAGAGGAAACTCTGCTGGGAGGCTTCCAAGAGAAGTTTTTTAACAAGGTGGAGCAAACGTTGCCAGCTCTGAATGTGATGCCTGGAACTGCAGCAGCCATCTTGCTACAGCTTGATGGTGAAGTCATAATTACATACTTTCTCCCACAATTATAACACAAAGGATGGCAGAGATAGTTGGAAAGAACCTATGTCCTTGATGACATCACTGTACCAGTGAACGGAGGCAACAAACGCTGAAGCCTGCCCTACAGTTGGAGCTCTTGTTATATGAGTTAATTTTGTTTAATCTTCTTTGAGTCTGAATTTCTGTCACTTGGAGCCAAAAGCATTATAACTGATAAAGATTTCTTGGTACTGTTTCCTGTATTCTCCTTCATATGGCCAGATATTTGTACATTTCATTGTGTCTCCCTCAATCTTTTGGACTATCCTACTATCTTTTAGACTGCCGAACAATCTAAGTTAAAAGATTTTTTTACGTACTCGTATAAATAGACACACACACACTCCCTATTAATTTTTCTGAAGGTTAAGACGTTTATACTTCCCACATATTTTGGAGGAGACAGGGCTCCTACTCCTATAGCTGCTAGTGCTGTTAAGGTTATGAATGCTACTGAACCATAATTTTTGAAACAAAAATAAAATTTCAGCTAATTATACCGACCCACCTGGTGCTGTAATCTATGAATGTCCTAAACCAATTAATATGAGGCAACTGTACATCTTGCAAACTCAGTCAAATGTATAGACGTAGTAAGTGTCCCTGTTATTCAAAGCTTGCTGGTGGCACTCAAGCAAGAAGCTCAACAAACCTTCACTATCCCAGAACATGTGCTGGGGAAGACAAACACCCTCTCCCTGCAGTTTTACCACAGGTATTTGTCTTTTAGGAATCATGTCCAGATTTTCATTTGGATTAGAGATGAGTACAGTTACAGAAGGGGTGACGGTAAAGGAACCACTTGGAATTATCACAAAAGAATGTTCCCTTAGCTCACCCAAACAAGCTAAATAATCTCAAGCTGGGTTATAAAAATTAGTTTTACTCTTAAAACCACAGAGATATTTTCAATCTGGAGGCTGACTCTTGAAGGTCCAAGACTCAATTATCTCAAACTTGAGGCTTTAGTTGTTCATGTTCAATGTAGGTAACAGGCTTCAAGGAGGGCCTAACCTGTGGCCCGGTGTACAGTAGTGCATAACTTTTTTTTTACAGCACATATATATATATATATATATATATATTTTTTTTTTAACCAGTAATCCTTATTTTACTGCCAAAAGGAATAATCAAAATTCAGTTTTGCTAAACTATTAGTTAAAATCATATCCTATCTAATCCTGTATATTTCATATTCAAAACCAATTACCAAGTACAATCAACTTCTTCTGGTAAATTCCCATCACCACTACTTTGGTCTGATCTCACATTTGGATGACTGTTCTTCTCATCTCTACTCTGCCCGACTCTAATCCTTTCTTCAGCCTCAGCCCAAGGTGATCTCAAAACTCACATCCAACCTCAAGCCTCATCTCCTCTTCACTCTCTCCCCAGCAGCCACCCAACCTTTCCTCTAGTACTTCTTACTTAATGTTCTCTCCTATCAAGGATCCTTTGCACATTCTAGTCCTTTTATGTGGGGAACACTTTCCTTCCTTCTTAACCTAGATAACATCTAGTCAGTCTTCAGATTACTGCTTGAGCAGCATTTTAAGATGACTTCCCTAACAGTCAAATTCTCTTATTACAGACTGTCATAGAACCTTGTACTTCTTCCTATTATCCACTAAATTTGCACTTTTATATTTGCTTGTGATTATCTGGTACTAGTGATTTATTACACTAAACTATAAGCTTCATGAACAGAGGTCTGTTTTTACTCACCATTACGTGCCCACAGTTGAGCACAACAGTGGATGCTCAACATATATTTGTTAGATAAAATGGTAAACATTTTATCTCATACACAATAGCCGCAAATGAAACATGAATCTCACCATTTTCTTTTCCCTGGTTGTTTCCAGTCATCAAAGGAAACTCAATATGGATCTTTGGCTAAAAGATTCTTCTTCTAAAAACATGTAATGAGAACATAGAGCTGGATCTTCCTAGCACCCATCCATTTTGAAGGCTGGTTGTAGAATTGAATGGCATAGAGAGACAGTGCCCAGAATGCAAATATTCTTTTACTTGTGACCACAAGATATCCACATCGGGACCATTTCCTTCTGTTGTCACTAGAAATAACTTCAACAAGTGAGGAATCACTCAGCCTCCTGTCTGCTCTCCCTCTCTGAATTTGATATCCTATCATTTGAATACTAGTAGAGGCTAGAATCCTATTCAATCTAATCTCAAAGTCATGATAGCAGCTCTATAATTTCATTTTCTCCTTTTTAAGGATGGATTAAGTCTCTTCCCTGAATTTTCTTCTCGTGACACCAATCAAGGCATACAGGAGTGTGGGTTGTGGGGAGGGAAACAGCAGTTTGTCCACCAATGTCAGGGTGGAAGAACTGGTTTACCTTAACAACTTAGAGAAAGTTTCCAATGGTTGCAAAATCTCTCTTGTAGGAAAAATTATCTTCATTTTCCTTTCTGTGGGCCTTTAAGCCTCTTGAGGAAGGTTTTTAAAAAAATGTTTTTGTAAAAGCTTCTACTAAGGTAGACTGAAGGCTCTGAGGCAAGGTCTCTTAATCTAGAGCGATAAACAGGCACTAGCAGTTGTGAAACCCTTGAAAACGTATGTTAAATTTTGACTGTATGTTTGGGAGTGCATGTTTCCGGAGAAAGACTTCAGATATTATGTCAGACTCTCTCTAGTACCTGCACATGCCTGGCATGTGATAGATGCTTAATAAATATATAAGAGAATGAATGAAAGAGAGGCCCTTAGAGACACTGAGAATGGCCAGAGAAATAAGTTATCTGACACCAGGAAACAATGGTGTCAGAGAAGCCAGGAAGAGAAGATTTCAAGAAAGGAGAATGGTTAAACTGTCATGTGTTAAAGACAGGTCATGTCAGATAAGGTCTGAAAAGTGCTCAGTGGATTTAGAAATAAAGTGGTAGCTGGAGACCTTCAAAACTGGTAGTTTCAGTTGAGGTAAAGAAATATTGCAGTTGATTGAAGAACAAATAGCAGTACAAAGTACGGAACAGTGTGGAGAGACAACTATGAACTATGTCTGTGAAGGGGAAGCAAGAAACAGAATAGAGAAGAATGAGTTGCTGTAGGAAGGTTTTATTTTTTTCTTCTAGGATAGAAAAGACCTGAGAATACCTAAATGCCAATGGGAAGGAGCCAAACAGAAGTAAAGAAACAAGGGTCCTAAAGAGCAGGACTGGGAAGGGATCCAGAGCCTTGGACCAGAAGAGGGTCACCTTTCCCATTGTGAAAGGAGGGAGGGACAAGAATGGGTACCAATGAAGTAAGTTTGAAGGTTTGGTGGCACTAATTTGAGAAAGACTCCATCTTATGGTTCCTATTTTCGCTGATGAAATGGGAAGTAAAATAATCTGCTGAGAATGAAGGAGTATGGAGGTTGGTGGACATAAGGGGGGAAGGTCTTAGGTGAGAAGAAGTTTAAAATAGCTCCTGTGGAGAATGAGAAACGGGGAAGAATTGCTAGGCAGTCACAAACAGAAATCTGTTGTGCTACAAGTTTTCTCCAGTGTGTGATTTTTCTCTAGGAAGTCTTTTAAGCAGAAAGGAGTTTCTAAGAAAAATCTACTCACCAGAGGCCACCTTCTCTCTTGAAATTGAGTAACTTAAATTCAGGTTCGGAATTGTGGTGGAAATATCATTTAGGTGAGTTTATATACAGAAATTATGGTGGATCTGATATTAAAGGTAAGAAGTTATTAGTGTTATTTTAAATACACAAAAATAAAAGTTTGCCTTTTAAAGTACCTAAGAATGGCAATGGGAAAGGTTTTTTGTACAGGGAAATGAAAACATCATCAAAACAATGCCCTAAAATAACCACTTAGAGGGCCTCACAAGTGGGCCCACAAACTCTAGCAAACAGCTCTCAAAAGCTTTATCACTTCAAGTGATCATGTCAGGGGCAACACATCCATGACAAAAAGAGGGACATTAAGAAAGAAACGCAGAGGAAAAAATTATTAGAGTGACTGTCCTCAAAAGAGATGGAGGACTCTCTCCTGTCTACTCCCTTGCTGATAAAGCCAAGTTCAGTCTTTAAAGTTCAGTAGTTACCTGGTCATCAGGCAGAGGTGATATGTCATGCTCAACCCCCAAACTGATGCATATTCTCTAATTTTTCTTCTCCCTCTGGCTACAGACACACATAAGCAGCTGGTGGCATGAACTGTGGCATTAAATACCTAATCATTGTTATTTCCCTCTATGTTTCCTGGCTTGCCTGGAAACCTACCAAGAGGGTTAGTTCTGAACCAAGGGCTAAGAAGAGAACTTTAAGCATTCTCCATTGAAACCTCCAAATCTACTCTGTACCTAAAACCATTTTGCATCAAACTATGGAAGCAGAGAAGACAGCTGGTTTGGAAGGTAGTCTAAAGTAATAGTTAAGAACATTGTTTCTAGGGGCAAACTATTTGGGTTCATATTCTAGAGACATTACTTACTAGTAGAAACTGGGTTTTAGTTTCCTCATCTGCAAAACAGAGATAAAAATAATGCCTATTTCATAGTGCAGTTATGAAGATTAAAGGAGACAATGCAGATAACCTTAGAAGTGTTTGGAATACAGTAAGCATACAGTATATGTTAGCTATTATCATCATTTCTCATCTAGGGTTGGGTTTTACTGGGTAGGTACAACAGAAAGATAAGAGTGCAGGAGTGTAGTAGTTGACGTGATGGGAAGTGAAAAGTAGAAGAAACTGACATAGGGAGAGTAACACAGTCAAGAGCTTGGAGTTCTTGAAGCTGAACTATAGATGCATTGGAAGTCACTCAGTTAGAAAGCTGGCAAATGGGCAGAAAGTAGAAGAGTTTATTTTCATCTTTTAAGGGTGAAGCTGACATAAATGATGACAAGGTCCAGAGAGTGGGTGGCTTTGCGGAAAGATAAAAACCACTGAATTTAAGGAGGTCAAGCATCTGAAAGGCCAGGACATTGGCTGGGTTATCCACATGGAATTTTAAGTCATCTGGCTTAAAGCTGGGACATGGGGAAGAGAGGGAAACTGTAAGTCAGGTACCAAAGTCGTCAGTGAGTAAAAGGAAATACATGAGAATGACATATATGGACAGGAAGGATCAGAAAGTGATACAGTCAGATTGTGAGAGCATATATACAGATCAGAAGTGGGGAATGAGGAAGCCAACTGCTCCTCCTGATCCCACCTGAAGCTAGCTGGTAGGAGAAGGCCACAGAGACAAGGCTGCTAAATATCTCACAATGCTTAGGAAAGTCTAGCAGTGATGAACTGTCCTCTCCTATGTTAATTCTGTTGCTGCTGAGAAAGCCACCAAAGTGTGTAGAGCGCTTCCTCAAACGAGCCTGGCCATCCAAGTTCTATGAAGCCCCCTCCCCATTTTAACATGCTCTCTAGATCTCCGGAAGGATCACTTATGTCTCTCTATACTCTGTACATACTTTCATCACGGTACGATCCATTCTTCATCGCGCTTGTATGTTTAAATGTCACTCTCACATAGGCACTTCCAGGGCAGCGGCAAGGTGTAGTCAGCTTGTCACATCTATCTCTTAACCCTGTGTAGGCACTTCATAAATGATACTTGTTAAACAAGAGACTCCTCACAGTCACCAAATTAGGAGGCATAGCATAAAAAGAATATTCTGCCTATGAAAATGAGCCATCAAGCCATTAAGCTTTTGACTACAAAAAAGAATGATTTTCTAACAAAGATTAGAAAGGAAATACAATATTTCTTCCACCAAGTTGTAGGATAACATTTCTGAATAACCCATACTAAAAGAAGACACAGCTGAGACCTCAAAAGAAAAAAATCAGGATTTGAAGAATAAAGTTATTAGTGAACTTGGAACATCCTTTACCTTCAATATACCAAGCTAAAAACAACGAATTAGCAACATTCCATTTGCATTCCCTGTTCTCCAAAAACTTTTAATGGACTTACTTGCCCTAGAGTTTAAATGAGATGCTTATAAATTCACTTTTGCTATAGGTAAATAATGTGAGAGGGTTTTCAAATTTTGCTTCTGGTCTCCTTTCAACTGTCCCATGCCTTTCTGATTTTATTATTTTCACTCACTGAGATTGTCTCCAAATGTCAAATTTTCCAAATCATCTATATTTGATATAAATTCTTAAACATGTGGAAGAAGTATACAAAACAAAGTGAATACATCTTAGCATCTCAGCCTAGATGAATTCACAGTTGGCAGGGTGAGGGGGAGAGGTTTACTGTGATTTATTTATAGGGAAAGAGAAAGATGGAGGAAAAAGGTATAGAAATAGTAGAAATTTTAAAGAAAAAACAATTTTTGAGGTAATACAAAGCACCACCATTAGGAACTTAAAAAAATTCTTTGGTTATCAAACTCAAAGAACCTATTTGCTCCAAACTTAACAATAAATATCACTCTTCTTTCAGTTCTGCAAACCTTTAAAGGAATAAGACTTAAGCACAAACTTCTGTGAAAACCTCATAAGATGAACTATTTTATTTGGACTCATAAAATAATTTCCTGTAGGCCCTTATTCTCCTTGGGGTTTGAGGATTCAGGAAAGTATACATTTATGCAGTCTGTGCAAGGAGATAAGTACTCACAGAATTGAATACTATTCCCTCATTATTGCATAGGTAGTAACTTATTATGGAATAAAAATGAAGTTTTCCGTGAAAAAGGGCCCTGAGAAAACCAAACTGATAGTGGAAATTCAGAGAAGCTGGTGGCTTATGTTCACTCAGTAATAATATGCTGTAACATGGCACAGAGTTTTATTTTAATGGCAGAAATTTTAGTAGCTACGCAAATTACTTTACTCCTGTACTTAGTATTTAAAAGCTGGGTATACAGGCAGGTATACAGGCTTTCCAAAATTCTATGGGGAAAATTATAGCTATAAACCTATTTTTAAAATTGAAAGGATTTTGATCATTCTGAATCTATCTATTATGAATATATAATAATTGCTTGTATCTCATGTTTAGATAGACCATTGTGCTGTTTGACGTTGGTATTTTTTGTTGATTTTCTCAAATCCTTTTCCGATGATACCTCACATGTTGTTGTCTTTTCTGGTCACAATAGAACACTCAGCTGATTTATGTCCAGAGAATAGTTGACAACTCTATAACAATTCCTGTGCCTGCTTCCTGGTTCTAACTGAAAGTAGAGGCCTCATCAGACATACTATAAATGTAGTTGAGATCATTTCTTTAGTTACATTATCTTACACTTGCCCATCCCCAAACTTGAAAACTTTTCTGCCCATTCACACAGTTTTAAAATATCTTTCAATTATAGTTTATTTTCATCATTCATAACTCAGACACATTTAATACTATTTGTACATTTGGAAGGATGATATGCTTAATCACCTCCAAGATACTAATACAAATTTAATGAAGGTATCAAATAACATTTTTCCAACTTTCGTTCAAATGAAAATTTCTATATATGAAACTGTGTTCCTACACTTTAGCCAGTTTAAAAAATAAAATCAGTTTGATTCCTTGTTAAAAAGTCTATATGCCAGCATTTCTAATTTCACCATACTTGTTCAAGGAACAAACCGCACCCCAGACTTGATAACCATCAACAACAGTGAGCAGAAAAGATGTTTGGAAAGAAAGATCACTGTTTTATACCAGCTCACTTCTGAATGCAAAAAATGTTAGCAAAATATTTTTGCACTGTCAAGTCAAACACAATTTTTTAAAAAGTTGTATTTGGAATATAAAATGAAAGATTTTCTTAATTCATTCAGCAAATATGTACTGAGCATTTACTCTATGCCAGGCATTGTTCTGGGTATTGAGATTCAGAGGTGAAAAAGACAGACATCGTTCCTAATTTTCTACTACCAAGCAGCTTATGTTTTATCTCAAATCATTTACATTAAAAAACACATAAGCCAGCAATAAAATGTTATAAAATCACAGAAGTCATAGAATCAGTGTTGAAAAGGAGCTCAGAGATCACCTGCTGTATGTCATCAATTCCGAGATGCACATTATTTTACATTTTAACATCTCTGAAATTAGCCACATCTTACAATGTGGTCAGACCAGGCAGCAATAGAGAGGGAGTTGTCACTGCTGCACTTGCACATCAAAACTTACAGAACAAGTGTCAGGGGCTTGGAAGAAAATCTGGGAGACAATGGTGAAAGGCACCCTTTTAAGGATTCTTGATAATTTAAGTTCCATTCTCATTCTTCTACCAAAGTCTTCAGTTATATGGAATGAAAGGCTCTAGAACATGGCTGTCACTTTGGGGCCATTAGCAAAGAACTTAATCTCTCTTTGCTTCAGTTTTTCCATCTGTAAAATAGGAAGTTTCATAGACCTAACTCATGATGTTACTCTAAGTATTAAGTGAGATAATGTATGCACAGGACTTAACACAGAGATTGGCATATACAGTAAGCACTCCATAAAAGTTAATTATTTGAGATCATACTTTACATCTGGTAGCAAATAATTTAAAGTGATCATCAATTACCCCACAAATATTGCTCACTATGTGAAATCCACATCTAGTTATTTGACTAAAACAGTGGAAAACTAAATAGACTGGCCAAATGTTTGAAGTGATTAATACAGTAAAAATTTCCACCTTAACAATGTTTTGTCCGGGTCCTTATGGTACTGTGCCAAGAACCCAATAGCCTTACCTGCAAGAAACCATACAAAAAGTAAGAATTTCAGGCCATCTAAGAACATCAAGTTACTAAGTACTCTAATATGTACAAATGCACTTATAAACACAATCTCAAATAATACATAAACAAGGAAAACATGTTTATAATGTATAAACAGACCATTTATTTTTGCTTTCTTTAAAATATTATTACAACTGTATAGATTAATACTAGTACAAAAACCATGAGTTTTGGAGGTTAAAATGTACCACAGGGAGACATGATTTTGCCAGAAAAGTAAGAGCAGTAACTGTTCATGATTTATATCTTACTTTCTCATCCATTACCAGCTCAGTGCTTTGCACATAATATGTAATTGTATAAACAAATTCCAGGTCCTAATGTCATCTATTTTCTCTTCAAACAACAGAATGTTCAGAGAAGAGACAAATGTCTACATTTCTTTTTTTCTTTTTTAAGCCTTTCTAGGTCAGCACTTCTAATTTTGAGAGTTTAAGTGAAAATTCAAATTATAACATGCTATATTATGTAGAGTCAATCTGTTTTAAATATTAGTTTCCATATTCTTGTTTCTATAATAATAGTAACATTCTGTATGTGTACTTTACATTATCAGCTCATTACATATTTCAGTTAAATAAGAATGGTTTCAACTGTGATTCGAATCCAACAGACACATAGCTAAGCACTTAAAAAGTACTTTTAACTACTAGGAAATTTTAATAAATCAACTCACATTTGTTCCTGTTTCACTGGATGACAAAACCTACAGTACATCCTGCAGAGAAGAGAACTAATTCAAATTAGTATTTCTACACCTAGAATTAATGTATTTTCAGAAGCTTCTGGCAAGTAAAGCCTTGTCATGAAGTACAATTCTGGTGTCTTCGTGTTTTTTCCTAAGTGCGCAGTAGCAAAGTACAATTTTCTGAATATTTTAAATATTAGCCTGCTTTCTTATACCAATCATTTTAAAAGAATGTTTTGTTAAAATCTCACAAGCACTAACACATTATCTAAACTTAAACCTTAAAAGAAAACCAACCCACGACTCAACATGTAAACTTTCCCTACTAATTCTGAAACTTAAAACTAACATTATTAGTTTGCTTATGTTTGGGATTTCAAATAAACCATCACAAACTATACTATACATATCCTAGATATTTTCGAGGATCAAAGTCTACTGCTGGGTATGGCTGGGTCGGCAGGGAAGAGGTCTATGGCCAACTCTGAGAGCCCCACGATGATTAGCATCTCTGCGGAAACGACCAAGGGGGCGGCAGCTCGAGGCTGCAATTAATGAGGCGCCCCAGATCCTCGGCCGCCGCGCGGGTAGTTACCACTGAGCTCCACCTCTCTCCGTGCTAGCCTCTGGCCCGCCCCTTCCTCCCAGGCCAGCCAACGCCTGCCTGCCCAGCTCCAAGACTGCGAGGAGTGACGGGAACAAAAACCCAGCATACAAAGAAGGCCCGGGTAGGAAGCCGGGCCCCACCCTGCCAAGAGGAGCGACTCCTCTAGAAAAACTTGGAGGCAAGTTAACAGGAAGCGCTGAGGCGGCGCAGTTCCTGAGACCGTTTGGGTTGCCCTGCCGCCCAGCAGTCTCATCCTTTGTCCTTTGAAAGGCCTCCCTGAAGCCCCCAAACTCTGAGCGCTTTCCGGGCAACTCTTGACTCGATCTCCATTGCGGTCCCTGACTGGTGGCAGCCATGATATTTACATCCGGGTATTTCGAGGAGCCGCGGCCAGAGTCTCCCGGAAGTGACGCGAGCGCGGAGGGATCCGCGTTCGGCTGGGGGAGACTGAGGTGAAGGGGCTCCCGGAAGCGGGTCCGGTAGGCACAATGGCGGTGGCGGGGCGAGGTCGGGCAGTTTATAATAACCAAGTCCTTATAAGACTTTTAACTGATCAGACATTGTGCTTAACACCAGCATTGCCATGCCATTTAATCCTTTTTCACAACAGCCCCAGGAGAAATATTATTTCCATTTTGTATACTGGGAAACTAAAGATAAGAGAGGGCCAGTGATTGGTCCAATATAGAGCTAGTATGTGATGGACCTCGTCTAATGCCGTCAATTTGGCTGCAAAACCTGCGCTTTAAGCCTCTTCCATGGTGCTTCCGTTTAGAAAAGTCCAAACCCCTGGTGCTTGGCATCTGATAAGACACTTCTTCAAGGGCTGTTCACTTTCAGCTCAGAATCCTGTTGCCCAGGGAGTGAGGCCAAGCCACAGCCGCTGTGCTTTTTACGGTGGACACAACTGTGCCTGGGTCACCTTCGCTAACCCGATGACCAGAGAATCCACTTGGTTTCCTCCCCCTTGCTTCTGCACTACAGAGTTCTTTCTTCTCCCACAGCGCAGGTTAACTGAGGAAACTGACGCTTGCTACTGTTGGGTGCTGGGAACCACTTTAAAACCGTCAGGCACTTGTAAATTCAGGACTGTTTAGACAACTCGAGGCCTGTCACCATCAGCAATACAGTCTCTGGCCTTATGGAAGGACTGACAATTATTATCCTGGACTTCATCCCAAACCAATTATGTTTCTCTGGTTTCCATTTCTTTAGATTATGACTGAGAACCAAGGCTTTGATTTTACCAGCCATCAAATAACAAACTTGGAATAGCCACTAAGGGCATATTTTTGTGAAAACAAATTATACATAGAGAAAAGCACTAACAACATCAAAATTGACAACGATAATTGGGGCCGGCCTGGTGGTGCAGCGGTTAAGTTTGCAGGTTATGCTCCAGCGGCCTGGGGTTCACTGGTTCACATCCCAGTGTGGACACGGCACAGCTCATCAAGCCATGTGTCGCAGGTGTCCCACATATAAAGTAAAGGAAGATGGGCATGGATGTTAGCTCAGGGCCATTCTTCTTCAGCAAAAAGAGGAGGATTGGCAGCAGATGTTAGCTAAGGGCTAATCTTCCTCAAAAAAAAAAACTGATAATGTTTGAAGAGTGGCTATTTAATCCTTTCATTTTTTTTAAGGTTGACACCTGCGCTAACAACTATTCCCAATCTTCTTTTTTTTTTCCTGCTTTTTCTCCCCAAATCCCCCCAGTATATAGTTGCATATTTTAGTTGTGGGTCCTCCTAGTTGTGGCATGTGGGGCACCACCTCAACGTGGCCTGACAAGTGGTGCCATGTCCTTGCCCAGGATCAGAACCTGCGAAACCCCGGGCCACTGAAGCAGAGCACATGAACTTAACCACTTGCCCTGGGGCCAGCCCCATTTCATTTCTTTTATTTTCTTTTTCTTCTGCTTTCTATTTTCCATATCTGCTATAAAAAAATAAACAAACTGACCATGGTACAACATAGCATGTTGTCACCTTTTGACAAACAACAGTCCTTGATACAAATCACTTAGAGGAATCCTATTTGCTTGGAAAAGCATTGGGTTTTTGTCAGGGTGTTATCAAAATACAATTTGGGGTCAGCAATCATCACAGGAAAAATGAAGCATATGAGTGAAAATTGAAGTTTTTCACATACTTTTGTATAATAATATACTACAATCCAAAGTTTTTCTTCTAAAAAAAAACGGGAGGGGGATTTGGGGTAGTTGAAATTCTGGAGAACAAGTAAAGAAAGCTATTTTTATTTCTTTGGGGTATAGCTTTAAGCAATTTATTTCAGACTCTGTGAAATAAAGGCTTCATTCTCTTTTCTACCACTATATTCTTCACATAATTGCTTTTGGGTGATCCCTCAAGCAGTGCCACAACAAGAAATACAGTGGAAAGATAGATGGGGAAAATGAGAAGGGATCAAGGGAAGAAGAAAATGCAGAGGAATAGAGGGAGCTGCTGGTTTTGGGGTTGAGGTTGCTTTGGAATTCTGAGGTAGCATGTAGCAACCTGCTCATCCAAGTCCTGGCACGAGACCAGTTGCCCCCGCAAAGGTAGATTTACACATACAATGTTTCCACTCATATACTCAGCATGCACTATGAGAACTCTTACCAAAATTCACCTTTATATTCATGCAAATTAGACATACATTTTAACAAAACTTTCAGTGACTGAATAGCAAGAAATGTAAAATAGAATCCCATAGTTTTTTCCCTCTCACCATATCATTCATTTATCCCATAACTGGATATTGAACTGGAAGTTTTGCTGGCAGCATTACAATGCAGCAACTATGAAACAAGAAAGTGAGGTCCTGACAAGATGTGTGCTTTCAAAGGAAATATCGTTATGTTAGTCTGGGTCTTCTGAGAAGCAGTTGTTAAAATGAGATTAAATGTGCAAGAGTTTTATTAGAGGAAACACTTGTGAGAGAGAATAGAGAGGGAGCCAGGGGAGGCTGGGAGAGACATCAGACTGTGATGCAAGTCTGAAACTGAGTGGAGGAGGTGGGGGGAGGTGGTGGAAGTGTCCTAAACTGCTGTACAGTCTAAGGAAGATTCAGCAAGGCTTTTGGGAATCCTTAAGCCAAAATTCAGAGGAGTCTTCCTAGGAAAGAGCCTGCCTTATTATCTGTGCTGCATTCAGCTGTTGGCTGGAGCAGCCCATGGGAAACTTGACCTATGGTGCAAATGTGGCAAAGGATTTCAGAGTGCAGCATCTGGGGCCCTTGGTCAGTTTTTCTCCCTGTATTTGGTAACCACAATCCAAGAACTGGTTTTTCAATTATTGGAACTTTTTTAAACCAGTTTCAAGGCTGAAGATGATTTTGAAAGAGGTGATTTCATGAGGAGGAGTTTTGGAGAGAGCCGTCGTTATGCTTCCCCTCTCCAAGTATGGTGAGTGGAGCTTCCATGGCACTACTCAGCGAGCTTAATATGTGTACCCTGGGTTTTGAGAAGTACAGTAGTGTTTGACTCACATCTGGGAAGTCCCAAGGATAGGAGAAATGGCCAGTGAGAAGTTTTGGCAGAAGAGAAAAGGAAAGTGGCTGTATGTATTGGGAATCAGCTGTCACTCCCATAGTTTGTCAGGGACAATGATGTCTGAGTGTATCTCGTGCTCCAGATGTGGGCCACATTAGAGAAGGAGAAAGCTGGCCTGAAGCCTTTTTGACTCTTGTCCAAGAGGACTGCTTGGAAGGGAGATGAGACTTCAACAGAAAGAGTCTGTGTGGTGTGGATTGTTAGAAAAACTAGAGCTATAGTTGGAGTGGTAACTGGGGGAATAGAATGCATTGCCCATCTAGAGTGACCAGCTTGTCCAAGTTTGCCTGGAACTCTCCCTGTTTCAGTACCAAGAGACCTGAGTCCCAGGAACCCCTCCCTCTGTCCCAGGCGATTCAGGATGGTTGATCATTCTACATGTCACAGGAGTTGCAGTCAGAAGACGCTCAAGCAGAGAGCCTCCAAGAACCCAAAAAAATCATCCTTGAGGGTAACAATCAAGTCGAAGTATCAAGCACGTCCAGAATATGTGAAGCCAGCTTTTGATGATGTCAGTGTTAAAGTGGATTTTATCAGAGGATAATTAGAAAATTATGCTGATCTTCTTCTCCACACTTTCCTTTTGGAATGTGTATTGGTCTTGGGCTGCCATAACAAAATGCCACAGAATGGATGGCTTAAACCACAAAAATTTATTTTCTCACAGTTCTGGAGGCTAGACATTTAAGATCAAGGTTTTGGCCAATTCAGTTTCCGGTAAGAACTCTCTTCCTGGCTTGCAGTTAGCTAGCTTCTTGCTATGTCCTCACATGGCCTTTCCTCTGTGCGTTTGTGAGGAAACGGGGAAAGGGGGGATGGGGGAGGTCTCTGGCATCTATTCTTATAAGAACACTAATCCTATCGGATCAGGGTCCCATCCCTCTGACCACATATAACCTTAATTTCTTCCTCAGAGGCCTTATCTCCAAATATAGCCACACTGGGGATTAGGGCTTCACCATATGAATTTTAGAGGGACACAAACATTCAGTAATAGGAGAATGTGACTGTGGAACACAGAGATATCTTTTTTAGGAGGGATAATGAGAATATTAGGTCTGTTTCATGCCTCACACTGTTATGGAGGAGATATGCTATGGTGACCTTGCAGCCCTGTATCTTTTTATGAACAAAAGTAAATATTATATGTGGAGATCATTTGTGACACTTTTAGAGCTCTTCATACATTATTTTAATCTTATCAAGGTAAAGTTGGACGTACGCAGAGGACTGTTTTCTTCTGTCCTGCAGAGCAGAGAAATTCACAAGCTAATGCTCATACTACTGTATCCATAGAGAAATGCACAACAGACTGTGTCCCCAGTGATCAGGACTTGGACTAAATAGGGATTTAGTACACAGTGGAGCTGTTCTATATGGTGCTGCTTATATTTATGAAATTTGATATTTAAAAAAAGGTACACAGGATTGATTAGAGAATATATCTTCCTATATCTTTCTTACAGATATGAACTCAAGTAGTTGTAAGACAGTAGATCAAAAGGCCAGTACATTAAGAATGGAATACTGTAATCACTTCTCATCCTTTTGGATGAGATCAAGTGTAAGAGTGAAATGCTTTGGGAAAAAAAGGACATAGAATTGGATGTCGGATGTCCATCACATCCTCTTGAGTCTCTCCAGGAGGCATAGCTGTTTTTTAATTCCTTGAGGGCTTTAGTAGTCATAACTTGGTTCAACTAGGTTCAGCTGTGAGCACAGAGTAACCAAAAGCTCCAAAATTAGTTATGTAACCCTGACATAAGTTTATATTTTCTTTTGAGAAATCTGGATGAGAGGCTGTTCCAGTGGCATAGTGGTTGAGTTCATATGCTCTGCTTTGGCGGCCCAGGGTTCACAGATTGGGATCCTGTGTGTGGACCTACACACTGCTCATCAATCCACACTGTGGCAGCATCCCACATACAAAATAGAGGAGGATTGGTACAGATGTTAGCTCAGGGACAATCTTCTTCAAGCAAAAAAAAGAGAAAGATTGGCAATGGGTGTTAGCTCAGGGCCAATCTTTCTCACCAAAAAAAAAAAAAAAAAGAAGAAGAAGAAGAAGACAAGAAGGAGAAAGAAAGAAATCTGGATGAAATCAGTTTGAGGTTAGTATGTTGCTTCATGGAGTGAGGATTCCAGGCTCCTGCTCTCTTGTTGCCCATCTGTGTGTAGCTTCCATTTTCCAAAGTCACTTCATGGTCCAGGATGACTGCTAGAGCTCTGGCCCTTCCAGGAAACAGGAAGGATGAACGGATTCAAAGAAAAACACACCTCTTCCATTTAAAGACTGTTACCAAAAGTTGTACACAAGCTTCTGCAAGAGAGGCGGGGAAAGCTAGTATTTTTTTTGGTAGTAAACCAGTGACCATCTGTAAAATTTGAGATTCTATTACTCTAGAAGAGAGGTCAGCAAACTATGGCCATGGGCCAGCCACCTGTTTTTATAAATACAATTTTATTGGAATACAGCTCTGCCCATTTTACCTATTGTCTTTGGCTACATGTTTTTTTGAACAGCTTTATTGGCATATAATTCACATCCCATAAAATTCAGTCATGTAAAGTATATAATTCAGTAGCTTTTAGTATATTCACAGACTCATGCGTCTAGCACCAGAATCAATTTTGGGCATTTTCATTGCCATGAAATGAAATCCACACCCCTTAGCTGTTATCCCTGAGTCCCCCATCTTCCCCCTCCCCCAAAACTAGGCAACTACTAGTATACTTTCTGTCTCTATAGATTTGCCTATTCTAGACTTTTCATATAAGTGGAATCATACAGTATGTAGTCCTTTGCAACTGGCTTCTTTCACTCAGCATAATGTTTTCAAGGTTCAGCCTAGTTGTGGCATGTATTAGTACTTCATTTCTTTTTATGGCCAAATAATATTCCATTGTATGGATATACCACATATTGTTTATCCATTCATCAGTTGATAGATATTTGGGGTGACTCCACCTTTTGATTATTGTGAATAATCCTTCTAGAAACACTTATCTATAAGTTTTTGTGTTGATCTATGTTTTCATTTCTCTTGGGTTATATACCTAGGAGTAAAATTGCTGGGTCATATGGTAACCCTATGTTTAACCATTTAAGGAACTGCTAGACTATTTTCCAAAGTGGTTGTATCACTTTACATTCCCACCAGCAGTATATAAGTGTTCTGATTTATCCACATCCTTGTCAATACTTGTTATTATCTATCTTTATTATTATAGCCATTCTAGTGGTTGTGAAGTGATATCTCATTGTCACTTTGATTTGCATTTCCCTAATAACTAAAGACATCAAGCATCTTTTCATGAGCTTGTTGGCCATTTGTATATCTTATTTGGAGAAATGTCTGTACAGATCCTTTGCTCATTTTTCATTTGGGTTATTTGTCTTTTCATTATTGAATTGTTAAAGTTCTTTATATATTATAGATATAAGTCCCTTATCAGAAATATAGTTTGTGAATATTTTCTTCCATTCTGTGGGGTTTTTTTACTTTCTTTTTGGTGAATTTTGAATCACAGAATTTTAAAATTTTGATGATGACCTGTTTATCTATTATTTCTTCTTATGCTTATGCTTTTGGTATTGTCTAGGCTGCTTTTGTGCTACAATAGCAGAGTTGAGTAGTTGTGACAGAGACTCATAGAATCTTCTGACCATATGGCAAGCCTAAAATATTTACTATCTGGTCCTTTAAGAAAAAAAATTGCCAACCCCTGTTCCAGAAGTAGAAGGGAATAGCTATATTGGGGGACTGCTAGCAGGCATATATTTTGACTGTGTGAAGACTTCTAAAGCATTCTAGTACAATAATGTGCTAAATATGTTGTAGGTATGTCTTTTCACCTTCTAATAAAAGGTTCTATTTTTGTCTCATAGCTGTTGAAAGAGTGCCAAACACCACAGAGACTGTAGATCTTCTATAGCTTCCTATTCTGCCAGAACTTTCAATCTTCTTGACTATTGATAAAATCATTGTCTTTGCCATGATAACAGCAGAGAGAGAACTGGGACCCTCTTTAAGGTGATGAACTGATAAGTTAATACTACCAGGGTAGCCCATTATCATTTCTGCTCACCTCAATTCATATGGGCACAAGACAACACTTGTAAGTCCAAGCTCAAGGTTAAGAGGATCACATTGAATATTGAGAATGGCCCCTGGGTTTATTTTAGTCCATTCCTCTCCTTTCTAGAACTAGAGCTGATAAGAGAGAGGTTTGGATCTGAGTACATCTCCTAACACAAGGAAATATAGTTTTAAAGAAGGAAGCCAATACACACAAAAAACAGATCAGCAACAAAGAGAGGAAACCCTATTGTTATTCCAATTGTCCCCAAGGTTGGCTCTGTCCCTCTATATCTGAGATTTACTTATGTGAGCAAAGAAATCCTATTTATTTGAGTTATATCGCATTGGGTCTTTGATATTTGCAACCAAAGGAGCTTCAACTAATTCAGAATGTGAACCTGCTAAAACATATATGCAGTCATGATATTATTCATGCTAACAGGAGGTAGTTATTAGAAATAAGCATCTGAAAAATACAATAAGCTATTTATTATCAACTGTTACAGAAATGAATAGTGACTATCAATATCCATGTTCTCCTGTTCTTCCTGGGCATGCAGCTAGACTAAATTTCCCAGTTCCCCTTGTTTCTAGATGGGGTCATATCACTAGATGTCATCAGTGGAATATAAGAAGTGATGTGTGTCATATTTCGGATTGAGATGATTAAGAGTAGATGTTGGCTTCTTTATTCTTGCTACTTTTCTTTTTCTGAAGACCAAGTGTGGTGAATTGAGAGAACTCTGAGCCCCTTGGGGGAGGTGGAGCCACTGGATGTAAGATAGAAGAAACCTAGGTCCTTGAATGACTATCTGAAGCAAAACCCCTCAGCCTGTCTGTTAACCCGTATTAGACTGGGACATGAGAAAGCAATAATCCTTTATTCTGTTAAGGCACTGAAATAAAACATACCAACCAGCAGGTAGTCTACTCTGACTAATACATCAATGGCTTTAAAACAATCTCTTATGAATTTTTATGAGACTGATTGATTTGGGCAAAAATATTGTGTAAAAATATCAACCACCTAAATAACTGTGATTAAGAGTTATTTTAACTTAATAAACCAAGCTTTATAAGAAATAGTATAATACTACAGCTGTTGGAAGTCCCTATTCAGAGTTACATACCAGTTACCAAATCCAGTTTGTGGAAGGCTTGTCAGCAATGCTTAAAGATAAACTGTTACCTACAGATTGTGTGAATGTAAAGACATGGATGATCTAGAAGATGGAGTCAATTAGCCTGATAACAATATAGACGTTTTCACTGTGTATATCCACCACTGGAACCTTGCATCAGTTACATTATTCTAAGTGTATTATTTTGAGGCAAGAGAACTCAGAGTACCAATTTGAATGCCACATGTGTATGTGGTTCTTTACAAACCATCTCTGTTACTGCTTCCTCCTTCACCTGCGACAAGTTACAGGTAAGTGCACAGGCTCTACAGATGGTTCCAAGAAGTCTTCGATGAATCTGAAGGGAGCAGCTTTCTCTACTGTTTACCCTACATATCTAGCTCTAGACTTGGGTAGCAGAAGCATAGCAGTGAGATAGAGTGAAGCTGACATGCAAAGAGAAGCCAAGATGAGAGACTGATGGAAAGAGATCTGAACATTTTTTAATGTCTGTTTCTGGGAGTTTCTGAGACCCAGTGTCATTCCTGCTCTTTCAGTAATTGTGTGTTCCATCCTTTTTTCATTATGAAGAATATCATGCCTTAGTATTTTTCCAATAAATTTATCTTTTCAACATAGTTTATTTATTTGAAACCAAAAGAAAGACTCAATGCATACGTGATTGTTAGAAAAAGAAAACAAAAAATGTTAAGCCAAAGTCTAGGGTTTCTCTTTCCACTTTAGTATTCCTGTTATACTGAGTTAACTAATCTTAACAATTTGCTTAATATCTTTCCATATTTTTTCTAGGAATATTACACATATGAAATAATATCACGTTATAACTTACTTTCACTTAAGATTTCATTGTTTTACTCAGCAAAATGTGGAATTCTTTCTATATTGTGATATATAAAATGTACTTCCTCTTTTAATAGGTGCATAATATTCTATTGCATGGTCGTGCCCAATTTAACTAATTTCCTATTGATGGATATTCAGAAGATGTTTCTAATTTCATGGTATTACAAAACAAAGATATAAAATTCTTTCATTCATTTATTAATTCAGCAAAAATTATTGTACGCCGGCTATGTGCCAGGCACTTTTCTAGGCAAGGTAATTTCTGGAGTTTCTATTTGTGTGTAAGGGAAGAAGTAAACAAGAAAATAAATGTGAACTAAATAATTTTACCTAGTGATAAGTTCTGTGAAGACAGTAAATCATGGAGATTTGATAAAGAGTGAAAAGGGTGGGTGCAGAACTTCTTTAGATTGGAAGATCTGAGCCGTTTCCACAAGGTGACGTTTGACCTAAATCCTAAATGTTACAAAGGAACCAGCCCTGTGAGATCATGGCAGAGGGAACACTAAGAGCAAAAGTCCTAAGGCAGTAACAGCTTGGCAGCTTAGAGGGGAAAAAGTGAAGCCAGTGTGATCGGTTACAGTTCTCAGTTACAATCAGTAGAAACCAATGTAACAGTTTAAGGAGAAAAGGAATTTACTGAAAAATACTTGGCAGCTCACAGAATCTTTGGGATGGCCAGAGAACCCATCTTGGAGACTGGCTCTCCAAGACAAACTCTCTAAATCCCACTACAGAACTGGTCTAGCGGGGTCATCACTACCTTGACTGCTAGTTATACACACTGTGGCTTGCACCAATGACAATATTGCCACTGCTGGCTCTGAAATTTCAATGTACCTACCACCATCCCTCTGCCCTTATTTGCAACACCAGTTTCTAATTGAAAGCCTGCAGAAGTGACTTACTCCTGTAGATCTTATATGTGTATCTTAGCACATTTGTACTAATATTTCTATAGATTGAATTCATAGAAGAGCTGTTGAGTTTAAAGAGAAGTGCATCTAAATTTTTGACAAGTACTGCTAAATCACCCTCCCTAAAATGTTGTAGTGATTTACACTCCTACAAACGGTATATGAGTATGCCAATTTCCTCAAAGGCTTGTCAATTCTGGATTTGTGTTTTAGAGTAGTTTTGTAAAGCTGGAAACACCTGGACTTGATTTTGGCTCTGTGATTTAGTAATTGTGTGTTACTGAGAAAATTAATCCATTCTCTGGGTTTCACTCACCTTGTAGGTATGATATGGAAATGATAACCATGTTTATGAGACTGCTAGTTGTGCCCTGGTAACCATTCTCCCCTTCTTCTATACTCATAGGACCCCAATTTTTAGTTAGATCCATAGCTGTCCAGAATCAATACTAATTTACTAGTTTCTCTTGGTCATAGCCAGCATCAAAACCTGCAGAATGGGTGTCAGTCATTTGTAAGAAAATCCCAGAGGCAACAGTAAAGCACTTTGGAAAGAAATGCTGCATCACAAACATTCTTCATGGTACAGAGGATGACATTGGATAGAAAAACTCAGATATTTATGCCTCAGAGTTAATGTGATTGAGAACACTTCACATTCAGATTCTGAAGGTGAAGGAATTTTCAAAATATCCTAAATGTTTTATTTTGTTTACTCAGTGATATGTCACTGAGTCCATGCCTAAGTAAATTAAAAAGTTCTGTTTCAATAAGTACACAATAAAATTCTAAGAGATAGGAAAGCATTGTCACAATTGGAAGTGTTTTTTAAGTATTCTTAGATTCAATTAAAAAATAAACAATAATGGTCTCCAATATGCATTCTTGCCTTCTTCTATACTGATAGAACCCTCAAATTTAGTGGGGCATAGGGCTGCCAAAAATAAAGATCCATCCTCCCTTGCAATTAGGTCGTGTGACTTAGTTCTGGCCAATGAAATATGAGTAGAAGAGATGTGTGTAAATCCCAAGTCATGTCCTTAAAAGGAAAAGTTGTGCTCTTTCCTTCTCCCTCTCCCTTCCTTGCTGATTGGAAATGAGATATAATGGTGAGTCACCTTGGGCCTTAAACCAAGGGTAGCAAACTAGAAATGGCTGAGCAATGAGATGGAAGGAGTTTGGTTCCCTGACACTGTAAGTCACCATACTAGTGCTTGATTGCTTAAACCTAGATTGTTACATGAGAAAGAAGTGAATTTCTATTAACTATAGGCCACTGTATTTTGGGGTATCAATAACAGTAGCTGAACCTGTACCCTAATGAATATAACCCACTCCATTGAGTTGTGAATATTAAATGAGATAATGTATGTAAAGTACCCAGCAGAGACATGTAATAAATGTGTACTGAAGTAACTTGCCTTAAAGTCTCAAAATAAGCCATGGCAGACTTTAACATTTAATTCAATTTTTTCCCTTTCTTTGTGAATTCAATAAACACTTTTGAGCATCTACTATGTACCAACTGCTGTGCTTGACTGCAGGTATAGAATGGGGAACAGATACAATAATATATAGTAATAAAATACTCATAATGAAAATGCAGGTGCTACAGTGTAGGTGATTGCTCTCTAGGAGCAGGTCTTGAGATGGAGGAATATGTCTGATGTTGCTGGGTAGGAGTAAGGAGCAGCCCAAAAGATAAACTCAGGCATTCAGGTTGGCAGCCCATCTGTGCTCCACCACCCTCTGTATAACACAGACCAGAACCTGAGTAATATGCTTTTCTCCCTCCTACCAAGAAGGCTGCACTGAGGACTAGTAGGAAATTACAACTGCAAAGATGAGTTCACAGACAATTGTCACTAGCCATTTAAGGACTATAAACTCTGAAATAGGAAAACTCACACTCAATGAAACAACTAATAACTAATACGTAAAATTAATATCCTCAATAAGAGAGTATATGATACATAAAGCAAGAGCAAATGATTTTTCAAAAATAATCAATTAAAGATTTTAGAAATGAAAACTAAAGTTGTTGAAAGTAAAACCTCAGTACATGGGCTGAACAGCAAAGTAAACAGCTGAAGATTGGTGTGGTAAATTGATATGTTGAGCAGCAGAAAGGGACTAAAAAGAAAGATAAGAAGAATTACTAACCTATATAGTGCTTACTATGTTCAAGGCATTGTTCTAAGTTCTTTACAGATTTAGAACTCATGTGATTCTCACAAGCCTGCCATGAATGTGCTATTATTATTCCTATTGTACAGATGAAAAACATAAGGTGTAGAAAGGATTAATAACTTACCCAAGGTCAGATGGGTAGTAAATAGGAGAGCAAGGATTTGTATCCAGGGTCTGGTTCCAGAGCCCATCTTTTAAACACGAGGCTATACTGAAATGATACAATGTTCACATGAAATATTGAGAGACATAAAGGATCAATCCAAAAGTGTTAGCATCCATGATGAAGTCCAGGAGGAGAGAATACAGAGAATACGGGGAAGAAAGAATAACTGATAATTTACCAGAACAAATTGAAAGTATCCTTCCTAGTAGGATAAATGAGGCACATTGAAGATATACAGTGAAGCTCGGACATATTGCAATGCAGTTTTAGAAAGGTGAGGCTGAAGAGACAGTCCTAAGAGACTAGATCTTAATTGATCTCACCAAAGGAAACAAAAAAAGGAACTATGTGAGGTGATGGATATGTTAATAAGCTTGATTGTGGTAAACATTTCACAATGTGTACATAGGCCAAAACATTACATTGTACACCTTAAATATATGCAATTTTTATTTGTCAATTATGCTTCAATAAAGCTGGGGAAAAAAGAGGCAATGCAGAAAGTTATCAGTGATAGCCCACAAAAGGAAAAAGAATCATTGAAATCAGATTCTCATCAGCAATAGCGGATGTAAGGGGAAAAATGCAGCAATATCTTCAAAATGTTAAGAAAAAATTTTGAATCCAGAATTATATAGTTAGCCAAAGCATCTTTCAAATTAAATGGTGAAAAAGAATATTTTAAGACATCTCAAAGACTCAAAAATTCATCACCCGCAGCTTGTCTCTGAGCAAACTGTCAAAAGAGTATTTCTGGAGAGAAGCAGCAATGAAATACAAGAAAAAATGGTGGACATGTAATTAGTGAAATGTATTATTGTTTAAGTAAATATTCTTTATAAAGTGCTTCTTAATAGCAGTCTGGAATATAAATTCTAAATAATATAGATGTCAGATTCTATTTTCCAAAAATGGACATGCTTTTCCACAAACTTGTCACTCCCCATCAAGAGGTAAAGCTATTTCTCTTCCCTTTGAAGCTGGTGAGGCTTATCACTGCTCTGACCCATAGAGTGCACAGAAGAGATGCTATGAGACGTCTGAGGGTAAGTCATAAGGATAGCTTCAGCCTGGCTCTCTCTTGTTGGGAGGTTTGCTTTGGCGAAACCAGCCACCATGTTGTGAGGAAGTCCAAACTAGTTTACAAAGAGAGGCCATGTGGAGAGGTTCGTGTGGAAAGGAAATGCACCTCCAAGACAGCATCTGCCACCACACGCCTGAATGAATGAATTGTCAGATGAGTCCAGTGCCCAGCCTTCGAGTCTTCCAGCTGAAGTGCCAGATGTTATAGAGCAGAGACAAGCCATCCCCCCTCTGTTGCCTGTCTGATTTTCTGACCCACAGAATCCACAGGCATAAAAATTGGTTGTTTTGTAACCTTAAGTTCTGAGGTAATTTTTTTCACAGTCATAGCAACTATAACAGTTACCAAAATGGTAGGTAGTATATACAGGAGAAGATTGAAGGGAAGTAAAAACGATAAGATTTTTGTCATGTTTGGGGAATGAAATAAATATTAACTCTAGACATGATAGAAAAAGGAGTAAGTTTAAGAAAGTGTATGATAAGAATGATTATTAAGTGAAAAGATATAGATTCAATTTTAAAAATCAACTTTATTTTATTTGTAAGAGGCATAAATAATACCAGAATGAAAGGTAGAAAAGAGAAATAAATATACCAGGAGACTTAGTCTAACAAAGATAATATCAGACGAAATAGACTTTAATGTGAAATTATTTGGAACAAAAGAGACAATTTCATAATGATAAAAGTAATAATCCATTATCAAAATCATGAACTTTGCTCTGTCCAACTTCATGACTCAACAGGCATGTCGAAAAACTGATGTAATTAATGGGAGAAATAGGCAATTTCAAACCACAGATGAAGATTTAACATACTCTCTTTCAAAACCGAATTCTCAAGCAGAAAACAGTTATCAAATTGTATATCTATATCTATAAATTTAAATAGATATATGTAATACTTTGCATCCAACATAGAAAATATATTCTTTTCAAGCATACACAAAATATTTTAAAAAATTGATTATATATTGTGATGCAAGATAATCTTTGAGAAACACTTTAAAAGCTGATAATATAGAAACAATGTTCTCTGACCAACATGAAATAAAATTAGAAATCAATGCAAAAAGATAGTTTAAAAATTAGTTTGGAAAACAAAATCCTCTCTTCTGAACAACCCAAGGTCCAGATAAGAAATCAAAATGGAAATTATGAAATTTTTAGCAATGAAAGACAATGAAATTACTACTTGTAAATAATTAGTGAGATGCAGCTAAAAGTGGAGCTTAGAGAGAAATGGATAGTCTTTACATGTTAGAACACAAGAAATATGAAACGCAAATAAGCTGAGCACTTAATTCACAAAGCTAAAAATAACATAGAGTAAACCTAGAGAATATGGAAGAAAATAAGAAACATGAATGTGGAATTTAATCATTTAACAAAGAAAACAACAAGAAAAAAGATAATACCACCAGAAGTTTTTTATTTTAAAAGAATAATAAAGAGATCAATAAGAAAATAGAGAGAAAGAGAAGGCAAACAAAAGATCAAACAGGAAAAATAGCTATAACAGAGCTAAAATCCTAGGAGAATCATTTGAATGGCTATATTCAATAAATTTGTAAAGCCTAGATGAAATAGATTGTTTTCCAGGAAAATATGAACCAAACAAGCGTAGAAAATCTGAGCAAACAAATGATCACTCAAAAATCATAATCAGTATTAAAATTTCTACCCTCCACAATAAAGACGCCATCCGTAGACAGGTTTCTAGGTAGTTGTAACAAACTTTCAAAGATCAACTAATACGTATCCTATACAAACTGTTGAAAAGACTGAAAAAAGAAAAGAAATTTAGAAAAAAGAGGAAACATGACCCAGTACTCTTATGAGGTCATACAAGTTCAATGAAAAAAGTTACAGTCAAATATGACATTTTTGAGGAAGATTAGCCCTGAGCTAACGTCTGCTGCCAATCCTCCTCTTTTTGCTGAAGAAGACTGTCCCTGAGCTAACATCCATGTTCATCTTCCTCTACTTTGTACGTGGGATGCTTACCACAGCATGCCTTTTGCTAAGCAGTGCCATGTCCGCATCTGGGATCTGAACCAGCAAACCCCGGGGCCACCGAGAAGCAGAACGTGTAAAGTTAACCACTGTGCCACCGGGCTGGCCCCTCAAATATCACTTTTGAACATAGATGTAAACACATTAAATCAATGAACTGAATCAAGCAACATACTAAGAAATGCAACATGACCAAGTTTATATCAGAAGTTCAGCGACTGACATTCTATCAATGTAACTCACCACATTAACAAATCAAATAAAAAATATGACCATTTTAGTGGTCAACGAGTAAGGGAAAACTGTTTGACGATATTCAAAATATGTTCATGATAAATATATATATATCCCTTTAGCAAACTAGGATAAGAAAGAAACTCAATGTCATAACTCATATCAATTCAAAATCCACAAAAACAGATTAATGGTTAAATTTGGAAGCATTTTCATCAAAGTTAGGACATGATGTGCATGGATGGATATTTTCTATCACCACTACTACTCAAGATATTACTGGAGACCTTCACCATGTTCAGATTGGCTTCACATGCATTTAAGATTCTTCCAGGTCTTTCTGGCTTGGTAGCTCATTTCTTTTAATCACTGAATAATGATCTATTGCATGAATGTACTACAGTTTGTCAGTTTACTCACCTTTTGATGGACATCTTGATTACTTCTAGTTTTTAACAATTACAAATAAAGCTTCTATAAACATTCATGTGTAGAGTTTTTGTGGACATAAATTTTCAGTTCATTTGAGTAAATACTCAGGAGGGCAATTCTTGGACTATATGGCAGGTCTATGTTTAGCTTTGTAAAAAACTGTGAAATGGTCTTCTAAGGTGGCTGTACTATTTGCCTTCCCACCAGGAATAAATGAGACTTACTGTTACTCCATATCCTCCCCTGTATTTGGTATTGTCAGTTTTTGGATTTGAGCCATTCAAATAGCCATTCTGATTGGTATCTTATTGTTTTAATTTTCGTTTTCCTAATGACATACGATGTTGAGAATCTTTACATATGCTGTTTGCCATCTGTATATCTGCTCTGATGAGATATTTGTTCAGATTTTTAGCTCATTTTTTAATTGAGTTGTTTGCTTTTTTATAGTTAAGTTTTACGACTTCTTTCTATATTTGAATAAAAGTCCTTTATCAGATAAGTGTTTTGCAACTATTTTCTCCAAGACGGTGACTCGTTTTTCCATTCTCTTAACAGTGTATTTCACAGAACAGAAGTTTTAAATTTTAATGAAGTCCAAATTATCAATTTTTTATTTCATATATCATGCTTCTGGTGTCATATCCAAAAAGTCATTGCCAAACCCAATGTCACCTAGATTTTCTCCTGTGTTATCTCCTAGAATTTTTATAGTTTTGCACTTTACATTTAGATCTATAATCCATTTTGAGTTATAAGTTGTGAAAGGTGTAAGATCTATGTCTAGATTCTTTTTCTTTCTTTCTTTCTTTCTTTTTGCACGTGGATGTCCAGTAGTTCCAGCATCATTTGTTGAAAGACTGTCCTTTCTCTATTGAAGTACCTTTGCTCCTCTATTAACAATTAGTTGAATTTATCTATGTGTATCTATTCCTGGGATCTCTATTCTGTTCCATTGATCTATTTGTCTGTTCTTTTACCAGGACTACACTGTCTTGATTACTGTGCCTTTATAGTAAGTCTTGAAGTCAGGTTGTGTCAATCCTCCTACTTTATTTTTCCTCTTCAGTATTTTGTTGAGTATTTTGAGTCTTTTGACTTTCTGTGTAAACTTGAGTTTGTTGATATCCACAAAATAACTTACTGGGATTTTGATTGGAATTGCATTGAATCTCAGATCAGGTTGGGAATGTTTGGCTGGAAAGATGTTAAGATATTTGGTTGGGAAGACCAAACATCTTAACAATATTGATTCTTATCCAAGAAGTGGAATATTTCTCCATTTATTTAGATCTCCTTTGGTTTCTTTCATCAGATTTTGTAGTTTTCCTTATATAAATATTGCATATATTTTGTTAGATTTATTCCTAAGTACTTCATTTTTTGGTGCTAATGCAAATAGTCGTGTTTTTAATTTCAAATTTCAATTGTTCATTGCTAGAATATAGGAAAGGAATTTACTTTTGTATATTAATGTAACTCTGCTATAATCACTTATTAGTTACAGGAGTTTTTTGGTTAATTTGGGATTTTCTACATAGGTAATCATGTTATCTGCAAGCAAAGAAAGTTTTATTACTTCCTTCTCCATCTGTATACTTTTTATTTCCTTTTCTTGTCTTTTTGCATTAGTTAGGACTTCCAAGGATGAGGGGACATCCTTACCTCATTCCTGAACTTAGCAGAAAGTATCTAGTTTCCCAGCATTAAGTATGATGTTAGCTACAGGTATTTTGCAGATGTTCTTTATCAGGTTTAGGAAGTTCCCCTCTATTCCTAGTTTGCTGAGGGTTTTCACCATGAATGCATATTGTATTTTGTCAAATGATTTTTATGCATCCATTGATATAATCATATGATTTTTATTTTTTGTTTATGTTGTTTTGTTGATCTTGTTTCTTTTGTTGATGTGATGGATAACATTAATTAATTTTTGAATATTGAACCAGCCTTGCATACTTGTCATAAATCCCACTTGGTCGTGATGTGTAATTCTTTTTATACATTGTTGGATTGAAGTTGCTAATATTCTGTTGAGGATTTTTGCCTACATGTTTATGAAAGATATTGGTCTGTAGTGTTCCAGTCTTGTAATGTCTTTATCTGGTTTTGGTATTCGGGTAATTCTGGCCTTTAGGATGAGTTGGGAAATGTTCCTTCTGCTTCTATTTTCCAAAAGAGATTGTAGAGAGTTGGTATCATTTGTTTCTTAAATGTTTTGTAGAGTTCAACAGTGAAACCATCTTGACTTTCTGTTTATTCATAATTGATTTCATTTCTTTAATATATGTGGGCCTATTCAGATTATCCATTTCTACTTGTGTGAGTTCTGGTAGATTCTATGTTTCAAGGATTGGTCCATTCATCTAATTTATCAAATTTGTGGACATAGAGTTCTTCATAATATTCCTTTATTATCTTTTTAATGTCTATGGAATCGATGGTGATGGCTTCTTTTTGATTTCTAATGTTAGTAGTTTGTTTCTTTTCACTTTTTTTCTTGGTTGGCCTGGCTAGAGGTTTATCCATTTTATTGATCTTTTCAAAGAACCAACTTTTGGTTTTGTTAATTTGCTCTATTGTTTTCAATTTCATTGATTTCTGCTCTAACTTTTCTTTTTTCTTCCACTTAGGTTTATATTGCTCTTCTTTCTCTAGTTTCCTAAGGTGGATTATTGATTTTAGATCTTTCTTCTTTTCTAATATGTACATGGAATGCTAAGAATCTCCTTCTAAGCCCTGCTTTTGCTGCATCCCACAAATTTAAATATTTTCATTTTACTTTAATAAAAAATATTTTAAAATTTCACTTCTAACTTTTTCTTTGACCTATGTGTTATTTAGAAGTGTACTGTTTAATCTCCAAATATGTTGGGGTTTTCCAGCTATCTTTCTGTTATTGATGTCTAGTTTCTGTTGTGGTTTGAGAGCATATTTTGTATGATTTCTCTTTTTTAAAATTTATTCAGATGTGTTTTATGGCCCAGAATATTGTTTATCTTGGTAAATTTTTCCTGTGATCTTGAAAAGAAGAAGGTATATTCTGCTGTTGTTGGATTACATTTTCTATAAATGTCAATTAAATCCAATTGATTGATGGTGCTGTTCAATTCAACTCTGTTTTTACTAATTTTCTGCCTGCTGGGTCTGTCAATTATTTATAAAGGTGTATTGAAGTTTCCAAGTCTAATAATGGATCACCTATTTCTCTCGTGTATTTTGACATTCTGTTGTTAAGTGCATACACATTAAAGAATGTCATATCTTCTTGGAGAATTATCCTTATGTCATGCCCCACTTTATCACTGATGATTTTCTTTATTTTGAATTCTGATATTAATATAGCTACTCCAATTTTCTTTTGATTTGTGTTAGCATGGTATATCTTTCTCCTCCCTTTACTTCTGATCTACCTGTGCTCTTATGCCTAAAGTGGATTTCTTGTAGACAATATATAGTTGGGTCTTGTTTTTTGTTTTATCCATTCTGTCAGTCTCTGTCTCTTAATTGATGTATTTAGAACATTCACGTTTAAAGTGATTATTGATATAGTTGAATTAATATCTACCATATTTGTAATTTTTTTCTATTTTTTGCACTTGTTCTTTGTTTCTCTTTTTTGGTCGTCCTCTCTTTTCTCTTTTTCTGCCTTCTCTGGTTTTAATTGAGCATTTTATGGTTCAATTTTTTCCCACTCTTAGCATATCAATTATACTTCTTTTTAAAACATGGTTAGTGATTGCCCTGGAGTTTTCAGTACACATTTATAACTAATCCAAGTCCACTTTCAAATAAGTCTATACCACTTCATGATTAGTGCAAGTACCTTATAACAGAGAATTCCCAATACCTCCCTCCTATCCCTGATGATATTACTGATGTTCATTTCACTTTTCCATAAGCTGTAATCACTGAGTACATTGTTGCTATTTTTATTTTGAAGAGTTTCTATTAGATCAGTTAAAAATAAGAAAAATAGAAGGTTTTATTTTACTTCATTTATTCCTTCTTTAACACTCTTCCTTTCTTTATGTAGATCTGAGTTTCTGACCTATATAATTTTCCTTCTCTCTGAAGAATTTCTTCTAACATTTCTTGCAAGGCAACTCTACTTGCAACAAATTCTCTCAGTTTTTATTTGTCTGAGAAAATCTTTATTTTCCCTTCACTTTTGAAGAATAATTTCCCAGAATACAAAATTCTAGTTTAGTGGGGTTTTTTCTTTCAACACTAAATATTTTGTTTCACTTTTTCTTGCTTCATGATTTCTGCAGAACAGTCCCTGGTAATTATTATCCTTATTCTTCTGTAAGTAAAGTGTTTTGTCCTCTAGGTTCTTTCAAGATTTTCTCTTTGTCTTTGGTTTTCTGCAGTTTGAGTATGATACATGTGGATGTAAATTTTTTGATATTTATCCTGCTTGGTGTTCTCCAGGCTTCCTGTGGCTGTAATTTGGTGTTTATCATGAACGTTGGAAAATTCTCAGCCACTATTACTTTTACATCTTTCTTCTACTCCCTTCTATATTTCTTCTTGTTTTGATAGTTCCATTATACGTATGCTATACCATTTGTCATTATTCCACAGTCCTTAGGTATTCTGCTCATTTTTTTCATTGTTTTTTCTCTTTGCATTTTAGTTTGGGAAGTTTCTATTGACATATCTTCAGGCTCACTGACTCTTTCCTCAGTCTTATTCAGTCTACTGGTAAGCCTAACAAAAGCATTCATCAGGGGCCTGCCTGGTGGCATAGTGGTTAAGTTCTGGTACTCTCCTGCAGCAACCTGGGGTTTACTGGTTCAGATCCTGGGTGCAGACCTACGCACTGTTTGTCAAGTCATCCTGTGGCAGCGTCCCACTAGAAGAACTAGAAGGACTTATGACTAGAATATACAACTGTATACTGGGGCTTTGGGGAGAAAAACAAAAGAGGAAGATTGGCAACAGATGTTAGCTCAAGGGCAATCTTCCTCACCAAAAAAGCCTGAAAAAAAATACCAGGATTAATAATGATTCACATTTCTGTAATGAATGTTAAAAAAAAAAAGCATTCATCAGTTCTACTACAGTGATTTTTATTTTTGACATTGTCATTTGATTCTTTCTTAGCATTTCAGTCTCTCTGCTTACATTACTCACCTGTTCTTGAATGTTATTAACCTTTTCCATTAAATCCATGTTAATCATGATTATTTTAAGTCCCCAGATCTCTGCTATATCTACATCTGAGTCTAGTTTTTGGATTGCTTTGTCTCTTCTAACTGTCTTTCTTTCTTGCCTTTTAACATGCCTCATTATTTTTGGTTGAAAGTTGGGCATGAGTATTATGTAATAGGAATTCTGGTAAATAGGCTTTTAGTGTGAGGGTTTATGTTTACCTGGCCAGAAGTTATGCTGTGTTTACTGTTTACTGTAGCTGTGTATGTCTAAGCCTTCACTTTCCTCTAGTGGGCTTATTTTTAGTTTATCCTGTTGTGTTCAGGTCTCCCCCCTTCCCCTACTAGTTTGGAAATTTTATTTTATTTCTTTTCTTTTAAATTAATTACCCTTTAAATTTTATCAAGCATATTTAAGTCAGCAGAATCTAGATGTTATCAATATCATTATGCTATTCATAAGGAATGAAATGCCTATAGAACCCTTTAATTCAAACCAGTCCCCTCTGATATATATGCTATTGTCATCCAGGGTCTGGTACTATATTAATTTTTACTCTTAAAAATTAGACATTGTTGTTATTGTTTTATGCAGCCAATGTTTCTTTAGATTTACCCACATATTTACCTTTTTTTTTTTTTTTTGCTTGCCATTCCTGCCCACTCTCAGACATTAGTCTTGGGATTATTGTGTTTTTTTCTGAACTATGTTTTAAAAGTTTCTTGAAATAGAGTTGGTTGGTTGTAAACTTTTTCAGATTTTGTATTAAAATGTATTTATTTTGCTCCTGATATTGAAAGATATTACAGGATATACAATTATAGGTTATCAGTATATTCTTTCAGTCTTGTATGGGTAATGTGCCCTTGAGAAGTTAGCACTCAGGCTAATTATTGCTCTTTTTAATATAATGCATCTTTTTTTCTGGCTACATTTAGGTTTTCTTTCTCTTTCTCCTCCTCCCCCTTCTCCTCCCCTTCCTCTTTCCTCTTCTCCTCCTCACCTCCTCCTCACACTCCTTCTCTGCCTTATCCTCCTTTTTCTTCTTTCTCCTTTTCATGTGTGTGGTTCTGTAGTTTTACCATCTTCTCTCTAGGTATAGATGTTTTTCTATATATCTTATTTTGGATTTGCTAGACTTCCTAAATCTGAAGATTGGTGTCTTTTCATCAATTATAGCCATTTTTAGAGGTTATTTCTTCAAATATTGCTTCTCTAGCATTTTCCCCCATTCTTTTATTCTGGAACTCTGATTAGACATGTGCTGGGGGGGCCGGCTTCGTGGCTGAGTGGTTAAGTTCACCCGCCCCGCTGCGGCGGCGCGGGGTTCGGATCCTGGGTGCGGACATGGCACCGCTCCTCAGGCCACGTTGAGGTGGTGTCCCACGTCCCACAACTAGAAGGACCTGCAACTAAGATATACAGCTATGTACTGCGTGGGGGGGGGGGGGGAGGGGGAGGCGGGGGAGGGGTTGGGAAATAAAGCAGGAAAAAAAAAAAGGTTAGCAACAGTTGTTAACCCAGGTGCCAATCCTTAAAAAAAAAAAAAAAGTAAGTTGAAATAAGTTACATGGCTAACCACAGGAGAGTTGATATATTCATATGATAAATTTAAATCATCATTACAATAGATATTGTGGCAAAAATGTTGATTACATATGTGTTATTCATATATTATTTAATGAAAAAAAAAAGACGTGCTGGAATTCCCACTCTTCCTTCCACGTTAGTTTTTTCATTGTTATTATCTCTTTGATAAGAACAATGCTGTATTCAGTAAATAACTTCAAATCTATCTTTCACTTCACCACTCACTTCTTCATAAGTTTCTAATATGTAGTTTAATATAATATTTGAGTTTTAATGTTATGTTACTATATTTTTATTTTTTGGAAATTCTGCCTGGCACTTTGTAAATTTCTCTGATCAATTTTGATAGACTCTTGGCTTTTTTCCTCGAGGGAATTTATTAACTTTTTAGCATAGATGACCATATTTATAAGAGAAAGAATCAATTCCTCTGGGCTGAGGAGATAAATAGTTGGTACTTGAAGGCTATAATTCCATAGCAGAGAGAATCAAAGGAAAGTGGGTCCAAAATCCTGCACACCATCTTCTCTCAAGACATCTGCCAATTGAAAAGATTTATGTGCACTGGATGAAATTCCAATAAATCCATATTATATGAAGGAGCATATACAGGAGCTTCTTTGAGGCTAAAAAGAGCTGAACAGAGATTCAGCAGCTGCAGGGTGCTAGAGAGACAGAGGATGGATTTAAAGATTAGCAAAGATGGAGCAACTATCTAAATACCATGGACTTTTAGAACAGATCACAGAAAGGCCATATCCTAGGAGTAAAAACAAAAAAGTAAATCATCTTTAACAAAGCCTAAAACCAAGCCTAGACAGGATTAAGATGATCTGCTTATACCATTCCTGTCTGCTACAAGAAAACTTAGCTGGCTCAGGAAAGAGATAGTGTCATTCAAAACCTTTACATTTTTAATACACAATGTCTGGCATCCAGCAAAAATTATGAGTCATGCTATTAAAAAGTCCAAATAGCCAAAAACCAGATGGTAGAAATATCCCACAGGTGATTCATACAGTGGAGTTATCAGAACAGAGAATTTAAAATAACAATATTAATATACTCAGGAAAATGGAGGAAAATATGGAGAATTTCAGCTGACACTTGGAGTCGATTAAAAAGATCAAATGGTGATCTAGAGCTGGAAAAACTTATAACTAAAATTAAGAAATAAGTTGATGGGTTTAATAAGAGATTGAATACAAAAAAAAACAGAGGATAAGTTAACTACAAGACACATAAGTAAAGAGTATTGAGATTAAAGCACAGAGATAAAAAGATGAAAAATACATGACAAGGACAAGAATATATGGAACATGGTGAAATGTTTTAATGTGTGTGACTCTTAGAAGGTGAGGAAAGAATAGAAGAGTAGCAGTATTTGAGAACATATTGGCTGAGGTTTTTCCAAAACTGACCTAAGATATTAAATCACAGATTTGAGAAGCTCTGAGAATCCTAGGTAGAATAATTGCAAAAAATGTCACACCTAGGATCATCATAGTCAAAGGTGCCCCCGCCCAAAAAAAACCCTAAAAGCCCCTTGTTTATATAGGGCTGATCTTTGTAACCAATAAGAGATTGTGGAAATGATGGAGTGTAACTTCCAAGACAAGGCCATAAAAGACACGGCACCTTCTCTTTTGTTCTCTGAGATCACTTTCTCAGGGAAGCTAACTGCCATGTCTTGAAGACACTCAAGCAGCCTTATGGAGAAATCCATTTGGCAAGGAACTGAGATCCACTGCCAGCAAGCAGTAGTAACTTGGCAGACATGAGTAAGCTACCTTGGAAGCAGATCTTCCAGGCCTAATTAAACTTTCAGATAACTACATTCCTGGCTAACATCTTGTATTCATCTTCAGGAAAGACTCTGAGTCAGAACCACCAAACTAGGTCACTTCCAGATTTCTTACGCACGTGAACTGTGTGAGGTAATAAATGCTGATTGTCTTATGCCACTAAATTTGGGTTAATTTTCTGTGCAGTGACAAACAACAAACAGATTTTTGAGACCTCGAAGGGGAGTGCTGCTGTAACAAAAACCTAAAATATAGAGTGGCTTTGGAACTATGCAGTCAGTGGTATCTGGGTTAGGGAAAGCCTAAAGAGTCTTTATATATTTGTTAGTAGAAGCCTGGCAGCATTTGAGGAGACTGCAGGTAAGGACTTAAATGAAAGTGAGGGGAAGTCTACTAAAAGTTGGAGAAAAGTGGATCCTAGTTGTATACAAGCAAAGTTTATGAAAACGATTGCACACAGTAACATGGGAATTAGAAAACATACCAGATGAACTATGTGATCTACCTAAGGAGAATTTTCGGGCAAAATATCGAGAATGCCTTGTTTCTTCTTTTTTCTTATAGTAAAATGTGAGAGAGGAGACATAAGCTAAAGGTAGAACTGTTTTTAAAAGTTAGGAGAGAGGAGCCAGAAATCATTGGGTTTGAAAATTCCCAGCCTCTCCAAATGACACATGCTGCTAAAATTAAGAAATGACTTCCAGGAAAAGATCAAATTCAAGGCACTGTCAAAAATATGGTCTAGAGGTGAGGCTGAGAACGTGACTGTAAAATCCTTTTTAAAGATCTCAGAAAGATCCAAAGTGACGTCTTAGTGACATTCAGTCAGAGCAGAGAGGTTATTTGAAACACTTAAGTGTTTTTCCCCTCAGCAGGATCAGCCGAAACATAAGGTAGAGAAAAGCTTATCTCAAAAAAGATTTGTGGTGTGGCTTTCGTCTAATGGAGTAAACTCCAATAATATTCACAGGATATCCAAAGAGTTTTAAAGATATTTGTATTGGCATAAACAACACTAGCAGCAAGCTGAGAAAATCATACAAACAAAAACAATGGCTATGTTTTATTCCAAAGGAAGGATAACTCAAAGAAAAGAACCAAGAGCTCAGATGGTAGAGCCAAGAAATATGGAGAATCATTCCTATGCAAACATAGGAATGAGTCCGAATCAAGGAACTTCTAAACTTTGCTCAGTCAAATTTCAGAATTGCCGTGGAACATGTGGTGCCCATTTTCCCCTTTTTGAACAAGAACATCTGTAGCAGTTATCCTACGCCTCTACCAGCCATTCTGTGTTTGCAATGGAAGGGGAAGATAACTTGTCCCTTTAGTTCACATGACTTCAGATTAAGAGGAACAATACTCAAAGAGATTTTAAGAACCCACACTCAAGGAGACACATGCACACCTGGACCAGATCTAGATATAAAATTTTGGACTTTGAACTCATGCTGTAATGAGATGAATCTTTTGAGGGTGAGCGTGTTTTGCATGTGAGAGGAGTAGAGGGTGGAATGTGGCAGCCAGCCACCAAGATGGCCTCCAGTGATTCTTGTCTCTTGGTATTAACACATTTGTGTAGTCCCGTTCCACACTGAACACAGTTGGCCTCTGTAACCAATAAGATATTGCAGAAATGAGGGAGTGTGACTTCTGAGACTATGTCATAAAAGAGAATGGGGCTTCCATCTTATGTCCTTTAGGATCAGTTGCTTTGATGGAAGCCAGCTGCCATGCCAGGAGGGCACTCAACCAGTCCTATGGACAGGTCCATGTGACATAGCATTGAGACGACCTGATAACAATCAGTCCTATTTACTCACTAAGTACATGAGTAAGATACCCTGGAAATAGATCTTTAACTTTAGTCAAGCCTTCAAATGACTGTAGTACTGGCAAGCATCTTGACTGCTACCAGAAACACCTAGGTGAGCTGCTCCTGGACCCCTTACTCACACAAATTGTAGGAGATAATAAGTATTTATTGGTTTTATCTGCTAAGCTTTGGGTAATTTTTTAATGTATCTATAAATAGCTAATACATGAAAAATTTTCAAAACTGAGGGATTTTTCCATAAAAAGCACTAGCAGAATAAATACAAGAAAATCATACAAAGTCAATAAGAACCAAACTGCTGAAGTCCAAAACAAAGGGAAAATTTTAAAAGCAAGATGATCTCCTTACAAAAATTTTAAAAAGACATATTATCTTCAATGGAACATAAATTGTATAGATAGCTGTGACTTCTCAATAGAAACAATGGAAGCCAGAGACAACATAAAGATATCTTCAACATAGTGTCAGAAAATAACTGCCAATCTAGAATTCCTTACTAAACAAAGTTTCCTGCATTGAAGGTGAAATAAATACATTTTCAGTCAAATAAAAACTGAAAAAATTTTATCACCAGCAAACTCACACTAAAGGACATAATAAAGGGTATTTCTTTTAGGCAGAAGAAAAAGGATCCCCTATGGAAGCATGGAGTTGCAGGACATTATGAAAGCAAATAAATATGAATTAATTATGTCTGTATAAAACAACAATAACAATATCTTTTGGGGTTTAAAATATGTGGAGAATTGAAATACACGAACAACAGTAGCACAGAAGTCAGGAGAGAGGGGTTAAAATGAGACAAAGTGTTCTTTTCTCATTGTCCAGGAAAAGGATTAAGTACAAATATATATCAGACTGATTAAGTGCAAATATATATTAGACATTAATAAGTCAAGGGTGAATAAATAGGCTATAGGTAAAACATTTTCAGAGGAGTAAAGAATAAATAACTACCAAGTTGATAAAAGACAGAAAGGAATAATAAAACACCCAATCAATCCAAAAGAAGAAAAAAAAGGGAGCAAAAGAACCCCAGAAAAGGTAGGACAAACAAAAAACAGTAAGATGGCAGATTTAAGTTCACAGATGGCCAAAAGTATCCACAACAATCGGACAGAATAAAAAGGAAAAGGTGGGAAGAATTTCTCATCATCTATCAAGACATATAAAGTTACAATCATTAAGGCAGTGTTCTATTGATGCAAGTATAAAGAAATAGAGCAAGTGGCCAGAAGATAGAGTCTGGAAATAGATCACATTCTTGTGGACACTTGATTTATGAAAAGGATGGTTCTGTAGAACAGTAATGGAAGGACTGTCTTTTCAATAAGTAATGCTGGGCAATTATCATCCAAAGTGGGACACTTTTGACTGAAAGAGTGAGAGCTAGGGAAAGTAGGGAAAAATCAGAGCTTTCCTGGGCAAATTGAGTTGTATGGTCCCTCTAGTCAACATTGATATACCTTGTGTCTGAGGGCAAGGGCAGGTCTTTGTATCCCCTGGCATTTAGTAGGCATTTCAAAATGTTTATTGAACACTGGGGCACTCTTGTAATTTATATTGTGATGGTATCATCTATCTCCTCCATCTGTCTGAGGCATTCTAGCTGTGCTTTTGTGTACCTTTATATTCATCCACTTGCTTTCCTCTGTTTTCAGCCTCCAATTCAGCCATATATATATAAAGTTTTAGAATAGAGCTTTTCCTCCTTCCTTGTATTTAATTCTCTCCTTTTGAACAAATTACGCTCTTCCTATTGCTATATTTTACTCTTAAATCCTATTCTATCCTAGCTCTCCAGGTTTGTCTTACAGCCTCAAACTTTCCTAATATCAACAAGAACAATCAAATAAAACTAAATGTAATACATTATTGGTTATTTTACATTTAATAATTGTTTCTCATTTATTCCATTAGGCATTCCAGTATATACTGCAAGGACCTATCTTCTCCTAGCTCCCAATTTCCAACAAACAACAGTAACAAAACAAAATGTGAGCATCAACATTAACACAACTTCAGTACTTCTGAGGCATTACATATAGCAGTATTAAGGCATATGCTTATTTAAAAGAAGAAAACAATCTGGGTTTGGGTTTTTTTTTCTGAAGGGAGGAGTTAGAAAAATTTGCAGGTGGATGTAACTTGAAAATTTTTAGAGTAATGGACCATAACAGTCTACTCTTACAAGGTAAGTGTAATTTTTTTATATTAATATGGTCCAATGTCACTGGTCTCACAAAAATTAGATTTACCCTTTTAAAAAATCTTCCCACAAAAAATCAAATTAATTTAGGAAGTATTTGATCTCCACTAACCAAAAAGAAGGAAAAAGGAAAGAAAAATCCCATACTTTTTATTCTTTTAAAACTTTAAATAATGAAATGTACTGTACATAAAAAAGAGTACAAAGCAGTGTATATAACATATATGTGTACTAGGTTTGTTCTTAAAAGAAGTATAATTAATAAGCATTCAATTTCCTCTTTTTATTTTTCTAAGGACTTGAATTATCTGTGCCATCTGTTCTCTTACCCTGAAATACAGAGATTCTCAGAAAGAATTTGATGTGATTGGTGACAGGGAGAGGTACCCTAAATATTTAGGTAAGGCTAGTATTGTTTATATAGTTTAACATGCTTCACAGTTGAAAATATAGTAGCCACTGAAAGAACTAAGAAAGAGGGACTATATATTTAATAAAAACAATAAAAATAGCAGTGTATCCAAAGTCTTGGTTGTCTAGGAAGTGTGAGTTGAGAGCAAACTGGTAGGGATGCCTCCCTAAAAAAATATTTCTCATCATCTGTTGTAGTGTCTGAAATCCCACCTTTGAAATTACACTGTTGAATGAGGAAATCTTTTAGATATTCAAGAATCTCCCGTTGAACTTGTGACTCCTTCAAGGATCATGTCTTTCTATTACTAGCACAGTTTCTGACACATAATAAGTGTTCCGAGAAAATGCTGAATAATATTAAATAATAAACATTGCAGAGGATATTGGGAAGCATAATACTTGATACTCATGTTCAACTAACACTTGTTTGATAGATTGGAGAGAGTAATCAACCTATTATATTCTCGACCAAGGAGTGTGATCACTTTAAGCTAGATCACCCAGGCTCTTGGTATCTCTATTTTTCTAACTCTGGTAGCAGTTGATTATATTTTTGAAGGTAGGTAGTCTGGACTTGAGAGATCAGCAAAAAGGAGAGAGCCATTTTTAAGACACTCTTGTTCTTCAAATTAACATTTAATTCTTTAATTATGAATGTGACAGTTATCATTTATATAATGCTATAATCTACCAAACTATCTATGGCTAAAACACACTTACATTTTTGTAAATGCATATATAAGCTTGTAACTTTATTATGGTATAGTGTTATCTATGATTCAGAGGTGTGAATGCCTAGAGTGAAATGTAATTCCCACTTATATACTATTTATAGGAGAAAATTTCACTGACTTGAAGTGATCTGCTTTGTGACACGAGGTCCATGAATTGTGTATTAAAAATCAGAAAGTGTTTGTAATCAAGATGGCAGCTTTGTGACTATCTACCATTTGGATTGTGGGTGCAGTGGAATTGGTAACTTTTCCACCTATCCATTGTTAGTTATGTACTGCATAATTCTGTGAAGCTCAGAGGTTAAATGCCCCAGCTAGTAAATAGTAGAGTCAGGTTTTTGAAGGAATCCACTATTTAAATCATTAATTTAGATGCTCTATCCCCATTATCCTTCTCAAGTACAAAACATTTCAGAATCCTTTCTTAAGCTATGATTCAACTTTCTCTTCTTTGTCTTCTTTCTTACTTTCTCTTTTAAACATCTTTCCTTCCTTTCTGTTTCACTCCCTTTTTCTGTAGTAACTTCAATGTTCAAAATCTAAAAAGAGGGCAAGAGAGTGGGTGGAGGTTGTGTGATACAGATGGAGAAAGAAAGGGGGGAAGAGATAAGGTTTGGGCTGAACAATACTTCACTTAAAAACACACACACTCCAATTCTTTCATAACATAAAGGCAAGTTTGCAAAGTGCTGTAGGTGAATGTATAAGTAAGAATGAAGTTACAATGTAAATACTGCAGACCAGAGGGGTGCAATTTCTTACTCTGAAAAACAAAAAACAGAAAGTACATCACAACACAAAACAAACAACTCTGTCCACCTTCTCAACGGTCATTTTCTTTTTTTTGCTATTAAAAAAAGCAATCCTTTCCTTTCTTTCCTCTGTGATGTGTGTGTTTCTAACTTGTGTGGAAGTGAAGACCGGAGAGAGGTGGATGATGTTTAATGCAAAATAAAATCCATTTTGTAAACACGTTCCTCTTTCCACAATGGCATTCCTTTTGGTATTTACGTTAGATTTCTCCTTGTGTATTTTATATAGGCATACGAGTACAAGATATATAAGCAAATCTAACGTAGATTATCACTCATTTGCCTTTTCCAGGAGGAATCCTGTAGATCAGTAAACACAAAGCAAGGATCCTCAGCACGCTTTTTATTAAAGGATGCAGAAAATCTCGTGTATGGCCACAAGATGTCATTTTCAAAAGCATATTCTAAGGCAATGAAAAATGTTTATGATAAACCTTTAAAAATTTTTTTCCAATCACGAACGCCATATATACTTGCTAAGAAAATATGGAAAGTATAAAATGGAAGACAAAAATACGATCGTTGTACCACTTTTAATATTTTGATGTATCCCTCCGCCCCAGTGTGGTTTTTTTTTTTTACACAGTTTCCCCTATAACTTTTTTTGGGGCGTGGGGGGGGGGTGGTGAAGGTAATTTACGTAAAAAGTGAGATCAATTAACAGGTTTGGATTTCACAAATGCGCTATAGGAGAGAAGAGGAGCCATACTGGCCTTGATCACAATACAATATTAATTGATCTCTTTGTCCAGCTTGTGTGATGTGCAGGAAGGACTCCTTTGTGGGGATGAGAACCTCTTTTGCTGGAAACGATAGTCTGCAGGTCAATTATCAATCATGCACATGTTTGCAGTTCAAGGTCTTCCAGAGCTGCTTATGGCTGCTTCCTTTCTTGACGTAGGGGGCAATGGCTGCTAAACCCTGCGTGTCAAAAGCAAGGGGTGGGGAGACGCTCTTTACAAAGCCGGAAATGATTAAAATCTCAGGGTTGAGACCATTCCCAGTCAGCAAGGGTTTGCCAAGAGCACAGTTCCTGCTTCTGGTGTCTAGTCTGAAGAGCACAGAGTGGAGGTTTGTCTACCATTCCATTGGCAGTAGGACCTCTCCAGCTGCTGGTGAGCAAAGGGGAACAGTGACTCACTGGCGTGGCGGGCAGCGGGTAAATGCACTAATTTGAGAGGTCAGCGGCGAGCCCAGCTCAATGGCCTAGTCTCGCCGTCTGACGCGCGGACCCTGCCGGCCTCCGTCCTCTTCCGCTTTCCTCAGGTGCAGCGCGGATCCCTCCGCCGCAGCGAGCGCTCCCAGTAGCGCTGCGATCGGCTTTTCGGCAATACCCGGATGGAAGCGTAATGGCCGCCATCAGGGACTCGCAGGCAATGGGGACCACGACAGGTATTCCCTGTGAGCGGGGCCGTCCAGACCTGTTAGGATGCCGGGACTTCTAGACGGCCGACTAGGGAGCAAAGGGCGAGTTTGTGGGGGCGTCAGGGTCCCCCGACCCAGCTCAGGGATCCGCCTCTTGTCATAGGAAACGCCTGTTAAATAGTCCCGGCCATTCACCGCTTCCGCCTAACTTGCCGCAAAGTTTTTCTGGAGAAGTCGGTTCTTTTACTCGTTGCTCTTGCAGGCTGCTAGAGCTAACCTGGCGCCGCTTAGCCCGGACATGCTTTACGTCCGGGCTTTTCGAACTCTCCACTCTCCCACAATCTAGGAGGTGGAGCGGGAGCGCCGTGACAGTGTGCCTCCGCGCGCCCGAGGGGCAGCCGAACCCCGGAGGAAGGGGCGGATCGGGCGCGGTGTTTGGGACCGAGCGGGGCGCGCGGCGCTCGAAGCACCCACTCGGCGCTTTCCGGGGCTGGTGGAGACGCATGGGCACCCCTCAGACCGCATCCCTCAAGCTGTAGGTTCGCAGCCCCACGGCAGCCCGCCTCGACGGCGTCCCCGTTGTGGGTGCAGTCTATGATCATTGGAGGTCTTCTTTTGCAGATTTGCTCAGCTCCCTGGCGCGCGCCCCCTCCAGAGTTGGCCAAAGGCGCTCCTCCTTGCAGACCCCAACCACACCCAGTGGCAGATGGCTTTCTTTGTAACTGGCTTTCTCACTTGTAGAGTCCATTTTGAGTCTGTTCTTAACTTGGTGTCCTCATTGTCAAGTAGACAGTCTCTTCCTAAATGGCTATGGTAACTGAAAACGTGCAGGGTGAATGTATGTGAGGTAAAGTGTTATAACTCTTGAAGTAGACCAACGAAACAGATGTGGGAGCGTTAAGGTTCAGTTTTCTTTTTAGGTTTAAATTTGGGGGCGTTTAGCGTTTGTGAGCTATTTTAGCGAAAACATTAGTTGGGTATGTTTGGATATGAAAAGTCTAAAAGACCCTAGAAAAATGAAATAAGTCAATGTTTAAGAAATTCATGAGAATGTTGAACTTTGTACTGTTGTCACAATGATGAACGTGAAGACACAAAACTGTACATCAGGGTAGGAATTTCATTAACTTGGGCGTCTGAGTGTTAGGCCTAGTTTATAGATGTTATTGAATTGTTTGTTTATGCAGCAAGGGATCTGGTTTGAGTGTATTCTGAAGTTACTATCAGGTTGAACAGATAGAAACCATTTAAATTGTTTCGGTGAAATACCCTAATGTTTTTCAGAGTTTAACTGCAAAGCAATAGAAATGGATTCATTATCTTTCAGCAAAACTGTTTTTTTTGAAATTCATAAAAAGACATTACATTGTATTAACATTTTCAGAGTGTTAGCATTTCATGAGAATGGTAAGCATAGTAGACCATATTGATTGTTGTGAGAATTCTCCTAAATAAGATGAGCCCCAGATCTGGAAAATTGTTACCAAAAGGGGAGGGAAGGATAGAATATAGGTGTCTAACAACCTATTTTGCACATCCAAATTTTTCCTCGTTGTGGTGAAATTAAGTATAAATATCAATTCAGAACGTTTTGTATCTGCTTTTGTGGAAGGATAAAAGGACAGCAACCACAACGGATACCTACTGTGCACATTGATAACATATGACCTTTTAAATTCTAGAGATTTTTATCATTGTCACACTTCAAGTCCTATCCTGTCTTCTCTGGTAATAGTATACTGTGATCCCAAAAGATTTTATATCTTGAAACATTCCAGAGGGAATATGTTTTAGCATAAATTTGTAGGTTGACTTTAAAATAGACTTTAAACATGCCCTTTTAATGTACTTTTATTTTTACTTTTCTGTTTGTAATTGTTCTTATTGAAGCATTGTGTGCTTTAGACCACGTAGTACAACTTTTTTTTTTTTTAATGACTGAAGACTTGAATCTTGCCTGGCTTCCTTCAGGTACTCTACTAAAGGTTTTTGGGCAAAGCACTATAAACAGAAGAAAAGAGTTGAAATTTTTGTTAAGTATTTGATCCCAGGTGTTTAGGCTGTGACTATTTCAGTTCTATGTAGGATATTGGCTTCACATGGCGAGCAATTTTCTTGGGCTGTTAGATGTCAGAAGTAAGTATTAAGAGTTAGCATTGTGCTGGTAGGATGTCTGGGTTGGAATCAGATCCAGATTCTAGTTGTAGCTTTGTGACTTTGGGCAAGACTTAATTTCCCTGTGTTGTCATAAATGAAGATGTTGGATTAGATTGCCCTTCTAAGCTTTAAGTTTTGTGACTTTTGTAAATTTATGATGTTATCACTGGGTATCAGGGATAGGTTATTTGCCTAAGTGCAGAGAGGTTTTTTCCTTCTAAATTTATACGCATAAGTTGAATATGAAGCGTAATTGAATCAAGAGTGTAAAAACATTTTACTAATGGTTTTTGCAGTCAAAGTTTTAAAATCTTGGTCTTCATTTCCAGATATCATCTCTTTTGATCACTGTTCCTGATTGTGGCTTTGTCCAAGCATTAAATTGTGTGCCTTTTGTTCCTTGAAGAAAGAGGTATGGTAAAGATTAAAGTACTGCAGTACATAGTCTATTAAGTAGTAAGTTAATACATTTTAGTATTGGACAAAATAAAATAGTTATGTGTATGTGAGTTTTCATAAGTTATACTTTTATTTTTCGCCTAAATAAAATAAAATACTTACACATGGGTTCATTCTTCATGTAAGCAAAAAAAGTAGTTTTTGGTTTCATAATTTTAATTTAACATTTCATTAGAGATCTAAAGATGATTTTAACTGTATCATCTTTCTAAATATAAGGATGGCATTAAGGGCTTCTGAGTAATGAATGATAGAAATAAGTATGGTAGGAAGATGTTTTGAAGCTGTACAAATGGTCAGAAGAGTGTTTGTGTTTTGCTCTAGTAAGTGCAAAGTAATGCACCTAAACAAAAATTGTCTAATATGTATTTATATTATGATTAATGGCATCTATATTGTGAATCAGAAAAGGGACTTGGGAATCACTGTAAAGTTATGACTGGTTTTCTGGAGACAATCATCTGAATATCCTGGTGTGGAAAAAAGACGGAAAAAAATCTGCCAACAAATCATGGTATTGTAAGGCAAGGTTTGCAAATTCAGTGGAAAATATTGTGCACTTCTGGAGAAATATGAAACACAAGTGTCTTGAAACACAAGTGTCTCTTGCTGTTTGTGTTGGATAGGTCCTGGGATACCAGAGTATCATATAACTCCCCTCACCAAAGGTAATAAGTATACCCATAAGTATAACCTTAAATTAGGAATAAGGTTATGTATGTAAGTACTGAAATAGCTGTAGTAAACAATACCAACTTTAATTATTACTTTGGTAATCATAAACATAATTCATAACCATAAACATAACCATGTTCTTCTGTGAACTTTACCAGCAGATGGCTTTTTTCCAGGGCCGTTTTTCACAAGGGAATGAATTTTTAATTTTATTAGAAGTTAATGTCTAACAGCTACAATGAGTAGAGAGCAACAAAGCTGAGTTGAAATATCAGGTTATCATTTATGTTCATTTACCTGCGTAATTTCTTCCTGTATAACATTTGTTTGACTTCTTACCGTATGAGATTCACACGGGTACCATGTTGTTCCCAAATAGAGAAAAGAAATGGTGAGTGCTAAGAGTTTTCTTTACTATGTTTGATCTAAACTACTCAGAAAAAGTAATGTGATGAAGAATGAAAGCTTCAAATATAATGAAGTAAACAAGAGGCTGCTATTTGATGACTGACCAGAATCATGTGGATTATTCCATCTTGAAAAGTTGTGAGCAAAGTCCAACTAAAATTTTAAAATCGTGATTGGTATGACTGCGTGAAACAAGTGTCAGAATATTAGAATGAAGATGCACGGCTTGAAGCTTAGGAAAATTAAGTGGGTTTCACATGGGTCTCATTCCAAGAAGTGGTAATCGCTGAAAGCAAATATTGGCTTTATAGAAAGTAAATAATTTCAAAATGTAGTAAAATCATCACCAATTCCTAATTAAAATTGGGTTGTTGGAGGTTGTGGCTGGTATAGGGTGTGTACGAGTGTGTAGTGTTTGCTAACTCAGTATCTCTTTGTTTGGGGAACATCCCTTCCCTGTTATGAGTGGTTGGTGGGCTATCAGTCAGTCTTATAGTCTTATAACTCAAGTCTAGTCATCCCTATTACAACAATGATTGCCTGTTACTCAAGCAGAGCCAATCAAAATCCTTTGAAATTGATGTATGCATGCTAGGAGGAAGATACTCTCTTTTATCAAAAGTTGTTAATCTGGGAGGATGCTAGTGACCTATTTTCTTGGATGTGTGAGAATCCCATCTAAAGTAAGAGAAAGTGAAGCCACATAGAGATGGGAAATGGATGAATACGGAGTGTCAGTTTCAGTCCCACGGACCATGGTATGAGGTATCTATGGTTTTCTTTCGATTCTGTCAGCTACCCTTATGTCCTTCCCAGTCCGTTGGCCCAAAATTCTGTATATAAATTAGTTTGAATTAGATTGCAGCAGAAAATGTGCTGGTGAATATATGGCCTTATGAATTTAAGATCTCTAACTTCAAGTTGATCGTTCACATCTGTCTGCAATTTGCCATTTTCCTCCACCTTATAAAAGATGCCCTTTATTTATTCACCATTCATGCATGCATTTAGTTCTTCCTTCATTAAACCTACACATATTTATTGAGTGTCTAGGATGTACAAGTATGTGCAGCTGCCTGGTGAGTCAAGGAGTACACATTCCAGGCTGCGTGGATGGTGGACTTTCTGTACTATAGCATGTTTTTATATATTTAGGTTACACAGATCAACAAGCATGTGTTGAGAATAATCAGTACTAAGCTTAGCATTTTAGTAGTATGTAAGAATAAGAGGAACTGTTTACCTTCATAGTACTTATAGTTGAGTTAAGGAATCCAGTTTAATGTACATGAAAGACAACACAAATAGATAAAACAGATAATGACTGCACAATTGTATAGATTTCAAGTCTGGGTTCTGATAGGATGGAAATTAGTAAGGGCTGGTTCTGTCCTGGAAGGTTTCTTCATGGAGATACAACTTCAAATGGGTTTTGACTTATGAATCAGATTTGATAGGCACAGAGAATAATTAAAGAATGGATGGAGTTGAAAATGATTAAAGGCTAATCTAAAATGACGGGGAGATTGATTTGACTAACAATTTGTATTTTGGGGGAATAAGAACTAGTGGGAAATAAGGTGGCTATTTTAACTAAATCCATGTATGAGACATTTGGAAAACCAAGCAGAAATTTTGCTTCTTTCTTCTAGGATGGAGGTTTCTTTGACTTGAAATGTTTATATTTCAGTGTGATGCCATTTTTGTGATGCTGAGATCCAAATTAAGTGTAATTAAGTTGTATAAATTTATTTGTTGTGGAAAAGATCTCGTTGCTATATCCATCTTCCTTAGAAATTTTAGAAAAATAGTAATTAACCTGCAATGCTGTTCTATGTTATATATATATAATTAGTTTATTTCTTCCTACCTCCCCCTTTTTGAGAGATCCCTTAGTAACAGTGGCAAAACCATACCTCTTCCCTGGAGATAACAGCCAGCTAAAAACTAATATAGCAGTATTTATAAAAACATTTTAAAAGAGATAAGGAATGAAAGTAATGTTTGATTGCTCAGAATATTCATTTTGAGCTCCAGATACTAGGAATGATGTATAGGTTAATGTTGTGTTATTCTTTCATAAAATAGTAGTTGTGTCCTAGGTCTTTGCTTACCTTCTTTCTTCATAACCAGTTATCTGATCCTCAACTCAGAGAGTTAATAGTTGGAGTATTCCAATATACCAAGCTTGGCAAACTTTGGTGTAAATGGCCAGATAGTATATATAGGCTTTGTGGGCCATGTGGTTTCTGCTGCACCTATCAGCTGTTGTTTTAACATGAAAGCAGCCCTAGATAATATGTAAATGAATGAATGTGGCTATGTTCCAATGAAACTTAATTTACAAAAAATAGGCAGCAGGCCAGATTTGGTCCACTGGCTGTTGGCTGTAGTTTGCCAATGCCTGTCATAGACTTATGAGGCATTTCATTCCACAACCTCTCATGATCATATCTGCCTGCCTGCTAAGGTCTTCATTCTCCTCTCTAATAACTGTAGATGAATTATCTTTGTTCTTTTCTAAGTTCAACTCTTCCACTTGTTCGCTAGATCCCATCCCTTCTCATCTACTGAAGGACATTGCTGCTGCCTTTTTTTCCCCCTTCTGTCTTCTATCATCAATTTTTCTTTTTTTTACTGGATCATTTTTGTAAGCATACAATCATACTGTAATTTCTGCCACCTTTAAAAAATAAAACAAAAAGCAACTCCACTTCAACTCTTCTGTCTCTTGGTCCTTTATAATAAAACTCCTTGAAAGAGTTGTCTGTACTACATCTCTACTACTTCTCTTCCCATTTTCTCTTAAATCCATGCTAGTCAGCCTTTCTCCTCTGTAACTTCACTGAAACTGTTCTAATCAGTGTCACTGGCGGTCTTGACATTGTCCAGTGGTCAGTTCTCAGTTCTCACCTTACTTGACAGAGTTGATCAATGCTTGATCCTGGAAACGCTTTCTTCACTTGCTTTCATGATACTCCTCTCCTGATTTACCTTCAGTCTCACTGGTCATTCTTTTCAGTCTCGTAAGCTGATTCTTTCCCATCTTTTACCTCTAAATGTAGTATCTTGAGGCTCAGGCCTTGCACTTGTCTCTTTGTTTACTTACTCCTTGGTGATTTCATTCAGTTCTATATACATACACACATATATATATACAAACAGTGACTCCCAAAATTTTATCTTACACCTAGACCTGTGAATTCTATATTCAGCTATACATTCCACATTTCCGCTTGGATGTTAACTAGGTATATCAAATTCTGCGTGGCTAAAACTGAACTCTTGATGTTCTTCTCAAATTTACTACTCCTATATAGTCTTTTCTATCTTAATAGTAAATGGCAACTCGTTTCTTCCAGTTTCTGAGGTCGTAACTTTGAGAGTTATCCTTGACATTGTCTCTTACTCTCATAGACCAAATTTAGTCTGTCAGCAAATCCCATAGGCTCTATCTTCACAGTATGTCCAGACTTTGACCATACCTCATTGTCTCCACCAGGCTGCCATCATCTCTTACCTGGATAATTGTCGTGTAACCTCCTCTCCTTGCTTCCAGTCTTACCTTGCTCCCAAATACTCTGTTCTTAACATAGCAGCCAAAAGGATCTCTTTAAAAAATAATTCAGTTCATGTTGCTTCTCTACCCAGAATGCGCCAGTAGCTTCCCGTCTCGTTCATAGTGAAACCACAGTCCTTAGAGTGTCCATCAGGCCTTGTTTCAGTCCTGTTACTTCTTTGACCTCATTTCCTATTGCTTTCCCTCAGGTGTCTTCTGTTCCAGTCATACTTACCTTCTTGCTGTTCCACAAATATTTTAGGTGCACTCCACACTCAGGGTGTTAGCACTTAACTATATCTTTTCTTGGAATGCTGCCTCCCTCAACTCCTTAAGATCTTGGCTCAAATAAGACTCTTTTAAGTGAGGTCTGCCTGAGTTCATATTAAAATTGCAACTCTCTGGTTCTGTCTCTCCTTCCCTACTTAATTTTTCTCCACAGCGCTTGTCACCTTTGAGTATATTATAGAATTTACTTCCTTTGTTTATTTAAATAACCAGTAGAGTGGTAGCTCCATGAAGGGAGGGATTTTCGTCTCTTTTGTTCACTGCATATTCCTAGTGCTTAGACCAAAGACTGGCACAGATTTGGTGCTAGCTACGAGCCCAGCACTATCCCAGATGCTGGTGATACAGCAAAGAAGGTGACAGATGTGGTCCTTATGCTTATGCAGCTTTTATTCCGGTGATAGAGACAGATATAAATTGGCAAATAAAATTTGCCAGAGAAAAAAGTGTTAGAGAAAAGAAATACAAGGGGCTAAAATAGAAAACATTTTTTTCTGTTTGAGGAGGGAATGGTTTGTCGGTTGGGAAAGGCCTTTCTGAGGTGGTGACATTTGAGCTGAGACCTAAAAGATGAGAAGGATCTAACCATTTGAAGAACGGGAGAAAGAACATTTCAAGCAGAGAACAGCAGGTGCAAAGGCCTGAGATAGAAAAGATAGGAAAGGAGTATTTGAGGAGCCGAGAGACTATCTCTGTTAGCTTGCTGGAGTGTGTTTACAGATGGGGAGAGAGGTGTGAGATGAAGTTGGAGAGAGAGGTCCAGGACCAGACGTCACTCTTCCTTGCAGGCCTTGGCAGAGAGATTAAATTTTATTTCAAGTGCCTTGGGAAGCCACTAAGGAGTTTTAAACAGGGAACACTGTGATCTATTTTATATTAAGAAGATCACTTTTGCTCCTGTGTGGAGAATGGATTCAGAGGAGGGTGGTGGGGAAGAGGGAAGCGTGAATTCAGTTAGGAAGACTATTATTTTAATGCACATTGGAGATGACAGTGGACTAAGATGATGGTGGAGATGGAGAGAAGAATTCAAGATGTATTTTGGAGACAGAATTGATAGGAGTTGCTTATGGATTAATGTGGGGAGTAAGAGAAAAGGAAATCAAGAGTGATTCGTTAATTTCTGGGTTTAGTAACTGGATGGAGTGTGGTGCCATATATATACTAAGATGGGGAAGCCCGGGGAGTGAAATTTGTTTTCTATCCATAGACAGGTACTTTATAGAGCCAGAGAAAAATTGAACAATTTTTATTATTTTTGGAAGCTGAGGGGAAATGGGTTACATGTTGATACATGTTCTCCCAATCAAGTAGCAATAAATCTTTGATTCTCCCCTGCCCCCAGTGTGTTCCAACATCTTAAGTAAAATCTGCCCCTTCTCCTAACTCACTGTCTCAGCAAAGTGACACACAGAAGAAGAAAAGAGTGAGAGGTGAAAACAATCTTTCTCCTTCCCGCACGAAATTCACTGGTCTTTATTTCACTTTGGACAGATTACTTCTGATTTTTCTCCTGATTCCTATATATTAAAAATGTGATTTCTGACTCTGCATGTCTGTGTGTTTTAAATCATATTCCATTGCAGCAAAAAGTTGACGTGATCTGTAGCATTTGTTATAAAGTGATTTAATCTGAAATCATGGGAGGTCAGATATTTGAGTTGAAAATAAAAAAAATAAATGAGTTAAGAATGTGTTATGTCCCTGTCTACCCAGTCTTCTTGGTTGTTGTGAGGGGTAAATTAGAAATATGAAATAGAACTTGTCTTTAAGAAGCTTATAAATTATCTTGGGAGGTAAAATTTTAAAAAAGGAAATGATGTAAATATAAAACAGTTTGTAATAAAGTGGTGAGCAATGGCTGTGTTTTAAATGGATATTCAGGGAAGGGAGAGATTACTGTGTATTGCAGAAGGTTTCAGTGTCCCTGTAGTAGGTAAATTAGAAAGGAAATTTGAGCAGCGTTGAATTAAGATGGAGAGAAGGTGATGACAAGCCTGGTGAAAGGAAACAGTATGAACAAGGGTAAATAAAAGTGTCTGTGGTGGGGAGTGGAGAGCATCTTACATATTAGGCATTATATATGTGTAGATATAGTGAGTAGTCATAGTTTGAGAATAATAAGAAATAAGATTCATCTGAACCAGAAACTGCTTCTTTATTTTAAACTCCTTCATAATTGTATACCAGTGTCACCAGCCTTACCTGAATGGTATGTGGCTCATATGTACACTAACATTTTGAACGTTTCTAGATCTGTACTTAATTGCGTTTGCATACTTAACTCTTCAGTTCTCTTTTCTGTGTTAAGTTGCTCATTAGGCCACAATGATTTAAAGGGTGCTGGCTTGTATTATACATATAAATTCTACGAAATGTATTCTTTGCCTTGTTTAAATTATGATAGGCATTGGCCTCTCAGGTAAACTTTTTAAAAACTTAAAACAGCTACAAAAAAAGTAAGCCCAAAACATTTGTTTCAAGTCATGACAAAGTAATACAATAGTTATTTTGAGGGCACTAAAATAGGTTCTGCTTTGAAAATAAGAGGTTTAGGGTTTTTTTGTGTTCTGGATTCCGTTTAGGCAGAACCTTGTATTTTCAGTAAGCTCTTCCCTGCTGCATGCTGCTTTTGTTCTCTTTCCACTTATATATTCATATGATTATTTTGCATTCAATTATTTCTGCAGAAAAGATTTGATAACTCAAAGAATGTAATAGTTATAAATAATAATGACTAATTATGCTAGTTTTCCTATCAGCATAATGTGATAAGTTACAGAGTTATGTGCTACATCACAAATAGGCCTAAGCTAAAATCAGAGTCTTTTAGTTCTTTGTTTAATGTTTAAGCAGCTAGAATGTAGTGAGTAGCACATAGATTCCTCCTTTTTATACCATTTCACTGAAGCTAAAGACTGTAAAATGTCTTTGCTTTTTAATTGTAGAAGCAAACAAAACTCTAGGAATGGTACTTTTTGATTCACTGTGTGCAAGTCTTCCTTATCCTTGCCATTTTACTTTAGGAATTGTCTTTTTAAAATTTCTGTGGTACCTACTGCACAATTCCTAACCTGTGCTGACACTACCTATTCTCTGGTTCCTCACTTTTTTTTTTTTTTTTGCTAAGGGAGATTTGCTCTCAGCTAACATCTGTGCCAGTCTCCTATATTGTATGTGGGTTGCCGCCATCACAGCCTGCCTGATGAGTGGTGTAAATCCACAAACCCAGGCCACTGAAGCGGAGTGCACCAAACCTAACCACCATGCCATGGTGCCTGCCCCTCTCACTTTTTATTTGGATTGTCACTTAATCCTCTAATTTTCTCACTTCTATTTTTGCTCTCTTTCTCCAATATATCTTGTTTCTAGTACCATTCTAATAGTATTTCTAAAATACTGCTTTTATAACGTCTCTCTGCTCGTGAACTATCTATGGTTCCTGGTTACCTTTCATTTCAAGTTCAAATCTGTCCTCTATTGTCTGTTCTCACTTAACCTCCCCATTATATGTTCTCTCCTTGGTCTAGATCCTGCAGTGCCGTGGGAGAGAAATGCTTTTCTTCTGACATTTTTTCATTCTGTTTTTCTGGTCTAGGCGTTTGCACCTTTCTTGCACGTTTAAGTCCCACTACTCTTTAAAGGATCATCTACCTTTCTGTGAAGTAAACACAGTCAACATTGGTCTGTCAACTTAATGTCTTAAATAAGAGCCTTTGGTTACAAATAATAGAACTAGCTTAAGTTAGTTTAAGTTAGTGTAAGGTGCAAAGAGGGAATTATTTTAAGGATACAGGATTTCTTAGAATTCAAGGGCAGGAACATTTAGGCAGGCCTCGGTAAAGACTTGTGGCAGTGACATTGCCCCCTTGGTTTCAATCAGGGTACCTAGGAGAGCTGATGCTGGTCTCCCTTTTGTAGTTTTGGTTTGTTTGTTGTTTTTTGCTGTCATTCCTTTCAAAAATTAACCTGTTGTGAGTAGTTTGGAGGGTATCTTTCTATAGATTTGTCAATGTTTTTATGAACATATACTCTTAGGATCTTTCCTCCTGATATAAAAATGAGGATCTTTCCTCATAATTTAAAAATGTACTGCATGGCTTCATCTACAACTTCCTTTTTTAAAAACTAAAAAAAAATTCATGATATCTTTCTAAATCAATTCAATACGTATACCTCTTTCTTTATAATGTTTTCAAGTGGATGTTCCATAATTTACTTAATTGTTTTCCTATTCGTGGATATTTGAGTGATACTGATATATATATCTATATGTTGTGGTTTTATTTCTGTAGGATAGAGTGTTAAAAGTGAGATTTATGGGATATACTTAGAAAATGGAGGAAATTGGTTATTTTCAAGGAAAATATAAATTGCCAGAAGTGACTCAAGCAGTAGAAAACCTGACAGCCCAGAAACCATAGAAGAACTTGCAGGGGTTGTAAGGCCTAAAATCTAAAGCAGTAGCAGGCCTGTATGGTGCTGTTGGTGCAGTCTGTGTAGTTTTAAGGAGCAGGTAATTCTCATGTTTAGTGAACCCTTCTGGAGCAGATGAAATGGTGGAAAGTACTTTGATTCATTTTGCAAAGTCTCTGTGGTACCAGTACCAAAACTGTTAAAGATAGCATTGAAAAAGAAAATTCTAAATAAAATTGTCAGATTAAAATTAGCACTTTATTAAAGAATAATATACTTAACTAATGCGAAAATATTTCAATATTATACTTGCTATTCATTTCTTTATATAGTATATAGAAAATAATAGTGAAATTTAGATTGATGCTATAATTTTTACTATTTCTTTTTAACAATATACCAAGATCATGAAGCATATTGTTAGTTGTATAGCATTTATTTTCTATATAAAACACACAATTTGTAACTGCTTTCTGGTGGCACCAACTCCCTTTACTTACTTTTTAGGTAACCTCTTGGCTCACAGATGGATTGTTAAGTAAACGAAAAACCACTTCTCCTATAGCATGACTTTATAAAGCATGAGTGACATCTAATAGTGTAATTCTTCATCCTCTGAGTGTTATATTTGCCATTAATTTGTGACTCTTGTTACGGTCTTTTCTGCAGTGGTGTGATTGGGTACCTGTGTGTTGATATGAGGAGTGCAACGGTGAATGACACCTATTTTGTTTTGGTTTCTTCCCCACTTGTAGTGTCAACATTCATCAATTTTGTACTGGCATTAAGTTTACTATTTTAAGTTTGTTCAGGAGAAACTCCATTGGTTTACCACAGAAGTCACTTGCTTTGTTTGAGAATTTCATGATTTTCATGACTTCCTACTATTGTTTCTTTTTTTGAGGAAGATTAGCCCTGAGCTAACATCCGCTGCTAATCCTCTTTATGCTGAGAAAGGTTGGCCCTGAGCAAACATCTGTGCCCATCTTCCCCTATTTTGTATGTGGGACGCCTGCCCAGCATGGCTTGATAAGTGGTGTGTAGGTCCACTCCTGGGATCCAAACCAGTGAACCCCGGGCTGCTGAAGCAGAGTTTGTGAGCTTAACTGCTGTGCCACAGGCTGGCCCCCATACTACTTTTTGATAAAGTTTCGTAAGAGTATGGTCTAGAAGCAAAGAGATTGTCATTCTCATTAGGTCCAAAGGTAAGCTATTTGCTTGTGGTGTGATAAGGAAGTATTCCAGTATGGAGGCCATAGTGATCCAAGGACAACATTTTAAGGAACTCTGACCTGATGATAACCAGTAATCAGTATAAACGTTTTTATGTGCATAGTCTTGACTTGTTACTGTGAGTTTGTATAGGTCCATGTGTGTGTTTGTTTATCCATCCATCCATTCTCTAGCCATCTATTGATAGTTGAACAAATTAAATCCTAATATGTCTACTGCTTATTTTCTGTTTCTTTCACTTAATAAATCTTAGGTGTCTTCCTATTAATAAATGTCTGTTTACAATATTATTTTTAAAATTGAATAATATTCCATTAAGTTAAAAATACTATAATTTGTTTATTGGTGGACAATTAGTTATTTTTAATTGTGATTTTGTAAACAATACGACAGTGAACATCTCTGATTATTACCTTTAAAATATAATTCTAGAAGTGAATCAAAAGTTACGTATTTTCTCCCCAGGCACATGTGTATGTATATATATGTATATTTATGTTATAAATAATATAATAATATAAATTACTATCATATTTATAATAAATATATATTTTTTTCAAACTGTTCTTTATAATGGTTGTGCCAGCTTATATTTCCATCATTAGTATATCATAGTGCCTCTATTATTATAAAATGAAATTTTAAAAATGAAGGCATATAAAACACAAGTCCAAATTTTTATTGTTAGGTTTAACAGACATAAATGTAATTCTGTAAAATTGCTGTAATCATTTCTAAATGCTTACTCCCAGTTTCTGTATATATCTTATCACGGACTGGTGACAAATGGTTCATGGACCATGAGCAGACCATATTTTTAGTAGTACTGTTTTAACCTAGGAGCTAAGCTAGAAGGGGAAAATAGGGGCACGGGCTAGGGTTTGTATCTCATATGAATATGGTCATTCAATCCTCTTGCTTTTGCTGTGGTACCCGCTCTCTCAGTTGTGTCTGGTATCCCCTGTTTCAGAGATTCTGTTTACTTTCTGCAGAGCATAAACCTCGAGACTTCTGCTGTGATCAGGGAACAGCAGTTACCTACCATGATGGAGTGGAAGGCAATCTTAGCATCTAACCAAAACTCAAGCAGCTTTCTCCAAATTTCTGTTTTAGCTTCTTCTTCCCTTCTTCCCATTTCAGAGTTACTTGGTGCTGCCAGTTCCTAAACCCTTTGAAGATTCAGAGTGTAAAATGGGTTAGTCCTTAGCTTTCTCCACGTCTGCCTGCGATTGTTTTCTTGAGGCTGCAGGGTCATTTACTACTAATTTATCTGCTTTCCAGCATCTAGAATGTTGTTGCTATTATCACCTCTCCTGTTGCCCACTGTTGATTTTTCTTTAAGGGCTTCTCATATATTTGTCATGTTGCAAATGTTCCCCTTCTCCAGTCCTTTCTGCTTTCTTAGCTCTATTAACAAAAGGTTTACATTTATTTCTATTTTATAGATTTTATTGTTGACAGATATTTCTTCTAGATCCTGTTATTTCCTTTTATGAGTTTTTTCTGCTTGAAATTGGTTTTACTGAAGTATTTACTTTAAACTTCTTTCCAGAAAGAGTACATATGTAGTATGTTTTCTGAATCTTTGCATATCTAAAATTCTGTTTTTCCCTGGTATATGAGAGTTTTCCTGGCTATAGAATTCTTAGGTTCTTTTCCGTCAGAACTCTGTATCTGTTATTCCATTGTCTTCTAGCATGTAGAGTTGTGAGTAAAATGTCTGGTTAATAATGATGTCTGATTAAAGTCGGCATTGCTGGTGAAAAATTGAATACCTTTTTAGGTACTCTTCTTCCCTTTTTTGTGTGTGTGGCATTTCATTTTTATCTTGTAAACTAAAACATTTTACTTAGATAAGTTGTAGATATTGAGTTTTTTCTCCTCCCACTAGTAATCTTGCCAGGCGTTTGGGGAGCCTTTGATTTTGAAAATTTGAATCTTAAAAAAAAAGCCCTCAGTGTAGTCTTTTTCTCTTGTTTTCAAAATCGTTTCTCTCCCATCTACTTTGTTCTCTCTTTCATAGCAGTATGTTCTTGTTTTTTTCAGTGTATTATTTCAGAGATTACCAGTTGTTACTTTTCTTTTTCTTTTTAAGCTTTCTCCTTTTTCTGCACTAACTTTCATTGTAGTTACTGTTTTTCACTGCTGGATGGGAGAACAGGGGAGAGGTTTCTCTGAGTGTTCAGATTATTTTCCCTTTTTTGAGCTATTGCATCCAGTGATGTTTCTGCCCACTTATCTTTTTTGACGGCATTGGTAGTTGAGATGAATTCTTAGAGAATAAACCAAGATTTTCTCAGTTTTTTTAGTTAGAGGAGGGGAAAGTTAATGTAATTTTTTCTGGTAGCTCAGGATGATAATTTACTTAATATGGTGAAAGGACAGAATTCTTAAGCAGAAGAAGATAGCCATGGATATAGGAAGATGTAGCTTTGTTCAGAAATAATTTCTTTACATCTCTCCTGACAGCTGGTGCTAGCAACCCCCAACTCTGCCTGGCCTCTGGACCTGGCTCAAAGCTCGGGATTCGTTCTCGTCCTCACCATACCTCAGCCGGAGCCTTCTGTCACCCCAAAGGGCGCCACACAATCCTCGTCTCAAGTCTTCACTTTCTCCCCCAAGGTATGTTTAGGGGAGGGAGTGGGTGGAGTTATGTTGCTCACTTCCTTACCTAGGGCGTAGGATAGGTACTCCTTAAATGTTGGTTGAGTGAGTGTCCCCTAGTGGGCCTCCTCTTCAAAAGCGGTGTTGGCAGTCGGTCGGCATCTTTTTCACTCTTCTCTCTCTGGACCCTTTCCTACCAGACACCTTACAGTATGTGTATGGAATGTTTTTCTGGTTTCTAGCCATTTTGTAGGATTTTCTTTATTATATTTTTTTGGTTTGTTGTTTCAGAGGACAGTTGGGAGAGGGAGGAAATCAAATGGCTTAAGTTGCCACCTTGATGCAAGAAACTGTCTAGGTTACTTTAAAGGGTCAGTCATACTTTATACAGATAGTATTATTTCATCAATTATGTGCAATAATACTTGATGAGATGTTCATCAAGTCTTATGAGGTAATAATACAGATATAGAAAGCAGTAGTTTAAGAAAGAAATTTAAAATCTATAATCCTTGTTGGTGGGCTAGAGATTAGACTATAGTGAAAAGAGCATTAGCTCATAGGCTGTAAGATTAAAATTATAATAAAATCTCTCTTTCCTTTTTAAATTGTATCTGAGATGTTCACACCATGCAATACATTTTTTTCTCATAGGTGGCAACCCTAGTGTCATTTGCTACCAGGTTTCATCTTTGATTGCTTCCACAGACTACAGGTTGAACATAGTTGAAGACAAAATAGATTCTCCAAACTTAAAATTTGTGGGCAAATAACAAACCCACCTGAAATACACAAACTCCCCTGATGCTGTATTGTATATGCCATGCATTGAATATAAAAAAATTGACATTCAGCATTAATTATTTAGCAGGTATCAAACTTAAGTAAAAGCTAAGTGGATTTCTTAATAAGGTGGTCCCTTGTATCATCATTGTTTTGCCTGTGAGGAAAGGACATGCACTTTAATGGCTGAACTTTGTGGCATCTGTTTTGGCTGCCATGCATCCTACTTAATTATTTTCTATTCCTTATGTACTAGAAGGGCAAGGTTGCTGGATGGTCAGCTCTGAATAAGCAATGTATTAATGTATATGTCCTGCCGCCTCCTTTAGATTGTAAGCTGCAGTAGGGTAAGGACCATGTTTTTGAATCTCTCCCTAGTGCCCGTCAAAATGCCTCAAATTCATAGTAGGTATTTATTAGTAAATGTTAGTTGATTATTTAAAATCATATTTTTATACTGGCTCTCAGACTTTGGGATATATGTTTTCTTGTAAGAAAAGTTTTCAATTGTGTAGATATTTTGAAATGGAAATGATATTTAGAAATATCAAAATCTTAATTTTTTAGCATTATGTATATTTTTTAGGACTCATGTAACATTACTGTAAGAAGCAGTTTACCTTTTGTAATGAAACCTATGACACAGTCTTCTCTTAATTATATGTAGTAATAGAAAAGCTTGGGTCTGGATAATCCAGAATGACCATAGTATGTTATTCTGGCAAGGGGAGAAGATCCATTACTAGATGTGCTTAAAAAGTTTCACATGTTTGATCCCTACCCTCAGATTTTGGTGTGGTGAAAGCTCCATAGCTGATTATAATGCTTGTCACCGTCGAGAGTGTGACACTCTGTAGAGAATCTCTTGGTGTGGAGTATCCACCAGGTTCCATTGAACTTTTTTCTAGCCATTTATTATTTTTCTTGCTTTTAAGAAAAAGTTTTTACATTTAGCTTTGAATAATATAGTAAAAAATTTAAAGTAAAAATTTTAATATTTTACTGTATTAGGCGTAGTATGTTAAAAAATTCGGTAAACTGGTACCCTTCTAATGAATACATTATCAGTTTAGTATATTTAAATATTCAATATTTGAAGAATATTGGAAAAATGCATTTTTTAGACTCAACCAAAAGTGTTAAGCTTGAGAAATATTAAAAGGACCTCTTAATATGTAAAGTAATTTAATTTTTAATTATTTTCCCTCAGCAAAGGATTTCTAAAACAGTGAAATTTCTAGTTATTACTTAGATTAATTGAAATTGAAAGCTGAGACCTTTGGGTAGACATTATGGATGAAGCTTAATGTGATTTACACTTTAGTATCTTTTGCTTATGTAATTTTATCTGTTGTTCATATACATATTAAAGACCACGGAAGTAAGAAAATGTAATTCTTCTAATATACAGTTTGACATTTTTACTACTGAACCTTCACTACTCAGATTCCAATCTCAGCAGTATATTATCATATCTTATTACTTTACTGTTTTTATTCCTCTGCAGTTTGAATCATAATGTCTCATACATGGTAATCACATGCAGTAATGATGGTAGCTACAATTCATATAGCGCTTTACAGGTTACCGTTACATATTTTCTCATTTAATCTTCACAACAACCCTATGGAAGAGGCAGAGGAAGTACTAATTTTTTTCTTTTTCCATTTTATAGATGAAGCAACTAAGACACACAGATTGAGACTTGTCTAGAGTAACATAAACCAGTAAGTGTTTGAATTAATAGAGGCAGATAGTAATGGGTACTTTCTAATCTACCAAGGGCTTTCCTTGCTGCTGTTTGCCTGAGTTCTAGGGACAAAAAGCAAAATAGCCAAAATGGTAGGGAACCAGAAAGGTAGTAGGTAGACTTTGAGAGTACCCCAGGGAAATGTACTTTTCCTTTTAATTTCTTCTTTGTGTGTGTATGTGTTTTTTTTTTTACCAGTTAGTAATGATAACTTGAGAGAGCAGATATTTTTGTTATTGTTAGGTGAATGAAATTTTATTTTAAACACAAGTTATTCCTAAGGCACTAAGGAAGGAGAAAATCTGGAGAGAAGTCTATTGAAATTCTCACAAGATAATAGCTATAAGGTCAGCTGAGCAAGTGAGAAAGTTAATGGTACATGTTTGTAATTGGAACCACATGTATGTAATTGGAACTTAAGTTTTTAGGAGTCTCCTGTTAAGATTTTTAAAATCTTGTTTTAAAACTGTAGTATCGACTTAATATAAAAATCTTAGAGCTTAAGGGTGCTTATCCAATTGTGGTTTTCTTTAGATGAGGAAACTGAGGGGCAGAGAGGTTGAAGCTTGCCCTGTGTCACAGAGCAGAGCTGGAGGTAGAGCTTCTCTTTCCTGACTTCCAGATTAGTATTATTTCTACTTTTAGCTAGTACTTCTTGGTAAGCTGTTCTTAAAATACGAAGTAAAAAATCTTTTATTTGTGTGTTTGATCAACATTCCTACTTTGTCTCAAAATGAACTGAAAAATGTGGAATTTTCTGATACTTTTGTGATGAAAATTTCAATTCTTTGGTTTTAGGTGAGTTAATGTGGGAAAAATCCTGGTATTTTGAAGATGTCTCGGCACAGTATTGTTTCCTGTTTAAATTACAAGTAACTTCAAGAGTTTTCAGAAAAAAAGAAATTGGGATTTTTTTTTTGTTAAATCATGCCATCTGAACAGAAACAGTTACTTTTTGATGAAAAACAAACTACTTTACAAAAAGATTATAATGTGAAAAATGAAATAATTGATACTATCAGATCAGTACTTAAACCAAAAATTTCAGAAAATAGTTTTCATTATGAGCTAAAAAATGTGAAAATTGTTTTGCCGAAGATAAGTATTCCAGATGAAGTCCTATTGAAACATGAAGTTGACAAATACAGGAAATTATTTCAGTGTAAATCACAGACTGCAAGGAAATCTATCAGTATAAAGACTGTGAGCTGTGTAGAGGAATGTCTGTTGCTCCATAAGTCTGAGAGAGTTGAAGAAGAGGGTGTAAAAATGTCTGCAAAAATACTCAATTTCAACTGTTTAAAATGCCGAGATAGCACTCGATATAGCCCAAACGATTTGCAGAAACACTTTCAAATGTGGCACCATGGTGAATTACCTTCATATCCTTGTGAAATGTGCAGTTTTTCAGCAAATGACTTCCAGGTATTTAAACAACACAGACGAACTCATAGAAGCACTTTAGTAAAATGTGACATTTGTAACAATGAGAGTGTATATACTTTATTAGACTTGACAAAACATTTTTCATCCACGCATTGTGTAAATGGTAATTTTCAATGTGAAAAGTGCAAATTCTCCACCCAGGATGTTGGCACATTTGTTCAGCACATTCATAGACATAATGAAATCCATTATAAATGTGGTAAATGCCATCATGTGTGTTTCACCAAAGGAGAGCTTCAGAAGCACCTTCACATTCATTCTGGTACATTTCCCTTCACTTGTCAATATTGTAGCTATGGTGCCACCAGAAGAGAGCACCTTGTAAGACATGTTATAACTTTGCACAAAGAACATTTATATGCGAAAGAAAAACTGGAAAAAGACAAATATGAAAAAAGGATGGCAAAGACTTCAGCAGGACTTAAGTTAATACTGAAAAGATACAAAATAGGTGCATCAAGGAAGACATTCTGGAAACGTAAGAAAATCAACAATGGAAGTGACAGAAGTATAGAAAAAAACACTCAAGTGCTTAAAAAAGTGAACAAAACACAGGCTAAATCTGAAGACCAGAGCCATCTTGTTCAAGAACATTTAAATGAAGAAAAGGATGAACGACTGCACTGTGAGAATAGTGATAAGCCTGCTGAGTCAGAGTCAGAAAAGCCAGTTCTTCTGTCCACTGGGCAATGTAATAGAGCTGAAGAGGGGTCAAATTCTACTTCAGGTGTCCTGAAGACTGCTGTACAAGGACCTCCATTGTTAATGGTGAAAAATAATAAAATAACAATTCCTGCTAACTACAGTGCTAAGTTTATGGGCTTCAAGATGGTGGATGGAAGACAGCATATTGTAATAAAATTGTTGCCTATCAATAAACAGAATTTATATTCACCAGGCTCACAGTCAGATGCTGCAAAGGACAGTACTGCTAATTTGCAGCCGCAGACTTTGGACACCACTGGATTTTTAACAGGAATAACAACTGAGTTAAGTGACACAGTTTACATGAAAGCAACTCCTCCATTTTCATGTTCATCTCCTGTACTTTCGGGGAAAGTAACTTCAGAAAGAGAAATGGCTTTGTTCTCTCAAACAAGTAATATGCTTCAAACAATGGATGATGAAAAAAATGTATCGTCTTTGCCAACAACATCAGAATTGGTTACAGCATCAGTGAATTTGGCCACAAAAGTTGAAACAAGAGATAATGTTGACTTGTGGGGAAGTCATATTACTCAGAGTCACCCTGAGGTGTCAGATACTGCCATTAAAAGTCCAGATAAAGTCAACCATACTACCAGACCAAGTGCATACAACAGTGGAGATATGCATAACTATTGCATTAATTATGTCAACTCTGAGTTACCTGTTGAACCTTCCAACCAAGGATCATTGCCTTTTCATAATTACTCAAAAGTGAATAATTCTAATAAACGCCGTAGGCTTTCAGGAACAGCAGTGTTTGAAAACCCTCACAGAGAATCTTCATCAAGCAAGACACTTGTTCAACAACCAATAAGTGAATCAGTTTTATCACTAGTAAGGAAGGAGAGTTCAAATCCAGATAGCCTATTAGCATCTATTAGCCTTTTAAATACTAAAGATGGAACTTTAAAAACACAAGCTGAAATTGAAGAGCAGTGTGTTTTAGAGAAAGGACAAAACATCGATGGGCAGAGCCTATACACTAATGAAAATCAAAATTTTGAGAACATGACTGAAAAATCTAAATGGAATGACTTTTCTAATGATGAGTCACCAATGATGCCTAGAATCACATCTGTTTTCTCTCTCCAGAGCGAACAGGCATCAGAATTTTTGCCTCCTGAAATAAACCAGTTACTTCAAGATGTATTAAAAGCAAAATCTGATGTAAAAGAAGACTCTAGTAACACGCCAAATAAAGGCCTGCCACTTCATTGTGACCAGTCATTTCAGAAACATGAGGGAGAAGACAAAATAGTTGAATCTTCAAAAGACTTTAAAGTACAAGGCATCTTGCCAATTCCACCTGGTAGTGTGGGGATTAATGTGCCTACAAATGATCTGAATTTCAAATGTATTGGAAAAGAAAAACAAATGCTGTCAGTGTCACAAGATGTGAGAGATTCGGAGAAGACACCTAGAATTTCCAGTATTGGCACATTACTTAAGACCCAGTCAGATGCAATAATAACACAGCAGCTTGTAAAAGACAAACTACGAGCCACTACACAAAATTTAGGTTCTTTGTATATGCAAAGTCCACTTGTAAATTCAGAACCAAAAAAAGCTATATTAGTTCAGACTCCAAAAGGCATTTTTGTACCATTGCACATTGCTAACAAGCCTGGATTACACGTTGTTTCAGGAAGACCACTTCCATTAGTTAATACACAAGGCATGCCTGCTTCTCTTCTCTTAAACAAGAAACCTGGGATGATTTTAACATTTAATAATGGGAAATTTGAAGGTGTTTCCACTGTCAAAACTGAGAGTGCTCAAGCTTGTGGAACTACAGCTAAGGAACCTTGCAGAACACCTTTTTTGAAAGTAGAACCAAACAATAATTGTCTGACACCTGCACTTTGTTCCAGCATTGGCAGTTGTTTGAGTATGAAAAGTACCTCAGAAAATACCTTACCATTAAAAGGCCCTTACATTATTAAAACATCAGCAAGTTCTTCAGTGAAAGCTGTTCCTACTCCTAATATATCTGAGCAGCAGGGCGCTAAGTTGAATATCTTGGATTCAGTAAGACAGCAGAATGAGATTTTTCCAAAACCACCTCTTTATACCCTCTTGCCTGATGGCAAACAACCTGTTTTTTTAAAGTGTGTGATGCCAAATAAGACTGAGCTGCTTAAGTCTAAATTAGTCCAAAATAGTACTTATTATCAAAATATACAGCCAAAGAAACCTGAAGGAACACCACAAAAAATATTGCTGAAAATTTTTAATCCTGTTTTAAATGTGACTGCTGCTAATAATCTGTCAGTAAGCAATTCTGCAGCCTCATTGCAGAAAGACAATGTACCATCTAATCAGACTACAGGAGAGCAGAAAGAGCCAGAATCTTCTAGAGATGCCTTACCCTTCTTACTAGATGATATGATGCCAGCAAATGAAATTGTGATAACTTCTACTGCAACATGCCCAGAATCCTCTGAGGAACCAATATGTATCACTGACCATTCAGAGGCCAGGGTGTTAAGGTGTAAAACAAATTGTACAATTGAGAGAAGCTTCAATAAAAAAAAGACTTCCAAAAAAAATTTTTCAAGAATAAAAACTCGTGTAAGAAGTAAAGATTCTGAAACTGCCTTTGTATCTAGAAACAGAAACTGTAAACGAAAGTGTAGAGGTAGTTACCAAGAACCTCCAAGAAAAAAAGCAACATTACATAGAAAGTGTAAAGAAAAGACTAAACCTGAAGATGTCCACGAGTCGTTTGATTTTAGCAGACCTAGGCTTTCAAAAGATTCAGTGAGAACTTTGCGGCTTTTCCCCTTTAGTTCCAAGCAGCTTGTGAAATGTCCTAGGAGAAACCAACCGGTTGTAGTTTTGAATCATCCTGATGCAGATGCACCAGAAGTTGTAAATGTAATGAAAACTATTGCTAAATTTAATGGACGAGTACTTAAGGTTTCATTGTCAAAAAGAACTATCGATGCTTTACTGAAACCAGTTTGTTGTAACCCTTCCAAAACAACTTACGATGATTTTTCCAAGAGGCACAAAACTTTCAAACCTGTTAGTTCTGTGAAAGAAAGATTTGTGCTAAAATTAACGCTTAAAAAGACAAGCAAAAACAATTATCAGATTGTGAAAACTACCTCTGAAAATGTTCTGAAGGCTAAATTTAACTGTTGGTTTTGTGGTAGAGTATTTGACAATCAGGATGCTTGGGCTGGTCATGGGCAGAGACATTTAATGGAAGCTACTCGTGATTGGAATACGTTAGAATAATTAAATGTGATTACCAAGGAAAAGAAAAGTGTAATTATCTTAGAAGGAAACAGTGGGTTGAATTACTTTAATGCAGACATTTTCTACTTCAATATAGAACCTGAAATTAAACAGTAAAAGTGGGCTCTTATTTCCACAGGAGAGCAAAAGGTTTATGTGTAGTATTTGAAAATGCTATTACTTCACACATAAGTTTTGAAAGAAACTAATCACAGCACAGATGTACCTTGATTTAATTTTTAAAAATGTGTTCTTGGGAAGTTAGGGCTAAAGAAAATTTTGATAAAACAGTTTTCCCAATTTAGTTCTTTAGTGACTCTTAGAGGGTAACGGCTGACAGCCTCATTCCCTCTCTTCCACCAGCCTTATGAATCTGATAAATACAGCTCCTCTGAAGCTGGAGAGCCCTTTCACCATGGAACTGAAGGAGTTTCTCATCATTGGTGAAGATATGCTAAGAGAGCTTGGGTAAAGAACTTACTCTACAGCTGCAAAATATAGTTCTATTGAAGGGTATTAGGCTCCTCTGAGAGTGCATTTAACTCACTACATTTACACCTCATATGATGCTTGAAAAGAGTTTTTGACAAAAACATCTTTTTTCCTCATAAGCTGTGTCCCTTGTCAGAGATTGAAACACTCTGCAATGCAATTTTCTTTTTCTAAATGGCTATGTCAAGCACTGCAGTAGATGGGCAGCCTTGAGAGAAGAATTAAACTCTCCATCTAGTTTGAAGTTCAACTAAAGAACTTGGAACATTTTTCTGAATTTAATTATAGTCTCTAGTGATCCCCTTGCACAGAACTATGCTTATTTGATTTTAATTGTTTGTCCCCCATAAAGGCAAATTTTTTCTTGGTTGCCATCCCTTTACAAAGAGTGGAACATAGAAGCACTTCCAAGGGAATGAGTTTTCTGAAAATTAAAAATTATTCTGGAGAAACAATATTTTGAAGCAAGATGAGCAAAGCAAATCAAATTTTTGTCTGTGTTTAATTACTATTAGTGTCTGAACATGTCCACATTGGGACAAACTTTTTTTTTTTTTTGATGAGGAAAATTCAGCCTGAGCTAACATAACATTGACAGTCTTCCTCTTCTTTGTTTGAGGAAGATTAGCCCTGAGCTGACATCTGCGCCAATCTGCCTCTATTTTGTTTGTGGGATGCCTCCACAGCATGGCTGATGAGTGGAGTAGGTCCACACGTGGGATCTGAACCCATGAACCTGGGCTGCCAAAGTGGAGCATGTGGAACGGTAACCACTCAGCCAGGAGGCCGGCCCCTGGGACAAGCCATTTTTGTTAGCAGATTTTCATTATGACTGACAACCCAAAGCAGATTACTTACTGATTGTTGGCAGTTGAAAATGCAGGAGCATTAATAGTGAACTCAGTGGCAGTGCATAAAACTTCAGGACAAATTCCTAAGGGACATGCCCAACAGGTAGAGTTTTAAAATGGATTATTTTCATGACAACAGAATCATCGATTTAAACTTTTCACCTTGTAAGTTTGGATCAAATTTTGTTGGATCATTGGATAATGGAGTTCTTTTATTACAAAATTACATACTATATAATTTTTGTTACATTGTTACTACAAGTGTTATGACATTTTCATTGATTGAAAACTTCAGGGCTTCTTTTCTGTATATAACAAAGAATTTAAACCTGTACATATTTTTGTACCTTTCAGTTTGTTATGTAAATTTTGCACAGAAAGTTTTTGACATAAAAAGTTTATTTTTTTTTCAATTTAGTTCTGTGCATGCACTAATAAAACTGATTGTTTAATTTAAAAGGAATATATAAGACTTTACCCATGTTATTTTCTTGGTTTTTATTTCAGATGTAGATTTCTTTTTGGGTAAATTCATTTTTCAGGGATTGAACACTATTGTTAGCAAGTGCCTAAAAGATGTGAAACAGTTTACATATGTCCACTGTAACAGTAGGTCCCCAGTGGGCCCACTCCCCCAGTAGTTGTATTTTAAAGAAAGCCATACACAGATGCTTCAGGCTATCTGGCTATGCACACTATACATGTACTGTTTTGTGTAGTTTGTCTACTTTGTTAGTGAAGTATTTTTTGTATAAAACCTGTTACTATTGTGTTTCTTGAATTGAGCCTAAGAATGGAGTTGATTGAAAATACACAGTATATATTAATGATGTATATGGTGTTTAAAGAATGGTAAGCATTGTTAATTTCTGTAATGTATGTTTTCTTCAAATTAAATTTGTCTTAAGTTTGTGTTCACATAATTTTTTTAGTGTGCAAAAAACAAACAGGAATTTTGTTTCAATGGGAAGTATTTACATTACAAAGATTTTTCTTATGCTAGTGAACTATGCAAAATAAAGTATGGAATTTCTTTTCCCAAAATCATAGGTGAAATTTTGTTTGAGAAGGGTAGCATTTACTGTGATTTTACTGTGGTTGTCCTGGTGAGGAAAGCCATAGAGAGGCTTACGCTCTTCAGTACCCTAACAGCAGTAAAACTGAAATGCTCTGTTCTGGATAGATGTGTTATGCATCATCTTCTGTGAACAGAGAAGAGAGAGAAGAAACTATCTTGCTAATGTTTGCAGCACTATAAAAATACATTTCAGGGCTGGCCCAGTTGTGCAGTGGTTAAGTTCGCACATTCCGCTTCTTGGTGGCCTGGAGTTTGCTGATTTGGATCCCGGGTGTGGACATGGCACCACTTGGCAAAAAGCTGTGCTGTGGTAGGTGTCGCCACGTATAAAATAGAGGAAGATTGGCAGTAGTTAGCTCAGGGCTAATCTTCCTCAAAAAAAAAAAAATTCAGAATAGCCATAATAGTAAAAAAAAAAAATCTAATGTTGAGCCAGCCCTGATGGCCTAGTGGTTAAAGTTCGGCACTCTCACCACTTTGGCGGCCTGGGTTTGTTTCCTGGTTGTGGAACCACACCACCTATCTGTCAGTTGCCATTCTGTGGTGGTGGCTCACATAGAACACCTAGAGGCACTTACAGCTAGGATGTACAACCATACACTGATTGTATGAAAAAAAAAGAGGAGGATTGGCAACAGATGTTAGCTTAGGGTGACTCTTTCCCTACCCCCCCCCCAAAAAAACCTATATCTAATGTTGATATATACTTTTTGCCTTAAAGTTTTAAAAGCCATTTAAAAGAATTTCATGCCCCATTTCTTATTTTGTTAACTTTGGCTATTCTGAAAGAGACAGACCTGGTTGGAGCTTTTTTATTGCCAAAGCAGCAAATCCGAAAATGAAACCTTCTATCCTTCCTTTCCTCGTGGCTGAAACAGAGCTAAAAATGGCTTTCCAAAATAGGATATTTAGTAGTTTGAGGTTCTTATTACAACTGGAAGAGTTAGTTTCATTTTTGCAATCCAACTTCTGGGTCAGGAATTTGTTTCAGTTTGTCCTGTTTGTCAATCTCCATTGAAATGGGCTTCACTATTTGGCATTCACTTAAAAGAAAAAGTTTAATTTTCAGAGTTTACCTTTCTGTTTGGCTGAGCACTCAGTATCACAGGTTGAAATGTAATTGTTTTTTAATAAAAAATTTTGTTTTTGTTAAGAGACCAGTGAGGTTTCTCAGTAAAAGGTCAGATAACTTATGCTTTGTAGGCCATTTAGTGTGTTGTAAATACTTAACTCTGTCGTAATGCAGAAGCAGCTGTAGACAATACAGAAATGAAAGAGTATGCCCGTGTTTTTAATAACACTTAATTAAAAAAATAGGCAGTGGGCCAAATTTGATCCATCAAATAGTTTACCAACTCTTGCTGTCTCTCAAAGATTTGCTCTTAAGGTAAGATTTTTATTAAAACAGAAATTTGATAGTTTTTTGTGAGGTACACCAGCTATATAAGTTACAAAGCATAAAAACTAAAATATATGTATATAAAGTTATCAATGTTGATGTGTTTGTTTAAAAGTGAAGAGAATGTAATGAAAATGATTAGTGGATAAAGTAGATAGCTCAGGTATGTGCTAAGGGCACTGCAACTGTGGAGGGATTAAAAATTAGATCAAACAGAATTGCTGTGAGAATTTATGTCCAGGTTAGATGAGAAATAGATACCAGTTCTTTTAGTGATTTGAAATAGTTGTTAAAAAAAAGTAATAGAAAATCTTGGGATGGGGAGAATGGAGATGAACTGAAAACAGAATATTGTATTAATTCCATATAGCTGGCTCCTGATTTTTTATTTTTTAAGTGATTCCTTTTCACCATTGACATCTGCTTACTTAAATTGGGCTGTGTCCCATTCAAGATGGGTTTTGGCTCTGTTTCTTGTGCCTTAGCGGTCTGTTAGGATCTTTGTTTTCAGCAAAGTGCCTTGACTCCACTGGGGATCTCATCTGGTGAAACTTGCTGGGGGAATTTTCACGGCATTATTTGTTGCTAGTTAGGAGTGTGGCATTAGCAGAAAAATTTCCCTATAATGGAGAGTTGAAATAGGATCAGCTTGGTTGATTTGGGTGTTCATTGATTTAAGTATGCTTTCCTTAACAACGTACAACTGAGAAGTAGTCAACATCTTGGAAGAGGACTTTGAATTGTTTTTTTTTGACTAGTTCGCCGTCTAAAGGGCTTCTGTTAACAAATGCCTCAAATTTAAGAATCTTTTTTCTTTAAAAAGTGAACATCATTGACATGACAGTGTAGACTTTTGAGTAGATAGTCTAGGGAGAATGTTAATATAATGTACATCAATTTTGAAAACCATGACTTTAGTCTGTGCCAAGAATGTACTTAGTAAAAAATACTCTTTCCTAGCAAAGACGTTTAATATGTTGAAAGAATTCTTAATAGTTTAGAGGCCTTCATCCAAAGGCGAAGGTTATGTTCAGGTTGCAATTCAAATTGCTTTTCAGTTGAGTGAAACAGATGCCTGCTATCATCAGTTATTTCATGTTATTGCTAATGTAAAAGGATAGAAAAGCAAAATGAAAAACTTGGAAAAAGACCAAAATAACTATATGCAAATGACCTGATTGCAATATTTTGAAAGTCCAAAGGAGTACACTGAAAATTAGCTTTCCTGAACACTTAACAGTAATCATTTGGGAAACAATAAAAGAAGACACGTTTATAATAAGAGCCACAAAATAATCTCAAAAGTTGTGTGAAGCTGCTGAAAGGAAAACCACAAAATCTAACTAGGAGATAGCCCATTTTTCACACCTGTGTCCTACAGAAGGGTAGTGGCATCTGGTTAGTCATGCCCATTGCCCTACTCCTGACTCCTGCAATATAAGGAGAATCAGGGCAAGGCAGCTACTGAATAGTGCAGTCCCCTTTTCCCAGACAGCTGTGTGTTGCAAGAGACCTGCTCTGGTGAGTTTGACAGCCAAGTGGCAGCTTACATCTCTCCCAGCTTTCTGCGGGCAGAAGAGCTATTCTATGGACATAGAGCAGCTGATGAACATTGGCAGATCCCATCCTCCCTGGTTCTGGGCTATAGAAGATCCACACTGGGAGGTGGTGCGAGATTTTCCCCCTGTGCTTTCTCCCAACCCCAAATACAGCTGCTCCAGGGTACATTCAATGAAGATACACTTTCCAACGCCCTCAACCCCACAACCTGCTCCATAACACAGAGGCACAGAGATTCCGTTAAGGGAAGAGTTTGAGTGAACTTCAATTGACAATACACGACCCATTACAAGGGGCCTGACTTTATCTGGAATAGGCTGGAGCGATTTATACCCCAGAGTATTGTTGGAAACAATACAGCAGTCAGCTGGCAATTAGTGGTGGCTAACGGTTGCTGGCAATACCAATAGACACCTGCCAGAAGCTTCAAGATAAGATCAGGGAGAGAGAGTGGATAAAACCACAGACATCCCTTGTGATCAGAATGAATGTGTGCATGCTTAAGGCTGCAGCCACATAGGATCAACCAGAGAGGGAACTTCTGAGCTGCAAGTCCCTGGCTGTAGGGCAAAAGTTGTAAATTCCCTAAATAGTGAAAGCAGTCGCCAAGCCACGCAGTTCCAATGATAAAGTGGTAAATCTCACTAATTGAGGGGGTTGAAGCACAATCTCTAATCAATCAGTGGCTGATCACTAACTGGTGCTGTCTCAGAAGCAAGCCCTAGGAAATCAGTTTAAAAGATACAAATGATGGTGGTGGGGTGGGGGGAACAAGTTGAGCAGCAACTTCAGAGCCTGCGCCCTGTGAGGAAATAGACTTGGCGAATTAGTCCAGTCAACTCACTAAATAAAAAGTCCAGAGTGGGTGGGGGAGGACTAGTATGCAGAGATTCTACAATATGATACCTAAAATGTCCAATTTTCAACACAAAATTATGAAGCATTCGAAGAAACAGGAAAGTGTGACACAAAGGGGAAAAAGGCAATAGAATCTTCCTTTGACAAGTTGTTTCCTACACAGTTGTATCTGTGTATCCTACACAGATGTAGGATAAATGTTAAGCAGCTATTATAAATGTGTTCAAAGACCTAAAGGAAACCAGATTTAAAGAATTACAGGAAGGTATGCTGACAATGTCTCACCAGATAGAAAATATAAGAGAATTATAAAACAAAAATCAAATGACAACCCTGAAGCTGAAAAGCATAAGAACCAAAGTGAAAAACTTACTGGAGAGGCTCAAAGGTAGATTGGAACTGGCAGGAGAATCAGCAAACCCACAGATAGATTGATAGAGCTTATGAAATCTGAAGCACAGACAGAAAAAAAGAATGAAGAAAAACAGTCTTTCTCACTGCATACACAAAAATTAACTCAAAATGGATCATAAACCGAAATGTAAGCAAAAACTGTAAAATTTGTAGAAGAAAATATGGAAGTAAATATTTGTGACCTTTGTTTAGGCAAAGCTTCCTTAGATAGGATACCAAAAGTCACACAAGAAAAAAGTAAACAATTTTTTTAAAAGATATATAGAATTTTTATTAGAAGAGACTGTAGAGCTAATCTATTTTGCCTGGTTTGGATTAATATAAATTTAGTATCAATGATAAAAACTTTGCTCTATATAGCTTCAATCCTCCCCTCATGCTGTCATTGTCGCAAATTATATCTATATAAATTGTGTGCCCATCAATGAAGATTTAAAATTATTGCTTTAGGGGCTGGCCCCATGACATAGTGGTTAAGTTTGGCATGCTCCGCTTCAGTGGCCCAGGTTCAGTTCCTGGACATGGACCTACACCACTCGTCAGCAGCCATGCTGTGGCGCCAACCCACATACAAAATAGAGGAAGACTGGCACAGATGTTAGCTCAGGGTGAATCTTCCTCAGGAGAAAAAAAAATTATTGCTTTATGCATTTGTCTTTTAGGAGGGAAAAACGTTACAAATAAAAAATACATTTACTCTTTCTTTTATATTTACCTATGCTGGTGTTTATATTTACCTTTATCAGTTCTGTATTTCTTTGTGTGAGTTTGAGTTGCTATCTAGTGTCTTTTCAACCTCAAGGAGTTTATTTAGCATTTTTTTGTAGGACAGGTCTGCTAGCAATGTTTATTTGGGAATGTCTAAATTTTTCCTTCCATTTTTAAGGATAGTTTTGCTGAATATATAGTTCTTGGCAGTTTTTTCCATTCAGCACTTTGACTATGTCTTCTCATTGCCTTCTGGCCTCCATAGTTTCTGATGAGAAATCAGCTGTTAATCTTATTGAGGACCCCTTTGCATGCGATGACGCACTTCTCTGTTGCTGCTTTAAATATTCTCTTTGTCTTTCAGCAGTTTGATTACAATATGGCTTTGAGTTTATCTTACTTGAGGTTCCTGTAGCTTTGTGGGTTGGTGGATTAATATTTTTCATCAAGTTTGGGAAGTTTTGGATTATTATTTCATTAAATATTCTTTCTGTTGCTTTCTTTTTCTTCTCTCCTTCTGAGACTCACGTTATGTATATGCTGTTATGCTTGCTGATGTCCCACAGATCTCTGAGGCTCTGTTCATTTCTCTTCTTTTTTTTTTTTTTTTTTTGTTCTTTCTGTTTTTCCAACTGACTGTGTCAGTTGACTTATCTTTAAGCTCATGGATTCTTTCTTCTGCCTGCTCAAATCTGTTGCTGAGCCCCTCTAGTGAATTTATCCTTCTAGTTGTGCTTTTCAACTCTATAATTGTAAGTTCTAGGAATAAAAGTTCTTTTCATAATGTCTATTTATTTGTGTTCTCTATTTGAGACATCATTCTCTTACTTTCCTTTCATTCTTTAAACATGGTTTCCTTTAGCTCTTTACACATATTTAAAATAGCTAAGTTGAAGTCTTTGTTTAGAAAATCCAATGCCTTGGCTTTCTCGGGATTTCTTTGTTCCCCTGTGTATGGCCAATACTTACCTCTTTCTTTGCATTCCTTGTAATTTTTGTTGAAAACAGAACATTTAAAATATTATAATGTGGCAACTCTGAAAATCAGATTCTCCACCTCCCCATCCCCCTACCCCAGGGTTTGTTGTTGTTGCTGCTTATTGTAGTTGTTTGTTTGTCTAGTGACTTTTCTGAACTAATTTTGTAAAGTCTGTATTATTTGTCTTGTCTGGCCACTAAAGTCTCTATTATGTTAGCTTAATGATCAGCTAATGATTGAACAGAGATTTCTTTAAACAACCAGAATGAAAAAAATCTCCCAGTGTTTGCCAGTGGACTCTGTGTATGTTTTTAGGGTGCACCTTCAACACTCAGTCAGGCAGTTTACAACTTTGCCTTAGCCTTCACTTCCTACTTCAGCGGAGCCTGCAGGTCAGCCAGAGATGACAGCTTAGGGCCTTCTCGGTCTTTACTTAGTATACACACAGCCCTAGGCATGCATGTGGCCTTCTAGATTCCCAGGAACATATTGGAGCTTTACAAAGTCCTTATGGACATCTCATTTCCCAGCCTTTCCTCCATAGCTTTTTGGTTAGTCTGTTGCTTGCCTCATGTTATCTATCACCTCAGGCAGCAGTGACTAAAACATTTGCCTGTTAATGTTCTCAATATTGCCTCTAGGTAGCAGCATTGGCTCTGGGCCAGCTTCAAGTGAGGTAAAAGCCAATCTTCCAGGAAGTCAAAAGACTGATCAAAACAAAGAATTACAATTCTTTGTGAGTGAGGTCTGTTCTGTTCCTTTTGTTACCAGGAATGGAGGCTTCTATTTTCAGAGCCTCTGCTAACATCAAACTTAAAGGCAAAAGACTGAAAACATTCCCGCTAAGATCAAGAACAGGAAAAGATGTGCACTCTTAGTGTTTCTATTAGCAATTGGTGGTTCTAGTAAGAGAAGTTAAGCAAATAAAAGAAACAGTAGGCATCCAGATGGAAAAGGAAGAAGTAAAAAAAATATTTTTAGATGACATGATCTTGTATATGGAAAATCTTAAGTGATCCACTAAAAAAACTCTTAGGACTAATAAATGAGATCAGCAAGGGTACAGAATAAAAGATCAATAGGAAAATCAATTCTACTTTTATACATTAGCAATAAACAATACTAAAATGAAATTAAGAAAAAAATTCCATTATGATGATATCTAAAGGAATAAAATACTTAGGAATACATTTAACAAAAAAAAATACAAGACTTTTACACTAAAACTACAAATCATTGTTGAAAGAAATTTAAAAAGACATAAATAAGTGTAGAGACATCCCATATTCATGGATCAGAAGACTTAATATTGTGAAGATGGCAATGCTCCCCAAATTGATCCACATATTCAGTGTAATCCCTGTCAAAATTCCAGCTGCCTTTTTTCAGAAATTGACAAGCTGATTATAAAATTCATATGGAAATTTAGGAGATCCAAAATAGCCAAAACAATTTTGAAAAGAATAAAGTTGGAAAACTCACATTTTCCAATTTCAGAACTTACTGCAAAGCTACTGTAATCAAGACAATGTAGTTCTGACATAAGAATAGACATCTAGATCAATCAAATAGAATTGAGAGTCCAGAAGTATACCCATACATTTATGGTCAATTGACTTTTGACCAGAATGCCAAGATAATTCAATGTGGAAAAAATAATCTTTTAACAAATGCTGCTGGGACACCTGGATATCCACACACAAAAGAATGCATTTGGATACCTACCTCACACCATGCACAAGCAATAAAGAAAAAGTAGATAAAGTGGAATTTGTTAAAATGAAAAGCTTTTGTGTTTCAAAGAACTCAAGAAAGTGAAAAGACAACCCACAGAATGGCAGAAAATATTTTCAAGTCATACAGCTGATATGGGAATTGCATCCAGAATATATAAAAGTGATTAGATATAAATTTTTATTATAAATAAATAATAAAAAGACAATTAAAATGATCAAAGGATTTGAGTAGACTCTTCTCCAAAGAAGATGAACCAATAGCTAATAACTACATGAAAAGATTCTTAACATCTTTAGCCATTAGGGAAATGCAAATAAAAACTCCAAGGAGATAATACTTCACACCTGGTAGGATGGGTATAATAAAAAAGGCAGATAATAACAAGTGCTGATGGATATGTGGAGAAACTGGAACTTTCATACGTTGTTGGATAGAATGTGAAATGGTGCAGTCACTTTGGGAAAAGTCACAGTTGGGCATTCCTCAAACTTTAACATCATTACCATATGACACAACAATTCCGCTTCTAGATGTATACCCCAAAGAAATGAGAAACATACATCCACTCAAAAACTTGTACACAAGTGTTTATAGCAGTATTATCCATAGTAGCCAAAAAGTAGAAATAACTCAAATGTGTATCAACTGATGAATGGATAAACAAAATGTGGTATATCTGTATAATATATTGTTCAGCAATCAAAAGAAATGGGGTACTGATACAGGGCTTTACCATGGACGAACCTTGAAAACATTATGCTAAGTGAAAGAAGCCAGTGACAAAAGACCACATATTGTATGATTCCATTCATATAAAATGTCAAGAGTATGCAAGTCTATACAGAGACAAAATAGATTAGTGGTTGACTAGGATGGGGGTTGGTGGAGAATAGAGAGTATCGACTCATCGGTATGGAGTTTCCTTTGAGGTGAGAATATTCTAAACAGATTGTGGTGATGGTTGCACAACTCTGAATATAGTAAAACCCAGTGAATTGTATAGTTTTAAGTGAATGAATTTTATAGAATGTGAGTTATATCTCAATAATGCCATTAAAATTATCAACTAGTAAAAGTTGGTTAACTATTAGAAGGGGAAAATTGGATACTAAGGAATACAGAAATAGCAAATGCAGGAATCAGCTACTATTTCTAGGATTGACATAATAAAGAAGGAAAAAGTTAGGCACTTAGAATAGGGCTTGCCAACCCCTAGTCTGAGATTCACACCTTATTGAAGAGGTCGTAGCTGCCACAGGTACATTCAGCTTGCTAATAGTGAAGAAATTGGCCAGAGGGTGCAGACCTGAGCTAATCTGTAGGAGTAGTTAATTTAGTGGCTGTGAAACTCATTGGAGGGTGCTGGTCAGCTAGAGGTGATCTGCTTTAAACAGCCTTTTGAGTGTTAAAGAAACTACTAGAAGGTGCTGGCAGCCTTGAGCTGGCCCGCAGGAAGTTGACCCATTGAGTGGCAGAGAAACTTACTAGGGGGTGTGGCCAAGCTGGAGCCTACAGGGTGGCTGAGAAAAATGCACTGACAAGCACTGATGGGCTAGAGCCAGTTAGCAGAAACTGGTCTAGAGTGTGGCAGAAAAGCTCAGTGGAGGATGCCACAGGCCAGAACTGGTCTGCAGAAAGTAACTTGCCAGGTGGCTGAGAAACTCACTGGAGAGTAATTGTCACTGGGCTTCCCCAATCCACTGACAGGAAAAAAGCCACACTGGAAGCAGAAATTAAGCAGCACCCTTATTGGCTGCCCATATTCTGCCACATTGGAAGCTGTGTTCTGTTAACCTTATCCATAACTCTGTGAGTCAAGCTCTCTTGACTGGCACCCTGATCTTGCCAATTGTTATGATAATCGAGACCACCCCCCAACCCCCGCCCCCCAGCTTCTGATACATAAATCAGCGTGCAAGGGTTTATGAGCATTAGCCCCAGCTACCATTAGCCCTCACCAGCAGAGCGGGACCAACAGTGAACTTAGTGATGCTTGTTCCCCTCTTACCAGTGCATTTCTGACGGCCTTGGTGAACTCTCTTGCCCTCTGGAACATAATTCTCTGGTGAGTCTTCTGCTCTCACGTAGTATATCCACTCCAGCATGCTCAGTTCCCTGAGTCTTTTAATTCCTCAACTTACAGCCATAGCAAGTCAGGCATTTCAGCCTCCATCAGTGAAGGACATCACTTTCTCTAGTCTTCCAGGAGCCACCTAATGAGTGTGCACTATCTCTTAGGATCCTTGCCAGAGTGTTAAATCCTGTATCCTGTGAAGTGCCCTTAAGTTAATAAATTCTTCCTTATCCAGTCTTATATTCTGGTTCTTTTGCTCAAGCATTCTCAAAATCTAGTCCCATAGTACTCCCTCAGATCCTGCTGGTATATGGTGCCTAACTCTTCAATATCCTTCAGAATTTATTCTTCTCTTCCCTCAGCAGGCCTAGCACATCCATAGCCAGTTCATGCTTTGATTTTTTTTCCTGAGGAAGATTTGTCCTGAGCTAACATCTGTGCCAATCTTCCTCTATTTTGTATGTGAGTCGCCACCACAACATGGCCGCTGATGAGTGGTGTAGGTCCATGCTCAGGAACTGAACTCAGGCCACCGAAGTGCAGAGCACCGAACTTCACCACTAGGCCATGGGGCCAACTCCTGAAATTTATCTTTAGTTATTGGCCTAGCAGCCAGGACAGGAGGTGGTGGCATTTCCTGAGAGGGATTTCTGTTGTCTTGCAGGAGAGAGGCCTCTGCAATGTCTTCTTACACAGGCAGAGTGCTAGTTCTTAATGAGAGCAGGCACCTCTCTAGACTCTGAGGGTTCAGAAGAGTCTTAGAAGCCAGATAATTGGTGGCATTCACTACCAATGATGGATTCATCACCATTCATCACAAGATTTACTCATCCTATCTGAATCCCATTCCAGGTTTTTCTGAACTAGGACTCTGACCTTGGCATAACAGACCTGTCTTGGTTTAGCATTAAATTATCTTTGAAGCTCAGCAACTCTATTAAATCCTGAATTTGGTCTTCAGCTTTTTATTCTCTTCTACTGCAGGAGGTTACCAATTGGGTCACCACTTTGTACCAAGAATGGTCCATGCCTCAAATATCCCCAAGATGGGGTCCTTATTGTCAGCTAGGTGATGAGTAATCTGGTCCAAAGACCCCATCTTACTGCCTACTTTATTGGACTACTCCTTGTACTAACTCTGTCAGTTGTTTTTTCTGGGGAGAAGATGCTGAAATAGAGTTTAGAGGGCAAAATGTTTATTGAGCAGTAATGCCTGGGGAAGATTACAAAGGAGGCAGCAAGACTGAGTGAGAAAAGCCTTCAGACCACAATATAGATCTGATACTGGTAAAAGAAAAAGGTTGGTGAATGGAAGCAGGATTGTGTATAGAGAGCCTCAGATTACTATGCATCACTGACAAAGTCAGCCAACGCAATAGATGCTTCAGGTCGAAGACTGTCCTTTGGAGGAGTTCCATGTTGGGTAGAAATGGACAGACTGAAGGCTGCCTAGGAAGAGCATAGAGTTGGCCCACAACCCCAGGTAGATTCTGAAGGCACTAACAGCTAAGGCTGACAGCTAATTGCACTCCTCACAGCTGAATGCCAAGATTTTTCCTGATGGGAGATCCAAACAGTGTACCTCCATGGCTGCCACAACATGAGGCAGTATCAAGTAGTGCAACATTCATGTAACTGGAGTTCCAGAAGGGGAGGAGGAGAAGGATAGAAAAAATATTTGAAAGAATAATGATTGAAATTTTTTTCTAAATTTGATGAAAACTATAAATCTAAATATCCAAGAAGGAACATGAAGCTCAAGCAGGAAAAGCACAAAGAAAACCATACTAAGACACATCATAATCACACTCATAATCACAAGTGATAAAGAGGAAATATTAACAGCAGCCAGAGAAAAGCACTCACTATGTACTGAAAATCAAAGATAAGAATTATTGTAGACTTGTCATCAGAAACTACGCAAGCCAGAAGACAGTGGAATGATATCTTTAAAGTACTGAAGGGAAAAAGAAGTCATTCTTGGGGCTGGCTCAGTGGCATAGTGGTTAATCTCACACACTCCACTTCAATGGCCCAGGGTTCACAGGTTCAGATCCCAGACAGAGACCTACACACCCCTCATCAAGCCATGCTGTGGTGGCATCCCACATACAAAATAGAGGAAGATTGGCATAGATGTTAGCTCAGGGATAATCTTCCTCACCACCCCGCCCTCAAAAAAAGGTCATCCTAGAATTCTTTATCTAATGAAATTATCCTTCAAAAATGAAGATAAAACAAAGACAGTTTTGCATTAGAGCTATCTAAGATAAGTCATCACCAGCAAAATTGCACTATCTGAAACATTAAAAGAAATTCTTCAGGTGGAAGAAAAATGATACCAGATGGATATTTGATCTACTCAAAAGAATTAAGAGCACTGGAAATGGTGAGTAAACAAATAAATATAAAAGACTTCTTCTTTGTTTAATTTCTTTTATGGACAATTAAACATTGAAAGCAAAAATAACATATAGTGTTTATAACATGTATAAGTAAAAATGTTTAACAGTAGCACAAAGGCAGAGAAGGGGGAATGGTGGTACACTGTTGTACCTGAAGACAGACTATGATAAGTAAAAGATGTATATTATAAACCCTAGAGAAACCATTAAAAAATAACAAAAAATAAATGTAGCTAATAAGTCAATAGTGAAGATAGAATAGATTTTTTAAAACCTCAACTACAAGAAGGCAGAAAAAACAGGAAAAACAGGTGGGATAATATAGAAAACAAATAGAGACAGTAGATTTAAGCCCAATCATATCAATAATTACATTAAATGTAAATGGTATAAACACTCCAATTATAAGTCAGAAATCACTAGAGAGGATAAAATTATGTAGACTTCAGAACAAAAAATCATACTAGGGATGAAGAGCAATAATTCATAATGATAAAGAGATCTGTTCATTAAGAAGATATAGCAATCCTAAAGGTCTAAGTACATAATACCAAAGCTTCAAAATATATGAAACAAAGCTGACAGAATTACAAAGAGAAATCACAAGTCCACAATTATAAATAGACATTTCAACACCCTCTCTCAGTAATTGATAGAACTACTAAACAAAAAAAATCAGTAAGGACATAGCAGACTTGAACAACACTATCAATCAACTTGAACTAAATGACATTTATAGAGCGCTCCACCCTGTACCTTCATTACAAGTACATATCCATTAGATCATTACAATTTTCAATAAATTTAAAGGATTGAATTCACGCAGACAATATTTTCTGTCTACAACAGAATTCAATTAGAAATCAGTCTCAGAAAAAGATTTGGAAAGTCCCCAAATATTCAGAAATTAAACAGCATTCTCCTGATTAAGCAATAGGTTAAAGAAAAAAATCACAGGGGAATTTGAAAATATTTTGAACAGAATGAAAATGAGAAAACTATATTATAATTTGTGGGATGTTCTGAAGCTGTGCTTGGAAGGAACATTTCAGCTTGAAATACTTATATTAGAAAATAATAAATGTTTAAATTAAATTATGTAAGCTCCTGTCTTAAGAAAGTATGTAAAGAAGAGAAAATTAAACCCAAAGTAAGTAGAAGGAAGGAAATAATAAAGGTATCTCTGGAAATCAATGAATAGAAAACAAACAAACAACAGAGAAAAATGAATGAAACCCAAACCTGATTCTTTGGAAAGATCATAAAATTGATAAACCTTTAGCTAGACTGATCAAGAATAAAAGAGAGAAGATATATATGTTACCCACATCAGAAGTGAAAGAGGGACATTACTACAAATTCCATAGATCTTAAGCAGATTATATGAGAATATTATTATTAACTCTATGCCAGTAAATTTAGTATTCTAGTTGAATTAGATAAATTCCTTTAAAGATGCAAATTAACAAAACACACAGAAAAAACAGAAAGTCTCAATAGCCTATATCTATTACAGAAATTGAATTCATAATTAAAAACCTTCACACAAAGAAAACACCAGCCCACATGGCCTGATTGGTGAATTCTATCAAACATGTTAGGAAGAAATAACATCAATGCTATATGCATTCTTTCAGAAAACAGAGAAGGGAATATTTTCCATGTCGTCGTATGAGTCCAACATTACCCTGACACTAAAACCTGTCAAAGACACTTTATGAAAAGAACACTATAAACCAATGTCCTTTATAAATGTATATGCAAAAATCCTTAATACTGTATAGAAATCAAATCCAGCAGTATATAAAATGGATGATAAATCATGGTCAAATAGGATTTACTCCAGGAAAGCAAAATAAAATATTCATGATACACACAGTTGTCAAGGGACTTGTATCCAGAATATATAAAGTATTCTTACAATTTAGTAAAAAGAAGACAACTCAGTTTTTAAAATGGGCAAAAGATTTGAACAGACACTTCAAAAAAGGAGATACATGCACTTAAAAAGATGTTCAATATCACTAGTCATCAAGAAAACGCAAATTAAAACCACAACAGGATACTACTGTATACCTACTAGAATGACTAAAATTATGAGACTGACCCTATCAAGTGCTGATTAGAGTGTGGACCAACTGAAATCTTATACATTGCTGGTGTCCTTGTAAAAAGGTACGTCCACTTTGGAAACATTCTGGCAGTTTCTTACAAAGTTAAACATACACTTTCCATGTGACCCAGGCTTACTACTTCTAGGTGTTTACCCAAGAGGAATGAAGACATATGTTCACACAAAGACTTCCACACAAATGTTCATAGCAACTGCAATCATTCAACCCCAAACTAGAAGCAATCAAATTCCTATCAATGAGTGAATGGAAAAACACATCAATGTGTATCTATATAATGGAATACTACTCAGCAATGAAAAAGAACAACTAGTGATACACATAATATGGATAAATCTCAGAAACATTATGTTGACCTTCAAGTCCTGGAATGTCCTTTTCTAGATTTTCCTTTCTTTCCCTTCTTGATGCCATCATGCTAGTCTGGAGCCTCAGCACTTTAGGCCTAGGTTAATCCAATGGCCGCTCTATCTGCCTCCAGCCTCTCCATTTTCAACTGCACTCCTTTACTGTCAGAATAATCTTCACAGAACACTACTTCTTTATGTCATAGTGAAAACCAAACAAAAATGTAGAATAATCAGTATCATCTTAACATTTAGTACAGTTCTTGTAATGCCCCAGCCTCCAGAAGGATACCTTCTAAAATTTCTTGCCAGACCAACACAATAACTTTACCTCATATTAGTGACTCTGTGTGTGCATAAAAGTCTTCTGACTTGTTCTGATATCCTACTCAATGAATTGCCCTTGAGAGTCTTATCTTAGAACTACATGGTCAAGAATGTAACATAGATCAGCTCTCCCTCCAGACTTTTCTCCCTTGTTCAGATGCACTTCCAGTTATCCAAGCTTGAAACAATGGACTCAGTATGAACTCATATTTCTCCTCTATCCCCCATATGCAGTCAGTTAATTTTCCTGTGTTAATCCTTAGGCATTTCCTTTATAGGGCCCTGGTCACTACCACAAGTTAGGCCTGCATCTTTCCACAACAGATTTACTGCAATAATATTCAAATAGTGTCCTTTGCCTCTAGACTTACAAGTAGGGTATTTGAGCTTCAGCTATGGTGATACCATTTGTTGAGACCTACTATGATCTAGGTATTTGTATATATTATTCTCATAAAAACTCTGCAAGGTAAATGAAAAAACAAGTTCATTGAGTACTTTGTGCAAGATTGTATAGCGTAAGGGACAGGGCCCAGCAGGAGTAAAACCTAGGCTGAAATGGCCCAATTATAGATGAGAAAAGATAAGAAGTGAGATTTAAAAAGTTCTACATTTCTCTGGGAAGAAAAGGGTGAGAAATGGCACTTGAGATAACAGGTGAGTGCTTTAGATAGGGACTTTCATTCTACTTATATATATTTTTTCTTCCAGGTTATTCTAATTGTATGCCATTATTTTAAGTACAATAATCGTCCTGGATAAAAGTTCTGTTTGATATTTTTTATAAAATAACTCTGATTTTAAAAGATTTTTGAGTGGCTATTAGGATACATTCAAGGACTTGAGATTATTTATGCATTTCGTCTGCCTGACATACACACTGACAGAAATCCAGCAGGCTCAATAAGTGTTGACTGGCTGAATGAAAGAAAAATAATTAACACTTTGAACTTTTACAATATTTAATGCAGTCATTGAACAACCCCATAAAATAGGGTCCATTATCATCTCCGTTTTACAAATGAGGAAACCAAGACGAATAACTTGCCCAAGTTCATACAGTCTGTTATTGGTGGGCCTTGGATTAGAAGCAGAGATTAAAGCAACTCACTCTCAAGCCCTCGCACTAAATCACAGAGGTATCCTGCTTCTCGGCTAATGGGAGTTACTTTTAGGGTCACTCAGGTCTTTAGTAGAATAGTATCCATCTTGATGCCTCAAAATTTAACATGTAGGGCAAAGGTCCTTAGCCTTGGATCTTTGGACCTATGGTCCATCCATAGGCCCTAGGAGCCCATGAATCTCATGAAATTTGATGAGATTTTGTGTGTATGCAAAAATGCATTTTTCCTTTGGGGCAAAGGCTCATAGCTCTCATGAGTTTCTCAAAGGATTTTGTGATAACTAAAAGATTAATAGCTCATGGATGTAGAGAAATTTGGGGTTTTCTTGAGACACAATTAAAATTATTGAATACTCAAAAATACTTATAGGTGGATTGGTTTGAAGAATTGTCCACAGACTACCTTTTATCTCCGCAAAGGCGATTTTGGTTAAGGGGCTAGGAATTAATGTTTATTAGGCACAACTAAATGCCAGGCACTTAACATTTAACTAGCTTATCTTAACTGTTGTATCATTACCAGGAAGATATTATTTTACAAATGTAGAAACCGAGGCTTAGAGAGGTAAGAAACATGCCTGATAACACACTGATAAGTGGTCGCTCTAGATTCAGACATGACTCTGAAGCCAGTACTGCCTCACCATGTGGTTAGACACAGCCGCTAAGTGCCAAGGGCATTCAGTGCAACTATGCTGGGAGGCAGGTCTTTTAGTGATTTTCATGCAACCCTGCCTAGAGGCTGAGTTATATGGCATCTTAAGGCCATTTTGAAGGACAAGCATTCAGTCCTGCTTTAAGATCATGTCTCATGTGCTGCTTCACCTCTTGTCTTTACATCTCTGCATTCTGTTCTCTGGGACTCCCTTTTAGGCAAGCCTGTCACAGCGGCAGTAAGAGTGGTTTAGCTCCTCAAGTGCAGGGTCTCTGAACCATTGCCCTGGCTAACATGTTATAGCACAATTCAGGCTTCTGATGGCCACAGGCCTAGTCTTCCCATCTCCATTGTCCATTTGAACAAACTTGAACAGCCTTCCTCCTACTGCAGCTGCAATCTAGTTTGCAACACCGTTGAAACAGAAAACAGGAACTGGAGTGGTTTGTTTCCTTCTGCAGCTGCACAACGTACTTCTCCTTGACTAGTGACTCCTATTTCACCACCTAGCTTGCCTGAAAATCTCCCTACGCCAAGCCAATTGTTTGTCAAGCATAAATAATCACAGACAGGGCCTTTGAGATCTCTTGAAAGCTTTTCTAGGCTCATAGAGAAGCCTATACCACCTGCAGAGGAGGGTTTTTAGAGAAGGAGGTAGGGCCACTCTCTAATGGACTCTTGTATGAGCTGGGGCAGGGGGGAGGGGCATGTAGCAGAAGGAATTAGTGAGGATTTACTTAAGTAGAAAATAATTCCATATAACACTGAGGAAAACTGATAAACTAGAAAGCTCATACTTCACACTTCAAATGGATACTTTGCTTTACAAAAGATAAAGCCAGTTTTCTTTAAATTGTGAATTATCTCTTCTAGTACATCCTAAATGATTCCGTTGTTTTCCTAAAAGGAAAGAAAGCTTTCTATACAAAATTTCCAAAACCTATTCATATCTGATTTCATTGTCACAAATGTATATGGATTGCACTAGTTTCCAAGGGCTACCATAATAAAGTACTACAAATTGGGTGACAAAAAAACCGGGAATTTATTGGTTCACACTTCTGGAGGCTAGAAATCTGAACTCGAGCTTCTGGTAGTTTACTGACAAGCTTCAGCACTCAGGCCTGCAGCTGCTTCACTTCGGTCCTCTGTCTTCACGTGTCGTTCTCCCTGGGTATCTCGTCACATAGTCTTCCCCCTGTGCTTGTCTATGTTTGTGTCCAAATTATCCCCTTTTATTTTGTATTAGGGCTCACCCTGATAACCTCATCTTAACTTGACTACAACTGTAAAGACCCCAGAAGGTCACATTCTGAGGTACAGAGGGTTAGGAATTCAACATACCTTTTTTGAGGGGAAATAATTCAACCCATAACATAAATAGTAATCATGAAAGTATGTGACATTTAAAATTACAATTATCTTAACAAGTGAGTCTGTGAGTTATTCTGAAATCATTAGCCTCTAGCCTTTCAAAATCCTTTTAGAGACTGGGATCTTATTCAGTGATCAAGTACGTTCCTCATTTAATTATTAGATTTATCTTAATTAGTTGTTTATCATTTCAGTGTTGTCTAAAGTATACATAGTAGAATAAAAAGCTTTGATATGACAAAGTATAATACATTTATGGGGTGATCTAAGCTCTTGGATATGGCTGCTCACAATGGTATCTCTCTTATTCCTTAGTGTTCATCAATGTCTGTTTTTCTGCTCTTGTTCTGTGGGGTGTTTCCCTAGGCTTTTAGTCTAGTTTTGCTCTCATCCCACTTTAAACCTCATATCAAGTTTAGGGTCCATTTAATAGACATGAAGATCAAAGAGGGTATAATTTTATTTAATAAGCAAAGCTAACAACATAATCATGGACAAAAACTTCTGGAAAATTCATATCTCTATACATCTCCCGTGGTTGGGAGCACTCACAAAAAGGAACCATTACATCCCTCTTATCTGTACTTATAAACATCATACATTACCTATCTTTTATTTTCTAGACATTAAAATTTTAACCAAGACATAATTGTCAAGCATTGACAGTAGACATCCTAGTTACATTAGTGCACCAGTGACCATTGTGGTGGCTTAAATTTCTAGCAGCTTTGTTTTCTCCAAGAGTATTCTTTTCTCATTTAGAAAATAGAGTCCTATTTTTTTACATGACTGAAAATGCTTTACACTTGTTTACTTTAAATAAAGACATTTATTTGGAGATTAGTAGCATGATGAGTCAACCTCACCAGATATTAACAGTTCATCAGGTCAGGCAATAGAACAAGTTCGTCTGAGCTTCTTATAAAGAAATGGATGACCACCTCAATAGCTGCCTCCATCTTCTGTTTTATTACTGGATGGCTCATAATCCAAAATATGAAGTTTTGGGACTTTTTCTCAAAAGTAGAAATAGGGGAAATGTCTGAAGCAATGATGTTGACTTTTTTTTTAATTTATGAAACTTTAACTGCGTATTTCAGTCTTGTGGAATCTTTTGTGTTATTTTGACTGTCGATAAGAACCAGGGGACTATGTTGATGATTCTTGATAATTTCAGCAACACTTCCAAAGTACTAGAGCAAGAAAACAGATGAATTATACATTGGCATTTATGTTAACCTCGAGCTCCACTCCTCCCATCTTCTCCCACTTTCTCAGGTTAGTCAAAATTACTAGGTTCCAGCTGACATTCTAGCCAAAAAAGTCTAATTTAACAAAGGCTGTAACCTTCAAGGTGGTAGACCTTGGCTTCTCCTATATACAGTAAGACTAAAAGTACAACTGACAGCTCAATTCATGTAACTACTTAGAGAAATTTCTCCATTGAATTATGATGTAATATTTTAATATTTTGTTTTTTATTTAGTGTCAGTTATAAAACTGTTATACATTGAATTTCTCTACATTCTTTACAAAACATAGATTATCTGGTATGTTGCACAAGTCTTAGATACAAGGACTGATGGAAAAATTAACCTTAGAATTTCATGTGAGGACAGAGTTATTTCCCAGTTAATTCATGTTTGTTTTCATTTTCTTTTTTGAATAAATAAGGAAAACTTTATAAACCCTCACATTTCTATTTTTGCTTTGGCTCCCAGTAAGTTTAGAGCTAAATTGGTGCCTAATTAATAATAGAATTTCATGGTAGGCTCTTATCATACATATGTATTTTTCCACATATTAATTTCTATTGTCTATGGGTTTTAATTTAAGGTTATCACAATTTTTTTCTGAAAAAATGATCAATGTTTAAAATGAAAGATAAAATAAATCTAACACAGACCATGAAATAAAATGCATAGATTATACAAAAGTGTTACAGGCTCACAATCATTAAATAAATGCATCCAGAGTCATTTTTTAAAAAGTCGTAATTGTTTTGCAACAGTGCCATAAATTTAGCAATTATCACAAATTGATTTTTTTGTCTTTTAATTTTTCATATAAAGACAAACATCTGGAATAAAAATCTCTTTGTCTTTATTAATTATTTGGGTAGCTTCCAAATTTCTACGTATTGAATAAAGTAAAGTATTCAGAATACTGGTCAAGCTTTTAAAATGAAATACCACTTGTCTTTTAGATAATTGGCTATCTGAATATTAGGTCACGGAGGAGAGGTGAGACACAGGGACCTTCAAATACCTTTAGTCTTTACATCTTTCTTTCTCTTCAATCATTCAGCCCTCTTGCAATTGCCATTGAAGTTCTTTTATGATATAAAGACATTCATTCTGTTTGTTTGGCATAGCATGTTGCTAAACTGAATGCAACTGGAAGTTAAATTGATGGACTAAAGAATCAGGAAATGAAATAGCGCAATCTCTTTGAAGTGGATTCCAAGTGAAAAAGTGTGCTTTGAACCCAGCAAACATAGGAGAGAGTTGCTATATTTATGCAAACAAACATCTCATTTTGTCCTTCTAGTCCCTGCATATTTTTGAGTTTTGCTTTGTTGCAGTGCTTGAGGATTGAAATGTTTGAGGTAGGGAGTGGAGTTGAGGCATATTTGTGATTATTTTGGATGAAGAATTGGGCATAAGTTAGTTGCAGTTTCCCCTCAGTGCTCTTTTTTTCCCCCTCTACACTAATTCAGTATATTTGAGATATTCATACATGCACAGAAAAATAACTTGTTTGATAACTCAAAGTCTCATAGTCAATAAAATAAAGCAAACAGATGTGAAAGCTATAAAATTACTCAATACTATGTCTACATAATGCCAAAACAGTTGCATAAAAGAGTTAAACAGTTAATCAATTGTTTATTTTTTCTACCCACTTACATGCAAACACAAATACAGACAAACAGACTTTTCAAAATATCCACATAATTGACATCATGTTACCAAAATTTTCATTTTCCATTAAAATATTCAGTATATGGGAGAAATAATCTTTCTATGATAAATAATTTAAGTAAGAGTTTTAATAGACTCTATTAGGACTTCCTGGTGCCATTATAATAATATACTATTTAATTTGGTATTCATAGGCTGCATATGTGGGGAGTGGGGTGAAGTTCTGATCTATTCATTCTGAGGTAGGGTTGAAGATTATTTAGGCCAAGAGGAATCCCTGTTTACCAGAGTTTCCTAGCAGGACAAAGAAGTCCAGAGGCCGTCTGAGAGCTCAAAATTTATATGAGAGAATTTCAGGACCTCTAAACGGGACAGCTCCCTCATCTACCCTTAAGCCTCTCATATAAGTACTGGAGCCGTGAGGAGTCTTTAGAATGAAACCATCCATCCAAAGTCACTCTGTCCTACTGAGATCAGCACCATTTCCTACTACTGATTACTACTGAAGAGCATTATTTTAAAATGATTTGTCAGATAAAGGTTTCAGTGAGAAAGAAGGTTTTTGTGAGGAGGGAAAAGCAGACAGTTCTGTTAAAGTTTAACTGATGTTAAATGATAATCAATCTATATTTTAAAACCCAAGTTTGGTCTTGATCAGTGTTTCAGGTTTTCATATTTAAGAGTTTTGCATTTTCTAACTATCTGAAACTTTATTAAAAGCAAAACAAAACCCCAAACTATAAAACTCCTAGAAGAAAACATAGGGGAAAAGCTTCATGAGATTATATTTGGCAATAATTTCTTGAATATGACACCAAAAGCACAGGCAACAAAAACAAAAATAAATAGGACTACATCAAACTTAAAAACTTTTGTTCATCTAAGGTCACAATCAATGGAGTGAAAAGCCAACCTATGGAATGGGGGAAAATGTTTGCAAATCATATATCTGATAAGGGGTTAATATCCAGAATATATAAAGGATTCCTACAGCTCACAACAAAAGATCAAATAACTTGATTTTAAAATGGGCAAAGGACTTGAATAGACATTTCTCCAAAGATAACATACAAATGGCCAACAAGCGTATGAAAAGATGCTCAACATCACTAATCCTCAGAGAAATGCAAATCAAAACCACAATGAGATATCACCTCTCACCCATTAGGATAGGTACTATTTTAAAAACCCAGAAAATAACAAGTGTTGGCAGGGATGTGGAAAAGTTGGAACACTTGTGCACTGTTGGTAGGGTTGTAAAATGATGCAATCACTATGGGAAACAATATGGTGGTTCCTCAAAAAATTAAAACTAGAACTATCATATGATCCAGCAATCCCACTTCTAGATATATATCCAGAAGAATTGAAAGCAGGATCTCAAAGAGATATTGTACACTCATGTTAATAGCAGCACTATTTACAATAGCCAAGAGGTAGAAGCAACCCAAATGTCCACCAATAGATGAATGGATAAACAGATTGTGGTATATAATACACTGGAATACTACACAGCCTCAAAAAGGAAAGAAATCCTGCCACATGCTACAATGTGGATGAACCTTGAGGATATATTGTGCGACATGAAATAAGCCAATCAAAAAACACAAACTTTGTATGATCCCGCTTATATGAAGCATCTATAGTTGTCAAATTCATAGAAAGCAGAATGGTGGTTGCCAGCTGGGGGGAATGGACAAAGAGGAGTTATTGTTCAACGAGTATAGAGTTTCAGATATGCAAGATGAAAAACTTCTGGAGATCTGTTTCACAACATTGTAAATATACTTAACACTACTAAACTGTACACTTAAAATAGTTAATATGGTAAGCTTTATGGTATGTGTTTTTTACCACAATTTTTTTAAAAAAGCAAAATAAAGAGCACACTCATTGACACACGATCTTATCAGTTTGTTTTACAAATGCTTCAATCAACAAATCAATTCATTCACTTAATAAGTGCTTATCAAGCATCCACTGAAAGCAGCTATTGTGCTATGGTTCTGGAAATACAGAGATGAACAAGACATAGTCTAGGACCTGGCCTCATCTAGTGGAGAAGACAGACACTTCAGCAATTATGACACTTTTTAACAATTCAAACACTTTCTACCTAGTGCTGGGTCTGGAATGGATGTAGTTCTTTCTGAAGGAGTATTGAAAATAAGTATTTCTTAACTTGAACTTTTTAAATGCTATTTTCTCTGCTTAGAGTGTTCTTTTCACTTTTCTCCGTCTCATCTCCTCCAACCTTCATTCTACCTATTCAAATTCAAGGCATCACTCAAGAACAGAATAAATATCACTCCCTTTCTGACCATTCATGGATTACTCCAGCCCATGTTTCAGGGCTCACTTATATGAACAAGCTGGCTAAATGGAGATATGGTAAACACTGAGTTTGGTACAGATTAAAAAGGAGTTTATATTCATGTTTGGTTAATATTCAAGACCTATTGTAATGCTTTTTTCTTGCTGCAGACCCAAAAGCTCATTTTGGTCCAAGGGCTATAGTCTAATTTTTCAACTCAAGTTTCTGCATCTCCTCTGATCCTTACCTGGTAATCTACCTTTGTACTTGAGCTGAGATCCTAGTTCTTAACTTAGGAGCTCTGAACACTGACCTTGATTCTTACAACATTAATTCTACTTGACGTTTCAACCTTGATTTCTATGTCCCCCTGGACTGAAACACTGAATCAGACTGATCCCCCTAAGTAACAGGATAAAAGGACTAAGATGTAGCCTTCACATCATGTGAGTCTTAAGTCCTTTCTGTTCTCTCATAGAATATATGGCCTGAACATATTATTTTATCTTGTCCTCTATTTACGACATGTATGCAAGCCTTGTACCAAATATTCTTGCATCCTTTCTTCTCATCTCTAGCACCTAATACAATATGATGCCATTGTGCTCAATATAGAGTTATAGAATTGGATTAAAAGACAAATTACTGACCTCTTCACCATTTTTCTTCCTGCCCAAAGCATACTGTTTTGTTGCTTCAATAAATCGCACAGGGATATTATATACTCGCTTATTAAAGAATACAACTAGTGTATATGGCTGTTTGGAATCATGGCCAGAGCTTTTCCGAATAAGAAATGATCCATCCTGTTTATTAAAAGGAAAGCATAATTATGGTTACTAGTACTTATATTTCCACAGGTTAGAAATCAGTTTATGAAAAATATCTATATTATATTCAAAAGGTAATTATTTATTTATATGATTTTTTTATTAATTAGAGTTTGTTTTATTATTTTCCAAGAAAATACTTCAGTAAAATATATACTTATAGAAAATCCTGGGTGAGGTCAATGCTAGCTTTTGATGCAGTAAATAAGACATTATGTTTATGGGATTTAGAAACGTGTGAAAGGACACATTAAGATCAAACCTAGAGAGCACTCTTAAACCAGGAACTCTGTCCACAAGTTGCCTATGAATAAAAAAAGATCAAAACAAATGCCATTCAAAAGTATTATAAGAAGGAAGCAGAAATTGAGAATCAAAACATTTCAGCTCATAAAAATTTTCTCCCCAAAAACTTGAATAGGAGCAGAAAAAAACCCATAATACATTTTAAATTTAATTATATATTTTATAAAATATTCTAGAAGCATAAATTCAAAAATTAGGAACAAAAAAATGGACAAAAGCAGGAAGAAGAAATGCAACCAGAGTTTCAATCCAACTCAGGAGAGAAATTGAAGAGAAAGACAAACCTATCTCAGAAATGAAGAAGAAATCACAAGATGCCCAAGGGAAAACAGCCTCAAATGAAGACTAATAAATGACCGGAGGAAGGCATGGAACAACCAAGACAGAAAAAGAAAAAGATTAAAGCAAGAAGTACAATAGGGTCAGAGTGGGTGGAATGAAAGAAAGACCAAAAAGGTCCAAAACGCATGTAATTTGAGGCCTTGAAGAAGAAAAACAAAATGATGGAATATCCAAAATGATGGAGACTCTTTAAGACTAATTTAAGAAAATGTATTGGAAATAAGAGAAAACTTAAATGTACATGTTGAAAGGGCTTCCATCTATATGAAAAAATTGACCTGGAAATCAACTCAGAGATATATTCTGGCAAAACTATAAGGCTTTAAAAACAAAAAGCCTATAGAGCCTTCAGATTAAAATATCAAATTATTTATAAGGGCAAGAAAATAACATTAGCATTAGACTCTCAAAAGCAGCAGAGAGAACAAGGCAATCCAGCAGAGCAACACTTTTAAAAACTCAAACCAAAGATTTTATATCCAGCCAAGATTTCCTCCAGGTATCAGGCTATGAAAAATAGTTTTGAATGTGCAAGAGTACAGGAAACAGTGAAAACACAGTCCTTCCTGAGAATCTACTACAAGGTGAGCTTCCTCAGACAAAAAGAGAGAACCGGGGAAGCCAGCAAAGGGCCTGATGGAGAACATTTAATATGTTTAATTGTAGAACTAGGACTAAAACAAGAGTGGCTAAACACAGTATATAAATTGGACTCTCCAAAAAATGTGTTTCCAGATACTTTTTGCCATCTTGACCTCAATCTTCTATCTCATGCATTGATCCAAAATAGCCTGTTACTTCTCACTCTTGGATGGATCTCATGAGGCACCAAGCCTTCTGGAGATCTCCCCCCGGAGCCTTCTTCTCTCCCACTGTCTGGAGAGCAGTGGAGCCTCTGGATCCCACAGAGATGAAAGGACAGGTGGAAATGAGATGGAGGAACAAAGAGGGAGATGCTTGAAAGAGAGGAGGGGATGGCAACTCCTCTTGACTAAGTAAAGATAAAAGATCCCTGCATTCATAATTGTTGCAACTATTTAATTGCATATTATCAGGATGACAACTGTGCCTAGTATAGTCTAAGGGCAGAATATGAGATTTTAAAATGGTCAAACCTTGTTTGATCTGTATAGTGCCTCTTCAGCAGACTTTCGATCACAGGCACCAGCATACCATGGCTTACAGTGAACGTCAGCTTCCTATGAAACAGCATTGTTAAGCATGAGATAGGCCTTCAATCACACCATATCTCCTGTGCATTAAAAACAAAGTCCCATTTTGCATTACCAAGACAGGCCTAATTACATTTGGACCAGTAGCTTGAAAATGAGTTTTATGCTTCCTTTGATCAATCACAGGATTATGTAGTTGACTTTTTTTCCCACTTGGCCTTAGCTGCTAATGTTAGTACTTGAACATAAGATCTAAATCCTGCTGGATTTCTGTACCATTTATTCCTTTCTCCTAAATGAGCTATAATCTCTCTTTCCATCGTGATCTTATTGTTGCTGCCTTGTGGAGCACTTTATAGTTATCAAGGTGTTTTTACAAATATTATCTTATTTGATTCTTGTAACCACTTTGAAGGCAAGAAGGATACATACTCTCATCTTTGAGAACGCTTAGAGAGACTTGCCCAAGGGCACACAGAGCCCTTTTCCTTTTTTTAAACTGTGTTGTTCTAGGTGTTTTGATATCATGTGCTTCCACAGATCTATTCTGAGAAAATTACATAGTTTAAATAGAATCCATGTGAGAGAAAGAACAATAAAAACAGCACACTTCTTTGCTAGTTTTGAAAAAACACGAATTGTTATTTAGGGCATCTGGAATACAAATCGGAATAAATGGAGCAAGGTCTTAATCATTGAAAATAAAAATGTACTCTGTACCCATCAGCAAATGACAACTCACAAGCTGACTTAAAATATAGTCTGTTCTCAAGCTTCACTCCAAACTCTCTCTTACAAGATGACATGCCCTTTTCTGCAGTTTACTGGTAACAATAAGAGTTCATTTCATACCTGTTCTGACAAATTAGAATTAGATGAAAAGCCAGGTAATGGGCCATCCACGGTTGGACTTCCCCCTTCTGGAAATCCTGAAAGGGATTTGAAAAATCCATGGATCTTCATTAAATCTTGAGCAGTTACTATGCCTATACCTCAACATTGTGCTAGGTGCTCCAGGGGACACACACACTGAAAAATCATACACATAAAAAATCACACAGACACCAAAATATCCTTACGAGCAATGGTTCTCAGAGCTGGCCCTGTGGCATAGTGGTTAAGTTTGCACACGCTGTTTCAGTGGCCCAGGGTTCGCAGGTTCAAATCCTGGCGAGGACCTATGAACCGCTCATCAGGCCATGCTGTGGCAGTGTCCCACATACAAAATGGAGAAAGACTGCCACAGATGTTAGTTCAGTAACAATCTTCCTCAAGTGAAAAAAGGAAGATTGGTAACAGATGTTAGCTCAGGGAGAAGAATAAGAAGAAAGGAAGAAGAAGAAGAAAGAAGAAAGAAGAAAGAAGAAAGAAGAAGCCCCAGGAATACCCAAGATCCTTTCAGGACATTTGCAAGGTCTTTTCCAAACGCATATCTTTGTGAAGCCCAATTTTCTTCATGTACTTCAACCAGAAAAACATATTGCAACAGATTGAATGTAGAAGCAGATATGAGAATCCAGCTGTCTCTGCTACTCCAGGCATTAGAGGGACTTAAAAAATGTAAAACAATACCACTCTCCCTGCTAAATTGTTTTTGTTTGGGAAATAGCTATTTTTCATAAAAATATACTATTTATATTAACATGCAATGAGTTTAATATTTTAAAAGTAGATTAATAAATATGTTTTAAATGTCTGTTTTGATTAATACATTAAATATCAATAAAAAGAAACATGTAAACCAAAGTGCTTTTGGTCTGCAATAATTTTAGGAGTGTTAAAATGCTCCTGAGACCAAAATATTTGAGAATTGCTACCTTAAGGCATAAACTCCCTCAAGGAGTTTACAGTCTAATTGTGAAGACACATGAAATAGAGAAACTACTTAACATTCATTAGTATTCATTCATTCATTCATTCATTCATCATTGTGTGCCTTGCTGAGCATTGTGATCATTGGGAATATACAGCAGTCAACAAAACAGCAAAATTCCCTGCCCTCTTGGAGCTCAAATTTCAATGGAGTGACAGAGGCAATGAAGACATAAGTCAATGCATATACACTGTTGCAGAGTCATGAGTGCTATGGAGAAAAATAAGCAGGAAAGTGGGTTGGGGATGGCCTTGGACAAGTAGTACAGGCCTCACTGAGGGGACACTTGGGTAAGATCTGCAGGTGGAGAGGGAGGAGGCATGTGCCTATCTCATGAAAGAATGTTCCAGGTACAGGGAACAGTGAATGCAAGAGCCTGGCATATCTGAGGAATGGAGAGGAGGCCACCCTGCCCAGAGTGCAGTGAGAAAAGGAGGAGGAATAAGGGATAAAGCCAGACAGGAGGTCATGAAGGCACCTGATTTGTGACCTGGTGGACCCCTTAGCATGACTTGAGCTTTAACAAGCATGATACAGGAAGCTTTTGGAGAGAGTTTTGAACAGAGTAGTAATGTGATCTGCCTGTCTTTGAACAAGGTCACTCTTGGCTGCAAGGCTGGAAACAGATAGAAGGGGCAAGGGCAGAGAGAGGAGGGCAGTTTGCTCTTCTTGCAACTCCAGGAAGGAGATGATGGTGGCTTGGAACAGACGGCATCAGTGGAAGCAGTGAGAATGCTGAATTCCAGATATATTTTGAAGGAATATATTTAGCTGGAAGGCATGTGAAGAAAGCAAGTGAAGAGTCATGGGTGACTCTAAGGTTTTTAACCAGAGCAACCAGTTGTCCTTTATTAGGAGGGGAAGTCTGCAGGAGAGACAGGCTTAGATGAACTAAGTACTTCAGATGACAGTGCCTGGGTGTTCAAAGGAGAAAGCCACCGTTGTAACAGGAGGGACCAGTGAGGGCCTGGCAGCCCCAGCAAGGTTGGGTATGAGGGAAGGGATGGTATGCCCAGTGGGAGCAGCAAAGGAGGGCGGGTGGTCAGGCTCTCCCACAGCACACAGTACAAGGTGGTTGGCGGTTTCTGCCGTTTGTGCAGCTGGGGGAATTCAAGGCTGACATTGTCTGATCCCTGAATATGTGCCAGTCCTATTCTGTTTTATTGAGCCACATCTTAGCGCATTTTGTCCTCACATTGGCCCTTTATGGGAGCAGCTATGTGACCCCATTTTACAGATGAGGTTTCCTTGACCACCTCATCTAAGATGGCAGCCCTCACTGCCTCCAGGATTCTCTGTGACCCCATCTCCACCAACTTGCTTTGTTATTCTTTATAGCCCTTAAGCATTTACCTGACGTTATATGACTTATCTATTGTTTATTTCTCCTGTCTCCTCCAGCAGAATAGAAGCTTCATAGGGCAGGGACTCTGTTTTATTCACTGCTGTATCCCCTGTCTAGAACAGCGCCTGGCACATGGCAGATGGTCAATAAATATTTGTCAACTGAAAGAATGACTTGTGTTGAAAAACAATAAAAGGTATAATAGAGCTTTCCATAAGGAAAAATAAAATTTCCATAGCCAAAGCATTTTCACTTTGTGTTTAGAATTTTAAATTAAAATTTGAAATTTGAAATTTTAGTAGAAAGCAAACCAAGGTTTGGGCAGTTATGTTCTGCAAGCCTGACTTCATATATTTTCAGGGTGATGTATTGTCTGCCCCGGGAAAATTATCCAGATATTTGCCAAATCTTCTTTTCAGGGTACCTTTTGTAGATGTATTTTATGATCATTAAAATGTATTTTAGATTTAATTTAAATAGCTTTCAGCTATTGAAGACCTTCTGTGTACCAAGCACTACACTAGGTACTGCCCATATGTTGTTTTACTTACTCTTCTTATTGTGAAAACAGTTCTGTTGTTTTTGTAAAAATAAATAAATAAATAAGTAAAAGATGACCATTAAAATATTCAATCAATAGTAAAAAAGAAAAAAGTAAAAGTTATCTCAAATCTATTAACTTTTCAAAACAACCCTATGGAATAAATATTCTTGGCCCCATTTTACAGATGAGGAAACAAGCCAGAGAGGATACTGAGATCCTCCAGCTGGAAGTGGCAGTGTTGTGTTAGATCCTGGATGGCTCAGACACGAAGATCTGACCTTAACCACTACCTGATACTGCTCTTCAGGACTTCATTGTACTTACTTGGCAGAGGTATGGGTTTTTGATGAATTTGTCTGAAAGGAAGAAGTTCAGATTAATTAAAAGGCAAAGCACAAAATTAAGTTTGACTTTTTGTTTGCTCTGAAGATGCTCTAAAGGAACATTACAAAGGAGTCAACACAAATGGTCAACAAAACATATCTAAAGATAGGAGGGGCACCAAAACCTTCAAGATAAGTAAATTGTTCCCTTGGGTTTTTGAAAGGAGTAGACTTGACTAAAGTGTTAGATTTTAGTTAAGTCTGATAATTAACCTGAGTATTAGGTTTCTGCGATTCTAAACAGTTCTTTTAAAGTTGTTACCTACTTAATACCTTTTTAAATTTAATTGCAAAGCAATGAAATATCAGATCTTTACCAAGCACTACCAGCCTGTGTCACTGTGCAGTGTAACAATGCAGGCATCGAGGAAATTTATTTTTAAAGGAAAGGATTCTTACTTCTGGGCAGGAGGAAACACAGGTGATGGCATATTTTCTTGTCTGTGACTAGACCCTCGGTGGCGTTCAGCAGGTATAGGTTTTTCTGCATTAAGAAAATTCTCATATTAGGATTAGAGTGAAACGTCTGTCCCCATGCCCAAACCCAGCAACATCAACTGAGACGAACCAGATTTGGTCAGATGTCTTCCCACAAACTTGTCTTTCACCAGGATGTAATCCATTTGTGCACCTGTCAGTCTGGGGATGTGTTTGTGCTATTAGGACCAGGACTCCTGCCCAGCAGCGTTACAGGCACACCCTGCCACCTCTGCAGTCACCCCTTGGCAATGTACATGGGGACTGAACCCTTGGGGTCTGGACCTTTAAGTGTGTGAGTACAGGTGGGAGTCAGAAAATGAACACATTTTAGCCACCCCTGCTTTCTATGTGTCTCCACACAGGTCTTACAACACCCCGGTGTATCTTCATTAGTCATAAGATGTGGTATAAATCATTTCTTACGGATAAGAGGTAAAATATCAGAGTTTGCAAATGATCTACTCTTTTTGAAAAATTAATTGAGCAAATTCAAGGGTATCCTTAGAATAATGTTGATCTCACTTGCATTTCACTGTGTTTTCCTGAGTGAGAGAGGAAGGGGTGGAGTTGTAACTGGTACACAGGGAAATGGGCATAACCTGAAATGTAAGAAATTTATGTTGAAGCCCGTAGTGAACTTTACTGCTGAACCATTGATAAATGTGATTATAAATTATTTTAATGCTTTATTCTCTCTCAAATTTGGTCTAGGGCGTGTTAAGATCTGGGTATGTCTATGAGTATGTCCGCCCGCAGGGAAGAAAGGTGGAGAACTATTGATCTCCCGTTACAGGAACCCAAAAGGAATAAAAGCAGTAAGAACTCAAAGATTCAAACAGACAATAAGATAGACTTCAGGGTTTCTTGTGGTGTAGCGAAATTCAGAAGCCTTGAACCTCTGAAGATTGTGTTTCACGTTTGTGGCAATTTACTTTGAGCCGCCATGTGAGGTGTTTTGTTCACGACTTTACGACTTGATAATTTCAGAAGGAAAGACAAGGAACACGCTAGGTACCCACAGCCTGATGAGCTTTGACCACACCTGCGTTGCCCCTGCCATGCTGGAGGCTTCCTTCCTAGGCCAGAAGAGGCCACTCATGGCTTTGGGTTTGGATGGCCATTGTCTCTGCTCTTGAACTAAGTCACAAAAGAGATGGCATGCCAAGCTCCTGCACTGGGAGCCCTTTAGGAATGAGGACACCCAAGCTGCACGGGGCATGCCATGAGCCCCTTCTCTGCTGGATTTCAGAGGCCCCCGAAGGCAGGACATTTGCACAGGCTTGTACTTACTTCCTGCAGAAGCTCACCCAAAGGCTCCACTATTACTCCCAGCTCCCTGCTCAACAGGCACGGAAGACTGTAGGGAATGGAAGGATAGCAGGGCAAAAGCATCAAAGGAAAGGCAGAAGAAAGCACGACAGCAGAAGGCAGTGATGGTTCAGAAATAGCCCAGGGGAAAAAGATGTGGGAAACAGATGTGAAAAACCCAGTGGAGCACTTAAAGCAGACAGGTGAGTCATAGTGCACATTCAGAAAAGGTAAGGACCATCCATCATCAGAGAAAGCAGACCACTTTATGTAGATGTGCCCATATTAACTCAGGAAACGGTGAGAAGAACACTAAGCTTGTAACACTGGGTACTTTCGTGTGGAATTAAGTGGGTGCAGGACTTTAACTTCTATATAGTGTTTCGAGTGCTAAGATTATGGATGATTCTTCCTTCTTTCTGGTTTTTTCCCTGGTATTTTTTCAAATACAAGTATTTTTTTAAATGGGAAAGTTCTAACAAAAAGTATATGTAAGGATTTTGGGTTATGATAAAACAAAAGAAGGAAGGCATTTGAAGATGTACTGAGAAGACAGACATTTGAACTCAGAAAACATTATTTTGAAAACGTAGCAAAAGAACTTGTTCAAATAAATAGATTTTTAAAATTTCGTTACCTTCACTAAACTGTTAGTTCTAAGATACGTGAATGGCTCTAAATAAGTCTTCTCACCTATGTAAGGTCATGGCACTGTCTGGCAAGTCATATCTGTCTACAAACAGGCAGGTTTGGGGCGTGTAGACTGTAGCCTACCCCGAAGATGTTGCCCAGCAAGCTCAGGTTCCGACCAGCTCTGTGGCTCACTACTCACTGCAAAGCGCAGGCTGTTTTGTTTAGAAAATTGAGTTTCAATTTACAAAAGCCTTATAAATAACGAAAGAAATTTAGAAATGAAATTACATACAAGTTCTTAATTAAAATAACTTTTAGAAGACATGCTCATCCTTCAAAATAACATAGACTTACCTTCACAAACACTCGAGGCATTCTGTTGAGAGGCAACTGGAGTCTATTAAAAAAAAAAGCAAGAATATTTAATACTGTGGAATATGAAAAATGTGGAAATAAAAGCCAAAGCAATATTATTAAAATAAATATTTGGGGAGAGCATTTCTTTGACACATAGCTATTCCTTCAATCAGAAGAACAACAATTAAAAACACACAACCCCCAGCCCAACTTTGCATGAAGTGACAATGGACTGGAAGTGTGTCATGGAAGGTGCAGTGTCATCTTGGTGTGGGGACCTCCCTGCTGTCAACAGTGCCAGTGAATACCATGGCTCCCAGCAGCTGCCAGGTACCAGTGCTTGCACAGTGGGAATCTGGCATCTGATTCAGTCTTGGGCCCCTCCTTCTTGGTGTTTGCTAAGTGATTGTAAATGGCAGGCTACAGAGTAGGTACCGGGTCAAGGTGGGCTTTCTTGAATAGTGGGCTGGCCGAGGTTCCCAAAATTCTGGCCAGAATCTGAGTTTAGTCAGGCCTATGTGTGCCTGATATGCTATTGTCAGCCATTAGCTCCCTGGCCACGGAGTGGGAAGCAGACACAGGTGCTCCCATGGGGAAAACAGACGTCATGGGAGGCAGGGAGCCGGGCCGCCGCCTCTGATCTGCCACTGACACTCAGTGAAGCCGCCAGGGTCAAGGGAGGATGAACTCCTCCCATGCAGCATCTTCCTTGGCTAACTGAGGATTCCAAATTTCTCTTGGACTCTCCGGGCAGCAACTTTAGTTGCTAAGATTATGTTCACCTTAGCTGGAAGCATTGTCAACTTTAAATAAGTAGATAAGAATAAACATTGTGGGTTAAATGCAAAATTAACTTACTGTCTTCAGTGATGTAGCTGGCTTTTTCCTGAGAAATAAAAAGAGATCAACTTTGATAAAGTGGAGCTGACTACTTATCATTTTACTCTCAAATTTAAACTAGAATAATGAAAGTGATACAAGTGTGTAGGAAGACAATCCATGAAGGGCGGAGAGAGATGGAAGCAGGATTTAGTCATGATCCTCCTAGTCTCAGATAGGGTCCACTGACAGATGGCATAGGGGTTAACTGGGGATAAATAGGAGCGCCAGTTGCCAGGGAGTTGGGATAACTGAGCTCTTGTTCTAGTTCTGCTACTAATTACTCCATGACCTCAGGCCTTTTCCTCTGGGCCGTGAGGCCAGTCTGAGCTTTAGTTTCCTCATCTGTAAATGAGGGCCAGAATCAGTGTTTTCAAAGTGTGCATGCAGAGCTCTCCCCTCCCCCAACAGCACTGCTGTCTGGGGAGAGAGGGTGGAGATACGCAGGTGGCCATGCAGGTGAGTTTGCAGCCAGCATCTCCCCATGCCAACTGCCTCACTTCTTCCCGTGGCTCTTCTCTACTGGACATCTGCCTAGGATTTCATTCCGAACTGAGAAATTCAAGACCGGCACAAGTTTGAAAACCACTGTGATCTGTGGTCCTGAAGTTGCTTGCCTTGCCTAACATTCTGGTTTGTGTTAGTTCCAGTAGAGATTGGAATCTAATATTGCTAAGGTTTTATGCTTCTCTTCTGCATTTATTTTCAATGCTGTCTCTCTCTCTCACTTTGTTTTTGGCTGAGAGCTGAAAGTATGGGTGAGGAATACTAACAATTCCCGAGTGCCTCTAAGGTGCCAGGCACTGGATTAGGCTCTTTATATCTTATTTAAACCTCAAAGTGACCTTTTGGTGTTATTCTCACATTTTAGAGATTGGGAAATGGAGGCTCAGAGAGACTAGGTAACTTGCCCAAAGTGATAAAGCTGAGCCAAGAGAGACGTGTACAGAGTTTTGGTTAATAAACCCCTGAAATCACAAATTTCTTTGCTTTACACAGAGGCAGAATTAAGATTATAACCATGCAGGCCAGCTTTGGACATATTTAAATATGCTTTTAAAATAACCTGTTGAGCCAATATAAAATTGTGGGGTCACTGTTTGTAATATTAACACATTACAATACTCACCTGACAGTTTACAAAGCCATTTTAAGTTCAATAGGAAAGAATGACTCATCTCCCTTTTGAAAGGAACCCGGGCAATGTTGTTTGATTGAACACCATAGTGTATGCTGCACGGTATACATGTTTGTTTACAGATCATTAACTACTTCAAAGAGAAGCCGAGGAGGAGAAAGTAAAGATGAAACCTGCTAGTGGGCCTCAAAATTACTCAGGTGCTGGAGCTTCTGTCTTATGGAACATTGTAAGTCAATGAACCTAAGATTTAACTAAAAAATTATGGGAGGAGAGAGTACCAGTTTTCGATTTCAACAGAGACACCCCTGGTCCAGCTTGAAGCATGCCATGGGGGTGGAGGAGAAGAACAGGCAGCAGGGGTTCGTTTCCACACTCTTCAGGAACACGCCTATTGTAATGTGAGGTGTACCTTTGTCTGAGCTTGGGCAGGTGTGCACTTCCAGAGGAAAACAGCAGAAAAGCTGTTTTCCCTCTTCCCCCCGATTCTCAGATAAAACTCCTTTGTGGATTCCAGGCAGGCTCCGCTCACAGCAGTGGTGAGACCATCCACTCAAATCTCACAGCTGCTTCCCTGCAGCAGGTACTCACCCGGCCCTGGGCAGTGGGGATGGCGCAGCGGGCAGAGAAGATGACTTAGAGTCCCAGACCCCACTGTTTCGACCTGCACAAACAAATACACAGGTCAGTCTCCAAGTCCTGAACCTGGGGCTGATGGTTGCAGTGAGGCTGGCCTTTCCAGCAGGCTCAGAAATACATGCATACTTTTTGTTACTTTCAGTATCAGTTAAGCATATACAGTGAAGCTACTGGGGAAAACCTGTAGGCAAAGGGGATAAAACATTTTAAAAATGTCAGTTTATAAGCTCAGAACTAGAATGTGAATTAGGGACGCGATCTTAACATTTCCCACATGACCTTCTTTTTTCCCCCCATGGGACAAGTCCAGAGCCCCTGACTCTGTGGGCTCAGTGAGAGTCCCACAGGGGTTCCTATGGGAGGGAGCCAAGAGCTCACACCTGCATCTGTATACACTGCACAAATGAGACAGAGACACACAGAGATGCACAGACCCGCCACTCCTGATACCCACACATAGACATTGCTCATTCATAACCACACGTGAATACAGTACATACACCAAACTTCACATTTGGAGGATACCCATTCATTCATCTCTGAGTTCTCAGGGCCTTTACCCATTGCACAAATAAACAAATTGTGACAAGTGGCAAGCTACTGCCCAAATCTCATCTTCTGAAGTCACAGAAGAGACCCAGAGGGCCTTGCCCACTGCACCTAGTTTCCTCTCCCCCTACCTGAAGATACAAGCCAGAAAATCATTATGAGAAAGGAAGATGGAGAGAGGCAGAGAGAGGCAGAGCGTCGCTGCTGGGATAGAGAGCAGACCCAGAGGTGGAGAGGCCAGAAGCTAAGCCAGCTCCCCTCAGCGTCTCCTAGCTGCCTCCTCTCAGGCCAAGGCTCGCCTGCCTGGACAGTACTGCTCAGTGAGACAACGGTTCTCTATTGAAATAAACAGAACTGAGTAAATATTTTATTAAGAACCTACTACATTCATAAGTCCATAATTCCTAAGGGACTTTTAGGAGATACTCTACAAATATAGAGGGGACCTGCCCTCAGTATGTATTGTTTTAGTTTGCAAGACAGAGCACACACAAGTAAACAATTAAGTAATAATCAATTACCAAGAATTGTTGAGAACCTAGTATGTGAAAAGCACACGGAGGCACTATGTTAGGGTGTGGAAGAGGTCAAGAAGTGGACATGGGCCTCTGCCCTCCGGGAATTTCTAACAGGAGAAGACATGTGACCCCATGCCACCTCATCTGACAGAACCACCTATTCCAAACACAAAAATGACAAAAAGCCCTCAAAAGTATTAAAAATAGAGATGATAAAGTTCATTCTCATGCACTTTACTAGAGAGAGGCCTTCAGGCTTTCACTCAGAGCCCAACTACTCTTTCTCTACACACAATTATCACGTAGGGCTAATTTCCATAGGCAGTCATGAATGAGAGCAGTGGCCAAGCGTGGGTGGCAGGATTCCAGGCAGCAGCCTTCCCCTGCCCCCCGTGGAGGAATGCCCCCTCCAAGGTAGCTCCTACTTACATGTTACCTGGCCTAGATGTGACTTTTAAAAACATTTTGAGAAAGAGGCTACGTTTGGAACTTTTAACATTAACATTTCATGTGACAACAAACTGAAATGTCATGTGAAGATGTAGTATGAGTCCAACTGTGTTTCGTTAGCTAGTGTGTCAAACTGATATCCTTTGTCAAATTCTCAACACTTGAGATTGACGCTGTTAAAATACCCTTGGCTACTCATAGATTTCGAGGAAGGGGGAAGAAAAACCCTTGTCTGAAAAATAAGGAAGTAGAAAGAAGGTCTAATTCAGAACTTCCCCCCAGGGGTTTTCCCTCTTCTCAAATGCCTAGAGCTCATTTGGCCTGGGTATGTTATCATTGTCATATCTACTGCCTGGCTTTTCTGCTAAGCTTCCCTTCCCTTCATATCTTCAGTCTGCCCACATCTTCCTTTCCCCATCTCTCCCCATAAATAACTTCTGCCATCAGAGAGGGAGGGGCACGCCTGCTCTCCTCTGTGGTGGTAGAGTATTAGCACTGTGGAAAATCTATGGTCTCGCATCAGGAAGACAGGGTTCTAGTTATTTCTCTGCTACCAGACTGGCAGGGTGACCTCTTAGGAGCCACCATGCCTCAGTTTCCCCCTCTGTGAAATGGGGATACCACCACCTACCTTACCTAACTCAGAGTTATTGTAGTAAGATAATAGGATAACTTTGAAATGTAAAGAATTAGCCAAATATGAAGTAATATAGCTGGAAAGGGATTGAAAATATTTGAGGGTCAAAAACATTACGCTAAGTGAAAGGAGTCAGATGGAAAAGACTAGATATTGTATAACTCTATCTATATGAAATGTCCAGAAAAGGCAAATCTATAGCAACAGAAAGCAGATCAGCAGTTGCTTGGGGCTGGGAGGTAGGAACAGCATTGACCACAAACGAGCATAAAGGCTCTTTTGGAGTTGGTGTGGGCTTGAAAATGTTCTAAAACTGGATCGTAGTGATGGTTACAAAACTCTGTAAATGTAATGATTTACCAAAAATATTGAACTATACATGTAAAATGAGTGAGTTTTATGAGATATAAATTATAACTCCTAAAGGGTGTCAGTAAATATGATTATTGCCATTTTTGTTTTGTTATCTTGTTGTCAACCACCACAGTATCTCTAGGTGCTGGGCACTGTGCCAGGTACCTTAAATGTGCCATCTCCAAGCCTCGCCTAACATCAAGTGAGCAAACAGAAGCTCAGAGAGGTTAAGTGGGAAGGCTGGGGTTGAAAACCAAGGCCACTTGAGTCAGTGCCTCCTAATGTTCCTTCGGTGCATGACTTGGCATGTTAGATTCGCTTGCTGCTTCTCCCTTATGCGGGGAAAAATTAGTGAAACAGAGGGGTGCTTTTGTGGACACCCATGGGAGGATGGAGAATGACTCTTCTATTTCACAGGCCAGTGACCCTTTCTGCTGCTCTGGGCCTGATCTCAGACCCAGGGGTATGGCTGGGGTAGGACAATGTGGTACCCACCTCACTGCCAGGATCCTTGATTTCTGGCAAAGCCAAATTCTTGGCTAGAATACTCCAAGATATAAACTGGGAATGTGAGAGAGGGAGATGTACTCAAAAGCACAATAATAAAAGAGAAAACTTAGATTTGTTTTAATTGTACTGAGCAAAAAATTATGTTAATGTTTGATTTAATAGCACAGGCTTTGCACAAAGCTGGTGCTTACCTGAGTTTCTCAACTGGGAAATCAATTTACCCTTATTTTGTCCTCTACCACATAGTATATTTATGCATCATTCTCTTTTCAGTTTTACGTACAATGTTGGTAAGTTTAGCGTAACAATCTCAATGTTGACACTATAAAGCCCTTCCGATTCAACTCTATTTTAACTGTTATAGAAACCCTATTATCATTAGTGGGGCTTGCACACCTGCTGAAGCACCCCTTACTCTTAGGCACTGCACAAACCCTTAAAAAATAAGGAGATTTAATTTAACCAATCCAGAACAATTTGGGCTATTCTAGAGCAATTTGGGCTACAGGTAAAATTCAACTTGCATATTAGCAGGGAATTGTAAGTTCAAAATCCCTTGCCCTATTTTATGACATAAGGAGATAGAATACTTTAAAATCCTATTTACGTAGAGGAAGTTCAGAAATACATGCCCTGTCTACCCTCTTCTGACAAAAGCTACAAATCAGCCAGAGGTTGCACCACCTTCTTCTAAGTGCTCACTTAGAGATAAATCACAATGGGCTTCAGTCTTTCAGTTTGTCTAGACCAGTAGTTCTTAACTGGGAGTGATTTTGCCCCTCTCCCCTTAGGACATCTGGCAATATCTGCAGACATCTTTGCTTATCATTACTGGGGTAGGGGATTCTATTGGCATCTAGGGCGGAGGCCACGGGATGCTGCTAAACATCCTATGATGCACAGGACGGCCCTCACACAAAGAATTATCTAGCCCCAGGTGCCAATTGTGCTGATGTTGAGAAACCCTAATTTAGAGTAAACTTTATATGGAAAGAAAGAAACACAATTGTTTCCTAAGATCTGTACAGGGTGCTCTGACAGACTGGTCGTGAATCAAGGCAGGTTAAACAAGGGATTCTGAATAATAACGATAATAAATACCAAAGAGCCATCATTTTATGAATATGATTCATATGTATTTACTCACTTAATTCTCCCAATGCCCCTAGGTGTAGGTGCCATTTTCTCCTCCATTTTTCAGAGGAGGAAACTAAGAAACAGAGAGATTACTTAGCTTGTTAGAAGTCCAGCACCTAGTAAGTGTCAGAGCCAGGACCTGAACCTTCTGGCTTTGGAGTCTGTGCTAAGCGTTGCAACTGTTCTTCTCAGTGTGAAACACAAAGGAGAGAACAGAGTCCATCACTGCATCTAATTCACTATGTAATCCTCAGCGAGCACCTTATTAGCCATCAAAGAGCCAAAGCAACATTAACCAGAGGTGAGTGTCAAGGTGTGGTACTTTGACAGAAACTCCAACCTGAAACCTTAGCACTTTCATGATGCCTGTCAGAGCACTATCTGACCCTTTAAAGGCTAATAGATGGTTATTCAAAGACACAGGCAAGTAGTCTGATTATTCCTTTTATAAAAACCATTTCTGAAAATTCTACTGTTTGTATTCTCAGAAACTTACTCTAACTGTTCAGGTTTGTCCCTCCCAAATTATCTCACTTCCTCCCTCTTTCTGTACTTTCCCTCGTCTGTATCCAACAATCACATAACCAGGAAATTATTTTCTTGTTCAGATTTGGTTTCTTCATCAATGCCTCTAATATTAAAATATAGCTTTACTAGATTAATAGAAAACTAACAAATAATAAATCCAATGGGCTAATGCCCTCATGGTGGTGCCATGTGATTCCTTAAATATAGCCAGTTTTGGGGGACTCATTCACTCTCTCAACTAACTGACCCATCCACCATTTCAGCACCTACTCTGAGCCAAGTCCTGCCTAGGCCCTGGAAACACAGCTGTGAGCAAGACACGGAGCTGAGAGTCTTATCGGAAAGACAGAGATCTCCGCAGGGATCAGGAGATAAAGGGGCAGTGCAGGGTAATATAGGGGTGCACAAGAAAGGGATCTAGCCCAATGTGGAGTCAGGAAAGGCTTCCTGAGCAAGTGACATTTAAGGTAATGTCTCCAAGGAGCTTGCAATGTACTTAGGGAGATTAGACTGAGACACAAAGTAATTAGGTAACAGGCATAGGCTGAGTATAAGTGAGATGAGACTTATGGCAAAGGAGAACTCTCCCAGGGCTACAGAAACCATAGGATTCTTCCTGGAGGGGAAGATCTCAAGCTGGGCCTTGATGGACTGGTAGGATTTGGTGGCATAAAAGTGAGAATACAACAAAGACCAAAAGGCAGGACCCATGAAATACAGAGTGATTGGAGTATTGGGTGTGTCTTAGGAAGAGGAAGTCCTTGTAAGGTAAGAAGAGTATTTTAAGATGCAAACATCAGAGATTATTAAACTATTCTTCTAAAGGAGAGATTAGGTCTTCATTTATCTGTTTCAATGAAATGCTTTCTGTTCCAATAATAAGAGCCCTTCTCCTGAGTTATCATGAGTCAAGAGTCTCCATTTCAGCTGGGACCAAAGCAACCTTGCCATTGTGTTTTAGGTTGGTGTGTTGACATTTGTTCCCAGAAGTTAAGATTAGCTCAATAAGATCATTCTGACCTCTACTCCCCAAATATAAAAAGCCTATGGTATCCAAGGGAGAGGATAAGTAAAATAAGAACTTGTGAAGAAGATGCATGATTGCATACATAATGAGTCTTGGAAAAGATTAAAAAATACTCTTCTTGAGCACCATGGCAGAGTGAGCTCTTCCTTTAGACTGTTCCCCCTAAGGTACAACAAGAAGGACGTTCATAAACCAATAGAGGACATTCAAACAACACAATAGACATCTGAGAGACCCACACAGCCATACATCTGAAGGTGGAGGTGTTGGATCCCCCCGGGAGGAAGTAGAAGGAGGTAAGGGGATCTCCTCTCTCTCCCCAGCAGCAACCCAGGGTGAGGGACTGTGTGCAGCTCTGAAAGGGAAAAGGAGAGGGGCAGCTCTCCACAGGAATGCCTTCACTCTAAGAATTGTCTCCGAGCCATGGGAAAGCCCCACACAGAGGAGGCTAAGCAATTTCAGGGCTGTCTACATCAAGCCAGCACCCCAGGAGAGCAGATAGTGAGGGCAGAGCGAGAACCACTTGGGGATTGTGCACATGAAAGAAAGCACCCCTCCCCCTGCCCAGTGCACCAGCTCAGCAGGTTGGCCAGAGTGAGGGACCCCCACCAGAGTGCATGTGCATGTGTTTGTAAAGCAGCAGCATGGGCAGGCAATCGTAGATGGGCCCTGTCAGCATAGATTCCAAAAGACAGGCACAGATACCAGGGATTGTGGTAGGCTCAGAATACATAGTTCCTGACCACACTCCCAGTGGCAGCAGGTGGAATTTGTGACCAGATACTATCGCTACGTGAAAGCACAAATCCACCCCATCAAATAGTATGAAGAAATATGTTAATACTCCAGACCAGAAGGAAAATGACAAGCATCCAGAAATCAATCCTGAAGCCACAGAAATTTACAATCTAAATGCTAGAGAATTCAAAATAGCTATCATAAGAAAATTCAACAAGTTACAAGAAAATTAAGGACAGTTCAATGAAATCAGGAATAAATTAATGAACAGAGGGAATTCTTCACAAAAGAGACTGAAATGATAAAGAAAACCACTCATAAATGTTGGAAATGAAAAATACAATGAATGAGATAAAGAAAAATCAGGAGTCCTTGAATAATAGAGCTGATATTATGGAGGACAGAATTAGCAGTTAGGAGGACAGAAATATATAAGTGCTTCAGATGGAGGAGGAGAGAGAACTAAGACTAAAAAGAAATGAAGAAATTCTCCAAGAAATATTTGACTCAATTAGGAAATGCAACATAAGGATTATAGGTATTCCAGAGGAAGACAAGGAGGAGGAAGGAGCAGAAAGCTTGTTCAAAGAAATAATAGCTGATAACTTCCCAAACCTGGGGAAGGAGCTGGAATTACAAGTAAAAGAAGCTAAATAGAACTCCTAATTACATCAATGTAAAATGACCTTCTCCAAGGCATATGTTAGTAAAACTGGCAAAAGTAAATGACAAAGAAAAAATACTAAGGGCAGCAAGGCAGAAGAAAATAACTTACAAAGGAACCCCTATCATGCTTTCAGCGGATTTCTCAGCAGAAACCTTGCAGGCTAGTAGAGAGTGGAATAATATATTCAAAAATTTTGAAAGACAAAACCTTTCAGCCAAGAATACTCTATCCAGTGAAAACATCCTTCAGAAATGATGGAGAAATAAAAACTTTCCCAGATAAACAAAACCTGAGGGAGTTCATTGCCACAAGACCCGCCCCCCCCACCACAAGAAATGATCAAGAAGGTCCTCATAGCTGAAACAAACAAACAAAAAAGGGTTTACAAAGCCTTGAACAAGTGGAAAAATAGGCAGACAAAATCAGAAAATTGCAGCTCTCTATCAGATCAGGTTAGCAAACACTTAATTATAATGTTAAAGATAAAGGGAAGGAAAATATTGAAAATAACTATAATCTCATCATTTTAATCACAAACTCACAACACAAAACGGAATAAGTTGTGACAAGAATAACTTAGAAGGGGAAGAGAATAGGGATGGAAACAGCTTAGACTAAGGAAATAAGAGGCTATCAGAAAATGGACTATCTCAACTACAAGATCTTTTACACAAACCTCACAGTAACCACTAAACAAATAATCAGAACAGAGACAAAAATGATAAATAAAGGGAAAACTGAGAAAACAATCATAGACAACTACCAAACTGAATTGGCAGTCTGAATACATGGGACAAAAAACAAGGGAAATATAGAACAGCCAGAAAACAAGTGATAAAAGGGCAGCATTAGGCCCTCATATATCAATAATCACTCTAAATGTAAATGGATTGAATTCTCCAATCAAAAGACACAGAGTGGCCGGATGGATTAAAAAACAAGACCCAACAATATGCTGCCTCCAGGAAGCACATCTCAGCTCTAAAGACAAACACAGGCTCAGAGTGAAGGGATGGAAGACAATACTCCAAGCTAATGGCAAACAAAAGAAAACAGGTGTTGCCATACTTATATCAGACAAAGTAGATTTCAAGATAAAAAAGGCAATGAAAGACAAAGAGGGACAATATATAACGATAAAAGGATACTCCACCAAGAGGACATAACACTTATAAATATATATGCACACAACACAGGAGCACCAAAGTACATAAAGCAATTATTAACAAGCCTAAAAGGAGATATTAACAGCAACACAATAATAGTAGGGGACCTTAACACCCCACTTACATTAAAGAATAGGTCAGCCAGACAGAAAGTCAATAAAGAAATAGTGGAACTAAATGAAAAACTAGACCAGATGGACTTAATAGATATATATAGAACACTCCATCCCAAAACACCAGAATACACATTCTTCTCAAGTGCACATGGGACATTCTCAAAGATAGACCATATGTTGGGAAACAAGGCGAGCCTCAAATTTAAGAACATTGAAATCACATCAAGCATCTTTTCTGACCATAATGCCATGAAACTAGAAATCAACTACAAGAAAAAAGCTAGGAAAGTGACAAATATGTGGAGACTAAACAACATGCTACTGAACAACCAATGGATCACAGAATTAAAGGAAAAATCAAAAAATATCTGGAGACAAATGAAAATGAAAATACACCATACCAAATCACATGGGATGCAGCAAAAGCAGTTCCCACCTTAACAAACAAGGAAACTCTCAAATAAGCAACCTTAAACTACAGCTAAAAGAACTAGAAAAAGAAGAACAAACAAAGCCCAAAGTCAGCAGAAGGAGGGAAATAATAAAAATTAGAGCAGAAATAAATGAAATTGAAACAAACAAACAAACAAAAAACAGTAGAAAGGATCAATGAAACTAAGAGCTAGTTCTTTGAGAAGATAAGCAAAATTGACAAACCCTTAGACAGAGTCACTAAAAACAAAAGAGAGAAGCCTCAAATAAATAAAATTAGAAATGAAAAAGGAGAAATTACAACAGATACCACAGAAATACAAAGGATTATAAGAGAATACTATGAAAAAATGATATACCAACAAATTGGACAATCTAGAAGAAATGGATAAATTCTTAGACTCATAACCTCCCAAAACTGAATCAAGAAGAAATAGAGAATCTGAATAGACCAATTACAAGTAAAGAGATTGAAACAGTAACCAAAAACCTGCCAAAAAATAAAAGTCCAGGACCAGATGGCTTCTCTGGAGAATCCTAAAAAACATTCAAAGAAGATTTAATACCTATCCTTCTCAAAGTCTTCCAAAAAATTGAAGAAGACAGAACACTTCCGAACACATTTTATGAGGTCAACATCACCCTGATCCCAAAGCCAGACAAGGACAACACAAAGAAGGAAAATTACAGGCCAATACCGCTGATGAACGTAGATGCAAAAATCCTCAACAAAATATTGGCAAACCAAATACAACAATACATTAAAAGGATCATACACCATGATCAAGTGGGATTTATACCAGGGATGCAGGGATGGTTCGACATCTGCAAATCAATCAATGTGATACACCACATTAACAAAATGAGGAATAAAAACCACATGATCATCTCAACAGATGCAGAGAAAGCATTTAACAAGATCCAGCATCCATATGATAAGAACTCTCAGTAAAATGAGTATAGAAGGAAAGTATCTCAACATAATAAAGGCTATATATGACAAACTCACAGCCAACATCATACTCAATGGAGAAAAACTGAAAGCCATCCCTCTGAGAACAGCAACAAGACAAGGGTGCCCACTATCACTGCTGTTTATATTAACATAGTACTGGAGGTTTGGCCAGAGCAATTAGGCAAGAAAAAGAAATAAAGGGTATGCAAATTGGCAATGAAGAAGTGAAACTCTCACTGTTTGCAAATGACATGATTTTATGTATAGAAAACCCTAAAAAGCCCATTGGAAAACTATTAGAAATAATCAGCAACTACAGCAAAGTTGCAGGGTACAAAATCAACTTACAAAAATCAGTTGCATTTCTATACTCTAATAACAAGCTAAAAGAAAGAGAACTCAAGAATACAATCCCATTTACAATCACAACAAAAAGAATAAAATATCTAGGAACAAATTTAACCAAGGAGGTGAAAGATGTATACAATGAAAACTATAAGACATTATTGAAAGAAATCGGTGACAACATAAAGAAATGGAAAGATATTCCATGCACATGGATTGGAAGAATAAGCAAAATTAAAATGTCCATACTACCTAAAGCAATCTGCAGGTTCAATGCAATCCCAATCAGAATCCCCCTGACATTCTTCATGGAAACAGGACAAAGAATCCTAAAATTCATATGGGGCAACAAAAGATCCTGAATAGCTAAAGTAATCCTGAGAAAAAAGAACAAAGCTAGAGGCATCACAATCCCTGACTTCAAAATATACTGCAAAGCTATAGTAATCAAAACAGCATGATACTGGTATGAAAACAGACACACAGATCAGTGGAACAGAATTGAAAGCCCAAAAATAAAACCACACATCTACAGACGGATAATCTTCGACAAAGAGCTAAGACAAGAACATACAATGGAGAAAGGAAAGTCTCTTCAATAAATAGTCTTGGGAAAACTGGACAGCCACATGCAAAAGAATGAAAGTAGACCATTATCTTTCACCATACACAAAAATTAATTCAAAATGGATTAAAGACTTGAAGGTAAGACCTAAAACCATAAAACTCCTAGAAGAATATATAGTCAGTATATTCTTTGACATGGGTCTTAGAAGAATATTTTCAAATACCATGTCTACTTACGCAAAGGAAACAAAAGAAAAAATAAACAAATGAGACTTCATCAGACTAACAAGCTTCTGCAAAGCAAAGGAAACCATCAACAAAATGAAAAGACAACCCACAAACTGGGAGAAAATACTTGGCAAACCACATGTCTGACAAGGGGTTAATCTCCAAAATATACAAATAACTCACACAACTCAATAAAAAAAACAAACAACTTCATCAAAAAATGGGCAGAGGATCTGAACAGACATTTCTCCAAAGAAGATATACAGATGGGCAACAGGCACATGAAAAGATATTCAACGTTACTAATTATCAGGGAAATGCAAATCAAACTACACTGAGATATCACTTTACACCGTTAGAATGGCTATAATCACCAAGACGAAAAGTAACAAATGTTGGAGAGGATGGGGAGAAAAGGGAAGCCTCATACACTGCTGGTGGGAATGCAAATTGGTGCAGCCACTATGGAAAACATTATGGAGATTTCTCAAAAAATTAATAATAGAAATACCATACAACTCAGCTATCCCACTACTGGGTATTTATCCAAAGAACTTAAAATCAACAATTCAAAGACACTTATGCATCTCTATATCCATTGCAGCATTATTCAAAGTAGCCAAGATGTGGAAGTAACCTAAGTGGCCATCGACTGATGATTGGATAAAGAAGATGTCACGTATACACACACACACACACACACACACACACATAATGGAATACTATTCAGCCATAAAAAAGATGAAATCATCCCATTCACAACAACATGGACGGACTTTGAGAGTATGATGTTAAGTGAAATAAGCCAGACAGAGAAAGACAAACACCATATGATTTCACTCATATGTGGAAGATAAACTATCACATGGACAAAAAGAACAGATTAGTGGTTACCAGAGGGAAGGGGGTTTGGGGGTGGGCATAATGGGTAAAGGGGAACATTTACATGGTGACTGACAAATAATAATGTACAACTGAAATTTCACAATGTTATAAACTATTGTGACCTCAATAAAAAAAAAAATCTTCTTCTTTCATTTTCTCTCAGGGAGTATGTCCCTGGAAGCAGAGTTCAGTCTCCTAATCTCTTGTGTTTAGTCTTCAGCTCTGGGAGAAAAGAGTGTGTGTGTGTGTGTGTGTGTGTGTGTGTGTGTGTGTGTGTGTGTGAGAGAGAGAGAGAGAGAGAGACAGACAGACAGACAGACAGAGACAGAGAGAGAGATGGAGGGGAGGGGAGAGGGAGAAGGAGGGAACACCGGAGAGGAGGCTCCTGCACCTCTCTGTGCTGTAATAGGGTGGGAGTGTGGGCACCACCCAGCACTGTGGGCCTCGGTCTTGGGGTTGCCAAACCCTAAAGGAGACAATGAGGAACCACTGAGTGTTCATGGTTCGGGTAGGGGTGACATGGTAAAAACTAACTTTGTAATGGGATGAAACTGGCAACATTTGGAGGCATTCAGAAGCTCAGTCTAGTGACTGGGGAAAGATCCTAGCGGCAGGGATGTGGATAGGGGACTCTCGCAAACAAGAAGGTGTGAGGTGATAAAGTAAAGAAAGACTGCAATAGGGTGGTGGCAACTAAAATGGAAGGGTGAATTCAGGAAAAAGAAATTGCAGGCTTTGGAAAGAACATAGGCATAGAGACGCAGCCTGGAGGCTGACATGCAAAGAGGAAGAGGGACATCCAAAGGGTAGGGAGGTGATGAGTTTAGACTTTGGTGAGGGATGCCTTGAGCTTGAGGTGGTGGGAACGTCAAGGTCTTCAAAAGGAAAATGAGGTCAAGATTGGACACCAGAGAGTGATCAGCTTAGACAAGAGAAGTGAAACCAGAAGAATGCATGAACTCTAAAGAAACAGAAAATAATACTCTTTACTGAGCACGTACTGCGTGCCAGGCAGTGCGTTAAGAGTTTCCCATTCACAATTTCAGAATTCTCCTGTCACAGGGCAGGGGCTTTATCTCCGTTTACAGACGAGAAAATAGATGCTCGGAAAGTGAAGTACAAGCCCATAGTGGGACAGTTGTAACTGGGAGCAGTGGGATTCCAACCTAGGTCTGTCTGGCTCAAAATCCAAGCTCTTAGCCAACACTATATTCTGCAAGAAGAGTGGAGGGCTGAGGGCTGAGCCCCGCAGACATCCTCAGTCAGTGGAAGGGAGAAGGAGGAGAAGTGAGCCAAGTACCCAGTGAGGTGGGATGAAAACCAGGACTTGCCAGGAGTGAGAGTCCCTTCAATACTGGTGCCACGAGACAGTGGATGAGGATAAGTTCTCTATTACCATTTATTGAGACATTTGGAAATACAAGGGATTATTGACTAATAAGTGCTCTGAGTTGTTTGTCTTATTTCAAACAGATTAAAAACCAAACCCACAAATGCAATCATCTCACAATAAAAAACAAAAAACCCCACCGAATCACGCATATACTTTACCCGAAGTTGTCCCTGGAGAAGAGGCTGGCTTTGAGGAGTTATTTGGCTTGATTGATCTATTCACCATGGGAGCTTAAACAGACAAATACACAAATGTGTTTAATACACATATACATACAGTATGCTCCCAGACACACACAGACACGATACAGTCTACAGAGGGAGAATCACACTTACGGAAAAATGCATCGTGGGAATGATGGGTCAGAAAGGGCATGTGCAAAGAACGAGACACGCTTATTAAACACACAAGCCATTAAAAGAAGCCTTCCCAGAAGAAATATCTTTAGAATGAATGTATTAATGATTAAAGGACTAATCAAATTATTTTATGATAGGCGTTTTGTTAAAGTGAATACTGGCTTGGAATTTCTTTTGCCAAACTGGAGGTCCGGGAGATGAAAGTTTTGTTTTTTGTAAAATCAGGAGCAGTGTATTGAACCTAATGGTGGAGGAGCCCAATTGATAGCCCCACTTCCCCTGCCACATGCAACACATACAATTTCTCCAGGATTTTGTGGAGTTTAGGGGAGGCGGTGGTTTAACATGTATTTATTGTTTCATGGTGATGGGTGGCTCAGGGATTCAGGTGAGCTTTGAAGCTGTTGGTGATACTTAGGGAGTGCAGGAGAGGGCTGCGACATGACGACAGAGTAGAAACTAGTACTGCTGCTTTGGAGTGGAGTTTATTAGATGAATATGTTACTTGAAGAGGCATAGCTTATGCAGGATTCTATTCTCCACAGAAACTACATCCAGAGTAAAGATGGACTGCTCCACGCCTGACCTGAGGGTATGTGGCCCTGGATTTTTAACATAATTTGTTTGTAATTGCATTTGTTATTCTGCCAACGGTTTACAAATGAAACATTTCTTGTGGGCCTGAGACAACACTAAATTTAAAGAATCAGGACTCAGAGCATATCCTTATTTTTTCAGTCCTCTGTGGAAATTTGTTCCTGGTGCAATATTTGTAAGGCCAACGTGGCGGCTGATGACTTTGTGAGTATTAGGGTTTATGAGAAATCTATTCTAAGTGAGGAGCTCAGGATAAGAACCTAGGTGCTTTCACAATTTGAGATGGGATCATCAAATCATGGAAGAGGATGGAGGAAGAGGGGTAAAGGCTATGAATCACAGAGATGGGTGCTCACTGTTGCTCTCTTCTTGACCAGCCAAAGAAGGCAAAGGCTGTGACCACAGAGGAGAGAGGCCTGGGCACCATCACTTCCAAGCCCCTCACTGCTTGCTACCAAATAGTCTTGTATGCCCCCATCAACTGCTAGAAGTTTTCAGTGCTCAAAACTACAAACTCTTACCTTTTTCAGATGGGAGCGAACTGCTTTCTGTGGGATGAATATAGTTTTCATCTTCATCTTCCACAGGGACCACATAGTCAGCCTAAAAGAATTGCAGAAATAAATGAGGCGGATGCTATCCATTCATGGCTTGCTGCATAGGAAGGAGTGGTTTTAAAAAAAATCTTTATTGAGATACAATTCACATACTATTAAATTCTCATATAGAAAGTGTATAAGTTGGTGGGTTTTGGTATATTCACAGAATTGTGCAACATCACAGCAATATAATTTTAGAACATTTTCATCACCCCCAAAAGGAACCCTGTACCCATTAGCCACTCTTCATCAACCCCTTCCCCTTACCTAGTCAACCACTAATCTACTTTCTGTCTCTAGATTTGCCCATTCTGGGCATTACATATAACTGGAATCATACAATATGTAGTCTTTTGCGACTTCTTTCACCTGGCATAATGATTCCAAGTTTCAGCCCTGTTGTAGTATGTATCGCTACTTCTTTTCTTTTTTTATGGCCAAATAATATTCCATAGTATGAATATACCACATTTTGTTTATCCATTGGTGGACATTTGAGTTGTCTCCACTTTTTGGCTATTATGAATAATGTTGCTATGAACATTCATGTACAAATTTTTCTGTAGATGTATATTTCTCTTGGGAATATACATAGTGGTGGAGTTCCTGGGTCGTATCGTAGCTCTATGTTTAACAGTTTCAGGAACTGCCAAACTGTTTTCCAAAGTGGCTGCACCATTTTTCATCCCCATCAGCAATGTATGAGGGTTCTAATTTCTCCACATGTTCACCAATACTTTTTATTGTCTGTCTTTTTTATTATCTTTGTAGATCCTTGTAGGTGTGAAGTGGTATCTCACTGTGGCTTTGATTTGCATTTCCCTGATGGTTAATGATGTTGAGCATCTTTTTTGTGTACTTATTGGCCATTTATTTGAAGAAAAGTCTATTCAACTTCTTTGCTCATTTTTAATTGGGTTATCTTTTTTATTATTGGGTTATCAGAGTTCTTTAAATGTTCTAGTCATAAGTCTCTGCTCAGATATATAATTGGGAAAAAAATTCTCCCATTCTGTAGACTGTCTTTTTACTTTCCTAGTGGTATCATTTTTAGGTCAAAAGTTTTAAATTTTGAAGTCCATTTTATCTATTTTTTCTTTTGTTGCTTGTGCTTTTGGTGTTGTATCTAAGAAATGTTTGGCTATCCCAAAGCCATAAAGATTTATACCTATGTTTTTCTCTAAGAGTTTTGTAATTTTAGTTCTTACATTTGGGTCTATGATACATTTTTGGTTAATTTTTGTATATAGTGTGAGACAGGGGTCCAATTTCATTCTTTTGCATGTGGGTATACAGTATCTTAGTACCATAAAACTAGTTTAAAGGTAGTTTAAAAACTATTCTTTCCCCATTGAATTGTCTTGGCACCTTTGTCAATAATCAATTAACTATAAATATAGGGAGGGAGGGATTTTATATTAATAATCAAATGAGGTAACCAGATCTCCAAAGTGGTTTTTACAACCTGTCTTGATGGGTAGCCAAGATGGGTACCAGGAAAAACAAAAACCAAACATTTATTGAGCACTTATTGCCAGGTGCTCTTCTAAGTATTTTACATGTGTTATCTCACTTAATCCTTATAACAATCCAATAAGGTAGCCACCACTATCAGCTCCATTTAAGATCAAGAAACTTGAAGAAACAGGAAGAGAGAAGTTACGTAGCTTGCTCGAGTTCTCATAGTAAAAAGGTGGTAGAGACAGGATTACAGTTCAAGAACCGAGTCCCCACTACTTTTGAGTACCTTCCTTCCTTCCTTCCTTGCTTGCTTGCTTCCTTCCTTTACTCCTTCTGTCTTATTTATACCCTTTTTTTTATTTAATTGCGATTTCTCATCTCTTTTTTCTCTTCTAAATCTGGCCAAGAGGGACCAGGTGGTTCTACTCATGCAGTATCTCAATTTCTCAGTCACATTCAGAAACAACCTGGCTGAAGGAGATGAGGATTTGGAATCAGACAGATCTGGGGGGATATCCTTGCTAGGCTCTTTTCTGGTTTATGACTTGGGGTAAATCACTGAATCATCAGAAGTCTTCCTGGACCCTGTCAATTGGAGGTGACCACTTGCTCCTCTGTGGTGCAAGGAACCTTGTCCTCACCTCTGTTATGTCACTGGCCTCACTGTGTTAGACCATGAACTTCTAACACAGTGAGGCCAGTGAACCCCTAAAAGACTCTTCCTTGTCTGTATATGTGTTCCCAGAGCAGTTAAGAGCCTCACTGAATTGAAGTGAAATTTGACCAAATGGCTAAGGCTGGAAAGAGGTTGACTTAGCAGCTTTGAAAAATGTGGATGTTGAGTGGCTTCAGCATCCCTGTAGGACCCTTTTGGTTCCATGGGTCTATCTCTCTGGATTAGCTTGTGGCCAGAGTGACAAGTTGTCAGAGCCCAGCTTCTCTCCCAGGGGCCAGTTCCTGTGAGAGGAGAGGCTGAGCTCCCAGGGGGACCTGCCCATCCTCTCAAAGCCTGTAGTCAACAAAATCTTCAAGGATCTTATAGCTGAACACAGAACATTGGTATTGGCACTCAGCAATAATATCTGAATGGATATAGGGAACTTGGAAGCACCACGTCCCCACCCAAACTTTCTTAATCTTACTTCACCACCTCAAAATTTATTCTTTCCTCTGAATTCTCAATTTTGCATTTGTTTGTTCTGTAGTACTTGATTACAGGTAGAAGATGGTTTATCTGCAAGGTCTAGAATCTGACCTGTTTAGAGTAATGATATTTCTGGAGTTGAGAAATTTTTAGTTTAAAAGAGCAAAGATAGAGAAAGAGACTTAATCCAATTCCAACAAATTCTGTTTGTAGTTCTTTCCCTCCCCACCACCTTCCCGCTCCTTATTATGGGATTTAAGGAGAAAAAATGTATAATGTATATTTCCAGCAATTCAATTCAATTGAAATTCAAAGCTTTAAAGTTGTTGCCTGGCAAAATAAGCAAATCATCAAGAACCATCACAATTTGTGTCCTAACATGTCCACCTTCGCATTGCTGCAGTGTTTTATGTACTGCATAAAATAAAATGCATATGTTAAAACTCTATTTTCCATGTTTACATCACAAAAACCTAGCTGTAGATGCATCAGTGATTGATCTTTTGGAGCTGGGTAGGTTATTCCACTACCACCCACATGCCATTAGAAAGTCTTCTTTAGTTTTTACAGTGGCATCATTTAAAAATAAATAGATGATTATTTAAAAAATTATCTTAGGTCAACTCCAATGTTTAGATATTAAGTAGTAAGACACTTGCTATAGGCATTTACAGTTTGCCTTCCCCCAGACTACAGATTTGAAAAATAAGAGTGCCACAGATTCGTCTTGTTTTCACTTTCCCATTGCTTATCGAGAATCATTTAGATTAGCTATTAAATGCCCAAATGAGTTTCTTCCTTATTACAGCTCATGTAAGCATATAATAGTTTTACAAATACTATTTTATTAAATTCTTACAATAACACCTTCCTACTAAGTTAAGAATGTTTATCCTCCTTTTACATATGCAGAACTTGAGAGAAGTTGAGTAATCTGTCCAAGGTCACACAAAACCACCAGACTGAAGCCCTATAAGGACAAATACCAGGTCTTCTTTGGGCACCAAGTGCCTGGCACATTTGTGCTGAATTATAAGCTAGTCTTGCCTCGGGGGATGCTGGAGAAAGGATACAGGATAGCTGTTTAGCACCTGAGTTCATTATTTGGGTTCAAATGCCTGCTTTACCATTTACCTCTGTGAACTTGGATGCGCTTTTCAACCCCTTTGCACCTCATCTGTACCGTTTCCTCATATGTAAAATGGGGATGGTAATTGTACACACTTCATAGGGTTGTTGTGAGGATTTAATGAGATAATATATATACAGTACTCAGAACACGAGCTGATACGTGGCACTTGTCAAATGTTAGCCACTCTCATCCTTAGAGCACAGTTGCTCCTTCCTCCTACGCGTCATTGTCCCATCTCCAACTCTCTGGTTAGCCTACACCCCCGTATTTTTCCTGTAACCTGTATGGCAGAGCTAAACATTTTTATTTATGCTTGTACTTGACTTCTTCTTTTCCTATCTAATGGCTCAGTCAGATCTTAATGTTGGCTTCTTTTTTCTATTTTAACCTCCTTCTTATCTTGGTTGTCCATCTGCCCATTCCAGAATGTGCCTCCTCTATACTTCTCCTTTTCCCCCTGGTTCAAACTTGCCTGAGCCACCTCCACAAAGCTACTGTTAGCAAAACTCTGCCTCTCCCCACTGGGGCCCACTCTCAGTTATTCACAGAAATGGAGAGCCTTACATAATCCACAGTATTCATTTGTATTCTGTGTCTGAATTGATATCTTCACATGGACTTGCTGGGTGCTGGAAGAATTCACAGCGAGACCCTAACAGCTGTTCTCCCCAATCTGTCCCCTGCTCAGCTTCTCCTTGCCACCCTCTTCTCACCCTGAAAGGACAGCATCACCTCTGAGATGACAGACTGGAGACTGACAAACCACACTCTCTCTTAGTCAGCTGACTTTCTGAATTAAAGTATCTCTAGAGCAGAGGTCATAAACTAAGTTGCTTACAGGAGCAGGCAGGGAATAGTAATGCGGGCATGTGCAGAGTAAGGTGTGTGCATGCCTTGTAATGAGTAGTGGGGACCGCGACAGATGGGAACAGGGACCAGGATTCACAGCTGAGCTGGAGGGTTGCCATGAGGCCCAGTTGCTTTGAGGCCATGGCTGGCCCAGTGTTGCCAGGCCTTCAGTTTTCAGGAGAAACTAGAAAACTGGATTTTGTAAAGAATCTAGAATATGGTGGAAAGGAATCCTATATATATGACACACAGAATCCCTCTGTGTGTTATCTGGCTTGCCCCAAGTCCAGGGCAAGTACCTCTGGGAGCCACAACATATTAGACTTTATCAGTCATTCCGACAACAGTCTGAATGAGCTTACCTGTTCATTTTCAAACGGGAGCAATTCCACAGCGAATAAGACTCATATAAAGCAAGGCGCTGACAGAGAGGAGATTGGTGAGATAAACCCAGACCTGGGTCCCAGACAATCTGTAAAGGTGGGTCCCTGGATACCAGGGGCTAGGGAAAGGGAGTGAGAAGCAAGAGCTGCCACAGGGAAGTGAGGGGTCAGCTCTTCTACGGGTTGTGCAGGGTCCCTCTACAGACCAGGGGTTTCCATTATGCATCCCACCGCACCCCTCTGCACCTGAGAGGAGGAAAGTGGAGAGGCAGAGAGAAAAGAAGGTGGGGAAAGAAAGCGAGGTGGGACCGGGCAGAGAAGCAAAGGAGAATAAAGACGGAATAACTTACGGAGGAAAGAGAGATTCACAGGAAACCGAGAGGAGAGAAACAGGGGACGATAAAAGGGGCACAGATCCGGCGTTGACATTTATGCTATACGCCTCGTAAATGAAAATGCTTAAAATGAGGCCACCTATGCCATTGTTAGAGAAAAAAGCATCCTTTCAGCCTAACAGTGGAGAGTTAGTGGGGCAGGGTAGTTAGTGCTGGCTGGGGAGGGAGCAGGGCACGGAGGAAGGAAGACACGCTGGAGGCCGGACCGTCTGTCCTGGCCTCGCCCCCTGCATCCTGCCTCCCACTCGGTCTGGGAAACCTTCCGGACACATTTACTTTACCTCGTCCTCGAGAAGTTCTTTGGGTTTGGGTGGGATCTGAGGTCTCTGAAGAGAAGTCGGAGCTGGCAGAGTGGAGGTCAGCCTCGCCTTTGCCGAAGGCCAGCTGGGCTTACTGGGAAGGGTCTTGCTGAAGGGTGGAGACTGCCTCTGGCTTGATCGATTGTCTTGAAAGGAACAAGAATAACAAAGCACAAGATGAAGGGGCTCTGGCTCATTCCCTGGGTGGAAGCCGCTGTGATCTAGAAAAGTACAAAGCCATGGGCATCTGTGTAGCTACAAGTTGTTAATCGGGGCATTCCTTTAAAGAGTAAAATGACATTTTAGGCAAAAATTTCAATGGCCCATTCATTGACTTACATTATAAAAACCAGAAGAATGTCCTCATCAAAAATATTTCCCCAGGGGCCGGCTGGGTGGCGCAGCGGTTAAGTGCGCACCTTCGGTGCAGCCTGGGGTTCGCCAGTTCAGATCCCGTGTGCAGACATGGCACCCTTGGCAAAAAAGCCATACTGTGGTGGGCGTCTCATATATAAAGTAGAGGAAGATGGGCACGAATGTTAGGTCAGGGCCAGTCTTCCACAGCAAAAAGAGGAGGATTGGCAGTAGTTAGCTCAGGGGTAATCTTCCTCCAAAAAAAAAAAAACCAAACCATTTCCCCAGGAGGGTAATGGAGAACCTTGGACCCAGGAGAGATGACAGCCCAGCACTCGGTGGAACAGAGGGGACGATGACCTTGGCGGGGTGGGGGTCTAAGGGGGGCGGTTCACTTTGCCCGCTGAACCCTTAAATGCAGTAATTCTCAATCCTGGTTTCACATAAGAACTACCTGGGAGCCTTAAAAAATGCCCAGGCCCAGGCCCCACCGCAGTGCTACTGGTTTGAACTTCTGGGGAGCAACCTGGCATTATAGGATTTAAAAGTCCCCCAGGTTATTCTAAGGTGTGTTTAGGGTTGTGACTACTCACGTGGGTGAGCTACACCTTCCTCCCCTCCATGAATTCCCTCAAATCATGGAGAACCCGTGATTCCCGCTGGTCCAGGGCTGTCCTCAGCAGGTATTAGGCCAAATGGCCCAGGGTTCAGTCCCCTGCTCTGCCACTCGCTAGTTGCTCCCCTTTGGGCTAATTATTCATTATTCAACCTCTCTGGGACTCATATTCCTCATTTTTAAACTGAGGATCATAATCTCCACCTCAGAGAATTATTGTAGGGATTAGGAGGGAAGCACTGAAGGCAGGAGGAGCAGTGTGTCTGGCAGAGTCAATGCCTAATTAATAGAACTAGTATTATCTATGTGATGCGGTGGAGGGCTTAGGCAATGTGGGGTCGACCCAGACGATGCTGTGAGCGTGGATTTGGACTGATACATTAAGGAAAATCTCAGCACAAGGATAACCTGGCCTGCTCCCCGTGCTGGGAACAGCACAGGCGCCTCCACTGGCCTTGGTGCTGCATTATTGGCTTCCTGCTGCTTCCTCCTGCCACAGCCCACCCTGAGCTGAGCTCGAGCTCAATGCAGCCGCTCCTGCCTGTCATACCCCATCTCTGCTCCCCTCCTGGTGTCTGCTCTTGCCCTCAGCCTGCACTTCTGCCTTGTTGAAGGTGTGTGGTTAACTTCACATCTGATGCCCTCTCAGCAGCCTCTTTCTGGGTGGTGTAGCTGTGCTCAGGCACTAGAGCATCCATTTTGCTGTGCATATGACTCTGTGGGTTTTTGTAGTTTTATTTGCAGCTCTTGGAGTTTACTTAGATTTCTTAAAGTCAGATTTAAGCCCATCAGAAGTAGCAAAACACAGAAGACAAAGCCCTTGAATGAGCCACTTAACCACCCTGAAATTGCATTTTCCTGGTCTGTAAGATGGTCATAATGCAGCCCGTCCTTCCCAGGGTTGTTCTAATGATTGAACAAGGTGGTTTACCAAACATGGTGGGCGGTGTGCACAGCAGAGCGGTGAAGAGCATGGGCTCTTGGGGGCTCAGGGGCCCGGCTCGCATCCCATCTCTATCACTTATAAAATCTTGGCCCGTTAGTTCACTCCTCTGAGCCTCACTTTCTTCCTGGGTGAAGTGGGGGTGAATACCTCTTTCATAAGATCCTTGAGAGGGTGAAGTAGGCCATGAGTGTAAAGCACTAAACTGGAAACTGTAAAAGGTCTGGGAGAATGTCTGCCTTGCCCGCTGCTGGATGCTCAGTGCTCAGCCGAGCTCTGGCACACACTAGGTACTCAATAGATTAATTGTGGCATGAAGCGAGGGGCAGTGCCTGGTACCCATAGAGAGGCAGTTAATGGCAGTGACAATGGACATGGAGCCCTTTACATGTAGGGATGCTCTGTACAAACGCTGGCATCACCATCATCATAATGGGCACGCTTTGCTCCTCACCTTTGCTGAACTTGGTCACCTGATAAGATGGTAACACTGACTTCTTGGGTGACATTAAAAGCCACACTCAGGCCTGGAGGCCAGAGCTGAGCTGCGTCCGTTTAACCTATGAGGCTAATTCTAAGCTTAGCATTCTTTGCCCTCATCCCCATCCATAGTTAAAAATCCACTGTCTAGACTCAGTGTGTCTGGCCTGCCAGCGAGGGGGCAGGCGTGGAGGAAGGAGGGGCGTTAGCACACACTGGGATCCTTGAAGGTCATCCTTATTCTGTACAGACGTCTTAAGAGAAATTCCAGAAGCTTGTGTGCAGGAAGCTCGAAGAGAAGCAGGAACTAATCTCAGGGTTGATTTCTCATGGACTGCCGAGTTTTGGGGTAGGGATGGGGTTGAGCAACCATCAGGGCATGCTCATTTTATTTCTGCCTGTTTTTCATATTCCCGATTTAGGAAGCATATCTTTCCCCTTCAAATGGGTAAGCTTTCCAGCTGGCGCTCCATTACCGGTGAGTGACCAGATGACCAGCTTGGAGGTGGTGAGAGTGGGAGATGCCCACCATCCCGCAACCTCAGCCTTCCCCTACCTCCCCCTGTGCGGAAGGCTGAGCGCCCAGGGTCTGGGGGGTGCCTCACCTATGTACTCGCCCCTGGTGAAGGGCAGGGCTGGATGAACTGTCCTCGTCTCCTGCTCAGCGGGCGGCGGCTCATAACTATCGTCCCCAGTCTCCTCGGCGGGCAGCACGTACATCTCTGAGTCCGAGTGCTCGTCTGGGTTTTCATAGTCGCTGTCCTGCAAGTGCAGACACCATGCTCAGGGCTCTGTACCCAGTGGTCAGGGCAGCTCCTGCCTTAGGGGGTCACAGCTGCTCCCCCAACGTAAGGAAGCAAGGCTTGGGGAGGCTGGCTAACCAAGGTTAGGGAGCCATGAAGAGGCAAAGCTCAGTGGAAGCCAGGCCTTTCTGCCTACAGAGTTTATTGCCTTGACCACTATCCTGGGGGAACGCTGGACCATTTAACCCGAAGAGTGGCTGAAACTTTGTGTGTTGTCAAAGAACAGTAGGAGATAAAATATATTCTAAAAAGATAGAAAAAGGGCTCAATAAAATAGAATAACTAATAGGTTTTATTTATCATGACTGCTGATGGTTGAGGAAAAAGTAAGTGTAAGAAGGAGAGGGTAAGGGGATGCCCAGAAATATAGATACCTCTGAGGAGATGAGGCTTCTAAAAAAATTTTTTTAAACAGAGCTGGCAAGCTGCAGGGGCCAGGCTTCAAACTGACCCAGAGTCCATTCTCTTTCTTTCTTTTTTTTAATATAAGTCAATATTGAAAAATACGCTGACATGGTCTAAAGTTCAAACAGTTTAGAAGGATCTAGAGTAAAGTCTCCCTCTCGGCTGCTCTCTCAGTTCCTCTCCCCAGAGGCAGCGTTACCAGTCCTTGTGCACTTTGTTCAACATAGTTTATGTGTAGAGTGTACATACATATATTCGTGTGGAGGATGTATTTGATTCAGGACTTAAGAGGGCCTCTGGCCTCTGTGTCCACTGACCCCACAGAGTGCCTGACACAATGCAGGATCCGTGCATGACTTTCCAATGAATGGGTGATGCACCTGCCTTTTGGCCTGTCTCCTTTCACTTGCAATTGTGCAACATCAATGCAGGTAAAGCGTGGTGCAGGTGCAGTGCTTCCTTCATTGCTGTGTCCTCAGGGCCTGTAACGGCCGCACATGATGGGAGCTCAGTATGTTTGGAATGAATGCATGAATACATGAGTGAGGACTGTGCTTTCCTCCTCAGTCCACAAGGAGATGGGGAGAGAGGAGAAGAATGGGTTGGAGAGTAGGTAGGGAACGAGAAAGGGGGCTGCAAAGACAGCTTTTCCTGAGGTGGCTGGAGGAGTGTTGGGAGAGGGAACGAAAGGAGCTAGGAGCCCTAGATGGGGAGAGCCAGGAAGGGACAGGAAGGGGTGAGGTAAGAAGTTCCTGTAGGGAGGATTTTCCCAAACCCCTATCTCAGGAATAGCAGATTTGGCGGGGTGGGGGAAGCTCAATCATCCTTCCTGAACATGAATATGAAATTAGGCTGAATAGGATAATGATAATAATAATTATTATAACTGAATTTCTATGCACTGCATACCTCATTTACTCTTCACCATAATCATATGAGATAGGAGGTTTTTTTTGGGTTTTTTTGGTGAGGAAGATTGGCCCTGAGCTAACATCTGTGCCAGTCTTCCTCTATTTTATATGTAGGACGCCACCACAGCATGGCTTGATGAGCAGTATGTAGGTCTGTGGCTGGGATCTGAACCCATGAATCCCAGGCTGCTGAAGCAGAGCATACAAACTTAACCACTACACCACTGGGCCAGCCCCTGAGACAGTTTTTCTAAAATCCCATTTTATAGTCAAGGAAACAGAGGCACAGAAGAGTTGAATAATTTGAGTCTGCAATCTGTGTTCTGGAGAAGCCAATGGGTATTCTTAGGAAGGGGGCCTTGGAGGTGGAGTGGGAGTGAAAGGATGGCCCGGGCGGGGGCAGGGGGCTTAAGAGGGCAAGAGCTTGGCTTCCCAAGGCTAGTCTAGTCCAGCATGAGGGGCTTAGGACACTCCCCTCCAATACAGTCGAATGCGCTGAATGCCTTTTTATCAAGAGAATAAAAAGCGAAATCTGTTCAAACTTCTGAGACAATTAAAAAAAAATCTCCTTTCCCCGAAATTATGCTAAATTCTGGCAAAAAAAGTCATTCATTCATTCAGTATTTGAGCAAGTGCAATACGGTGGACAATCTGATGGAAACTTTGAAGAAGGGATGTGTCATCAGATAAAAACCTTTTCGAATTGTCCATTCATTCATTCAATTAATATTTATTGAGCACCTACTACAAGCCAGGCATTGTGCTTGACTCTGAGCACAGTCCCTGCCCTCACAGAACTTGCGTTCTAGCAGGGGAGACCAGTGACAAACAAATAGTGAATAATGAGAAGTAGATGGTCAAACAGATAAAATAGCTATCACTGGCGATGGATGCACTTAGGGGAATGACCAGGGTCCTGAGACAGAGAGTCGTGGGAGGAAAGGATCCACCTTGGATGCGGGTGCTGAAAAGGTCTTCCTGGGAAGGAGACGTTTAAGCCAAGCCTGAAGGACAAGAAGGAACCCACAAAGGGAGGAAGAATGGGGGCGTTCTTTGGTTTCTCCTCTCTTCCCTTCTTCCTTCGCCTGCCCAGGGACCATGAGTCTGAATTCCTGAGGCAGGCAGGACCTCCATCTATTGTAGGAACTGAGGGCAGGCCTGTGTGCTGGGGTGTGATGAGCAAGGCCCTGCTGAGAGGGTGTGTGGAAGGCTGGACATGTCTGCAGGGGCTGGATTTCATCAGGCTGGAGGCCTCAGCAACAAGCCTAGATTTCATTCTGTGTGCAATGGGAATCCGATAAGGTAAAAATAACTGTGAGTACTCTGAATACCAGCAGAAAATGGGGACGTTCACTCAGTCCTTGTTATAGCCGGCACCTTAATTTTGGTTGTTCGACTTTGGGACACGAGTCACTCTCTCCTCTCCAGGCTGGTTTCATTTTGTGTTTTCTAAGTCCCCATGCGTGCTCTTTTTATCCAGCGAGCGAGCAAGCTCAATTTTCTTGGCTTCCTGGTGAATGTGGACCAGCTTCTTAACTTTGCCACAGATGTGACCCGGCGCATGCAGCCAGCAGGGGGCGCAGCAGCAGTGCTTCTAGGGGATCAGAGGCTGCCCCGCCAAGGAGGAATTCCATGTCCCAGTGACTCGCAGAGAGGCCATCTCTTCCCCTCTTTTAAAAGATCTTTTCTCTGCAGGTGAAAAGAGAGGAACTCCCATCTCCTAATTCTCCGAATAAACTCTGGGTGGTGTACACAGCGCGGAGCTGGGCTTAGGCTCAATTCTGGGCACTGGACCAGAGTCCTGGGTGCTCATTCCACTGGGCCACTGAGTGATGGTGGGCAAGTCATTCTCATGCTCTTGGCCTTGATTTCCCTATCTTTAAAATGGGATGTGTGGTTGAGTGGAGGCCCTCTTGGATCCCTTCCAGATATAAAACTCACAGATTGGAGCAGGCTAACACTGGATGAATTTGATGTAAATGAGGAATAATTATTGTGAAGAAAAGATTTTAGGATGTCTTGTCCATACAAGACTCAGCCCAAGAGAGAGAAGTGGCTGCTGGGGCCCTCTGGGTTGCAGAGCCACCTAGAAGAGATTGACAGTTACTTCTGACACACCACCCCCAATGTCATCATGGCCAGGTCCCTCTCTCTCACTCTGTGGCCCTCAGAGTCTGCCAGTGTCCTCTTGGTCACGGCAAACACCTTGGAGCTTAAAAGCCTGGTTCCGAGATCTGAGGGCCTGGGTTTGAATTTTGCAACTGCCAATTACTTAAACTCTCCTCGCCTTGGTTTCTTCACCTGTAAAATGGGCAGGGCTGACATTCAAAATGTTTAACAACTAATATGGCCCAGCTACTGATCGTGGCCCCGAAGAGTGTCCTGGAGGTCCTGGATGTGCCAGGCGATCACTCTTTAGTTGTCCTTTGGTTTAGGGCTCCTGGGCAGGGGCCAGGTGGTGATGGGGGTATTGGGGAATTCAGGGCAGAGGCATTTGCCAACTGATAAGAAAATATGTAAACATTTTAACATCTGTTTTGGCTGTGCTGGTGAGTACTCTGAATACCAGCAGAAAATGGGGACAATAATGCCTACTCATAGGGCTGTGGCGAGGATTAGATGAGGTAATGCGTATAAAGCTCGCAGCCTGGCACATAGTGGTGTTAGCTCAAGTCAGCTGTTATGAGGTTATTGCTGCCTTGTCTGTAGGTGGCCCTTCCAGCCCGGTCATCTTACCTCTGTGATGTGCAGCTGACTACCAGCCTGTAATTCAGAAACAACCCCTTAAAAAGGCTTCCCATGGGCCCTGGTGGAAGCAGTACCCTCCCGTCCCAGGAGCAAATACTCACAAAGTCATCTGACCACTGCTCCTCTTCATCAGCAGGGCTCCCTGAAATGACATATGGGAAGCAGAACACACAGGCGTAAATCGCAGCCGGCCAGCTCCACCCTGTCCACAAGCAGCCCGCACCGCACCTGCCTTCCCTGCCCTCGCGCTTCCTGGTCCCATTTACTTGGCCTTCCTTGAGCGGTTATTACGGTCACTCATGTTCATTCACTTTCAAATCTTCTTTTTTTTAAAGTCGATTCTCAAAGATTCTTAAGAGAAGTCCCACTGAGGCAGAGAGATGGTGCATCCAACCCATGTCTGTCTTTGTCAAAGGACATTTTTGGGACCTTAGAGTAACCCAGTAGAGACCTGCAATCCATACTATGCTGCTTCCAAGGATTTCTTTGAATCAATATGTGGATGGTGTAGTAGGAAGGACACTGCACAGGGAATCAGATAGACCTAAATTCTCCTCCAGGCTCTGTTCCTAACTCGTTGGAGAGTGGGCAAGAATACCTAACATCTCTTGGCCTCAGTTTCCAGATTTGTAAAATGAGGGGATAGCTTCTATGATTCTCTCTGGCTCTAACTTTGACTTTTTTATAAAAAAACTTTTTATCCAGTGCTTTACCACATGCCAGGCAATGTTATCAGAGCTTTGCGTTCATTTAGCTCTCTCAAAAACCTTACGAGGAAACGGAGGCCTAGAGAAAATAAGTCATTTGTGCAAGGTCAGGTAGTAAACGGTGCAGCCAGGGGTTGAACCCCACAGGTTGACTTCCAAGCGTGTGCTCTGAGCCCCAGCTCCGTGCTGCCTCACTGTCTTTGAGCTCCAGGGGGCAGGCACTCTCCTAGGCTCCACAGGAGGTAGAAAAATGGCTATGATAGCCCTTAAGTAGCTTATGATCTTGAAGAATAAAATAGGTCTGAATTATGACAGCCAAGGAGAATATTTGACCCCTTTTCCTCCAAAACGCATTTAGGATATGAGAATCTTAGCATCCACCTCATCACACAAACTGACCTTAGAGGTTAAATATGATTCACTCCGCTATGTAGGAGATCAACCAGACACAGGTCCAGATGGCAGAGTGGCTACAACAACTGCGCCACGGAGGGTCCTAGCTCCTCTCCCACCCCAGTGAGCAGCCACAGGCAGATGGTTCCTGAATCCTCCAAAACCGTGGAAGAAATTTTCTTGCCATTTCTACCCCCTGCCATGGCAGACCACTGACTTCAGCTCCAGCGAGGTTCCGCAGACACACACGGAAAAGAATTTCGGAGGTGAAGTGGGGGCAGGAAGGATATCTTTGGATCAAAGTGGCCAGATTTTAAGCAATGGCAGCAATATCGCCCTCTATTGGGAAAACATGATAGGCGCTAAGAAGGAGCTTCATTTCACAAGTTAAATATGGGTCACACTTAGACATTAACAGAAAATAATTCCCATTAAATTATTCTTTGGGTTGACTTATACCAAGTTATAGTGTATTGCAATCATTAGGGTTTGCTAAGAAACTCTAAGAGAATCGGTGAATAAGTCCTCTTCCCAATTGCCAATACTTGGCCCAGTGGGGGAATACGTTTCTAATACCTTAAGTTTGGGGATAACTGAAGATCAACACTTAAGCTGGCAAGATGTTTTTTGTTTCAACCATTTAAAATATAAACCTTTACAAAATGCTTTTGTGAAACACCCTGTTTCAGTGAGTCAGGGTCCACTTTAGGATCAGTAACTATGAAAGCAGATGCAGTAGTCATCTAACCAGTTTTTGCATCTCTGTTATCTTTCCTCTCTAACACATCCTTCCTACTGTTTCTAGTTATCTTCTTAATATAAAGGTTGGATCATGCTGTTGTTGTCCTCAGGAATCACCAGGGGCTCCCCATGGAGTAAAGTCAAGGTTCTGTGTCAACACATTCAAATGCCTCTCTCTACCCGCTGTCCCTCCATTGACTTCTCTTGTGGCGGTCTTTCTGGTTCACTTCCAGTAATACCGGGCAGCTTGTTCCTCCCATCCTGCACTTTTGATAGTTCTCTGCTCTGCTCATGCTGTTCTCTCAGCCCGTCTACCTTCTTCCATGGAAATATTTGTCATTCTTCCTCCAAAACTTCTTCCCCACTCCCCCTGGTCATAACCCATCACTCCTTCCTCTGGGCCCTCTTAGATGATTCTGGCACCTAGATGTCACATGGACTTCATTCTGCCCTGTGCAATTATTAAGTTGTTTATGTCTCTCTGCACTGAAAAGCAAGGCCTATCTCATTTATCTTTATATCTGGATGGCATTTTGCATTTGTAATCCATGCACTAATAAAGGTATGAACCAGTAAATGAGTTGAATCAATGAAAATTAGGATAATAGTAATTGATTACACTTATTGAACTTCCAATGTGCCAGGTGCTAGGCTAACTGTTACAAATGTATTTCTTCATTTATCCTCAAAACAGGATACGTAGTAGGTGCTATTATTATATCTATTTTGCAGTTGAGGAAACTGGGGCTAAGAGCTCATATGGCTAGTGAGCATGGGGGCTGGATTGGAGGCCAGGCTATGTGTATTGGCTCCAGTAGCTGAAATCTCATGTGAACCACCTGGCCCTCCACTGAGCACTCAGATGAAACCCGGAGAAATGAGAATGCCCAATCCAGGCATCATGGCACATTGAGGCAGAAAAGAGAGAAAAGCATCATGTGGGAGAGGTCATCTGATGGTGCCCCCCACTCCAGCTACACCCATCTTCTGGTCCCACAGGTACCTCACAGCTTCATACTCATAAAGTCACAACCTTGCAGGTCATCACCCAGACTGAAAAATGTGACAGTCCAAAATACTAGATGCAAAGTAGTGGGTGGTTTTCCAGCATCTCAGGGAGCCTCCCAAAGTGTGAAAGTAGTAGTTTTAGAACCAGCTTCGTTGATTCAGATTCTAGCTCTGCTCTTTACTACCTGCTTGGCAATGGACTGGTACTTTAATTGTTTACAGCTTAATTTCCTCACCTTTAAAACAAGGCTGATAGTGCCTGACTAGTGTTTTTATGAGAATTAAATAATATAATAAATGTGAAGTGCTTTGCAAAGCCTGGCATACAGTAAATGCTTTATTAATGTTACTTATTGTTGTCTTGGGTATTGACAATGTCTTAATAAACCCTCAAAACAAGGCCAAAACGATTTCACTTTAATGGCAACCACACAGTAGGACTAGCACAAAGAAAAGGATCCAAGAAAGTCTCCAATGTAGTGGATAAAATCTTCAGAAGGGCCAGTTCAAGGTTAATTAGGCCATGTGGTTTAATTTGGGCTGTGGGATAGCACGCTCCTATCAGGAAGCTGAGATGCTGGTTGGACCCCCCTGTCAGAGAAGCCTTTTTTATTATGTCCTGTTCCTGGTTTGGGTCTTATGCTCCATTTACTGTGTCATAATCCCATGACACAATAGAGGGACTCCTCTCCTTGCCTGGCCCTGGCTTTGTGATTTGCATGGCCCTCCCAAGACTGCAGGCACAGCACCTGGCACTATGGGACACATGAGAATGGCCATGATGTCCCCACGGCCCCCATCTCAGCATCTGCTCCAGGTCAAGACATGCAGGGTTTTCAGCTTAGGCTCTGGGTTCAGGCTGCCTTGCTCAACATCCTGATTCTCCTGTTTGCTGGTAGTGTGACCTTAGGTAAACTGTTTGACCTCTGGGCCTCAGTTTTCTCTTCACTAAAATGGACATTATTAGTAGTACCTCTATCATAGGGTTTTGAGAGAATGAAAATGAAATAACGCATGGAAAGTGCTTAGAAGAATACCTGATACACACATAGTGTAAAGGCTCAAAGAGTGATCAATATTACCATTCATTGACTTTTTCTTTAATTCTCACAATAACCTGAAGGATAGGTATTCCTATCTCCAGATTAGGAATCTGAGGCTCAGGGAAGTTGCAAAACTTTCTAAGTTCACATAGTGCCTAGGGGGCAAAGCCAGATTCCAACCCAGGCCAAAAGGACCCCAAAGTCTCATCAAGACACCCTGTGTAATGGAAATAAAAGACCTAGAGTCTAGAAGAACAACCATGTATCAGGCCGAGGATGATCCAGGTCGGTGTAAAATTTCCTGATAAACGTCCGAGCACCTGGAATCACGGCCAGGTGCTGGGGAAGTGCGGAGAAGGGTGTGCTCAGTGAGGGCTGAAGAGTTGCAAGAGGCTATCTGTCAAAGGTGGGATGGAACTCAGCTTTGAAGGATGAGCACGATTTGGGGGAGAGAATGAAGATGAAGGATGGCGTCTTCCTTGCATCTGCTAAGACAGGGGGCTTCTTGTGTGTCGGTCCCAGAGGCAGGGCTTAGCCGATGGGTGGAAGGGGGCATCCACAAGGTGCAGACACATACAGAATGAACGAGCTGCACTGGAGAATCACAGGAGAAAAATGCCAAGTGGGAAAACAAAGCTAGATTTGTTGCCAGCCAAGGGGCTGCTCCAGCCACAGTGGACACTGCAGGTTCCAGTGACAAAGCTGGGAGTGGGGAGGTTGGCAAGGATGGTGTTTGAATAACTCAGGTGTGAAGAGACAAAGTCTGAACCAGGCTGGGGGTCTTGGGAATGGGTGGGGATGGCTGGAAGGACAGTGAAGGACTCTGTGGTGAGAACTTGAGTGAAGGGATGAAGGTGAGGGTGTGAATTCAGCTTCTCAGTTCTGGGTCATCAGGAGCCCAGAGACCCTGCGGCGGATGCTGGTGGCATTCCAGCCACTGGCATTGAGGAGTGCACTCCAGAGCTGTGTCTCTGACCCACAGCCTCAGTTGTGGCCCTGATCCTACTCTGGAGGCCAAGCTCTGAGCCCCTGGGCCCTGCCCATTTCTCCCCTTACGGAGCTGGTGGTGGGACTCAGGAGGCAGTTGGGAACCATAGCGGGATGCAGGAAGGAAAGTAGGGAGGTGGGCTAGCTGCGGTGGTGGAGACAGACAGGGAAGAAACAGAAAGCAGAACTACAGATGCTGCGGGGGAGGCAGCAAGTGGACAGGCTGTATACCCTGGGAGGAGAAAGGGATGTGTCTTGTGAGGGGAGCTGAGGCCAAGGCCCAGATCCAAGCTGGCTAGGAGAGATGATTTGAGTCTAAATACTTAACATCTTAGAAATTCTCTTTTTCTGTATGTTCTTTCATCCCTTTACAGGGCTCTATTAACAGGGGGCTGGGTGTGTGGAAACGGGGGACATAGTCCTGGCTTACCCATCACCTGGCTGTGTGACCTAGGGCAGTCACTTTGCCTCTCTGGGCTCCAGTTATCCCTAACATGAGAAGCTTGGATTGGGTGATCTTTCAGGACTTTCTAGGCTTTAAACTACCTGTGAGTCCAAGTCTCATTCCTCTATTCTTAGTTCCATGAGGCAGGACTCATGTCGAATATAGCTCTCCCCATGGCAGCTTTGCTGGAACCACCAGTTAGGGTGTAAATGCGAGACAGAAAATGAAGTGAATGCTGGCTTCACTAAGGACACCAGGGCAGGGGCAAAAGCAGTGTTATATTTCACTTCCTCAGTGGAGAAAGGTTGTTATGCATACCCTGTGTTTCTGTGGTGGACATTTACCCAAGAATCCCTGTCCAGCTACCTTCCTTTGCCGCCTCTCCCCCTTTATTATTGCTTTGATCTCCTCTCTGAATGACATCAATGGTGGGCGGAGAAGGTGGACCTTCTGGGGACATCACAACAGCCCCTGGATATCAGGGCCCAAGGGTATAAGGAGAGAGGCCTTGCTCAGTTCTGATTCTAGGTGCTTGTGGAGTGAGCAGTGGAGCTTCTGAAATGACCCCAACAGACTCTGGGGACACCACAACTAATCTCCCCTACCGTCCCTTCCAAGCCAGACTCAGGCTTCAATGATACAGGAGGCTGTTCACCCTGAAAGCTCAGGAAGCAAGTTCTGGTGTTAATGTCAGAGGCTGTGGGGCCTTCAGAATAATAAATGCCCAAGAAAAGTGTACCCATCTCAGCTTGGGTCAAAGAGAAGAATAGTGGAGTGGGAGCCTTCCTTTTAGTGGCTGCAGTAACCCTGGACAGGTTACTTAGTGTTCCTGAGATTCATTTTCCTCATCTGCAAAACTGAGATAGTTATTTCCATACAATGGTGCTAATAGGAGATTAAATGAGCTTAGCATAATGCCCAGAGCAGAGTAAATAGCCAACACAGTTTAGATATCTTCCCTTTCCACAGCAACAGCTGGTGTGGGGGTCATGCACTCTGCTCAGTGGACCGTGAGGTCCCTGCAGGCAGTGGTCCTTCCTCAGAGACAAAGTAGGGACGTGTGGTCTGAACTGAAAGCAGCAGGCTCCACACTGGCCTGATCTGCATCTGTAGCTCCGTTCTTCATATAATTCAAACTTTGTCCTCTACACTCTAAATGAAGGAGGGACTGTGGTGGCTCTTCTGCTGACCTCTGGGGGGCGCTGGCCCTTTCCATCCACTGCTTTCTGAAGGTCAGCATCAGCAAGATCAACGCACTCTACCAGCTTAGAGTTTGGGGAAGCCATTTGCTTCTGGGACTGGAAAGAGGATATAATTCCAGCAACCGGAGGAAAAGGGGGGGCTGCTTCAGGAGCCTTGGGGAGACCAAATTTGCACAGGCCTCCAGGGAGCACTTGACTGGCCTCCCAGTGTCAGGAGGTCTGGTGGGCTAAAGTCTCCCAGCACTGGGGCCTCTGAGGTTCTGGAAGACTCTGTGGGTTTAGGAGGAACTGTCAGGCTGTTTTCCGAGGCCCTGGGCTTGCAGCTGTGCAGGGACCCCAAGGCTCAGGGGAAGGAGATAGAAATGCTCCTGGGACATGAGTTGGTGGGGGGATGGCAAGGAAGCTAGTGCTGCAGGTGGTGATGGTGGTTTTGCCAAAAGGACCTTTTCTGGAGGTTGAGTGTAAGAGCAGGGAGACTAGGTGCGGCCTATTGGTCTGGTGAAGCAATGGGTGAATTTCTGAGATCCTGGAACTTCAATGGATTTGTCTTTCAGTTCAGGAGAAGCAATAAGGACAGAGTTGGTGGTTTACAGCAGGGCTCAAATCCCCTGGAGTTCTTGTTAAAATGCAAATTCTGATCCAGTACTTCTAGGGTTGGGCAACAATTCTGCATTTCTTTTCTTCTTTTTTTTAATGACAGTTTATCAGTGCTGGCATACTTTTTTTTTTTTTAAAGATTGGCACCTGAGCTAATATCTGTTGCTAATCTTTTTTTTTTTCTTCTTCTTCTTCTCCCCATAATGCCCCCAGTACATAGTTGTATGTTAATAGTTGCAGGTCCTTCTGGTTGTGGCATGTGGGATGCCGCCTCAGCATGGGCCTGATGAGCGGTGCCATGTCTGCACCCAGGATCTGAACCAGCGAAACCCTGGGCTGCCGAAGTGGAGCATGCGAACTTAACCACTCGGCCATGGGACTGGCCACCGATTCTGCATTTCTAACAAGCTCCCAGATGATACTGATGCTGCCAAGCTAGGGATCACACTTTGAGTAACTAAGGCTTAGAAGACTCAGCTGGGCCATGTTTCTGATTCCAAGAGAGATTAAGTACAAAGGTACTAATATCAAGACTATTTGGGGGGTTTCAGGGAAGAGAGTAGGTGTCTGAAGTTCAGAAATGGGTCACTTCTGAGCATCAGGGAGATTGGAAGATGCAACTTCCTAAAGCCAGGGAAGGTGAGGAGAGGCCCATTTCATCGCTGGGCCCTGGCTCCAAAGATCTGTGTTTCTGCGGGAGGGTAGAGTATTAGCAGTGGTGGGAACCTAGCAGATCTTCTAGTTCAGTCCCTGCATGACATGAATAAGGAGAGGAGAGAGAATTGTCCAAGGTTACGCACCCAGTTAGCAGCTAGATTGGAAGGACTTTGTATCTGGGCTCAGTGGTTTGCAATTTTTCTTCTTGGTGATGTAGAGCCATAAAAATATTTAAGCAAAGGTATTTCAGAACAATTCTCTGGTGGAGGTTGAGAGGACCATACGGATTAGGAATTAAGGAGACTTCTTAGTGGCTTCTGTACCAGAACAAGCAAGAGAGATTGAGGACCTGAACTGTAGCTATGTGAATAGAGAGGGGCAAAAATATTTGAGAGACGCTTAAAGAGATAGACTCGGTAGGATTTAGAGATTATTTTTTTTTGTAGAGGATGAGGGAAGAGGAGGAATCAGGAAGATCCCCAGTGTGTATGGGTTAGGCAAAAGGATAAATAAATGATGAATGCTACCTGCTTTTAACCCAAGTGAAAAATAGAGGGAAAGGAGGGGCGTAGGTGAGGGAGTGGGCAAGGAGATAGCTGAGTATGAGAGGACCATCAAGAGAAATGTCCACCCTGAAATAAGATTTATCAGTCTACTTTGGTTTACAAGAATTGCCCCTGAGATCCTAATATTTGTGTTCAGAATCTCAATGCTGGTTCATCTACAAACTGACAAATGTTCCTGCTCATGCCCAGGACTCAAATTAAACGTTGTCTCCTCAGAGAGACTTTCCGTGACTACCTAATTTCTTCTCCCACCCCACGGTGACGCCCTATTACCGCACCTGCCACTTACCTTCCTACCAATACCATGCTTGGTAATTCGTATTTACCTGTTCGCATTCTCGTTTATTATCTGACTCCCCTCTAGACATTAAGTACCCTAAGACCAGGGCCTATATTTTGTTCCCTACTGCATCTCTAACACAGTGAGTAACACACAGGACACACTCGTGTAATATTTGTTGAATGAATCAAAGAATGTGTGGAGTGGCTGAAGCATCTGGAGATGTTTATTTTAGAGAAGAAACCACTCAAATGACCTAACGTAATTCTATCCTTTGACGTTGCAACTCTATTTGCACTGTTGTTAATGTTTGAAACTTGTACTGTGTGGCCATCTGGACAGACTGAGGAAGCCACAGGGAAACGTATCGCATCTGTATCTCACCAGGGCTGTCCATCCCTGACTGGACCAGACAGGCTTGGGAGAGCATCGCAGGAGGTGTCCAAGCAGAAAGTGGGCCTCGGTTGTGGGGTACACGGTGGTGGGGTAGGTTGAAGCTTTGGATTGGATGTCAGACTACATGACCTCTGGGCGCTCCTATTAAGCCTGAGACTCCATAATTTTCCCATCAAACCTGTTTGGCTACGTAATAGATTTAGTCTGCTTTGTTTTCTTTTCTTTTTTAGACCTTGGAGAGAAGGGTGCATTTGTTCTCGTTTGTTAACTGAGCAGCTCCTTTGCCTTTGCATTAGGTAGATTTTAAAGCCCAGAACAGATTCTTTCCTTTTTAGTTCTAAACTGCAAAGGAATCCCCTGATCCACTGTCTAGACTTGCTGACCGACTGGCAAGGTGAGGTCAATAAATACTCTGTGAACTAGTGAGTTCTGGAAAGTGGTCCAATGGGTCAGTGACCAGACTTGGTATGATGGTCGGCATTTCTCAGTGTGCTGAGATCTCATTAGTGCCCAAGAGGAACCAAACTATCTGATTGATTGCTATCTTGATCAGTGGCAGAAAAAATAAAATAAAATAGTAATCATCCTCTAAGCTTGTGATTTGGTTGTAGCTGAGCCCTGTAGAGAAGAGTCTTTGTTGAGGTCTGTAGCCCTGTGGTTTTTACTGAAGGCTGTACAGATCTGTCCACGTCCAGGAAATCTTTATACTTAAGCCAACAGAAAAAGATTTTAGACCTATCCTCCCAAGGTATCTGCCCCAGGAAAGGAAAGTGTGTTGGAATTTTTACACTGCTCACCACTGCCATAAACACTACCAATCTCAAAACTAACTCCTTTCCCTCTGACAAAGTTGATCCTGGTTGGAATGGGGTCGCAGGGCCAAACTCAGAGAGGATTGAGTAACCATGTGACATCAATAATTTATTCCCACACACCACCCCCTTCACTGACTCTCAAGTATTCATTTTAACAGTTCTTTAGGAAGCTTTCCCTTCTTCGCTTCCTCCACATCCCCCATCTCAGATTAGATTAGCTACTGATGCTATGAACTTCCACAGAACTGTGTGCTTCCCCATCACACTGAATTGTAATCGCTTTTAACATCATCTGTCTTCCTTCCAGACTATAAATTCTGTGAGTATGGAGACTATACCTATCTTGTTTAGCACTGTGTTTCTAAGATCTTCTATGTGCCTGGCACATGGGAGATGCTTAATAAATATTCGATAAACAGATGAGTAGATGGATGGATGGATGGATGGAAGGAGTACTACATCCCCACTATAGTCAAATGCCTAATAGATTTGGTCATTCTTAAGACTAAGGTAAGTACTTTTGTTTTAGATGAGTAGAACAGAATTCCTTTTCCAACAAGTGAATATGAACATTAAATTAGTCGAGTTAAAGTATTTTAGAAATACTCTTACCTGAGGCATAATCCCTTTGAGGAACACTTGGAGGTGCTTTGACTTTCAGCCTGTAGATAACAACCATCAGACAAATGGTCAGTGGGTAAGACAACTGTTGTGAAGGCCCATAATATAAGCAGATTTAGAGATAACACCTAGATAACGAATAGCATAATGGCTTCTTTTGGACCCATCACATTGAAAGACTTAATGTATTGTAACCTAGTGAAGCCCTGCATCAGAGGTTTCCCACCTCTCCCCACCTCCCCAGGGCAGTGCGGCTATGACTTGATAAGGGGAAGTCAGGCGGCGAAAGGGCTCTGGGAGGTCAGATACTAGTAAGCACTGAGTTCAGAGGGTCGAGGAAGGTAAATGTTGATTGGTTGATGGGAATGTGAGAGAAGATGAACTCTATTTTAATAAATAATTTAATAAAGACTTTAAATAACAGGGAAAAGAAAGCTATAACAAGCCCTTAAGTTGTAGGTTGGACTGAAATTATTTTTGCACCATCGAAAAAAATGCCAAGTAAGTGAGCAGTGAGTGCCTCCAGATTGTGATATTTAGCTAAATTAGAAGCTGAACAGTTTCAAGCACTCTCAAAACTACTTTAGTATCTTTATGCTCATATGGAATGTGCTGAATGTTCACAATCCTTCCCCACTCATTAAAAAAAGAAAATGAAAATTACGTTTTAAAAACGTATCCCAATTGTTAGGCTTTTTTGAGTTCTGACAACATCTCGACTTCCATTATTTGAAATGGGTAAGGATTATAATAAATCGTTATTCTTAATAATAGGTTACCCATTTTATTTAAAAATGATTAGCTTAATGAAACGTTAAATATATATAAATGAAACCCATATCCAGTAGCCTTCATTTACTAAAACATCACACCCTTTTAAAGGGGCAGTGTATTCTGTAAATCAAACACGATTTACAAAAAACAAGCCTTATAAATCAGAATTGTAATGTTTCAAAAATAACAATATTTATATTTGCATAGAAATTCTGCCTTTTGTTTCCTCGGAGGCTCTCATACATATTATTTCATTCAATTCTCATAGCAAACCAGCAGGGCATCCTGGGAAGATATTCTCATCAGCCCTGCGATGAGGTCTGGAGGGAGAGCTGCCTAGGCTCTTGTAGGGAAGAAAAACAAAAGCAAAACTGGGTCTGCTGCTGGGTCTGTTCATGGACTGGGAAAATTTCAAAAAACACAAACCAACTACCACCCACTATTGCTATCATTTCATAAAAGAAAAGAAAGGGTATTTTAATACCTTAAAATGTATGCAGATCACCATCTCAGAATAAAGGACAAACTCAAGAAAGGACTGTTGGCCACTAACACCGACCAGGAATAAAAGGTTAGGTTTGGGCCTCATTTAGCAACCGGAAGCTGCATGCCAACCCCCAACCCTTCAAGGTCCTTATTTTCTCATTCGGCCATGGACCAGTGACAACTCTGTCACGGTCTTGCGTTAGGAAACCAGTGTGCTCAGCTGTGCTTCCTTCTTTCAAGATAGCACCTGTTGCCTGGTTAAGAGTGAGAGCTAACTGCAGGTCACTTAGAACCAAAAGGCCATTGACCCCTCCCAGGGGAGTGACTATGGCAGCCATATCTTCCAAGCTGAGAAGAAACGTAGCTTGTCAAGTACAAGCGGCAGATTGAAAGAGAAACTGTCTGCAAAATTTTGACTGAACATGGCTGCTATAAGTATGACTGAACATAGAATAGAGAGACTTTTTATACAGAGGCTCATATTATTGAGAAACCTACCGTACTGTAAAATTAGCAACTGTGGAATAATTAATCTAGAATTGCTGGTGATTAAACAATGAGCAGGGTTCTCTCATTTCACTGAAATTCTAGATGTATCAGAAATAATAGAGGAAAATAATCACACACCTCTCCCAGTCATAAGATAGAACATGAAGGCAAATTCTCCTCCTTTATGAGATGCCGCTGCCCCGCAGGCAGAAGACCATTTAAACTATTTTATGATGATCACTTTTACATATTGAGATGTTTACATTTTATAGTCTAAAAGCACCACGAAAAGTGATTTCTTAAAGTTTCGCAAAGATCAAAAAGAATAAAGATACTCTATTCTGAAAGCACAGGGAAATGAACATTTAAACACTATTGGTGGTACAAAATTTTTGGAGAGCAATTTGGTAATATCAACAAAATTTCAAGGGCACAAATCCTTCCACCCACAAATTTCATTTCAGGAATTTAGCTTTCTTGTATACTCAAAGTCTGCAAAGGATATTTATTGAAGTATTATTTGTGACAGTTAAACTGAGAGATGGCCACAAAATTTTGATTGATATTATCAAATTGCCCTCCAAAAATGTTGTACCAGCTTAAATTCCCATCCTCGTTTACAAAATGTCCACCAATAGGGGCCAGCCCTGTGGCCGAGTGGTCAAGTTCACGCGCTCTGCTGCAGGCGGCCCAGTGTTTCGTCGGTTGGAATCCTGGGCGCAGACATGGCCCAACTCATCGAGCCACGCTGAGGCGGCATCCCACTTGCCACAAATAGAAGGACCCACAACTAAGAATATAAAACTATGTACTGGGGGGCTTTGGGGAGAAAAAAAGGAAAAACAATAAAATCTTTAAAAAAAAAATGTCCACCAATATACAACTGCTTGAACTCACTCATGTCAATGTATGTTTTTGGGGAGTGGGTTAAGGTGGAAATATGAGGAAGTGGGAGATTTTGTCTTTATACAATTCTGAACTCTTTGATTTTTTTTTCCTGGTGCATCTGTATTACTTTCATTAAAAAAACTTAAAACTTAACACAATATCATTTCCTCTTTGCTCTTGATTTGGATTTTGAGTGACAAATGCAAGTATGTACAGTTTCTATTCTCAAAAAAAAAAGCTTAAGAGTCTTTGGTGTGCAGGAAGATTTGGAATTCTAGCTTTCCCTCTCCAAGTGCCAATTGAAACACCATTTTAAGGCAATAATCAAAAAGCAGAAATCAAAATATGGAAAATAGGTCAGGTATCCTAAAGCAGCTAGGACTGTGTCCTTGTAACTTCTCTTTTGGATTCCTCCAGGCATGTCCTAGAGGCCCTCAGCTAAATGGTTAGAGAAGCGGATTGTCCTGCTTCTATAAACATCTTTTTTGATGTTTGCTGGGCACCTTGACTGGCATAGCTCACCTTTCCTGCAGTGAGAGGGAAGAGCAAAGTACCACCTGAGCCCCATCCCATCTACTCACCGTGTTTCCTGAATGTGGATCTGACCACCATGGACGAGGAAAGGGTTACATGCTAAAGAGGTTGCAACTCCTTACTCAGAACACACAGAACTTTGTTTTCTTCCACTTAGCACAGGTGATATAAGATGTTACTTACACAAATAAGTGTTCACACAGTGCTACGGAGTCTAACTTACTTTTTGATTTTGTTCATTATTCCACCTTCATTGTTCTTAATATCGTGGACCATCTTTTGAAGCTGCCTGCAAGAAATGAAATTAAATATAAAATGTTAATAACTAGACTGATTTTTTTTTTTTTAAAGATTTTATTTTTTTCCTTTTTCTCCCCAAAGCCCCCCGGTACATAGTTGTATATTCTTTGTTGTGGGTCCTTCTAGTTGTGGCATGTGGGACGCTGCCTCAGCGTGGTTTGATGAGCAGTGCCATGTCCGCGCCCAGGATTCGAACCAACGAAACACTGGGCTGCCTGCAGCAGAGCACGCGAACTTAACCACTCGGCCACGGGGCCAGCCCCCTAGACTGATTTTTTTAAAAGTCTTCTCTCCTTCTTGAATACAAAAAAAGAGAAAAAACTCTACAATAAAATCTCCAAATAGCGTGGATTATATTGCATTTAATTAAGTTGACCATCTGCTACTTGAGTAAAGGAAAAGTGTGACTGATTCTATTAGGAATGTAATCTCTGGGCCATGTCCCCATCTGTTGGATATCTGGGATCAGTCTCAGGCTGTAAGAGGGATTCTGATTCCCAGATCTGTCCATTCTGAGGAGACGTGTGAGGCAAAAGCCTTTTGATCTATCATAAGCCTCATAGTTCATCACTTATTGTCCTTGGAGCATCCACATTGCAAGGATGGGGTTACCTTGAAGGACACAGCATAGGCTGAAATCAAACCCAAGATTTTTTTGGTTAACTTTACTAGGTAGAATCTGGAAAAATTGTCATTTAAAAGTTGCACGCACACCAAAGCCATAAAGAAAATGATTAATGAATCTGACTGCATAGATATTTGAAACTTCTGTAGACACCGAAGCCATAAAGAAAATGATTAATGAATCTGACTGCATAGATATTTGAAACTTCTGTAGAACAAAAGATAATATGCACAAAGTCAAAATATAAATGACATGCTGGAAGAAATATTTGCAACACATACTACTACTAATAATAAGGACTACATGTTTTGATTTACGAAGAAATATTACAACTCAGTAAAAAAAGATTAACAATTCAACAGGAAAATGAGCAAAAGATGTGAACACATAGCTAACAGAAAAGAAATACAAGTGGCCAACAGACCAATGAAAAGATATTTCATGTCACTTATATTTAAAGAAATCTAAATGGAAACAATGATAAGATAGCATGCTCTGCCTATCAGACTGGCAAAACTTAACAAGTGGAATAATCCCCAGGGTTGGCAAGGGTATGAGAACACAGATATCCTTGGGAATTTAAATTGTTACAATAAATATCTTTCAAAATTTAAAACCTCCTTGACTTTTGACCCAGAAATTCCACTGCTAGGGATTTACCTTATGAACATGGTCACAAAACTATACCATTTTATACATATAAGTATGCTTATTGCAGCTTTATGTGTAATAACCCTAATCCTTCCTTCCTCTCCACCTAAAAAATCCTGGAAACAACCTAAATGCCCACGAAACATTAAAAGGGAACTAGTTACATAAACTTTGATAAAGCCATACAATGGACTACCACAGACCTTAAAAAAAAAAAAATCTGTTGCTGATTATAAAAATTTTCAATTATTAAATTAAACAAAAATGGAGCAGGAGGAGAAAGAAAACAAAGAAAGAAGGAAGGAAAGTTCAGAACATGTGTATGATATACTATTTTGGGGGAAAAAGGGCACATACATACATATATGCTGGTGTGTGCATCCTTTTTGGAAGGATGCACAAGAAGTTGTTAAGCAGTTGTTTTCAAAGCCAACAGAAATTAGAGAAACTTACAAATTAGAAAAATGGTCAGAGTATAGGTCTATGTACTGTTTTATCCATAATAATTTTCTGGCAAAAAATATATAAATAAAATTTCACATGGTTCTGCCTTAAAAGAGTAAGGTATTTGAATTCACCTTTCAGGCAAGGCTTTCCTTTGTTCTGAGAAAACTATTTGATGAAGCCCTTTAGTTAACAAAATGCAAAGCTTGTATGTAGCCACAGTTCTTGGAGAAAACTGATTTTTCCGTGAAACAGTGCAGATTTCTCTGAGTCTGGGAGCTAGGCCTTCTGTTTGCTAATATGAATAGCAGTACACAGTTAAGCCTAGCATAGGTCTCTGAAACCCTGTTGGTTGCGGGGAATCTGGGAGAAATACTCTCTGGCTCTGTGTGGATTTAGAACACACATGCTGCAAAGCTCTTCGGTGTGGCGATGGAGCAGATTGGAGGAGGAGAGAGGAACTCCGCCGGGCCTGGCCTGCTGGAGTCCTTCACTTGTTAATTTAAGGCTAAATGCCCACCTGTGCTGATGTTCTGCTGCAGTGCTCACTGAGGGCCACTGGGCACCAAGGGGCTGGGGTGAGATTTACTGGGAGGGGATGGACATTCTTACTCTCAACTCTCAACCACCTTGGGAAAAGGGCAATTCTCAAACAAGAAACGGGAACTTAGACTGGGGATTTCAGGGAGTTCTTTCTCCTTCTAGGTCTAACGACTGTTAGGACCTGGAGTCCTGAAAAGCATAGACAAATCTGAGGGATTCTCAATGGTATGGAGGTGGGGAGAGGTGGAGGGGTGGGGAGGTGGCCCTGAACCTGAGACCGGGTCTGGGCCTCAGCTCTGAGAAAAGCCATCCACAGCACCATTACTAGCTATTTTCAATGAGGCAATTTCTCTCCGTTGTCCCTGAATCTTCAGTAGTATCCCGTCAGTAACTGCAGCCCAGCCTCAGCTTGGCTATGGGGAAGGGTGTTTTCCATTGGCGTGGAGGGTGGAGCTCAGAGGAAGGACAGACTGGAGGGTAGAGTAGAAGGATAAGAGAGATCTCTTTCAGGATATCCTTAAGGCTGCATCTTGGGGAATTATCTATGTAACTGGAGGCCCACCAAAGGGCACAGGTTCAGATGTGGGGAGGTTGGTGCCAAGTCGTAATTTGCGTAACAAAGGAAGCAAGACCATGTTTTATATCCCCAGTTATTGAGGCTGGGCATTGTGATTGCACACGTGTGAGAGCTCAGCAAAGCACGAGGCTCAGCAGCAGAGACAAAAGGATGACGAGCGAGAAGGGGACCACCACCAGAGACACAAAGAGGGGGCCTGCAAGCTGGACCCTTGAGTTGCCTCAGAACCCCACAGTATTCTAGAATTTGTTCATATATGTCCTGTGTCAAACCCCCTTCTCCTTTTCCTGAGGAACTATAGAGAATCTCTGAGATAAAGGAATGAGGAAAAATGAAAGATAAGAGGTCTGGGAGCAGAGAGAAAGAGACATTGAGAAAGAGGTTGAAATGGATTGATTGGGAGGAAATTTAATAACTTCAAATGGAGAGCAGACAGCAGCCCTGGTTGTAAGCTGACTGTAACTGAATGGAATGTCTTTAGTCTCAGTTAATGTTAACCAAGTTGAAGGGCAAAATAAGCCAGAGTGAAGGATCCTATCAGAGGTTTGTGAAGAGTGAAACCCAGGCAGAGTGATAGGGAGCTGGGGGCTGATTGGCATAAGCGACTTTGCTGTAGGCGTAGATAAACAGATGTAAATTGTTGCAAAAGAATTTGATGTAATTTTGTCATTTGCTCAACTTGGCATTTAATGCTTCTCGGTATTTCCTAATTACTTTTCATTATAGTTTACTAAAATTATTATCACATATAATTATAGTAGATTGTTGAATTCTTTCGTAAAGACTATGTTTTGTGTTTAAAATTTTTCTTCTCCCTCTGTATCCTGGTCACACAAATCCTGATGTCCACAGACTGCTGAGGGACAGCTCTCAAACTTCTGTTACCTGGTAAAACTCAGTGTCCCCCACACCAAGCTGTGGTGATGGTCTCGGCTTATCAACGGTTCATACACTGTGTGCTGCACAGCTTTTGCTGCTCCCTGGTATCACTTGGAGCACTTTTTTTCTCTACTACAACCTAAAGCATATGCAACAGCAAAGGGATGTGCAACTGGACTATTCCCGGAGAGGCTGCTCTGGAGTTAAACATCAATTGTTCTACTGTGATAAGTTGTGTGTAGGTGAAAGCAGGTAAGGTAGAAACAGCTCGCTGTGATTATCGCTTTCAGAGTTATCTTTCCATGGTCGGGGGAAGGTGATAGGGTCACAATGTTCTAATTTTTTAAAGTTGTGAAGTGACAGCCGTGTTAAATGCAACAAAGTAAAATGAAGAACAAAGCTTATCTAATACATGTTTTAAAATGATATTTATATGTAATTTTTAAGCAGTATGGCATTTCGGCATTTGAAAATGGTAAGCAGGTCATATAAATCAGTATCATTATTATTACTTGTGTAAACCAAATCAAATTTTCATATTGTCTCCTTTGCTGCTGTTTTTAAATGTTTTTCAAGCTTTTGAATGAATGTCAACAAACTTAGTTATTTAACAACTCACTGTAGTAGCGTGACCCTGGCTGAGCTTGGTGCTCAACAAATTTAGATTCCATGACGGGCTGAGAGAGGAAAAATCCTCCTTTGAAAGTTACCAGCAGTTTTTGGCCTTCAAAGAAGTGGCGTACTTTAGAAGCTGACAGACCAGGGGTTCTCACACCAAACAGCACGGGGATCACCCGCAGGACTATTGAAACGGAGTTTCAATACTCCCCCAGAGGAGTTTCTGATTGGGTAGGTTTGTGGTGGGGCCCGAGAATTTGCATTTCTAACTAGTTCCCAGGTGGTGCTGACACTGTCAGTCAGGAGACCACCATCTGAGCATGACTGTGATAGATCAGACCTTTTTCCACTGAGGGCCTTTTAGTTGCGCCCAAGTAAAGCAAATAGCTGCTTGGGGAAAACCAGCGTCCTCATTAGCCTGAGAGCAAAGTTTTAGACAATAAACTGAGTAGTCAGTTTGATAGCCTAATCTGGGCGTGTCCTTTACTAGACTGTCCCTTCTTTATGGGACTCTTGACTTTTCTCTGTATAGATTTAGACTACCTAGCCTGTATGTTTTTATTTATTTTATAGCCATGCGCCTTCTTCTTGAGCCATAGCTTGCAAAAGCTGCAGAGTGGAGATGAAGGAGCTGCAGGAGAACATGCCCTCACTTTGTGCAACACTGCGAAAGGGACAGGACCTGCTCAGAGCAGGGCAACACAGCCTGGACCATTTTGCCATTCCTAATATGGTGCTCTAGAACCGAATAACACAGAATGTGGTGATGTTGGGACCAAGACACGACCACATCCCTGTCCCTGGGGGATGGGCTGCCCTCGCTGTCACTCATCCTGCAAAGACTCCAATCCAGAAACTGGAAGTGAGGAAAATGAGGATGTGGTAGGAAGGCCTTGGGCTTTGGCACCAGGAGGTGCCCTGTCTTCCTGGGTGTTGTTCCCTGGACCAGACCAGACCTGAGGAGACCAAGAGAACCATGTGCTGTTGAGAATAAGTGCTGGATGCCTTGCTTCTGGGAGCCTTGGATCAGGCGGTTGAGCCCCAGGGACAGGAAAGAGCAGACAATCTCAGGTTCCCTGCTGTGCCTTCAAACTCAGATCACCCCCTAAAACAATGTTTTCTAGAGTTTGGTCTGAAGACGACCTAACTTTAGTATCTGTAAAATGAAGATGGTAATATCTGCCTTGCAAGGTTGCTGCAAAAATGACAGATCATGGATGTAAAGTGCCTGCCCACACTGGTATTTCAGTCCATGGTAAAGAACCTGGGGACTGGATTAGACCAGGAACAAAACTCAAATCAGTGCTGCCTGCTGGAGACACAAAGGGGGAATATTTCCACCTGGGTAGACTTCCTCCAGCCCAGAGGGTGCTCCAGAATTGAGTTTGGTTGTGGTCTTGTTGTTGTTGTTACTGCTTGTTTTTTGGGGGAGTGGGAGTGGGTGATGGCAGGGAGGGTCAGCTGAGAACATTCCCTAACCTGGTGTGGCTGATGGCACCAACCTGTGGGAATGATCCGCTGACCTCAGTTCTGCAGACAACTACGGGTACTCATGTGCCCCGAGATGGAGCGGCACTGTGATCTCTAACCTACAGTCATGCCATCTGCAAATAGATGAACAATTTTTGGTTCTTAGGGTGTCCTAAGAATTAATACTAACAAATGCATCCATATAGCCATCTGTATTCAGGTGTAAGAAGAGAGCATTTTAATCAATAGTAAGTTTAGTAAGCAAAGATGACGTGCTTGCCAAAAAATAAAATTAAATTAAAAAATAAAAAATTCAGATTGCTGGGCCCTACACCATACCAATGGAATAACCGTCCCAGATGGGGCCCAGCAATCTGCATTTTAACAAACTTCCTGGGACTGAGGACGTTTATGGAAGTCTAAGAACTTTTTTAAAAGGACCAGGGCAAGTTTATCTCCTCCTAGGCCAGGCAGCATTGTAAACAGCAAAAGAGAAGGCCTCCCAACCCCCAGAGTATCTTCCCACCGGCCCTCTATTGTCTGAAATATCTTTAATAGCATGTCTTACTCTTTACTCCGTAATAAGATGCCAAAGGTTTACCCAGACACTCTCCCCAGGAAAGGAACACGCTGGCAAACAGGAGTTTTATTCAATAGCGTGATGTCTGCTTTCAATAGGGGAGAAAGAGGAGAAAGAATGTGGGTGCTGATGACCAGGCCTTTACCTTCACCTGCGCACAGATTGATACAAGTCAGGCCCAGAGATGCTTCTCATCTGTCTGCCTTCTGTTCCCAGGCAGCCTGGACCAGAGCAGGGACTCTGGCCCCAGGAGCCCAGCTTTCTTCAGTGAGTATTTTCTGAATTGAAGTTAAGAGCTTACATCAGTGGGCAGCCTCTGTACATCTTCTCCTTCTTGAAAGAGAAGGTAGGTTAGACAATTGGTCTTGATTTTGGCTACACATTAGAATCACTCAGGGTGCTTTTACTAATCCTCATATCCAGGCCTTCCCCGGACCATTGGCTCCCAGGTGATTCCAATGTGGCCACGGCTGGAACCACTGGCAGCGTTATTAGGATGGGAGATCTCTGTAGATCCCCCAGGGAAGATGCACTAGCTCGGAGAATACAAGTTGGAGAGGAATCCACAGATTCTGACTGCCCTTCAGAAAGGTGTCTGCAGGCTGAGAACAGCCTCAGGTACGTGGAGGCACAGAACGAGTCCAGGAAGGATGGCTGGGTGGGACGCAGCGGGCATTGGGAAGGCAGCTGCACATGGATACTTTGGCCGGATCACTAAAGAGTAGTCCAAAAAAATTCATATTTTACAAAATACCTTTCCAATAATTTTTATTAAATATAGGAGGTGATTTTGAATATGATATCATCTGCAAGAAGTATGTTTTTTAAAATTTAGTAGGAAAAAATAAAAGGATCAGAAACATCTTGCTTTCCTTTTAGTTTAGTGCACTCACAGAGGACCATGAAAAGGCAGGTTTTAGTGGTGGTTTTTTTTTTCACTCTGTCTTTCCAGAAAGGGTGGAATGCAAAACAATGTTAATCAGAGAAAATCCCTGTTAAATCTGGATTTAGGAAAGGATTAAGGCAAGTCTCAAGTTAAAGCGACTCTTTGCAAACCAAAAGAGCAGGTAAATCCTTCCTTCTTCTTCATCCCCACACCTTACACTCAGATTTCATCCTTTCAATATCTGTAGGGCTGGTCCTCTTTTCACAGCCAAGATTCAGGCCTGAATCTTCTCCCCCACACCCGGAAAATGCTGCGCCTGGCAGGGTGCCCCTCCAGTCTGTGCTCTGAGGGTGTCAGGGCCCTTTCCAGCTAATGTTTCTAAAACCCAGCTTCGACCAGGCCACTCCCTCCTCAAGAGCCTGCGGAAGCTCCCCAGTGTCTACTGAATCAAGCCTGACTTGTTGTCTTGGCAGAGAGTTATTCCATTTCACCCTAAGTTCCTGGAATCCCCAGCTGACTGCCAGCTCTCTCCTTTGAACTGTCCACCTCTACCTGGCTAGGTCCCCTTAGAACATCTCTGCTCTCCTCACAACTGGCCTGGTATCCCCAATTTACAGCTTCTAAGATCCGTCTGGAGTAGAAACCTCTCTAACATTTTCCTTGATATATACAGAAGCAAAGAAAACATCCAGTGTCTTAACTACTTTGTGCTATGAGTGGGTTTTTACCAATGTAATGATCATCACTAGGTCTGCCGATTCCCTAGCTGACTTCCTCCTTGTTCAGGTGTTTAAATGATCTCACATTCTTGACTCAGGATTTCTTTCTAAGATGCTACACATCATTTTTATAGTATATTTTATTTTTGTTATTCAATTTTAATACAAGTATATTACAGAAAATTTACAACATCTGATAAGAAAAAGAAGAACATAAACCTAGTAGCCTGGTGTTCTTGGATCTTCAGGCTTGAAACTTCTGAGCTGTCTTTGACTCTTTCTCTCTGACTCTTCAGGTCCCATTACCAATTATGTCAATTTACCTTTAGATCAATTGTATCTGTCTCTGTCCCCTCCTGTCCACTCCTTCGGCAACAGCCATTGTGATCTCATGGACAATGGACTATGCCAGTGGCCTCCCATCTTATCTCCCTGCCTTCAGTCTCTCCCCTTCCCCAAACTCATTTTCTGAATTACCCCTTTCGTCATGTCACTCCACTCATGCATAGTCTTTGATGTCTCCCTGTTTCTTGAAGGATAAAGTACAAACTCATTAGCTTGACATTCAAAGGCCTTCACAATCCGGACCCAACCAAATATTTTAGACACAATTAACCCACTGTTATGAGTCCACAGTGGTTCCCATTCCATCCTCCCAGCCCAAGGCCCAGCTCAAGCTATTCCTTCCCCCTCCCAGATCATTTCTTGCGTGCAGGACGGAGGCCACTTAGGGAAAGAGCCCTGGACTGAGAGTGTGGAGAGTACACTCTACTCTCCTCTCTGCTGCTTCCTGGCTGTGCAAACCTGAGCATTCTCATCAGCACTCACGGCTTCATTTTCTCCTGTAAAATGGGAAGATTGGATTACATGGACACTCAGGTCCTCTGCAGCTCTAAATTTTATTGCTATATATCCTGAATTTACAGCACTCCAAGCAGTACTACTCATCGGTCATTTAATCTCCAGTGCTAATAGCAATTTTGGAACTATTATTTGTTCACGTGACATCTTTTGTATCTAGATCTTAAACTGTTTTTCTCTCCTAAACTGAAAATAATTTTGTTTCTTCAGTTTATGAAAGTAATACAAGCTAATTTTTAATAATTCATATGATACAGGTGGGTAACCGGTGAAAACTACTCGTAATTCTTTGTTGGGGACAGGAAGGGTCAGAGAGCTGTGAGAACCCTAAGAAAGGAGTGACAGATTTGAGGTTTTAAGACAAAGTAACCTGGGAGCCAGATCTTGAAAGGGAAATCGAAATTCACTAGGCAGAAGAGTAAGGAACAGCAGCAGGAACAGCAAGTCAAAGGCTCAGAGGTGAAATTGTCTGGGATGTTTGGGTCTAGTAAGAAGCTGAAAGTGGCAGGAATTTAGGATATTAGGGGGGAGGGATGTAGTCAAAGATGAGGCTGGGGGCTGGCAGGGAGTCAAGGGGCTTGTTGGGCTGAGGGGATGGGGTTTATAGGCAGCGGGAATTCCTTGGAGACTTTTACTCAGGGGTGTGTCCTGATTAGGGAGGACAAGTGGAGGAGGGCCTGGGCGTGGGGACACTGGTACCTGGGAGACCAGTATGAAAGCAACTTTCCTGGGCCCTGGCCCAAGCCCACGGCGGTGGGATACCAAAAGCAGTGGAATAACACAAGGAGTGCCGTGTGGGTTCGGGGAAGAAGTGATGGCCGCATGGCCAACAGCTCTCAAAAAAGACTTCGCTGGGACATAGCGCTGGGCCTGCCACATTGGGGCCTGCCACAAAATAAATCAGCAGCACTGGTCCTAGTTTCATTTAAAATGTCAATATGTTGTTCATCACGGGTATTTTTGCATTAATTTTGATTTTAAAAATAAATTAGGGGCCGGCCTGGTGACACAGTGGTTAAGTTCGCACATTCTGCTTCTCAGCGGCCCGGGGTTCACCAGTTCGAATCCCGGGTGTGGACATGGCACCGCTTGGCACACCATGGTGTGGCAGGTGTCCCACATATAAAGTAGAGGAAGATGGGCACGGATGTTAGCTCAGGACCAGGCTTCCTCAGCAAAAAAAGAGGAGGACTGGTAGTAGTTAGCTCAGGGCTAATCTTCCTCAAAAAAAAAAAGAAAGAGAGAAAAAAATAAATTAAAGTATTACTTATCTTGATTTACTGATTTGGGGGGCTTCCCTGTAGAATTTAATGTTATTATTTGTTTTATACAAATAAGACATGTACTTGTCTTATTTATTCCATAAATATTCAGAGCATGCACACTGAGCAAGGCATGTCCAGGATACAGAGCTAACCCGAACACCAATCCTGCCCTTGGAAATGCAGGAAAGAGGTCCCTTCCGCCACCTATCGCATGACAAAAACCTGACCTGTGACGGATATAAACAGAGACTGGGCGATTCTCTGACTCACAAAAATCTCTTCCTTTTGGATGATTTCTGTCTCAAAACTGAAGTCTCTGCTACCAACAGTCGTTTTGAAACAGAAAGCCTCTTTTCAGTGTCTGCTGTTATTTGCATGCAGCAAAACTAATCTGGGCACCAGTGTCCCTCCTCCGCCCTTTCCACAGCCTCTTGTAGTCCTGGCCCAGCTTCCTCATGCCCCACTTCCTCCAGCCCAGCCGTCCTGTGGCATTATTGGTGTTATATTTAGATTTGCCAATTCAGCAGCTGAGTTGCTTCCTTCTAGAGAGTGGGTCCACGGTGGAGCTGGCACAGAAGTTTTGGCAGTCTCTTCCATGGTGTTATCACCTGAGGAAGCCACCCAAGAGTGAGTTAGCACCCCCCGCAACATTCACAGAGGCAGAAACGGAGGCCCAGAGAGCTCATGATGCCTGTCTCAGACCACACAGTGTTGAAATCCCAACTCCTAGTTTTGCCCGTCATTAAGGTAGTCACAGAAATCTGGCAGTGAGAGAGACTCGAGGAATAATCTGGGTCAAACTCCTCTTGGAAGGGAGGACACTACGCTCCAGGGAAATTCTGCCATTGCCTCAAGGTTAATTAGATGAGGATCCCCCAGCTCTTTCCATCATACCCTGTTCTTTCCCTTTCCACACATGGCCCGAGTCTCCTGCTAGAGGATCAGCTTTCCCAAGGCAAGAATTTTCTCTCCCACCTTCTTATGTCACAGCCCAGAGCCACAGCTGCAGTCCAAGCCCAATAAGCCACGCCAGTGGTCAGCCTCGGACAATCAAGGGCAACAGCAGTGAAAGCCAGCACTAACCGAGTGGGTATTATGTGCCAGGTACTCCGCGTGCATTACCTCATTTAACCCTCGCAACCCTATGAGGTAGGTCCTATTATTATTGCCATTTTTAAAATTGTGGTAAAAAGTAACGATATAACAAAATTTACCATCTTAACCATTTTTAAGTTCAGTAGGGTATTCACATGTACATTGTATATTCACATTGTTGTGATTATCCCAATTTTTATAGATGAGAACTCTTTTGTTCTGAGAAGTTAAGTAATTTGTCCCAGGTCCTCCACCTAGTGAACAACAGAGCTGTGATTTGAAATCATGCCATCTGACTCCGGAACGGTGCTCTCAACCACCCCCAGATGACACGTGCTGGCTTGTTTCAGCTTGGCCTCTCACCAGGGCAGGGGACCGGCTGTACCATGTGCCTCTGTGGGCACCTTCCTCTCTGTCCCTGGAGAAGGCACTCCCTCTACCAGCCAAGTAGTTCTTACTGGGGACAAATGTGTCTCCACTACTGCCCTGCTACTGGTCCCCAAGGTCAGATTTATTGCTAGATGGGAGCATGGCATCGTAGGGGCCTGTTTCAGTCTTTGTGGAGGGGGGCAGTGGAGAGAAAAAAGAGAAAGGGACAGATGGCACGAGGAGGAGAAAGAGAGAGGGTAGCACATGCAGGCAGCAGGAGGGAGTAGGCTCTCCGACGTCCAGAACATACTCAGAACCAGAGTAGCTGAAGTCAGCGAGAAGGAGACCAGAGCATCATAATCTCGTGCGTCCTTTCCAACACCTGAGTCAGAAAGGCCACCTAAGAGTCCTGGAGTGGAGGGAACGCGTCCATCTTACACGCGAGCGTCTTGTGGGCAAGGTTGTCTTCCTAACCACCTATTCATTGGAGAAAGTAATTTGCAAGTTTCTCCAGACACTCTTCCATTTCTTTCTTTTTTTTCCTACTGAGTTCTGCAAATATTTCGTGGTCGCTTTGGCGGGTCTGAACCGCTGATCTGGGATATAAGCAGATGGAATTGGGCTGACTTGGCACAACCAGGAATAGAGATGATCCAACTAATACCTTGAATGCTTTAAAGAATCCTGGCATGCTTCACCCTATCAGAGGCAGTCAGGCGCGGGATGCACCACCCTGCGACTGATGAGGTGTCAAGGAATCGAGGCTGTATTAGCTTCAAAAAGTTCTCAGAAGATTTGCCACTTGATGTGATGGCAGAAATTGTCATGGCTGTCCCCCTCCCTGATTTTAGGGCCCGGGGGCCCTTGGGGCCTGTGGGGATGCAGCAGTTTCTTCCCTCTTAGCACTGAGGAAGTCTGGCTGGTCCTTGCTGTCTTGCCCACCCACCCACACAGCAGGGAGGGGCTTGGGTGAGAGGAAACTTCTTCCTAAAACCATATAAACACAGGTTGCAAAAAGTGAAAACTCTAAAGGAGGCTCCTATATCCACAGATGACACGGGCTCTTGGATTTGGAAGACCCCCAGAAGTGATGCTGTTTAATCCTGTTACTGTGCACGGCTCTGATGTGCTCATTGTTCTTACTAGGTGCTGACAGCTATTTTGCTATGTTCATGATCTCTCCTCTACCAGCATGAAAATTAACATGCAAAACTGATGATTCTCACATTTCGAAGACCAAATGACAAATAGGTAATTCTAATCACGTTTCAGAAAATTCTGAAAATGTAATCCTATGTAGTTCTGGAAAGTGAATTATCTTTTAAGAATTCAAGCGTGTTCTTTTAAAAATTAATTTTAAAGGGAAAAAATTTAGTCTTGGCTATGTCTACGTGGTATAATATAACATTGTCACTCACTTATCTGGGCATCCATTTCTGTAGCTGAAAGCAAAGATATTTTCAGGGAGTAAAGCATGATTTTGAGGAATAGTATTTCTGATACACTGAAAAAATTGGACTCAGTTAAGCTCCTTTCACTGGGATCTGAGTAAAAAAAAGATACTGAAGAATATCATATGTAGGAATTGAAGTGGAAGGAAGCATTGTAATTCTTAAAAACTATCTAGAAAGGTTTATCAATAATACATTTTTTAAAACTTTGAAACAATATCTAATTGATCAAAAAAAATGATCATGGGTCCCCAGAATATAATATTTTCTGGTAAGTATGAAAAATAATCTCATTATCAAGTTTTTTATTGTGGTAAAATACACATAATGTTAAATTCAGCATGTCAACCATTTCAAAGTGTATAACTGTAGCATTTAGTAAATTCAGGGTGCTATGCAACCACCACCACCGTCTAATTGCAGAACATTTTCATCACCCCAAAAGGAAACTTTATACCCATAAAGCACTCATTAGCAATTTTAAAGCAGAGGTTTTTTCAATTTACTTGTGAGGTATTTACATGAATAGCTTTTGTTTTAATCCTGTGAAGAGGTTGTTTTCAGCATTCATCAGGTATATTAGGCCCAATCACGTGGGATTGGTTTGGCAACTGTGATAATCTTTGAATGTGGAGATGGTATGAAATCAAAAGTGTTTCCATTGTAGAAAGAGGACCTTGAGCCTGAACAGGCTGTAAAGACAGCTTAAATGGCAAAATAGTCATAAATATGTATGTCGAGGGTCCAGTTTGCCAATGATTTGGTCTTACATTTGCCATTTTCTTTTTCGAAAATATATTTTTCATGTTTGTATTTGATTCTACTATAGTTATTTGCACTAAAATAAAATGACTGTTTCCTTCCTGTCCAGTATTGAGTATGGACATTAATACACTTTACGTGTCATCTTGCAGCTTTGTACACTGAACCAAGTAGAGGTAGCAAGAAATTGAGCGGGGTGGGGGAGGGGATGGGGGGTTTCTTTCTACCTTTGAGCTCAACTCTGATCCTCTAGTCTAAGCGCCTTGGGCACAGCCTCTCCGGGAACTCCCTTTAGCTAGGTGTGGTCTCCCTCCTCTGACATTTCCCTCCTCCTTATCACCACTTTCCCCGAACAATGTTGCATTCTTTCAGCTAACAACTGTTGAGGGAGACACCTCTGTGTGGGAGACAGAAGAGCACAGCTCTCTACCTCTCTATCTGAGCTGCCTCTCAGATAAAGGATTCCTGCTTGGGTGTCAGTGACAGATAATGGTTAATGCCTTAACCTATTACACTTAATGATGTTTAATTTTGGACCAGGACTCGGAGACACTGCCTTATCCCACGCGGATGCCTCTCTAATGACACACTTTGGGGCATCAAGAAAGCCCAGGCCAGGAGGAATTTTTGGGAACAGGACATTCACTGAGCTCTTACTCTGTATTTAACATATTGACTGTTATAACACCTCTGTTATGTTATATATTATTATTCCCATTTTCCAGATGAAAAGGCTGATGCTAAAAATGATTCAGCAATCTTCTCGAAGACCATGAGCTAGTAAGTGCAGAGCAAGTATTCAAACCAAAATCTGCCTGATTCCAAAGCTCACATTCTTTCCAGTACAGCAAAAAAAAACACCTTTCTGGGGCACTTCTTAAATTATACCACATTGGTCCTGTCTGGTTAGTCTCCACAGAAGACCAACTCTGCTCTTTATAATTATAACTCACTCTCAGATTACATGACCCATTGTAGGAGTGTTCTTTGAAAAACATATATCAGCAGGATACCAAGCATGCCTGAGTCAGCACGGAATTCAAGTTTGGACCTGGAAACACGGTAACAGCCTGAAATACCGACAGCACGGTTCTGTAGCGCTTCACTGGGGTCTCAGACTAGTAAATTAGCTGCCTTTTAGTTTAAGAAAATGTCCAGGAAAAATATAGAACACAGACTAAGCTAGAATGTTTTATTGGCCAGTAAATGACACAGGAAAAAGAAAGGAAGGCATGGCCTGCTCTTCCTCCTCCTCACAGACAAACGTGGAGGTGGAGTTCTAGGCCAGGCTCTGCTGGTGTGAGCTTGAACAGGTAGCTTCACCTCTCTGGGCGTCAGCTTTCTCACCTGAGAAATAAAGAGGCTGGAGAGATGGCCTCTCAGGTCCTTGTCAAGTGAACCTCTATGATTTGGGGGTGAAGGAGGAGAGCTTCTCCATTGATGTCTGTGTCCCTGCACATCGCAGGGGGAGCAGGCCCAGCTGGGGTGGCTCAAGGAAACTGTGGCCAGCACCGTCTACATAATTCCTGGGGCCTGGTGTGAAATGAAAATGCAAGGCTCCTTTTGCAAAATTATTCAGAATTTCAAGACTGCAACAGCAGAATGTTAAACTGAGCACGGGGTTCTTGGAGCATGGGGCTCTGTGTGACTGATGAGGATCAAGGCTGCCCCTGCCCCAAGGAGAGAAGCCCAAGGAGTCCTGCCCTACATACTGATCTGTATCATCCGCTGGGAAGCATAGGACGTCCTGACCTGATCTGACCTGATTTCTATCCAACGTTATAGGACCACCCAATAACCAGGCCCCACCTGTACTGACACCATTTTAACGATTTTTTTCATGATCTCTCCTTTGTCTTGTAAAGAAATAACTCACATACCTATGCCTTATAAATTTAGCTCTAACCCTCAACACATTGCAGCTCTTCACTGCCCATGGGTCCTGTCCCCATGCTATTCTCTGAATAAAGGAGCACTGCTACCAGGCCTTGAGAGTCCAAGAAATCTTTCTTGCGACTCCTCGGGTCCCCGAGCCCGCATCATGACTGCACAGCCACACATCTAGGAAGCTCAGTGGCCTATGCATGTTCCCTACACTGTGGGAAGGGGTAGAATCTGGAGTAGGTCTGGGGCCCCCAGCAAGCCTGCTGGGTGGCAGGGACACCCCTAGGGTAATGAGCTCCTCTCTCAGGAAAGTGGCCAACAGAGAAGTGTGGCTCATCAAGGAGACATAACGTGTCCCTTAAGCTGGCTTCCTTGTCTTGCTTTTGAAATGAGCACTGAAACAGCCACACCGGACTGGACTGAGGGAAAATGGGCTGTTTGGGGGCCTAAGCCATAATGTAGTAAAAGGGTTGTAAAAACATCCTAGCAGAAAATAAGCCTGCAGGTGTAGCAGCCGATGGATGTCCCTTGAGAAGGGAGGTGAGACAAGGCAGGCAAGGGAAGGGGGGGTCACACCAGGAGGAGCAGGGGTTTTCAGGAGGGGCTCTTTGGGAGCAGACAGCCCTCAGCTGTGGAACAAGTTTCAGGCGTAGGAAGGAAAACCAGCTTGCCCACTGATGGGTGGAGAACCAGAGATGGGAACTCGTGAGTCAACAAGGAGACCCAGCATGCAGCAGGAGGTGTGACTCGCTGAGGGAGGGTTTGCATTTCAGGCTGGGCAATCTGTGCTCCAAAAACAGAGCCCGGCACAAAAGCCACTTCCCTACAATGTGCTAGGGAGCCTTGAGGTCAGCTGGGGCTAGAAGACAGCCAGCCAGGGTCACACTTCAGGGTTCACCACTCCCTTGATCTGCAGGCAGGACTTGGATGGGGCTGGAATTCCACCCAATCAGCAGGTAGGGTCCATTTCTGGAGCAACAAGTGTGCCATCCTCTTAACCCCTAATCGTGTACTTGGTCCCTGGAGGCCTAGGGAGCCCAGCAGGCATGTGGAATGAGAAGGCTAAAGCTGTCCCCGAGAGTTTAGACATCAACACCCAAGAGAGCAAACAGAGAGAGGCATGGTCACCTTAAAGAAGCAGAGTGACCCCAGGTCAGTGAAAAGGAGACCTGACAGATCGGAATCACAAAGCAAGGGACACTGTGTCTGACAGGGAGGCAGTGGTAGCCCCTCTGACTGTTATCCTACAAAGATGGAGTCTGGTTAAGTGGACTTAAAAGGTCTCCTTGGCAAGGCCATATCTACAGGGGCAAGAGCAATGCAGCCCCTCAGCCCCTTTAGCTGCAAGGCAGGATGTAGGATCACCCACAAGCCTTTAGCATCTGACATTACAACATACAGCAGCCCCACACCAGCTGGGATCCCTCACATATGAATCCTCTCACGGTTCCCAATAGCACGAGAAAATCAGGCAAACTGTTTCTGACATCTGGAGAAGAGCACGGAGGGGGCAGAGACAGAAGATTGCCTTGTAATAGAGCTGGAAGAAGCTCTTTAAAAAAAGTTGCACCCTCAAAATCCATCCATCAGTTTCACAAAATATACACCACTAGCCACAGGGAGACCAGGCGAGAGAGGGCAAATACTGCAGCAGAAGCTATCCCAGCTGATGGCAGAGTTATTCCAAATCCGTGCCCACAGACACTGCTGCAGAAGCTTCCTATGTGACTGAGAAGGCGTTAAGGATGGGCAACCACATACATATCACCTCTCCTCCACCCCCTGAAACCAAGTCTTTGTCAGGTAACCTTCTACCCATGCAGCTCAGGGAACACGTTCTGCTCCAAGACAAGCACAGCATGTCCACCTCTGTCCAGAATTTGGCCAGTGGATCAGATCCATGAGCCTTGGACTTCTTAATAGCTATATTATCACTTAATTTGCTTTTTATCCCAACTCTAATGGTTTCCAGTCAAGGTTCACTGAGTCTATTTACAGAGACAGAAACAGACTATTCCAAGATAACCTTATGTCTGGAAATCTTTTGCTGCTCTAGTTTCTCTACCCGGGAGAGAACAACATACACCTCAATGGTACCTGTAGTTCATGGAATCTAGTTTGGTTTGACGATAAAATTTTTTCACAAAACAATCATTGACGACCCATGGTTAAGATTAGGTGCTCTGACTGCCACGGCCCGGGTTTGCTTCTCGGTCGTGGAATCACAGCACCTGTCTGTCAGTTGTCATGTGGTGGCGGCTCACAGAGAGAACTAAAACTGACAACTAGGGTACACAACCATGCACTGAAGCTTAAAAGAAAACCATTGAAATACAGGCCCAAGCACTTCTAGCCCTTTCCCTTGGCAGCTCCTCACCCAACCATCCCAGACAGAGGGGAATCAGGGAGCAAAGGCCACAACAATTGAAAAGATATATATTACATATTCTAAACTTTAAATACATGCTATCCCTCTAAGAACATACAAATGAATATGTGCTTCTTGTTCTGGACAGAATTCATTCCACTTGGTCTGAATCAGAGTTTCTAAATTGCAGCACTATTGACATTTTGGGCCAGATCATTCTTTGCTGTGAGGACTGCTCTGTACAATGGAGGATGTTTAGCAGCACCCCTGGCATCTCCCTACTAGGTGCCAGTAGCGCTCCACTCCCCAATTATGACAATCAATTGTCCCCTGGAGGGTGAAACTATCCTTGGTGGAGATCCACTGATCTAAATGAGGCAGCTGTGTCTTGGGGGAGGGCAGAGTGGGTGAGAGAGTGCCTTGTGTTTTCTTAGCTGATGATCCTAAAGTCTACACAAACATGAAGCAAATGTCTAATAATGTACCTCCCATGCGACGGCCACAGGAGAAAGAACATTTGTCTGAGTATTCTGTCCATTGGTGTGATACAAGATGGCCCAGCTGAATGGATTCTCAGCTGACATAATGCAGGTAGGTAGTGTGAAGACGATGGAAAACCATACTTCCAGGGAAGTCTGTCTTATCTCTACCATTAGATGCTGTGCCTCCTTTTGCCCTCCCACATCAGCACTGGCCTCATGACCTAAGCTTATTAAAGGAAGAGAAGGGAGATGCCCCCAGGCACATGTGTATTCAAGAGTGCTCTATCCACCATGAGGCCCTGGGCAGCGTCCTGCTCTGCTTGCCACTCTGGTTAAAGGAGGTTGGATATATTACCATGAGTAGAAAGAGTGATAGCAAATGATCACTCGTGATAGGTGGGTTGAGGTCCTGGTCATTGTGTTTACTTTTTATTTATTTGTTATACTGACCAAGTGACAAATATCATTCTGGGCACTTCAGCCCATGTTGTCCTCTTACTTGGTCTTCACAACAACCCTGTGAGGAACGCATCTCTAGTTTTATTTGCTAGTTGAAGAAACTAAGGCTTAGAGAGGCTAGGAGACTTCCTCAGGATCCATAGCTCCAGCCCTTTTGGGCTCCAATTGCATTGTCCTTCTAAATACATCATAGCTGCCTTCTAGATGATCTCATCTGGAGGTTGTCTAGATGTGCTCTCTGACCCCAATGTTCAGAGATAGGCAGCTTTCAAAACAATAAGAAAAGAGTGTGAAAATATTTTGAAAACTGTCTGTCTCAAAGAAATTGATAATTTAATCAGGAAATATCTCCTGAGGGTCATGGGATAAAACAGCAGCCTTAGAGGATGTAACATATGCCAAACATGGACTCCATGCCCAAAGGGTCATGCAGCATCTGAGCTGAGAGGGACTTTGGAAATTGCCTGGTCCGAACTCCTCATTTTGTAGATGGGGACACAGGGAGGTGAGGACCTATCCAGGATGGTGTGGTAGAAAAGGGCATATATGGAAGCATCATAAAAGAAAGACTAAAGGGTGTGGTAGGTGAGTGGCGGTGCAGAGAGAAGGATGAATCAGACTTAGGATTCATGACAATACCATTGACAGAAACAGGGAGAACCCAGAAGGGAGCTAGTGGGAGAAAGGCGAAAAGAAGATAAGTTTGTTTCTGAAGAATTGAACTCGGAAAGTCAAGTGACTTTGGTTGAGGAAACTCTGGTTGAGGATTCCAAGACCTGAGAAGAGAAGCCATGTCCCAGAATCTGTCAGATAAGGTCTCTGGGTGAGCGCACTACCGGTGAGACTCAAACACCCACGACAGGGCTCTGTCATTCTCAAAAGTTTTATTAGCCACTCAGATGAAGGAAGAGAAGGGATGTTTATTACGTCTACAGTTCATGCAAAGCTAAATGCCACAGATGTCAGAATCAACAGGTAAAATAGCCAAAATAGCTGGAAAGAAGAACTGAAACTAACAAGAAATTTATCAAGGATCAATGTAAAATCCTCTGTTTATGTTCAGAAAATCAATTGCACACCAATAGAATTAATAAGAATAACAATAATCATATTAATAACTACCATTTTCAATCCAATAATTACTATGTGCCAGGATCACTATGTGTCTGTTGTTTCACAAAATAATTTATTTAATCCTTACAACAGCCCTATGAGATCACTACTGTTATTATCTCTATCTTACCAGCTGCAGAAACTGGGACCAGGGAGGTTAAGTAAACTTTCCTAAAGTCACATGTATGTTAGTTTGACTGAAAAATACCATTCTCTTCAACCTAGAAGATAAGGACTGGGCAGACTTGACCACACTAGTGTCAAGGACCTTTTCCATTTGTAAAAATAACTGAGTATGTGTTCGTGGGTGCCACAAAGAAAAATACACAAGCGTAGAACACGAGTCAATTGGGAGGTTATTAAAAATACAAAATTTCCTTTTCAAACTAGTTTCACTAACTTGAAAAGAATACAGTCAATGTGACTCAGGAGAGTAAATCTTGAAATGTTTTCCTAAGAGTGTAAAATTTTCATGGTCATAGGAATGTTTACTGTGGAAGGATTGAGAAGCCAGGTCTCAGCTGGATTTCTAACGATATCATTACCTTATGAAATCCAGGGAAAATCAAGGCTAAGAATCAACTGAAAGATCCTGAGAGTTTATGGAGTCCTACTAGTAGAGAAAGCTACTTCACGTAGTGCCTCAGTGGGAGAAAAAAGCGAGAATCTGTGCTCACACATTTCTGTGGTCACATACAACTTTGCCATCTCGCCTTTCTCAATTCTTCCACAGCAGAAACTCTCAGAGTGAGTACTTATCCCCAACTGTGTCCATCTGGGAACCTTCTCTTTTTCCTTCATTTTGAGAACCCTTGATTCCTTCCTCTCCAGCCTGTCCTCCTTTCCTTGGTTGACAATGCTTTCTCTTCCCTGCTGGTCACTCCCTTCTGCCTCCAGTCCCTTTTCAGCCCTGAGAATACACCCCCTAGATCAGGTCATCCCTTTTAGCTCCCCTTGATGGACACTAACTATCTCTTTGTTTTCGTGGCTAAGAATTTCAGCAAATTCTCACATAAACTTTGATAAAGCTAAGAGATAAACACAACTCTTCACTTACACTGTCATCAGGCGCCAAATAATTACAGTTAGGCAACTTTCTGAATTGGTATTAACCAGTCAGAACAAAGGATACAAAACACAGGGATCAAGTATTTCTACCTATTCCTCACCATCCCATGCAATTACAGAAAAGAAATAAGAAGGTGCTTCAAGTCCATTGTGTTTACAATTTCATTTCTTTGAAAAGTTCCACGTCGACAGCGCACGTTTTACCAAAACAGGCCAATTCCATAAAGACAACCGAGTAACCAAGTGGGAAAAAAAGTTACTTCTGCCTAAGCAGATGAATGTAGTGTATGATTATCTACAATATAATTTTGGTTTTCTACCCTCTAATCTATGATTGCATATTGCCTATCAACCACTCTGTGTTCAAGCTGGACTTTGTCCCAGAGGGAGGAATCATAAAGTGATTTAGGTTCTATTGCCTTTCTTTATTTACGTTCCCATCAGAATTTCCTGAAAGAGGTTCTAAGGTTTAGTATAGTTCTAGATTATGGAATATCTCTGAAAAGGACATTTAAATCCCATTGCTCATTTGAGAGAAGTCCTAATGTCCATGTCTTGTTAGTTTCTTTGGCATGTCTTTCCTACCTCTCCTTTCCTTTCCCTTCTTATTTCTGTGCCCCAAGTCCAGGCCTACAACACCAGAAGCTTGGGTTACTTAACTATCCCCCTCCTACTGAGCATCCCTGCCTCCAGATTCTCTCCCCCTCCAGTCTATCCTGCCGACCTCCCTCAAGTTTGCTGGCGTGACATCTCTAACAATGTAAACTCTTCTCCAACTCTTTGTGGTTAGAGCCCTCACTGTCCTTTGATCTGGCCCCACGCTATAGGTCCAACTTTATCAGGACCTTCCGGTTCCACATGCCTACTCTATAGCCTCTGTTGGGCAGAAAACTCTCCCCCTCATCTCACAAATGGACCATACGCAAGTCTAGCTCCAAGTATCAGCTTCTGTATTTCCTCCCTCTCAGCACATAACACTCTTCCTCCAATCCTCTAACTTCTTTTATCATACTCGCCTCTCAGAGTTGAGCTCTTGAAGCATCTTCTCCATGAAACCTTCTCCAGCTCCTCCAGTTTCCTTCTTATACACATTTAGTCACTTACTACTTCCACTGCCTTACCTGCCCACCCCCCCCAGGATGGTGTAACAACTTGAGACCAAGGGCAAGACTAAGGCACCTTCTTGTCCCCTGTCAATGCAGATTATACAGCAGCACTGAAGAACATAACCTCAAAATGGCTGACCGCGGCCCAGGCTGCCTACTGATTCCAGACCAGCAGTTCATCTCAAACTACCGTTTACCAACCACCTACCAGGTATAACATCCACATTCTAACCATGAAAGTCTGTCCCTCTGCCAATTCCAGACTAATTTCTCTTAGATTTTGTCTTGAAAGCTCTAAATCTCTTGCTCCTTATTATTCGCGTTAACTTACTTGCTACACGTGTCACATCACCTCATGAAACACTGAAGTTCAAATGGTAGTTGGAATGTAAAACACTCATTGAACATTTAAAAGTGCCAATCTCCAAGAGCCTTGATGCCATTACAATGAGACAAAAAGAAAACCAAAATCAAAATTTTGGAAGTCATCTTTTCCATAGTTCAGAGGAATTTCTTGATTCTTATCCCTTGGACCACTTCTGGTTTATTCTTTCTAAGTAGCTTTTTATAGATAATTGTTACACCGAGATGAGAACATTGGAGAAACAGATTTAATCTCCCCAACACACATATATATTTTGTGACATATACCCACAAAATAAATAAGAGATAGTAAAACTACAGTGAATAAAAATCATTACAGCTATCCTTAACATTAAATAGTAATCCACAATGAAATATTGTCTACTAGAATATTGTCCACAACGAAATTGTCTACTCAAAGTAGACAAACCCTTCTTTGGAAAAATTTCTTATATTCAGACTCTGAAAGTTGACCTTTGGTAGAATCTAAGCCCTTGGATTTTCTTTTTTATTGTCTTTCCAGAGCTTTACATGTTAATCTATCCCTGGTAAAAGCCAGCTAGAATAAGCCCAATTGTTCCTACTCATTTCTTTAAAAACTCAGTCCACTTCCTTATTGCAATTGCCACTCACTGCCTTAGAACTAGCAAAGCATTCCAGGATTTCAGTATTTCTGAGCTGCAGTAAGATCATTAAAAAAAAAAAAAAGAAGAAGAAAAAGAAGAAGTATTGGATGGGGAAAATCTTACCTCAACTTCTGACTGGCTGGGACAGTTATTTTATTAAACTTGTCCATTCTTTTTGGTAACTATAAGAGCCACGAATAACTGTCCAGTGGTAGCGTCAGCAGCGCCTGGCCCTCCTGGGGAGTAGCATGGTAAGCCTTTGCTCTCAAGGGTCCCAGGCACTCGAGTCTGATTTCCGAGAGATCGCAGGCTGCTGGCAAACACCCTGCACCAGGGAGAAGTAAAACTTGCTGGAGCACATAGTCAAGTTTCATGTTTCTACACGGTCATGTGATCTGGGTAGCCAGCCAGCTTGGCCGATTACTGCACGTTGTGTAAACTTTAATAGTGAAACCTATTGGACATGCAAATTTCTTTCCAGCTGCTTTCTTTTATAACCAGATTTGTAACCAGGTCAGGGCAAGCTTCTGGCTGGTCACTACTTCCTGTTGTCCCGAACACATATAGTCCCTGTTATCAGCAATTGTTGTGCTGTCCCAGAAGCTTCCAGGGCTGGAGGAAAAGCAGAATAATCAATTCCATCTGAAGCTCTCTTTGGGACTTTCTTCTCATTTGCATAAAGTCATGGATAAGCTTTTCCACTTAAAGAACTATGATATGAAAATGACATTTTTTTCTTGTTCACCTCGCCTCTCCTCCCAAATATGTGTTTAAATAAATATCAGGATCGAGTGACACAGCGGTAACAGTTTACTCATCTTACTTATCCTGAAGATCTATTTAAAATGAGATAAAATTCTCTAGGCAATGTCTTAGAGGTAGAGACCAACAGGTGATCTGAAAAAGAGGAGATGACCTCCATCAGAAGATGTGTGGCCTTCTTGTCGAGCTGGTGGAGTCAGGAGTTATGCTGATTGCCAGGTGCTTTCAAGCAAAACCAGGATGTACCCCAAAGTATCCAAAAGCTGAGAACAAATTTAACAGTCTCCCAACAATGCAATTCCGACATCAGGCCATTCAGAAAGTCCCCTGAAAAGCACGGTGCCACTCTCCTCACAGCCTTTGTCCCCTCCTGCCCTTATCCACTGCTCACTTTCATCCCCTTACTAGACCCAGTGACATTCCAGACTGGGGAGCAGTAAGGGGTATCCCGAGCACAGCCAGGTGGAGCAAGGAGCAGGGCAGAGGGAACCACACCTGCAAGGGCTGAACTCATCCAAAGAGGTCCACTTCCCTGCTGGAAGACTTGACAATTCCTCTTATCTATTCTGAAAACTTCAGGTTTGCCTGTCATTTAGAGAGCAGAAGGCAGTTTAGGGCAGGGAGGAAGAAAATGTGAGAGATCGTTCCTTTTAAACCTGGACATTCTTCCTGTAGCCAGCAGGAATGCCCTGCTCACCTTTGTCAAGTAGGTACACATTTCCCACATTTATCCAGCCTACCAGTCCTCTTCTGGAACTGAAGAACACAGAAAGGAGGAAGTAGGGGTCTCCCGGTTACATCTCCTGTTACAGACTCAAGGTCTGGCTAAAGTTAGAGGGGAAAGAGGAGGAAAAGACAAAAGAAGAGGAGCTGGAAGAGGCTGGGGGAGGGGTGGGGAACCGGGAGGAGAGGAGGAGGAGGAGGGAGAAGAGAAGGAGAGAAAGAGGGGGAGGAGTCGGGGAGGGGAAGAGGAGAGGCAACAGCAGCAACGGCAGAAGTGGAAGTGGCGGATGGATTTCTTCCCTCCTGTGCCTCTTCTTTGTACAGACAGAAGTTCTGTATTTCTCCAGGTAAATCTTGATTATTCACATTTATGTATTGCCTCTGAATTTCTGGTTCAACCAGATGATCAGGAGCAGAATCCTCAGAGCTGTTAAAGGGTGGGGCCCTTCTGCTTGGCCAAGCCACCGAATTGGCCAGGCCAGCAAGAGAGTAGACAACCTACCATGAGAAAAATGCAAGTGCTTGCCTCCTCCAATCATTTACTTTCCCCAAACAAGCAACTCAACTTCCTTGCCTGTACCCTGAAGGAGCTCTAGACTGCCACCCATCCCTTCCCCACAGTTCTTAACTGAAAGAAACTAGTAGGCCAGGATGTGAGGGCACACGTAATGCCATCAAAAATCAGGGAAGTCAAGCTTCACTGAATGGCATGATGATAATCAGCTTGTTCCATCTGAATTACTGTAAAGTGCACCCCATCAGCCACTTGACTTTTCTCTCAACCAACAACTCCGTTCAGCACCTGGACTGACAACTTATTTCCCCAGAGAAAAAGATCAGGCGCAAGAGTTACACTTCTGCTTTTTCTTTTTACAGCCACTTGTCTTTCTTCTTTTTACTGTATTTAGTCTGACATGGTAAAAATGAGAGTCTGCTTTTCCAGACTGGACATTTGGCCCCATGTGGTGAGTAGTGTGACAGCCATAAAGTTCCAGGCTGCCATGACTGCTCTGCAGCAGTAGCTGGCTTCTCAAGAAGGTCAGTGCAAACATGGACGTTGAGAACACCAAATCTTAGCTGTAAAAGGAATGAGACCATGTGGCATGGTTTCCACGGCACATGGAGAACCACATACTGTGATAAACACTCAATCTCAATCTACATGGCACAGTGGACATGAAAATTAATTAATCACTAGATTAACAGATGAAAAATGAATAATCCCACCCTTAAAGAAAATTTGGAACTCCTGTACATTGCTGATAAAATTATAAGTAGGTGCAACCACTTTGGAAACAGTTTGGTATTACCTAACACATTTGATGACATACACAAACATGACCCAGCATGGGTCCTAGACATGACAGAGCATTAAGAATATACCCTGTACACCAAGGTCATGTGCAGGAATTGTCATTGAGGCACCATTTCTAACAGAATATAAAACAATGCTGGAAATAACCCAATTGCCCATCAAGAGGAGAATAAATAAGTTAATTGTGGCATAGTCATGCGATGGAGTAATTATTCAGCAGTGAAATCAAGTGGACTACAATCGCATCAGTATGGATAAACAACAAAAATACTTTGAGCAATAAAGCCAAGTTAAAGAAGATCATACAGCATGCTTCCAGTTATATTAAGGTTAAAGACACATAAAACTAATAAATTATTTAGGATACATCCATATAGGGTCAAACCAAGAGAGGGAAGGATAAATGTAAATTTCAGGTGAATGGTTACCAGGGAGCAGGATTGCAATGAGGGGGCATGCAGGACTTCAAAGGTAATAGTAGTTTCCTGTTTCTTGAGTGGTGGGTATTTAGGTACCTACTGTAGACATTAAATAGTTAACAAAAATAAATAAAAGAAGATCTGGTCTAGAATTACGGGGCAAACCCAGGACAGCCTGTGTGAGATGATGAGGCTTGAGAACAAGACGACAGATTATACTGGAGCTTGGGGATGAGACCCAACCAGCCCTGTTTTCTCTTCGGCTCTTTTCCTTGCATCTATTAATGACAACAAACAATAACATAGTTCGTGAACACTTTCTGCTTCACATTTTATGTGTGAAGAAACTGACTCATAGAGAGGTTAAGTAGCTGGCCCAAAGTTACACCATTCAGTGGAAGAGCTGAGATTCAAACCCAAGCCTGTTTCCACAGTCTAAGCTGATAATCACAGGGCTTTGCCATCACAAGAGAGATCTGCGATTCAGCAGGAGGCCCTGCCCCGACATCAAGGCACCAACTTAACCATGACCTTGGGTGAATCACTTAGTCTCCCTGACCTCAACTTCTCTTTTTGTCCTTTCCTTGAGAGGACAGAAAAGGAGATTCAAGGAGGGCTCCAGCTCCTTCTGACTTGGCATCTGAACAGTGGCCCATGTGCACAGAAATTGGATGCCACCCGTGGAAACACTCTCACAGTTTCCAGAACAGAAGCCTCTGATGGTTTATACTAAGTTGCTTCCCAAAGAGGGGCTAGGTGGTTGTGGCGGTTTACAGAGCCTTGGAAGTAGTCCAAGTCCTCACTGGAACTGAGGGTCAGCCACAATTCACCCTCTGTGCTCTGCCACCCACCTGCTGATGGCTCTTCTCTCGCTAGGGCTGGTTTAGACAAACTGCCAAGGGAAGTAGGCAAGGTGTGGCATTGGTACTATGCAGTGTGGTTCTAGGCTCAGACTGTAACCTACTCCCATGGTGATCAGTCTCACAACATGGGAGGGCACTATTATCATTCCCACTTTATGATGTGAAGTCTGAGCCTCAGAAAGGTGGCATGCTTTACCTACGGCCCCCCAGTCTCCTGGCCCCTGAGCCAGGGCCCTTAACCCCCAAGCCATTCACTTTCTTTTCCTCTCTTATGCTGGCCCCTGTTCTTGGGGTGGGGGTGGGGTGTGTGTACTGCAGGAACAGTGGCCTTGGCAGCTTTCTGACACATGCAGGCCAAAGTAGGAGCTCGCTCTTGGTCAGGCCCATGCCTGGTTAACTGGCCAGGGCCAGTTAAGGGCCCAGATGGAGGAAGGTTTGGGAGGAAGCTAAGGATGCTGGTAAGCCAGTGGAGGACAATAGCAGAAGAGACCAGGGAAAGGCAGAGAGAGAAAAGGAAGTGTGGCTGATGCTGGTCCATCTGTTCTCCTTTGTGGGGAGGCAGGGGGCAGGAAGAGAGAAAGAAAGAAGAGAATACATCTGTGACTTGAACAAGTGGGCAAAGCCTCTTTTAAGCTCAAGGCTTCACTTTCTGTGAGGCAAATCAGTTCCCTATTTTATCTATTCAGTAAACTCAATATTCTCTATATCAAATTGGCCTGGAGTGCAGCATCTGTGTTCTTAGGAGAATAGCTTTGAAGAAAATAGCCTGTACTCATTTTATCCCTGGTCAGCAGGAGCATTACAATAGCCTGTTGTTGGGATGGACAACTCCTGATCTATGTGTCGTCTTCACCCTCAGAGCAGATCTGCCATCAAGATCCTCCTTTGTAGTGTTTCCACCTTCACCCTGCTCTCACTGGAGCCTGAGCCCTCACTTGGATCACTGTTCAGCCTCCTGCTACTTATCTGTAGCTAGATCCACCCTCATTCTCATTCCCAGGCAATGTTCCCAACTGCTGACTCTTCTTAAGGATTTCAGAGGCTTTTGTTTTCTTCTAGAACCAAGTATGAATGTGACACATGCCCCTCTGTACTGAGTCTCCCCTTGAGGATCCATCTTATTCCATTTATTCCTGCTGCTAATTCCCAGCAGGTGACCATCCTTTTGGTCAGACTTGTTCTCAAAAACCCCTTTCTCCTCATCAGTCATACGGCCCAGGCACCAGCCGGAAACAGCCATCCAGAAACAGGGTAGGAAGCAGCTACATGGGGTCCTAGACATCAGGAGGCCAAGTCATCTCCATTAATCAGGACCATGATGGAAGCTAGAGAGCAGGCAAAGGTGGAGAAGCAGAGTTCTCTGTGCAGGAATGGAAGCCTCATAGATGTGGAGAGCTGGGATGCGACTCCTGCCCTCCAGGAATTAATGCCCTGGAGGCCAGAAGAAGTCCTCTATAACAGAAGCCGTGGCTGCTGATTACACTTTTCGGTTACCTTTCCTCTGGTGAGGCTTGACTAGTCTCCTAGTCTTCCTACAAAGGCAGTTCTTCTGGATTCAAAGGGCCCCCAAACAAAAGCAGACTTGAGCAAATGGGGAGGTGTTCCATGTTCTTGGATAGAAAGATTCAATATCATGAAGATGTCCATTATCTCCAATTTAATATATAAATTTAATGTGATGCCAATAAAAATAGCAAGAAGATCCCCCCTCCTCCCATGCTAGAGACAAACTAATTCTAAATTTCCTCTATAAATAGAAACAAGCAAGAATAACCAAGAAACTCCTGAAAAAGAAGTCCAAGGAAGTGGAAAGAGCCCAGCCTCTCAAACTTACAGCACACTCTGAAGCCTTTCTAATAGAAACAGTGTGATATTTCTGCTTGACCAATGGAGCTAAAGAGAAAGTGCAGAAATAAACTGAAAAATATAAGGAAATTAAATATCATGAACATGGCATATCTAATGGGGAAAGGTGGACTTTTTAATAAACAGGGCGATTGCAAAACCATTGGGAAAAAGATAAAACTTAGATTTATACCTCAAACCATTCAAAAGAAAAAAACTCCCAATGGATCAGAGATCTAAATGTAAAAATGAAGCCACAACTGTACCAGAAGAAAACACAGATAAATGTCTTTATAACCCTATCTAGGACTTAAAATCTGGAAGTAATCAAAGAAAAGATTGATACATTTAACTAGAAAAACATAAAGAAGTTTTTGGGGCAAAAGACAAAGGACAAATTGGGAGTAAAGACTTGCATCTTGTATCACAGAAAAAAGGCTAATTTTGCTAATAGAGAAAGAGCTCCTAAAAATTGAGATGAAAAAAACTAGATAAAAATTGGGCAAAAACCATGAGAATGAAAGGCAAGAGGTCTTTAAATGCCTGAAAAGATGCTCAATCACACTCCTATTAAGAGAAAGATTATAATCATGCCAAAGAATGTGTGTGTATATATATATCTCACATAACAGATTAGCAAAAATCTAAAAGTTTGATGATAGGGTGCCCTTAGGAAACAGGCACCTTTGGCTTACAACACCTTAAACAATCCTCGTGGAAGGGAATTGGCAATACCTAACAGAGTACTCGGATTTACCTTGTAACTCAGCAATCTCACTTCTAGAACATGATCCTGAAGACACTCTCTCTCTCTCTCTCCACACACACACGCAGCACCTGCACACAGTTATTCATTGCAGTTTTATTTGCAATAGCAAGAGATTGGAAAAACCTAAATACCGATCAGTGGGGAACTGGTTGGATAGATTGGGTTCATCTTCATAGCAGAGTTCTGTGCAGCCATAAAAAAGGTGTGATCTCCAGGGCATGTTAAATGGAATAGACAATGTCAGGACAGCGTAAGCTACTCTTTTTTTAAAAACAAGAAGATAGAAGAAGTTTAAACACATGTACACGCACGCATATTATTGCAAAAACGAACATAAACACTAGAAAGACAAATCAGAAACAAATAAAAATAGTCACCTATAGGAGGCAGAAGGGAGCTGGAAACAGAGCAGAACTGATAAGGACGTACACAGATTCTCTGGATCTATCTTTTCATAGAGTTTTGACTTTTAAACTATATAATCCTTTGACATATCATAAAAACAAAATTAAGGCAAAAATTTTAAAAAGGCAAACTTTAGAATAAAAATAAACAGAAACAAATGAATGTAAATGGTAACATACCCCAGAGAAGAGAATTGCTTCGACTTTTCAACAATCTTCTGTGTATCCTCAGTGAAATATATTCTAAGAATGAAAACAGCTGCAAAGAAATCTCAAACTCCACTCAGTATTTTTATTTTAGTAATAAAATATGTATCATGATTTTTTTTTCTTTGAGGAAGATCAGCCCTGAGCTAACATCTGCTGCCAATCCTCCTCTTTTTGCTGTGGAAGATTGTCCCTGAGCTAATATCGGTGCCTATCTTCCTCTATTTTATATGTGGGACGCCTGCCACAGCATGGCTTGATGAGCAGTGTGTAGGTCTTCACCCAGCATCCAAACCAACAAACCCTGGACCACAGAAGCAGAGCATGCAAACTTAACCGCTATGCCACCGGGCCGGCCCCTGTATTATAATTTTTGAAGTGATTTTTGGTATATTATAGCTAAAGCTAATAAATATATTAATATTAGTGGAAACTAAGATTTTTAGTAAGAGAGAAAAAAATACAAATATAAAATGAAAGGAAAAAACCGTGATAATGTTAAATTTAATTGGAAATATCAATCTAAACTCATGGTTTCCTAGCAGTAAATGTTGAAAGGACCTAGAAGCAATGGCAGTCCAGATTTTAAACACATGAAAAGATGCTCAATCACAATTATATCAAGAAAAAGACAGATTCCCCACTAGCAGGAAGGAGCCAAAGTCTCCATGAAGGAATGGTTGATTTCAGATCTGCGGCACAGAAAATAGAAGGTGAACCTGGAACATCTTGTGCTGGAAAGCAAGGAGCTGCTCAAAGGATAGTGGGGGTGGGGAGGGAGTGGCGGGGGGGCGGGCGACGAGAGGGTGTCAAAAAGACACAGGAGCAGATCTTTGAAGAGGACAATTTGAGCATCAAAAAGAATAATGACTGTAACATTTTAAAACACCGAATAAAAACCTGCTAGTCTACAATGATAAAACCAAAAAACAAAGTCATTTGCCACAATTGGAGGGAACTATTCCATCAACTCCTTAGCTCTGATAGTGAATAAATTTAAAAAGAATGAGGCATTTACCCTGACGTTTCTTAGAAGAAATTGAAAATCTCCCTCAATTTTCTAAGAATGCTGGCTAATAAATGTAGAATGAATGTTAGAATAAGAAAATCACCATTTTGCAACCCTAAATAAATAATTGATTAAGGTGAGGATCATCAACAAATGCTAAAACTAGTAAGTGAAATGTTAGGAAACAGAATATTCTCAGGATATCAAAGGCTCATCACACAGATGCTGGCTAATTGCAGAGGGACAAGCCGATTCTACAGAGATGAAATCTAGCCGTTGTTGCCTTAAGTGATCAAACTCAGCATTATCCATATTTCTTCCTGATGTGGTGCAAAACTAAGGACATCTTGCCAAGAAGTATTCTTGCCACCGGTGTTTAATCTCAATCTAATCAACTTTTAGACCTCACTTCCAGTTTAAAGAGAGTGAACATATAATTACTCGTCCAAATTAGGGCACTTCTGAGCGTGAAAGGGGACTCAATTAACAATTATGTCAGGACCACAGGTATAAACAGACACGACATTCCTAGACAAGCTGGAATGTGAGGTCCTGCTAAGTTACAGGAAACAGAAGAGGTAGAGAAACAAGTTAGATAGCATTAAAAGGAAACAGTAAAATTTTTAAAAATCCAGATGTGGGAAATTCTACATGACAACCACCTGGTCTTCTAAAAAAAGGAAAAAAGTGGAGGAGATGTTCAAAATTAAATCAGACTCAAGAGTCAAAACAACCAAATGCAAATGCGCAAACCCAAATAGGATACTGGTTGAAAGAAACCAACCATAGAAGGCATTTGAGGACAATTGGAAAAACTGAGTATGGTCTGGATGTTAGACGATATTAGGGAATTGTTAAATTCTTAAGTATGATCATGGTATTGTGGTAATGTAGAAGAAGATCCTTATGAGAACATTTTTGGGAGGTGCATACTGATGGATTTAAGGTTTACAAGTTACTTTCAAATGGTTAAAAAAAATGTTATCCCTGGTTGAAGCTGGGTGATGGGTATACAGGTGGTTATTGCACCATTCTTTCAACTTTTCTATACATTTGAAATTTTCACGTAAGGGTTTAGAAAATGTCAGGACTCCAAATGTCTCTCACTCTCAAGCCCCTCTAAGAGAGTCATCAAATGTATTGGAACTGCCTCAGGCCTCCTCATCAATGCTGTCTCCACCGAGGAAGAATCCTGCTCAGGAAGCCCCTGGCATAGTCTTTCCAACTCCCATAGTTTGCCCCAGTCTTGACCATTTTCTAGTTCTTTGTGGCCTATCCAAATCCCACTCACCTTCAAGGCCCACTTCTTCCCAGAAGCTTGTCTCGTCTCTTTCTGGTTCACCTGGGCCTCTACTCTGACCTCCTCCATCTCTTGGTACTCGGACCAGTTTTGACTTTTAGCCATAGGCCAACTCTTTAACATTTTTCCTAAGTGTATATCTACTACCTTGACGAGATTATAAACATTCCAGTGAAAGGACTATTCTATTTCTTTGTTCTTTCTCTACAGCAGGCCCAAAACTAGAATATTATTTATATACAATAAAGACTTTCTGAATTAAGTCTAGCAGTTATTAAAACACATCTGCAAATAAATAAAATAAAAATTAGTTGCAAGATGCAAGTACTGTTCAAATTCAGGAACTGAATTGATGTTAAAAATCATCGAAGTTGCTAATTTCACATGTAAGGAGCTTGGAAGTTGCCACTCCATCCTAACAACAAGTAAAAAGCTGAATAGACGGAAAAATCAACAGTTCTTTGACCTGTAAGAGAGGGGAGGACGCAGTGCAAATTACTGCCCCCAAGATTGGAGAGACAGACAGGTGAACACAGGTCATTGCTTTTTACTGGAGCAGAGACTCAGGAGTGGAAACCGCTGCAAGAATGTGTGAGGAAAACCTGAACTGTGATTGACAAATCACTGGAGGCTCAGTGTGAACAACTCTGAGAGTTAAAAACTCCAGGGGAACCCAGTCATAAGGCGGCCCCGACAATACTGTGAGATTAACCTCCAGAAGATTGACCAGGTTCCCACAGTAAATATCAGAGAAAAATCCCTCCTTCTTCTGATAGAGGGAGGAGAAAAGGAACCATTTTAAAAGATATCAGAGCACTCTGTTCTTCTTAGCAAGGTCTGCCCTCAGGGAAACTAGTTAACTACTGCCTAACCTGCTAGGGTATTATCAGAGCCTAATTGACCTGGCAAAAGGAAATATCCAACTCCAGTCCACTCAAGCCATGCTGTCCCACCTAAGAGGGGGGAGAAAAAAAAGAGAAACATTTGGGGCCAGCCTGGTTGCACAGTGGTTTGATTTGCATGCTCCACTTTGGTGGCCCGAGGTTTGCAGGTTCAGATCCTGGGCTTGGACCTACATGCCACTCATCAAGCCATGCTGTGGTGGCATCCCATATCCAAAGCAGAGGAAGATTGGTATGAATGTTAGCTCAGGGCCCTTTCCTCAAGCAAAAAGAGGAAGATTGGCAACAGCTGTTAGCTCAGAAACATTTTTGAAGTTCACAGGCTCACTGAAAGACTGAGACCTAACCATAGGCCTACAGAATGCTTCCCCTCCCCCGACATCTCACCACCACATTACTAAAAACCTATTTATAACAGTTCCTTTTACCTGTTACATCATGTCCCACTAATAAGAAAATATTACAAGGCATACCAAAAGGAAAAAAACCCACAATTTGAAGAGACAGAGAAAGCATCAGAACTAGACATGGCAGGGATGTTGGAATTATCAGACTGGTCACTTAAAACATCTATGATTAATGTAATAAGGGCTCAAACAGATAAAGCAGACAGCATGCAAGAACAGATAGGCAATGTCAACAGAGAGATGGAAATCCTAAGAAAAAATGAAAAAGAAATGCAGGAGACAAAAAATTGTAACAGAAATGAAGAATGCCTTTGATAGGCTTATTAATAGACTGGACATGGTTGAGGAAAGAATCTCAAAGCTAGAGGATATAGCAATAAAATCCTTGAAAACTAAAAAGCAAAGAGAGCAAAGACTGAAAAAAACCTAGAACAGATATCCAAGGACTGTGGGGCAACTAAAAAGGTGTAACATGCATATAATGGGAATACCAGAAGGAGAAGAAAGAGAGGAAAGAACAGAAGAAATATTTAAAACAATAATGATTGACAATTTCCCTAAATTAATGTCAGACACCAAACCATACTTCCAGGAAGCTCAGAGAACACCAACTAGGAAAAAACTACACATAGGCACATCATTTACAAACTATAGAAAATCAAAGATAAAGAAAAAAATCCTAAAAGAATCCAGAAGAAAAAAACCCACCTTACTTACACAGAAACAAGGCCAAGAATCACATCTGACTTCTCAGGAACCTTGCAAGCAAGAAGAGAGTGAAAAGAAATATCTAACGTGTTGAGAGAAAAATACCACCAACCTAGAATTTTGTACCCTGCAAAATTATCTTTTAAAAGTGAAGGAGAAATAAAGGCTTTGTCCGACAAACAAAAATTGAGAGAATTTGTTGCCAGTAGACCTGCCTTTCAAGAAATGTTAAAATAAGTTGTTTAGAGAGAAGGAAAATAATATAGGTCAAAAACTTGGATCTACATAAAGGAAGAGCATTAAAAAAGAAAAAAATTAAGATAAAATTAAAACTTTTCTTATTCTTAATTGGCCTAACAGATAGTTCAAAATAATAATATCAACAATGTAGGTATGCTTATGTAGATGTTTTACATATATAAATACATATGCTTATGTATGCTTATATCTAAGTGAAATGAATGATACAAGGGATGAGAAGGACAAAATTAGAATTATTTTGTTATTATAAGGTATTGACACTACCTGTGAAGTGGTATGGTGTTACTTGAAAGTGGACTTGGATTAGTTATAAATGTATATTGTAAACTCTATGGCAACCACTAAAAAAAGTAAAAAGCAAGTGTAAACGATATGCTAAGAAAGAAGAGAAAATGGAATCACATTAAATACTGAATTAAAACCAAAAAAGGCAGAAAAAGAGTGGAAGACAAACATTGGAGCAAAGAACAAGGGTAATGAATAGAAAACAGTAAATATAGTAAATATCAATCCGATATCAATAATCACTTTGAATGTTAATGGTCTAAATGCACAAATTAAAAGACAGAGCTTGTAAGAGTGGATCAAAAACAAGATCCAACTACATGTTGTATACAAAAAACCCACTTTAAATGTAAAGACACATAGAGATTGAAAGTAAGAGGATGGGGGAAAGTATGCCATAGTATCACTAATCAAAGGAAAGCAGAAGTAGCTATATTAGTTTTAAATAGAGCAGATTTCAAAGTAAGGAAAGTTACCAGGGATAAAAAAGGGCATTACATAATGATAAAGGGGTCAGTTCTCCAAGAAGACACAACAATCCTTAATGTGTCTGTGCAACAACAGAGTGTCAAACTATTGAGGCAAAAACTAATAGAATGGCAAAGAGAAATAGAAATAGAAATCCACCATCATAGTTGCAGATTTCAACACTGCTCTATCAAGAATGGACAGACCCAGTAGGCTGAAAAGCAATAAGGACATAGTCAAACTCAATAACACCATCAATCAAACAGATATAATTGACATCTATTGATGACTTCATCCAATGACAGCAGAATACACATTTTTCTCAAGCTCATATGGAGCATTCACCATGATAGACCACATTCTGGGCCATAAAACACATCTTAATAAATTTAAAAGAATAGAAATCATACAATGTCTGCTCTCAGACCACAACAGAATTAAACTAGAAATCAATAACAGAAAGATAATTGAAAAATCTCAAAATACGTGGAAATTAAACAACATATTTCTAAATAACACACAGGTTGAAGAAATCTCAAGAGAAATTTAAAAAATATTTTGAACTTGGGGCTGGTCCCGTGGCCGAGTGGTTGGGTTTGCGTGCTCCGCTGCAGGTGGCCCAGTGTTTCGTTGGTTCAAATCCTGGGCACGGACATGGCACTGCTCATCAAACCACGCTGAGGCGGCATCCCACATGCCACAACTAGAAGGACCCACAACAAAGAATATACAACTATGTACTGGGGAGCTTTGGGGAGAAAAAGGGAAAAAATAAAATCATTAAAAAAAATATATTTTGAACTAAATGAAAATGAAAACACAACTTACCAAAATTTGTGGGACGCAGTGACAGCAGTGCTGAGAGGGAAATTTGTAGCATTGAATGCATATATTAGAAAAGAAGAAAGATCTAAAATCAATGATCTAAGTTTCCACCCTAGGAAACTAGAAAAAGAAGAGCAAATTAAGTTAAATGTAAGTAGAAGAAAAGAAATAATAAGTATTAGAGAAGAAATCAATGAAATTGAAAACAGGAAATAGAGAAAAATCAATGAAACCAAAAGCTGATCCTTTGAAAAGATCAATAAAATCAATAAGTCTCTAGTCAGGCTAATTAAGAAAAAAGAGAGAGGACACAAATTACTAATACCAGAAATGAAACAAAGAACATCACTACAGATCTTATGGAAATTAAAATGTTTATAAAAAAAATACTGTGAATAACTCTATGCCCATTGATTTGATACTCTAGGTGCAATGGACCAATTCCTTGAAAGACAGTTTGCCAAAATGCATACAAGAAGAAATAGGCAATCAATTAATGTAATCTGTCACATCAATAGAATAAAAAAGAAAAATCACACGATCATATCAACAAATGCAGAAAAAACATTTGACAAAATCTAACACTCACTCATGATAAATGCTGTCGGTGAACTAGGAATAGAGGGGAATTGCCTCAACTTGATAAAGAATAATTTAAAAACCTATAGCTAACGCCATACTTATTGGTTAAAACTTTCCCACTAAGGTCAGATACAAGACAATGATGTCCCCTCTCACCGCTCCTTTTCAACATCAAACTGGAAGTCCTTCCTAATGCAATAAGACAAGAAAAGATACACAGATTGGGAAGAAGGAAATAAAACTTTGTTCATAAATGGCATGATCTTCTATGTAGAAAATCCAAAAGAAATGACAAGAAATCTCCTGGAACTGAGTGATTATAGTAAGGTTGCAGGGAACAAGGTTAACATACAAAAGTCAATTACTTTCCTATATACTAGCAATGAACAAGCGGAATTTGAAATTAAAAACACAATAAAATTTACATTAGCACATCAAAAAATGAAATATTTATGTGTAAATCTAACAAAATGTATACAAGATCTATATGAGGAAAACTACAAAACTCTGATGAATGAAATCAAAGAAGAACTAAATAAATGAAGATATATTCCATGTTCATGGATTGGAAGACTCAATATTGTCAAGATGTTAGTTCTTCCCCGACTGATCTATATATTCAATGCAATCCCAATCAAAATCCCAGCAAGTTATTTTGTATATATCAACACACTGATTCTAAAGTTCTTATGAAGAGGTAAAAGACCCAGAATAGCCAACACAATGCCAAAGGAGACGACCAAATTTGGAAGACTGACACTATCCAACTTCAAGACATTATAAAGCTACAGTTTCAAGACAGTGTGGTAGTGGTGAAAGAATAGATACATAGATCAATAGAACAGAATAGATAACCCAGAAATAGATCCACATAAATATAATTAATTGATCTTTAACAAAGGGGCAAAGGCAATACATTGGAGCAAAGACAGTCTTTTCAAGAGGTGGTACTGGAATAACTGGACATCCACCTGCAAAAGAATGAATCTAGACACAGACCTTACACCTTTCACAAAAAGTAACTCAAAATGGATCACAGAACTAAATGTAAAATGCAAAACTGTAAAACTCCTAGAAGATAGCACAGGAGAAAACCTAGGTGATGTTGGGTATGCAATTACTTTTTAGATATAACACTAAAGGCATGATTCATGAAAGAATAATTGATAAGCTGGACTCTATTAAAATAACAAACTTCCGTTCTGCAAAAGACAGCATCAAGAGAATGAGAAGACAAGCCACATACTGCAAGAAAGTGTTTGCAAAAACACATGTAATAAAGGATTGTTATCCAAAATATTTAAAAAAAACTCTTAAAACACAACAATAAGGAAACAAGCACCTGATTTTAAAAAAGGCCAAAGACCTTAATAGACACCTCACCAAAGAAGATATACAGATCTCAAAACAGCATATGAAGAGATGCTCCACATCATATGTCGTCAGGGAAATGCAATTTGAAACAACAATGAGATAACACTACACACCTATTAGAATGGCCAAAATCCAGAACACTGGCAACACCAAATGCTGACAATGATGTGGAGCAACAGGAACTCTCATTCGTTGCCAGTAGAATGAGAATAGACAATGGTACGGCCATTTTGGAAGACAGTTTGGCAGTTTCTTATAAAACTAAACATACTCTTACCTTATGATCCAGGAACAGCATTCCTTGGTGTTTACCCAAAGGAGTAGAAAACTTATATCCATAGTAAAACCTGCACAAAACTATGAAGATAGTAAAAGATCAGTGGTTGCCAATCCTACCGTCGCTTTCATATTGTCTCTCTGATCCCACTTGCATGTCTTACCTATCTCCAGACAGATCCCTGGCCTCCCAGGCTTCATCAACATTTCCTTTACCATCATCTCTGGAACAGTTTCCTCTGGACAATGGCATTCCACTGGGGTCCCACTAGGACACAGATTACCCAGACTGCCAAGTGCCTTGAGATTGGACTACATTTCATGGCTCTACATTCAATCATAATTTGTTAGGTCTGGAATAGCCTGAGAGAGAGAGAGTTACTAGATTTAGCAGATAAAAATACAGGATGCCCAGTTAAATTTTAGACAAACAACGGGTACATTTTTAGTAAAAGCATGTCCCAAATATTGCATCATATCCTGTATTTTATCTGGCAACCCTAAGATGAGAAAACGAAGGCCCAGAGAGTGAAGTAACTTGCTACAGTCAAGAACAGAAAGATCTCAAATCTGAAAAAAACAATAGCAGAGAGAACTAAGATCTCCTTACTCTAAAGCCACGTGCATTGTTCTTTTTTGCAAAGACAACAACGTCTATGTCAAAACATGTCAAATCAGAACAAGGAAGCAGATTGTTTATGAAAAAAATTTATACTTTTCTATTAATTATTTAACCAAATAATTTCAGTCTATAAAGTGAAATGGCTTAAGAAATGGCATATGGAGGATTGACAGACTGGAAACATCCAGGAATGCAGGTGGCAGCCTAGCAATTGGAATGAGAATCACTGGGCCACTGTCCTCCTGCCAGAGCAGGACTGCCTGCCCCATGTGATTTCAGCATTCTGCTCCTTTATGAATGAGAGGACCCTCATGGAATAAATAACAAATATTTCTAGAAAGCCGCTTTATATAAAGAAATCTTTATAAATGTTCTATAATATTACCATATAAAGAGATCTTTCAAATCAATAAGTAAATGGCTAATGTCTGCAAATCAAATCAATTTTGATTGAAATTGAAGATAAAAAAAATTTTCAAATCAATAAGTAAATGGCTAATTGTCCAGTAGAAAAGTGAGTAATGAGCACAAAAGATTAATTCACAAAAGAAGAGGTACAAATGGCTGATCTTAGAAGCTCACAATCTCACTAAACCAAAGAAACAAATTAAAGCAAGTATAAGATATCATTTTTAACCTATCAAATTGGCTCAATTTTAAAAAGTGATCAGATCCAAGTTTGTCAAAGGTGTTGTTAAATGGGTCCTCGTTGCTGATAGGACTACAAATTATAGAAACTTCCTAGAAGGTAATTTGGTAATGTGCATCAGGATTCTCAGGATGTTAACATGTTCAAAAGGAAACCATAAAATTTTAGAAACTTTTCCTAAGAATAGAGTTATTTATGACAGTGCAGAATTAGGAATTATGTAAATATCTAACAATAAGGTAATAACTTTATAAATTGCTATACCCATAAAATAGAATGCTCTGCAGCCACTAAAAACAGTATTTTCAAATAATCTATAATGATATGAGAAAATATTCATAATGGATTGGCAAAAAAAAGTAGGACCTCCAACTGTCCTTACAGCATGATTCGGGTTTTATAATTACACACATACAAGAAACAGACGGACACATTGAGAGTGATTATTTCTGGGTGATTATTATGTCTATTTTTTAAATGTTTCTAAATTCTACAATGAATCTTTTGTTTGCTTCTAAAATTAAGATAAAAATGTAAAAGATGCTTTTTGTACCGATAAAATATTACTACCTTGTATTAGTTTCCTAGAGCTGCCATAACAAATTACCACAAAGTTGGTGGCTTAAAACGACAGAAATGTACTCTCTCACAGTTCGGAGGCCAAAGTTCAAAATCAAGGTGTCGGCAGGGCCATTCGCCCTCCAAAGTCTCTAGGGAAGCCTGCTTCTTTGTCTCTTCTGGCTCCTTGTGGCTCCGGGCATTCTTTGGCTTGTGGTTGCATAACTCAAATCTCTGCCTCTGTCTTCACTGCCTTCTCTCTTCTCTCTTTTCTCCTCTGTGTGTCTCTTATAAGAATACTTGTCATTGGATTTGGGACCCACACAGTTAATCCAAGATGATCTAATCTCAAGATCCTTAACTTAATTTCATTTGCAAAGACCTTTTTTGGAAAAGGTTCCCAGGTTCCCAGGGTTAGGGCATAGATATATATATCCTTTGGAGGCTGCCATTCAACCCACTATATATCCTAAGTCAGCCCCACTCGTCTTGCAAATGTCAAGTAAGTATAAAAAATATTTGTGTTTCCTTTAGGACTCTTTCAATTGCAAATAACAGAAAACTCAACTCAGGGTGGATTAAGTAAGGAAGGAAATTGTTGATTTATCCAACTGCCCCGGGTTGAGAGGCTACAGAGTTCAGGGCCCAAACACCATGGTCAGGATTGTTTTTTGTGCTCTCTGGACCCTTAGCTAATTTCTTCTTTCAAGGTGGCCAGATGGCTCTGGCTCAGTGAGTTGCTGGATCTAGCTCAAACCAGTTCTTGAGAAATGATTGTTAAATTTTCAGGAATTTTGTGAGCCTATTGTTAACATAGCCGTTATTTGAAAAAAATAAATTATATAAGCTTGCAATTAAATAACTTGTATATAAAACAAAATTAAGAAATACTCAAAACTCATCTCTTCCTAATTATTTTGCTACATTTTGCTATTATCTATGTTCTTGAGATTATTTACATCTTTTATATCTATCTGTCTCGTGGAAAGACTAAAGACACTGCAACGGTGTGCTACTGCGAGGGAATCTTTCCAACTTCATGTCCAGTGATATTACGTTGGAGCTTGAACTCAGCCATGGTGGAAGCCCTTACACCACAGGAAGTGGCAAATACTACAAATCACAGTTGTTTGTGGGGTTTTTTGAGCCAATTATTAAACATTTACCAAAATGCCACTACTCTGGCTGTTCCAGCCTCACAGTTCCTCTGGTTCAAGTACAACAGGATGGTGACAGCACCCTCAAAAGTAGTGAGATCCACTCTGACTGGATATTTTTGTCACATCTCCATCCCTGAACCAAACACCAAGGCCAGGGGAAAGTGATGCCCTGTCCTCCATCCTGGAGCTAGGTCAGGGGCCCACCCATGCCTGTGGATTTGGGGTGATCCCTACATGAAAATCAAGGCTGTCATTGGAAGAAGGGAGAATGGCTACTGGAGAAACCTCAAAATAGAGCCACCATAGGTTGTAAAGCAGTGGTTCACACTTATCTCCATCTCCCCAACCCACCTCAAGGTCCTTTCTTCCATTCATCGTGGACAAGAGACAAGTGGCTCTGGACCAACGAAGCTCCTGGTAAGAGGGGAGAGATAAGTGGGCTCTGATCCGAGACCTCTTCCCTACAAGCTTCAGTCTTCCTCTTTGGTGGGGTGATGTCCTCACTATCTTTCCCCAAGTCCCCCTTTTTACTGCTCGCAGCTTGCTTCCAATTTAGACAGAAACATGAATTCCTGTGTAGTGTCGGTTCCTGAGAGTTTTTTAATTTAATAATTTAAATTATTTTTTTTCTTCAAGAGGTTCCTAGTCAAGTAGAGGAGACATACAAACAAATAATTACAAAGCGATGTGAAGCGTGTTTTCGTGGAGCTATCTGTGAGCTGCACCGAGAGCTACTGGGGGAGTTAGGAAAGAGCTCCCCAGAGAAGAGGACTCGTGAGCTGGAGCTTTACACACAAATAGGAAGTCTGTGTGGACAGATGAGCACAAAGGGGACTTTCTATTCCAAAGGAACAACGTGAGCTGCAGTCCACAAGGTCACCCAGCTGCGCTTCCTCTCCTTTTTTCCAAAACCCCAGATACCTCAAGAAAATTTCCCTTCCTCTCTTGCTCTCCTTTCCATTCTGAGCCAAAATAGAACTCAAACATGGGAGTCACACCAAAGCACTGTGTGGTACACCCTTGCATGGGGGATGAAGGACTCCTAGACCTTAAACGGGGTGTTCAAAGAGCCTGGGCCATTGAAATGACCCCCAGGCACCTCGGAGATCTCCAGCTGCCCCTACCACGTCCATGGATGAAATCCATTGCTCTTCAATGGTAAGCATTCAAAGCAAACAAGTTCTTACTTTGTTAGCTTTTCTCTTTGGCTCAATTACTGTGTTGCCACGGAATCATTTTCTATTTTCATCGCCAGAGCAGACATTTCTGCAACAGTCTTTTGAGCCTGGGGACCAAAGTACCATTTATAGCTTTGCTTCTATGGGAAAAAGTGCTTTCAAGTTCCAAACAACCAACTTAGAAATAAATGATTGAACTCAACTGCTTTTAAGCAGTGAGCTTCCTGTAATGTTTTGCACACTTCAGTGCTAAAGGCTGGTGTGTGTGTGTGCGTATGTGTGTGTGTGTGTGTTTTAAAATTTCTAAATATGGGTACCAGGTGTTACATTTTCAGACTGACCAAGTGTAACTTTTTTTTCCCCTCTTAAAGCAACAGAATCATTTCTTGGGTGAACACACATTCGTTTAAGAGAAAACTTGGGGAAAGAAATGGCTGAGAGCAAAAAAAATAAAATAGCAATGTTAAAAAATTAGGGAGAAAAGGTATATATTTGTACAGTATAAAAAAAAGATGTTAACTTATTTTTAACTTTATTATTAAAAGTTAAGGCGAAACAGTAAAGCTCCTCCAAGCACAGGCAGAGAGAAGAGATCAAAGCCACCTGAAGAGCCTAGTATACTTCGAGTCCAGTCACTCAAAGAGATCGCCAAAATGATGTTTCTAGTCTGCTGTAAAGCAAACTCAGACACACAAAACTTTCAAAACTGCACAGTGAAGAGGCACAGAATCTGTCTCCTTGATAAGGCAATATCATCAGATAATGCACACATCAGATAATGCACACATCAGAAGGGGTAACCACGCAAATTGCTTTTTTGCATCAAAAGAAGACTATTGGGCTCAACACTTGATTCATTTCACTCTCCCACCCTCAATTCCTCTCTCTCTTCTACACCCTTGACTGATTGTCTCTGTTCGGTCTCTTTATTTCTCTCACTTCCTCTAACTATGGGAGATGACGTGGTTAGAATTAATGCTTCTGAACCAAAGAAATTAATTCAACTATAGTTTTTTTCCTTTCAAAATCATTTATTTACTATCGTTTATTCAAGATTCATACCCTTTGTATATACATTGGCACGATGACGCCTATTTCCCTATAAACAGTGACGTGTGATTTTCTACATACCTGAATGGTAGGCATTTTTTAAAAATAAAATCCTGGTAACTATCAAATTAAACATTTTTTTGAAACTTACTTGCCCTTTTAATAAAGTCCAATCTTTCACAATAAGCAGGATTGGCTACATATTTTGTGGGATCTGTCGCAAAATGAAAATGTGAGGCCCCTTGTGCAAAAATTATTAAGAATTTCAAGATGGTGATAGGAGAGTGTTAAACCAAGAGTGAGCTCTTCTGAGGGTGGGACCCCACGTGACTGCACGAGCCACATGCCCATGGAGCTGTCCCTGTTGGTGGGTTTTTACTAATGACAACAAACACATGTAAACACATGCACAATTCTCTAAGCTGGTATATAATTAACCAGAAATTCACATTGAAAACTTAATAATTTGACCTTACAAAAAAGTGAAAACATTTTGTGGCAGTTTCCAATATACTTCCTGAGAATTCACTTATTTACCATAACTGACAGAGAAAATATTGTAATTCGTTACAGCACCTGGGCCAACTGATGAAGGGGGTGTTTTGGGTGACCTGTTTTCAAATTTTTATAACTTAATACAATACACTCAGAATGTGATAAACATGGAAGGAATTCTGAAGTGGCTTTCCCCTGGGGCTGGAAGCATTTGTAATAATGAATATGGAAGGGTGCTATGTGCTGGGAACCACGACTACCCTTAGCTACCTGATTGACCGAAGGGCTGATGAAGCCACTTTTACAGCTGAGAGAATTCTGAAGAACAGGTTTCTCTGGTTCCAACAAATGAAATCACAGTCACATTTTTCTTCATTAAGTGTCTCATAGCTGCAAGCGTAATGGTGGTTTTACTCTCTCCTGGTCCTTCTTCTGCTGGTCTCATGGACCCTCCCCCCAAGTCCCCATCCAAACTCCCCACCCCTTGCCCTCCCGGACAGTCTATCTTCCCCTTGTGAGAATGAAGTCATGGTCCCATGTCCTTTCTTGCAAACTCGGCAGGATATCAGTGGCATCTTCCTTTGCCCAGACTTCCGCTGGCTTCAAAGTGGGGAGGGGCATGTGGCCGCGGGCCGGGGAAGGGCGATTGCCTGGACTCCAGTTGTGCCTGTCTCCGGGAGGATGGGCTGCAGACAGATTCAACTGTATTTCCCAAGAGGAGACACAAGCCAGCATCATGAGATTTACACTTTTTCCTCAATCGCCCGCTCCAATCCCCAACCTAGTCTCACATGAGCATGAGGAATTCGTGTATGAGTAATGCTGCTTCAGAGAAGAGAAAACTGGGGCTTCTAGAAAGAGGAGGGTCTCTCATCCCACCACTGCACTACCTGACTCTTTGCCTTTATGCTGTACTGCCCACAAAACTTGGCTGTAAATTAAATTACAAAACATCAAATTTTAACATTTTCTAGGAAATAATTATATTTACAAAATTGTAAATAAGCTCCTTCACTCTCCCTCTGGTTTTCCACCAAACCCCTCTTCCCCCGTTGCTGATTCACCTCCCTCTCTCTCAAAACCAAATGGATGACTCTAACTTCCTAGTTTTCTCTTCTCTTCCTACCACCACCTCCACCCCCACCACACACTGTCCGATAACAGACGAATACACAAAAATCAACAAACCCAGAATTCTCCCCAGCAAGGAGAAAGAAGCTGACCATCTCCAAAGAAGTTGGAACAATTTAAAAAGCTGATAAATTTAAAAATCTAGAATTGTGTTGCCTAAGTTAATTGGCAATGCTATAGCAACTTGTAAAAATTCAAAGACCTAATGTGCCTATAGACCTTTAGAGTTCATAAAGCCCTTTCACATCTCTTAATGCACTTGAACTTCACAATGTAGCACGACATAGATGCTGTTATTAGGTCCATTTTACAGAGGAGAAAACTGAGGCACAGAGCAGTTAGGTGACTTGTCCACGATTACTCAACAGGAGAGGGGAAGTCAGCTTTTCTGACTTGGGAGCCCCTGTTCTTTCCATTCTCCCACACAGCTAGCTGTTGAACTAGATTTTCAGATCGGTGCACATGTATTTCTTCTTTTCCCAAATGACAAGAGACGCAATTCAGAAAGAGCTAAGAACCTAGGGTTAAGTTTGTAGCTTAACTTTGCCTGCTGCCAAATTTAGAAGTCACTGACCTTCTTTCAAAACAGTGGAGGTTTCAAATCAGTGGAGAAAATATGGATTATTTAGTAAAAGCATCGAAGATAACTAGGAAGCTACTGGGGGGAAAAGACACTTGTATCCAATACCTCACTTTAATCACAAAAACAAATTCCAAGCAGATTAAAGACTTGAACATGAAAATGAAGCCATAAAAAAACTTAAAAGAAGACATGAGTCTTTTTTTTCTTTTTCTGTTTTGGAATCTCAGAGTGGAAAATGGCTTTCTAAGTATGACACAAAACGTAGAAGTCATAAAAGATAAGATTGATACATTGACTATGTAAAAAAAATCCGTATGTTTAAAAAGCAATACCACCTACGAAATCAGAAGTCAGAGGATAAATTGGGGCAAATATTTACGAGCTATGCAGGAAAAGGGCTAGTTTTGTAATATGTAAACAAATCCCACAAATCAATAAGAAGATCACAATACACTTAACAGAAAAATAGGCAAAAGATATAAATGGATGGTTTATAGAAATAGATGTAACCCTTAAATAGATGAAAAGTTAATCACTCACAATTAGAGGAAATCACTCACATTAGAGGAAATGCAAATGAAAACTCCACTGACATATCTTTTTCCATCTGTCAGATTGGCAAAGACCCCAAAGACTGACAAAGCACCAGGGGTTAAGAGCATAAGGAAACGGGTGCGGTCCCACCTTTCGGGTGTATGATCCGAGTGTAAATTAGTACATCCTCTGTGGAGAGCAATCTGCAGAGGTGCAACCTCTATAAAAATTTGAATGCCCATATGGAGCACGTCAGCCAGTTACCTGTCATCAAGGGTAAATGATGAAACCTAGACTTGGCACCAAACCCCGTGCTATACTGTGCAGCACCAGAGCTGGAGGACCACGAGGCCAGAGCACAGCTCCTACCTACCTGTTAAACACATTAAGACCTTCAGTGAGTACCTGTGAGTGCTAGTGACACCTTTAATTTTCATAATAAACTGGAAGAAAAGTGTTTATTACACATATTTTATGTATGAGGAGACTGTGGCTCAGAGAGGTTAAGTTTCTTGCCCAAGGCCACACAGCTGCTAAGTGGCAAAGCCAGGCTCACAGCCAAAGCTTGCCTCTTTACTTACAAAACTACTGTCTCCAGCAGCTTCCTCTGCCCCTTTATGCTGCCATCTGGGATCCCAAAGGCTCTATAGGAGGAGGGACCTGTGCTACACAATGCTGATCCTCAGAATTTGTTGGCTGAATGACTGAATGGTGTAATCCAATGCTGGCCTTTGAAGATAAAGAGGATGCTGCCCCTTTGTGCACAAAGGGAAAGAAATTACAATGCAGAGAATGAAAGGAGTGAATTTCAGGGAGGTATAAACATTCAGTCCATAACAATGGGTGAAAACGAAAGCCAAACCAAAAACACTGTTTGTGTGTTACATGCATACATTGTTACATAAATATTTGCTCTCTACTTAGAACTTGAGTTTACAATCTGGCTACACAACAGAACTACCTGAGCTTTTAAATTATCAGAGATCACGCTCCATCCCATGCAAATGGAGTCCGAATCTCAGAGGGCAGGCTGGAGCTGGGCATCCGTGTTTTTTTTTTTACAAACTGCACACAGTTAGCCTCCTGTGCTGCCAAGGTTGAGAAACTGCTGGAAAAATATTAAAAATTGTAAAAAGTAAGTAATTTATTCATAACCAAATGCTCCAGACTTTCTCCAACGGGAACTTTCCTTTAAAACCCAGAGACCTTTTAAGACAGAAAATACTGACACCAAATGGTGACATCTAGAACTTCTATGCGTGGGGCAACCGAGTCATTGGAAATGAAGCTCCACTGCATCTGGCCAGCTCACTGAACCACTACAATACTTCCCAGACAAACGGCTTGTCAACGGCACCGCTGACGGGTTTCATTTTGCAGCATTTCCTGCATATGTATGTCAGGATTTGCCTCCAAGAAGTTGGTATTCCCTCTCTGCCCCCAGAATCCCAGACCATACCAGGTGCTGCCCACTGCTGGCCTGTGCTCCTAAGTTCTTGTTTATACTGCCTTGGTCTACAGTGTGTGGTTGCATGTGTATATAAATATGTAGGCGTATGCAGATGGATTTATAAGTGCATGTGTCAGGGTGCAAGATCACTGGCCCTACCTTATGTGGCCAGAGAGAAGGTGAGCTTTGCTATTTTGTCTACAGAAGAACTGATTTTCTTTTCTCTTGCTGGAATGTGGGGAAAGAACTAAAGTTTAGTTCCCTGGGGCCATTTCAGTCCAATCCAATCATTTAAAGTGTCCCATTTGGTAACTCTTGTTTCTGCTTGGGTAACTCCAGGAAGTGTAACACCCCCAAGATGGTGCCTAGGTACATGAGAGAAACATGTGGCCGTGTGTCCTTGAGGCATCAGGAACATGATTTCACAGGTGGTGATGAAGCGGAGCTAGTACTCGAAGTGGGGGACGCCTTCTCCTGATGCCCTGCTTGATGCCACCTGGCAAGTGCTGGGTGGTGCCAATTTGAGTTATCCAGAGTATTGAGGACAACACTCCACGAACTGAAAGTAGTGATTCCATTTATCAAGTCCAAATCTCAAAACGGAGTAGGAAGGCGTTCTATGTCTCCATATCTTTTTAGCTTTATATAAAGGGGTACAAAGTAGAGTCAGCAATGGCAGCCCTCCACAGTGAAACGCGAAACCAGCAGCTTCTCAGCCTGGGCAGCGCAGGAGGAGAACTACGGAGCTCGTAAAAGACTCAGACACCCAGCCCCACCCCCACCCTCTGAGATTCAGATTCCATTTGTCTGGGATGGAGTCTGGTCCCTGATGTTTTAAAAACTCAGGTAGTTCTCTTGTGTAGCAAGGGTTGTACGCCAAAATTTTAAGTAGAGAACAAATATTTATGTAACAATGTATGCCTGTAACACCTAAACAGTGTTGTTTGGATTTGCTTTTGCTCTTTACCCATTGTTAGGGACTGAATGTTTGTGTCTTCCCAAAATTCACATAGCGAAGCCCTAACCCCCAATGTGATGGGACGTGGAGGGCGAGGGCTTTGGAATTCCATTAGGTCATGAAGATGGAGCCCTCGTGAATGGAGTAGTGTCCTTATAAGAACAGACGAGAGAGAGACATCCCCTCTCTCCCTGCCGTGTGAGGATACAGCAGGAAGGTGACTGTCTGCAAACCAGGAAGCGGGCGCTCACCAGAACCTCACTGGCCAGCACCTTGATCTCGGGCTTCCCAGCCTCCAGAACTGTGAGAAATAAATTTCTGTTGTTTAAGCCCCTGAGTCCATGGTATTTTTGTTAGAGCAGCTCAAGCTAAAACAACCACCACGCCCCAGGAGACTCTGCCATCTAGAATTTAGAGTTTTCCTCTCAGAGCTGCCAGCCTCCTCTTGGATTTCCCTGGAACTCTCCCCCTCCTCTCCCCATGTTCTCCTCCCAGTCTGCCTCAAGCAAACCTCTTCCTTCAGCCAATGTTCTTTCTGCTGGACCCTCTTCTGCTTTTTCTAATAGAGCTCAGACTTCCTAGAAGGACACAGGTTTATGTCTTCTGAAACTAAGTAACCTGCTACCTCAGAAAACTTTTTTTTCGTTTTTTGAGAAAGATTAGCCTTGAGCTAACTACTGCCAATCCTCCTCTTTTTGCTGAGGAAGACTGGCCCTGAGCTAACATCCTTGCCCATCTTCCTCTACTTTATATGTGGGATGCCTACCACAGCGTGGTGTGCCAAGCAGTGCCATGTCTGCACCCGGGATCCGAACCGGTGAACCCCAGGCCATAACAGAATGTGCAAACTTAACCGCTGCGCCACCGGGCGGCCCCTCGGAAAACTTTTGAAAGGAGCCAGGCCCTTTTGTATCACAGTAGCATATAGTTTATACGAGTTAAAATATTGTGGTTAAATATAATCACACATTTTTAGCATATAACTAGAAGCTCAACTATTGTCTCCACAATTTTAAAACATTCAATATGAAATTTTATATTATTCTTAGAAAGTAAACAATTGTTCACAAAACTTTATAAAAAAAGACTCCCGTGTTGAAAGTGAGTCCCTGCTCCCCTCCGCCTGAGTTATTCTCTTTGAGAAACACACATTCAAAATATGTTTCTCAGAGTTGTTGCATCAAGAACTAAGTTTCATACACGTTCAGCAATGTGAGATTGTTTCTCCTGGGCCTGGGCGGTTGAACCCCTTTTTCCTCCCAGGTGGTGAGAAAAGACTTTCACTTTCTGGCAGGGAATAAAAGAGTGTTTTTGCCACACCCCCGGCAAAACCAGCTTTAGAGAAATGATTTGGCACAATTGTGGGCCTGAGCTCTCCTCTTCAACGCACTAGGGGTTTGTCACCCACAGAATTCTCCCTGGTCTCTCTGGACAGAAGCAGAAAAGGTGTTCTTAAGACTGTCATTAGGGACTGTCATCTATGTCATCTATGTGCAAGGACCACTAGGGCACACAAACAGGTCAAAGATGGTCTCCTTGCCTTTGAGAAGGTTATGACCTAGGTAGGAAGACAAATCCTGCTTGTCTACACAAAGAAAGGTAGTTAGGGGCAGAAGATAATGGAAATAGGATAAGCATCAAAGGTGTGTTCTTAGGGCCAGTTCCTGGGAAGCTGGCCCTGAAATGGGATTCGTGTGTGGGAAGACTACTGCGGATGAGCTTGGGATTGTTGGTTTCTGTGGAGGAGTGGAGGAAGTGGACTAGGTAGAGGGAACAGTTGATCCACAAGGCAGTCGTAACGCAGGCCTCTGCTAATCCCACAGGATGCTCTGGAGCCAACGGGCTCATTCAGAGTTGTTGCCCCTTGAAACAAGGTGGCCTGGCCTTCATACCCATCCCACCCCCACCACCGGTAATTGGATGCAGCTGTCCCCAGGGAGGGTCCCGACCTTAGACCAGGTGGCTCCCTCTGGCAGTGAGCCACCAGCTTGCAACACGCTCAGCCGGAGAGGACGTGAGTGCCTCAGTCCTGAAGTGGGGGTCTAGGCAGCACACCACAGCATCCACTAGGGGAGTATGGGTGACCTTGGTGATAAATGTCTATAGCAGGAGTGGGGGAAAGGCCCATTCCTAAGGAGCTGGGAGCAATCAGGGAATTTTGAAGCATATTATCAGCCTCTGCTTGCTATTCACTTCACTCGGACCTAAGACCATCTCAAAACCCTGCAATTACAAATCCTACTATAGCATAAAATTTGCCCCATAAAATCTAGTAAAGAAAAACTGAAAAATTCAACTGACTCTTCAAACCATAAAGATCAAACATACTTCAAATTCGGTTTAATTCTACGTATTTTACAATTTTGATTGTGATCCTATTGTTTTCCAATTCATTGTCTAAATGATTATGAGGGTCTCTCTTTCTAAAGTTGTTTCTTTATGACGCTCCTCCTTAGTCCACAGCCTCCGTTCCTCCTGCCATCGGCTTCTTCCAGGTCTTTGCATAGATGTCACCTCCTCAGTGAGGCCTTCTGACATGTTAGTTAAAACTGCCAGCCCAACCCCACCAAATCCCCTTTCTTTCTTTCCATAGCACTTAGCACCATCTGGCCTACTCTAGTTGGTTTACTAATTGTATTTATTGTCTGTTTCCCTCGATTAGAATGTAAATTCCACGAGGGGAGGGACAGTCTATTTTATTCCCTGGTATTCTCATCGTGTGGAATAGTGCCTGGAGCGTTGTATCTGCAGAATGAATATTTGTGAATGAATGAACCACTGAATAGTCCCAGTTTAGGCTTCCATCAGCTCTCTCCTTGCCAACTGCAGTAGTTTCCCAGCTGGATTCATAGCTGTGGATCTCTGCATCTCCGAGGTGTCCCCTTTCCAGACTGTTGTCACATCAGCATAGGCTGACTTGCTCCTGCCACTGTCCTGCTGGGAATGTCTCCATGGCTTCCCAATGCCACCTCAGGCTGTCGGCTCTCAGTGTTCCGGCCCATCCCTCCTGACCCTGGACAGGCTCCCTGCTCTGTGAGCATCATTTCTGCCTCTCCCCTCCCCTCTCCCCTTCAAATTCTTCCAGCAGGAGATTGTAAGAGGGGCAAGTTAAACATCCTCCAGGATGCTCTGAAGAGTGAGCGAGAGGATGGCTGTTAAAGCATCTCATAAGGCCTGACATCTTTACAGATGACCATGATGGCTACTCCATCCTCATCGTGTGATTATATCATAAACTTCTCCATTAACTTAGAGGTGTCCTAAAGAAAGGAGCTAAAGAATCAAGCCAAATTCTCCAGTTTACTAGTAATGAAGCTGATCTAGTGACTCAGGTCACAGTGGTGTGTTGAAGCCAGCTAGAGCCAGCTAACGAAAACAAAGCTTAAATGTTCTGGAACTTTGCGACCCAGTTGTTAAACATTCACCTGCTCCCGGCCGCCTATCTGACCCCTGTGCTTATTTCTGGTTTGTAATCCAGAGGGGACAGAGATGTTACTGGTTACCTCAGAAACACCATCATGTGAGAAGGAGAGAATTAAAAGAAAGGTGAAGGAGCAATTTTGGGAGCGAGGATGAACAGTTCTGTTTTAGGCATTTTGAGTAAGACCTGTAAGAGAACCTATATGGGTCTGACACTCGAGAGAGAACAAAAGGCTGGAGACAAAGATTTGGAAATCATCGGGTACTGGCAGTACCGGAGGATGTGCCCTGGGTATCCTGGAGCCATTGCTGACCCCAGTCCCCCCTAACCAACGGCCGACAGCACAGTCTTCAAGGCTGGTCACTCTTCAGGCTCTGTTCAGATTCTCTTTGGTCGTCCCAGTTCAGTCTTTGCTTACCTCATGCCTAGATTGTTACAGTTGTCTCCTAATTTCTTCCCTTCTCTCTTCCTCTCCAATTCATCCCATTCATTACTGCCTGATTAATTTTCCTAAGGCACCATTCTATTACATTCTGCCTTTGCTCAAACATCTTCAACAGCTCCCAATTCTTTGCAAATAAAATCCTGACGCTCCTCTTCAAACCCTTCCTCGAGGTAAATATCCGTTCTTTCTCATCTCCTGGACTGATGCTCATGCTTTCACCCACCCTTTCGTGCACAGCTAGAGTTTAATAAATATTTTTGAATAAAAACTACAAGATACAAATAAGCTGCCATTTTCATCAATTCCCTCGTTCTTGCCATTATGTCTCCCCTTGTGGACAAAAGTGAATCCCAAGTTATAACTAAAATATAGGATTTTCTTGTATTTATTAGCATCAAGGATATATGGTTACAGATTACTTCTCAGCGGCAAGAAGCAAATTTTCCAAGATTTTTGTCATTCAAGAAACTTGAGTTTTCCCCGGGAGGCAGTTCTAAGCTCCAGGAGACGCTTGCCAAGAACCAAACACAGCTGTTCAGGCAGCAGAGGAAGCTGGTGCTCGGTAAGAAACCAAACCAAAACAAAACTCAGCGCGCACATTCAAGGATGGCAAGGTTCCCAGATCTCCAGCTGGAAATGAGTAGATGATACAAGATGTTTGATATAAAAGAAAATAAAACTGCCGGAAGCAGAAGAGTGCTCTCTCAAACTGACTTCTTCCAATCCATGGAAACAGAAGAACATCAGGGCTCCTGGGGATAAAAATAATGTTTGTCGATGAGAAGAGGCTCGCTTCTCCCCAGAAGCAGGGAAACCTGCAACCCCTGCCTTCTCTCCTGCCCCATACGCTCACAACCAATAAACACGCGTGCGGGTTCCAAATATTACCCAAAGTGGAAAAGCTAGTCAGTATCAAACTAAGAAAAGCAGCACCTGCATAGGAGCGTGGGGGTGGCAGCCACTGACCAGGTACGTTCTTTGTTTCCTTGTAGCTGCCGTCACCTACCCGAGCCAGGAGCGCTGGGCGTGTCTGCCAGCACACGGGAGTGCCAGGTGGACTAGGTCCAGGCACCCACAGGGGCCAGGCGGGTGTGTCCATGTTGTGTTATTCATCCCTTACAATGCAGCGCAGTCAGCTGTAACTGCGTCTTACAAATCGGAAGCTGAGAATCCCACCGGCTGAGGGACCTGCTCAAGATCACACACCTGCTGAGTGGCAGGTGGCGAGCAGGCCTGTCTAACCCCAGCCCCCAGGCCCCCAGGCTTAGTGCATATGTAGCTGTCAACACTTGTGTTCAACAAGGTGCTATGAATGTGCTAGAAAACAGACAAACAAAATACAAGCAAATTGGGAATACATCGGGCTAAACAAATTAAACAGGTTTCTTTACTGAAAGGCTTCTCAAAGCCTTTAATGTTCTAACACAAATTGTGTAAAGTTTGTCTGGCTTCTCTAAACTTAATTCTCTACTGAACTATTTGTTTCACCTGGGACGCTTCAGAGCCTGGCGTTCCCTGGAACCCCTGCTGGGAACCATCGCAGGACCCCTCTCCGGTCTCATTGAGATCCTCAGTCTGTTCTTGAGTGAGCCTGACACCACTTTTGGAAGAGTCTAGGGGAAGCAAAAGGCTGGTTGGAAGGACTCTGACAGACTACCTCTCAAGTGTGTAGGGACACAGGGAAGGGGCAATGGAGGCAAGGGGTTCAAGGAGACTGAGCTATTATAACAATGAGCACTTCTGAGCACTTGCTGCATGCCAGTACTCTTTGAAGTGCATATTTAGTCCTCATAACCACCTATAAGGTAGAAATCATTATAAGCCCCATTGCACAGATGAGGAAATTGAGGCACAGAGAGGTTTGGTAACTTGCCCAAGGTCACACAGCTCATATATGTCTGGGTGTTGAACTCAGGTAGTCTGACTCCTTAACAACCGTATTATCCTTCTCATATTGAAGAGACATTTAGTTGGGAGCTTGTAGGGTGGAGAAGGGTCTTCGTGGCAGAAGATTCATATCATAGTTACCCAAACAGCATAAAAGCTTAATAATATTAATAATAATATCAACTTACATTTGATTTCTATTTTATTCTACACTTACCGGTGCCTACTGTACAGGTGCTGTGTCAGGGGTGATTACGACCTACCCGATTCCTGCTCCAACAGGACTTACAGTCCAGGGGAAGTTACGCACAGTGGTTAGAGCCTTACAACACAGAAGGACACACGCTCTGAGGGGCAAGGAGGCACAGAAGACAGTGGGAGCAGGGAGGGCGCCTGACCCGAACTTAGGACAGCTGTTTGATGTTTTATAAAGGACCTTCCTCTCTGTGATGCTTGGGAGGAGGAACAGTTGGTACAGAGGTATTTCAGGGGGATCAGATCTTCTTGTCCCCAGGACCACGCCCAGAGCTTGGAATTCTAGGAAGGCCCCAGAATGGCCTGCCCACCGTATGGTGTGGCCTTCCTCTTGGAGCTTCTCCTCTAGGAAGAGCAGGGGTCTGGTCCTCACTCATCTCTGCCCCCAGGCTTCGTGCAGAGGCAGTGACACCCCTTGACTGGGAGTCCCCACTACCAGCGGCCAGCACTTAGTGATCCTGGGCATGGCAGGAACAGGAATTCTCCCCCAGATCCATGTGCTCCCCTGCGTTTCTCTTTCCCCTGCTGCAGTTAGGTGGCACCATGTGACTGGTTCTTGCCAATGGGCTATGACCAGCAGTAATGGGTATAATTTTTGAGACAAAGCATTTAATTGCTGGTACAAGACCTCCCAGTGCTCTCTTCCCTGCCACAGTGACCAAGACTGCCTCATAGTCCAGGTGGTACAGGTTCAAAAAGATGAAGCCTCCATCAGCCTGAGGCTTGAATGGAGCAGAACCCTCCACCTACACGTAGCATGAGAGAAAATAAACTTTGTCGTGTGAAGCCACTGAGATTTCAGGGTTACTGACCCATATACTGGACCAACAGTGTGCTCAGCGTGGAACCAGAAAATGATGGTTCAGTGAGAAGAAATTAATTAACTCCTGCCGTTAGCAGCACGGCCAATGAGAACAAGAAGAACACTGATCTTTCTATAGTGTTTCATGATATTCAAGGCACTTTCATGAGCATGATTTAATTTAATTCCTGAAACAACAATGAGCCTTTGGTGTCCTCAGATGCATTTTAAGGGAAGGCTGAGGGGTTCACACCTCCCTTCACCAAGCCATGACAGTGGCTTCAGCTCTCACAACTGTCATCCTAGCACAGGTCACATGACATCATTGGAAAGGACCCTGCGAGGCAGGACAAACTCCCTCCCCAGAGTCAGCTTCAGTAAGTTACAAAACCAGGCAGAATTACACAGCCCCTTCCATCCCTCAGCGCCGGAGGCCCACTTCAGTGGAGTCTTGCCTGGCAGTGAGATATGACTTTTACATAAAATATAAAAGCATTTGTTCCTCAGCCCTGTGCTGTCACTATCAGAAAACGTGCTCAACTGCTGTTTGGCTTATTCAGAGCAAACTTACTGCCTTTGAATCATAGCTTTTCACCAAGTCCACATGCTGCCATCTCAGTTATTTATTTATTTATTTATTTATTTTTATTTTTTGGAGAGAAAGATTGGCCCTGAGCTAACATCTGTGCCAATCTTCCTCTATTTTGCATGTGGAACGCCTCCACAGCACAGCTTGACAAGCACTGTGTATGTCCACACTCAGGATCCAAACCTGTGAACCCCAGGCCCCCAAAGCAGAGCACGTGAACTTAACTGCTACACCACCAGGCTAGCCCCTCAAGTTAATTTTTAAAAAATAATTTGTTTTCATGGTTACAAACTAATTCATGCTTATTATGGAAAACTTCTGAAATACAGAAAAGCACAAAGACAAAAATAGAAATCATGCATAAACCCAACAATCAGTGATATTCACTATTATGCTGGACTTGCCACATATCTTTCTAGTCTTCTCTGTCAAAATTGGCGTCATACAGTAACAATTATTTTGTAAACTGATTTTACAATTATTAGATTATGAACATTTACCCGTGTTTTTGCATTTTCTCATCTGACATGATTTTAGCGGCTGCATAATGTTCTGTTATGCTTTATCACTCCCCTGTTACAGGGCTTTCATGTTGTCTTAAGTCTCTTCTGCACAAACAGTGTTGTGATGCACATCTTAGTGCATTCATCTTTATGTGTCTCTCTTTCCTAAAAAAATAGAAATGCTGGGTCAAATGATTTGGACACCTTAAAGACTTTTTCACACTGTTGTCAAATTTCCCTTCAGAAAGTGTATGTCTCCAGCAGTGTAGGGGCGTCCCTATTCTCTACACTTCACTTTAATTGGACAGTGTATCAGTCAGGGTCCAGTCAGGTAGAAGGAAAGCACACTAGGAATTTCGACAAAAAGAATTTAATATAGGGCATTGGTTTGACAGGCATCAGAAGGCTAAAAAGCAAAACAAGAACACTGAGATAACCCAGAGAGAGTAACTGCAGGACGCATGTCCCACGCTGGAGGCTTGGGGAACAGAAGAACAGAGTTGGAATTGTTGAAACCTGCAAGTCTGGAGCAGGAGTCCCCATGGAGCCGGAAAAGAGATCTCTGAGGATGGGGTGCTGTCAGTCGCCTGTAGGAGTTCCTAGGAAAATCCCTGCAGAGCTGGGACTCGGACCTCTGAAAAGATGTTCCTGGCTGGTACTGGTGGCTCTGAAAGGGGTGATGAGGCTACGCCTGGTTGTGGAAAAAAAAAAAGTTAAAAAGAAAAGCTGGAGATTGGAAGCAACCACGGCTGCCAAAGTGAAGAACCATTAGTGAGAAGACCCTGATGGTATCAGCAAGCAGACCAAAAGGAGCAAGTCCTTCTCCTCTCTCCAGTCTCGCAATCTCCCTCTAGTGCCCCCTACTGGCAGAGCCTAACATGGAGCCGGCTGACAAGAAAGATGGGGTTTGCACAGTCCCAGCCGCAACCTCATAGAGCCAGCCCATCACAGAACGGTAGATTTAGAGCTGAGAGACAATGGCCTAAAAATGAGACAGGCATCATCGCATTTTTAATTTTTGTTGGTAATCTTTTCAATACCAGTAATTCAAAGCAAATTAAATAAGACATTGGTTAATATAATGCTTTGATAACTTAATAGTTTTATAAAACATATAGATCTGATTTCACATCAAACTGGGACTTCCCTAAAAACAAAACACCAGATTATTACCAAATGGCTTTTATTTAAAGTGCTTCCTCTGTGCCAAGCCCTCTGCTCAGAGGTTCTGTGGGTTACCTCAGCTAGCTCTCATTTTAGATGGGAAATCTGAGGCTTAGAGAAGTAAAGCATCTTGCTCAAAGTCACGGCTTCAAAGCAATGGAGATGAGATTTGTCCTGGCAGCCTGACGTCACAGCCTGAGCTCTTAGCCATGTCTCCGTAGGTCTCCGTCCACTTTACCATTCAGGTGACACACCGGTTTTTCCTCTGGCCGTCTCATGGGGATGAGCACAACAAGCCCAGACTCCTCCCGGAATCTTTTGCTTGCCCCATGTTGTGGGGCCACTTGGTAGTTAAGACTGCGTTCTCACACGAGACATTCAGCACTCAGTAACCAAACGCCTAATAGCGAGGGCCAAAATGGGCGCTCAGGCCCAGATTTTGATCTTGAGCAAGCAGTCACAGCATGCTGGAATGGCAGAGCTGGATGAAGGTCCCTACCAGATGTCTGAATCTCTCCTGTACCATTTCAATCAACAGTTGTTTGGACTCCATTTGAACACTTTTCCTGCCCTGTAACACCCCACTCTATAATGCAGTGTCTCTCTCTGTTTAGACAGCTCTAGGTAATAGAAAGTTCTTCCTCATAGAGAGTTAAAATCTATTCTCTACAAGTTCCACCTGAAGATTTTTGATCTTACTCTCTTGAACATCACAGCTTTGCTTGAAGGCAGCTGTCACCTAATTCCTCCCCTGCTGTTGTAATGAGGAGCTCATCTGCTTTTGGAGGAAGCAAAATTCTCAGACAATATGGCAGAGCGGGTAAGCAGAGCTCAGATTCGTTACTGGGGAAGACACATATAGAGGAAGGCGTCTTGGGAGTTAAGATCACAGGTTTTAAAATCCGACAGATCTGACTTCAAGTTCTAGCTCAATCATTTCCTGCTTGTGACCATTTACTAGCTGGGTGAACTTAAGCAAGTAATTTAGCCAAATGCGGATGCTTGTACCTACCAGACAGTGGTGTGATGAGGATTCAGTCCGTCACAGCTGGTCGGTGCTTACCTTGGCCACACAGGAGATGCTCAGGAAATGGGATTTATCAAGTGTACTAATGAAAGACACTAATTATATTTGGCACATAAAGTTATGAAAATGTCTCTTTATGGCAGTAGTTCTCATCTAACGATCATCCATCCCAAAAGATCACTTTTAGAGTTATATAATAGACTACTCTCCAGACAACCTTTACTCCCCTGAAAAAGCTGAGAAATATAGCATTTGGAGCCCGAAGACTAAAACTGAAGATCTGGCTCTGCCCCTTATTCTGTGGTCTTGAGTAAACTACCTGAGCCTTGGTTTCCTCACTTAAAAAATGCACCAACAGGACCAGCCCCAGTGGCCTAGTGGTTAAGTTCAGCTTGTTCCACTTTAGTGGCGCAAGTTCGGTTCCTGGGCACGGACCTACACCACTGTGTGGCAGCCACTCACACACAAAATATAGGAAGATTGGCACAGATGTCAGCTCAGGGCAAATCTTCTTCAGCAAAAAAAAAAAAAAAAGCACCAACATAGTTAAAGTGTCCACCATGAAATATGATGGAGCAATTAGAGGCAACAGATTACAACACAGAGCAGTGCGGATGGATCTAAAAACACAGTTCTGAGTGAAAGAAAGGTGATCAGCAGAACGAGAAATATAACAGTTCCATTTATGTAAAATCAAAACAACCACACACAACGCATAACACTCATGCAAACTATAGAAATCCAATGTATTGTAATGATTGTCTATGAGAAATAGAGAAGGAAAGGGAGTTGGGAGGTTAAAAAGGGATTAAAAAAAAAAGACAAAAAAGGACCTCAACAAATTTATAAATAAATAAATAACATGGGAGCAATGAAGCTTCCTTACCTTCCTCACAAGGTCATTCTGCGGACCTGACGAGATCATGCATAGGAAAGCAAAAGTTAATTTACTGTTTCCATTGTGATCTCCATATGGAATAAATGAACTGAACAGAGATAGAAATTCCCCAGTGCTCTTCAGCAGGAAGCTGTCGCCAGGGCAGAGCCCAGGAAGCCTTGCCCTGGCTTCAGAGTCTGCCAGTAAGATGACATCAAAGCTCTTCATGAAGGAGGGGCAGGCCCTCCCTCGCTTCTGGAGACACCACTTGATGGCACAGCCAGAAGCAGCAGCAGCCTCTTCCCATGGATCCGTTTCAAATGGCCCACTCGAGCCCTCGGAAGAAGAGACCCAGGCAGATGAGTACCTCAATGGCCTCCCCTCCTCATGACATCAAGTTCCGAGATTTGGTCCTCTTCATTTTGGAGAAGAAAATGGGAACCACCCGCAGAGCCTTCCTCATGGAGCTGGCCCGAAGGAAAGGATTCAGGGTTGAAAATGAGCTCAGGTAAGATGTCACTGATTCCACCTTGTGAAGAAGCAGGGCTTTTGTGAACAGACTCTTTGGGACCCAAGAAACCTATGTTTTCTTCCACATCTGGAAGAGGTGGTGTTCCCACTGGGAGAACAGGCTTGAAATCAAAGAACAAATTTGAGGCAATTAGTTAAGGCAAGTAAGATGAGTGGGGACTGAAGGCCATTATATGGAAATTAGTTGGCACCAAAAAATAAGGTAAAAAATTTTTTTTTTGCCTTCCACTATTGAGATGAGGTATTTAGGGATGATAAATAGAAACCTGCTTGGAAAATTCAATGCTGAAATCACTCGATTTCATTCTTGACCAAATTGAACAAAACACCACTGAGTTCCATCAAAAAATTTCTACTACTTTGAAGCAGAAAGAATAGTTTGGTTGCTTGACTCTTATGGTAACATCTGGTTGTGCTGAGGTGACCAGCGTCCGTGGCGGGCTAGCGTGAGTGACTGTGGCTGGCTCAGCACAGTCACGCAAATGCTGCAGGCCTTGATCAACCTTTTCTGAAGAGCAGTGGGGTTTGTAGAGAGAGGGATGCTGCTCAAGGATTCAGGGACAGCTCTGTCCAGGGGTGACAAACGTCATGCTGAGAGTGATGAGATCAGAGCCCAGACAAGAAGGCGGTTGAAGCCACTATTCGGGCCACCAAGACTGGCTCATTCACATCCCAGCAACTAGCCTTGCTGTTTTACTAATTGCCATATGAGCTCTTCACTGGTCTCAAACAGATAGAAGAGAAAACAAAGCAAAATCCAGAGACAAATGGTATTAGAACCTTGACATAAATAGTTCCAAACATAACTGCCGGGGGCTTGCCATGAATGAAGAATGACGACTAAGGCAGTTGGCTGGTTTGAGTGTCCAAAGAATAGGCTGACCATAATTTTTTCAGAAAAACTCTAAGAATTCTATATGAAAATAAATTCTTAATTTAATAATATTTAAAATATTTAAATATTTTGATATTTAAAAATAAAACTGAGTTTTCTGTTGAAGAAATAGCTTCAAATTGCAAGAGAAATATATGTCAAACATCAATAATCAGATAAGATAATTTTCACGACATTCATAATTCATGTGAAGCGTCAGTGTCACAGGAACATTTTATTTTGTTACTACAATGCTCTATTCAGAAATTCCTCAGTCTCGCATGGTCTCTCTCCCATCTGATTTCTCTTCACACGGCCTCCTTACCCCGCAACCCCGCCCCCTGCCTCTTTTTTTCTTTTTAACCGCCTATCTCATTTGGGATGTTAAACCCAAAATCTCAATGATTTGAGGATCTGATGAGATTATGCGTAGGAAAACAAAAGTTAATTTACTGTTAATATTCCCTTCCATGAAACTGTAGATTTCATCTAATTAAGTCTGCCTAATCTTACAGACTTACAGAAAATGTTGGCATTAGGGGGGAAAAGACGACATAGGTAAAGAGGTCAAAACCAAAAGTTTGAAAAGCAGAAATTAAAAACCTTAGCAAATACGGAACTGGTTTTTGTGGTAGAGAAATTTGGCAAGGGCTAGGCAGGAAGGTGCGAGCCAGATGGTCAAGGTACCACTTACATAGAAAGCTCTCTATTGAAATGTCCATACTCCCAGCAGGGGCTGACTGGTTTAGTTACCAGCACAGCTACAAATACACACGTGGTGGCTGAGGCAGGTACTTGGGGAGACGATGGGAGGCAAGTTTCTTCTTTTGACAAGACAGCCTAAGAGGCAGCTCTGTGCCCCAGATGCCTGCTGCCAGGGACCAAGCCCAGCTGCTCAGGCGACAGAGGAAACTGGTGCACGGTGAGCAAGCTGCTGCAGTGCGTGCGATGGTGGCAAAGTTCCCAGGCTGGCAGCTCAGAAGACACATTAAATACAAATGTGTTCTCTGGCACAAAAATAAACCACAGGAAGTAGAAGTCCTAGCTCTCAAACAGAATTTCTGTACATAGAGATAGATAGACTTTAATTGGAAAGGACAATGGAAATTATTGTAGGGGAAAATCTCTAGATGAGAAGTCTACAGACCTTAAATTCTGGTTCTGACCCCTCCCAGCCATGTGGTGTGGGGGAAGACCCCCCCCCAACCCAGATCTTAATTTCCTGATAAATGATCCAGTCTGTCTGATGTGATCCCCAAACGAGGACGGATGTCAATGTGCTTTGGTAAGACAGTTATACAAATGTAACGCGTGATTGTTTTCTTGTTAATTAGCTGGCTCCATTGACCTTTAGCAAAACCCTAAGGAGAGGAATCTGTCTCCACAATATGAACTAGGTCAAATAATGTAAACAAATAGAACAAAGACAGGAAGGAAACCCATCAAAATGTCATAAGTGGTTATTTTGGGGGGAAGTGGGTGGTAGGGAGGGATTATGGCTGCTTTTATTCTCTGTGTTTTCCAAAGTTTTCACAGTAAGCATACATTTAAAAAACAAAAATAAATTTGGTTTTTTTAAAAAAAGGATGCTTCTCAATAGTGAAGGCTACACTTCCCCTTTCTAGTATAAAAGATTCAAAGAAAGAGGAGCTAAGAAAAATAATATGCTCTGAAAATAAGCAGCCATCACCATAGTCCCTGGCACATTCTTTGGCTGCCAGGAGAACTACATTTGAGGAAAAGTCTGACTCCTATTTCACCTGGGCCCGAACCCACAGCTTAGAAGTGGTGTACCTGAATGCGTCAGACTATTCTCCAGCACGTGCGCACTGTGTCCTTATATTTGGATGGGGTTTCACTAATAGTTATATTACAAAAGATGTGCTATTCAATGTGCCACAGGAAGCTGGTTCTTAAATATAAATCAGTGGATGTGTCAAGTCCTTTGAGGCATTTTTGCACATCCATGAAAAGGATACTGAATTTTTTTCCGTGGTCAACGTGCTAAATTTTAAAGCAACTTCATAATCTTGGAGTTATCTAGGACAAGCTAGAGAAGGATCGGAATCTAGCACTTGTCACGTTCTTATTTCATCCTTGGTTTCAGTACTTGGAGCTATTTTAACACTTGACCTGTCATCAACCCTTCTCTATGAACACATTAGCTAAAGCAACTCTGTATGTCTTGACCCAAATCTTTGATGATGAAGAAGAGAGAGCTGTGGCTAAGAAGGATGACTGTCCCGGGGTACATCACCCAGCAGTTTAACACTGGCTCAGTTCTGCTGTTCAAGCAGTAGAAACCCACCAGATGATACTTCTGTCCCGCCTAGACCTCCACCATTTGTCTACGAAGGTACTTTGGAAGCCATTGTCTTTAATGGGAGCAAGATATACCATTGTAGTGTCACAAATAAAGGGTTCTGTTAGTACCCACTCTGCACAGTATTTGTCAGGTTCTGGAGACACAAAATAGTAGAAGACATGAGCCCTGAAAGCAAGGAGTTTACAATCAGACAGGGGAATTGTACCTCTGTTCTCACTAGAATTAGAAGATAGCACAATATATTTTTCAAGTATGAACTAGTCTTCCTTTTTTAAAAATTTTTAAAAATATTTTCCTACCCAACCCTCTACCTCCAGCCTTCTTATGTTATTTTGGTTTAGTTATATCTAATCTGCCTGCTCATGCTTTCCATCCATTCCACCATGTAACATTGAAATGTGGCTTCTGCTCCACTCATTATCCCAAAACCATTGTCTCCAAAGTCCCAAAGTAACTCATGGTAGTAAAATCCATGGTTTTTTCACCTGAATGTTGATAAAGACTCTCTCCTTGACCAAACTCTAGCATGGCTTCCGGCAGCTTAAGGCTGTGTCTCTAGGATGGCCCCCTTAAAATGCCCGCTTGAGAAAGCTCAAGGCTGCCAGGAGAATTCACTGCTTGTTTCGGTCAAGACCTGGCAATAGGCAGATGGGCCCCTGAACCCCCTCTTAAAGCAGTTGCATTAGAAACCTTGTCATTATAAACCCTTTTCCTGCCTCTTTGAGATGTAGATCTTCTAATCACCCAGAACTATCTTCTCCAGGACTGCAAGCTGGCTCTTTGAATAGTAGGCTTTCCAAGGATACAACTGTCTCCCAGTCTCTGTGGGAAGGTGAAGGACCTAACTTGAGTGGGAGCCTGCTGGAACTTGCGCCACTGCCTCCTGTCATAAAGATTCAAGAAATTTGTTTCTCCTCTGAATAAGTGCCAATTAGCAAATCCAGGTGGCCTGGTCACATGGACTAACCCCCCTTGATGCCCCTCAGTGCCTTTTCCTTAGCAGACCACAGCCTTTAAAAGGTCTCCTGTCTTCTGTTTTTTTGAAGTTAAGCTCCATTGGTGCTGGACCCTCCTGCTTCTTGCAATAGTTATTACTAAATAAAATCTATCCTTACTACTTTAACTAGTGGCCAGCTTTGTTTATCTCTGACAATGTTCTATCACTTCAAATTGCTGGTGTTTAAAATCAAAATATTAAAAGTCATTGTTTGCAAAATAAACTGAACACCGGATGAAAAGGGTAAGTTACCTGCTCTAGAAAATACAATGTTGAACGAGCCCATTTCTAGGCCCCTTCCGGGTCCAGAGTCCAAACACATCTTCACTGGTTTCTCTTCGTGTTTTTTTCCCAGCTTGAATCCCTTCTCCCTTCACATCTCTGTGTCTCTAAGACCTAAGATCCCCGGAAGCCCCCTCCAGTAAACTTCCTCCCCGGAACACGGCTGTGGCCCATGGCCTAGGGTTGGCTCGCAGCTCTCCCACTTAGCTTTGCTCCTCTTCTCATCCAGTTGGCCCTTCCTGACTCCACAAGGACAAGGGCATCATCTGGGCCATTGTGTAGACCTCACCCTCGGACCTTTGACAATTTTCTTACACATTGTAGGCTTCAGAAAATATCCATTCAAAGAATGATTTAGCTGGTGAACGTGAACCCAGCCAAGGGAACTTGTGATTACCAAGATTAATTTTTCTAATTAAAATTTTTTCCTACAATGCACCCGTATTACTTTTGTAATCAGCAAAATAATAAGGACTTTATTTTTATAAATTCAAGCGAATACAATGTAAACTTTAGTCCTGCTTTGGTCCAAATTACTTTAATTTCAAAATTTTGTGGACTTTAAATTAATGAAAATGTTTATGATCCCATTTAAGGCGGGACAAAGAATCAGAGCAGAGCCTCTCAGTCTTAAATATATCGGGGCTAGAAATAGAAACCTGTCTTTACTGGTGCTGGAAAGAGTGTGGGACAAAACCAAATGAAACTGCTGTGGATTCTGAAACAGATCAGTTGCTAAGGGAAATTGGCAGGAGGCTTTTTAAACGGTGAATAACTCACTTTAACTGTAAATTACTATTTAAAGTCATTATTTACAAAATAAGCCCTACATCAGATAGGAAGACTCAGGAACGACTTCTCCAGAGAAAGAAAACCATTTTAAAGACAAAGATAAAAGCTGATGACCATCCCTGAGGACCGGGGAAGTCAGATTGGTCTGTCTCCAGGCAAAGAAGGGTGGCTGCCTCTTTCTTCGTGGAGAATTTTTCTAATTAAACTGAAAGGCAGGACCAGCTAGGAAAAGAAAGACAGGAAGAACGAGGATACGGGGAGCAGAGAAAAAAATTCAGAACTCAGTTTTTAGTTAGCTTCATAAGGGCTTTCCAGATATCTGAGTGCCATATTCATAAATCTTATAATATCTTTTGCCACACATGTTACTATGTACTTAATGTGTTTCCTTTACTTGTCCCTAAACTGAATTGTTAAAAATAATGTAACCTTTTTCTGAAGAATAATATAAAAACCATGAAACCCATAAAAACCATGGGTCTGACATGCATAATTTAAAAATGTACCTAGAAATAAACATAGATGCTTTTTAAGTGTTTAGTTGTGTACCTGCTAAAATTATCTCAAATAGCTGCAGAGAAACGAGTACCACCTTGGGAAGCATTGCTGTAATTGAGCCCAAGTCCAGCGTGCGGCAGTTAGAGAGAGAGCTTTCTCTACAGCAGTGTTTCTCAAGGTGGGGCTCTCGGTTGTGGGGTTGAAAATACGGTCGCTCCCATGGAGAGACAGGAACTATTTTCCCTTCCCTTGCATCTGGGAGGGCTTGTGACTGCTTCAACCAATAGACTGACACTATGTGACTTTCGAGGCTGAGTCATAAAAGGCCCTGTGGCTTCTGCTGTTCCCTAGATCCCTTGTGTAAGAAGGTTGAGCCCCCTCTGAGAGATGCCGCATAAAGGTGCTCAGGTTGAGAGATGCGGCAGAGCCCAGCCTCCCAGCCATGCCTGCCGAGTTACCAGACATGCAGAGCCGTATGGAGTATCAGCACATCCTTCAGCACCATACTGAACCGAAGGATCACCCAGCTGAGCTGCCTGAACTCCTGAACCAAAATGTTGTGATACAATAAAATCTTTGCTTTTTTAAAGCCATTTTGGGATAGTTGGTTGTGCACCAATAGATAACTAGAACTGACTGACTATGTCAGAATCACCAAGGAAGTTTGTCAGAATGCATATTCTGGGGCCTTAGGTAATAGGACCCAGGCACCTGAATTTTAACCCAGCTTCCTTGGTGTCTCTGGTAGACACTAGAGTTTAAGAAGCATTCCTTTAGAGATATTGATTAATCAATTCATTTGTTCCTTCTACCAGTGGTCTGTCTATTGACCATTACTATGATTCTGGCCACGTGCTGGGCACCAGGCATGACTAGAACCCAGATTATAACCAGCCAGATTAGAACACTGTCCCTGCCCTCAGGGACGCAAAGGACCAAGCCAAGCACATTTCAGTTCAGCACTAGGCAAAGGAGAGGACCCTGAATCTTTTTCCTTGTGGAAAGCTGAGGCACAAATCCCAGTTATAATTGGTTCAAGGCCTCCCAAACATAGGTCAAGACATTATTAATTGGTCATGGCCAAGAAACTAGGTGCACTCAAAGAATTGAATCCAGTGGTCTTTCAGGAACAGCTGTCTCAGCAGTGCCTTGGGGTCTTTGGAAGAGGGTGGGGGCGGTTGCCTGAATCTTCCTCTCACTTTTACTATAAGAAGAGAGCCCGGGCCTCCAGGGCAAGGCAGACACTACCTCAGCCCCAGCCCCAGGTTTATTTGCCCTTGAAAATGGCATTCGTGTGTACTTTTTCCCCTAAGTAAAAAAGTGATGATAGATGATTCATGACAGAAAATGGGCAAATATAAAAAAATACTTAAACAAAACCTCCCCCAGGGGTCTAACCACAGGCCGGTAGAACGTTGAGAGATTGTTTGAGTCATGCACACCTGGGATTCAATGCTGACTTCATGTGACCTCTGCAAGCCATGGCTTTCTCATCAGAAATGATATTGTCCACCTCATAAGACTCTTGTGAGGATTCAGTAAGTATGTGTGTTTATTATTTTTTCTGGTAGTCCAGAATATTTCTCTTTAGTCTTGTTCCTTTGTGGATGCCTGCATGTTATCTTATTTGCTGATTGCTTTACAGTACCCCTCCCCCGCTTTCCCAGGCATTCTGGATGTCTCTGTTAGAGGCAGGGCTCTGTCTAGAGAAATCCTAGCTGAAGAGAGAGTGGTGGTGGAGCAGGGGTGGTAAGAGGGTTGGTGAGGGGCCTGAATTTGGAAGATGAGCCCCGGGGCTCCTTCTCAGCCCACCTGCTTCCCTCTGAGGTTTAGGCAAAACCCAGAGTTCAGAGGGCCTGACAGCCTACCTGTGGCTTTCCATCTTGGTGTGCAGCTATGGCAACCGTTCTTTCAGATTTTCTGGGACGGTTCTCCATGGCTTGCAATCTAGTTAGCCTAGCCCGTATGATATTGGACATAAAATACCAAAACACAAATTCTATGTGGCAGCAGCAGGGACGGTGAGTATAGCATTGTATAGGAAGTGTCATTGTAGCTCTATTTCTGTCCTTGGGAGGGAATCAGGGCTTTTTAGTGTTATGATACCCGTCCAGATGTTATTCCTTCTGCAAAAAGAAGCAGCTCCCTCCTCCGCCGTGGAAGAAGCACAGAGTTCCGGTGGGTTAGCTCAGTGTGGTCCACCGTACAGTCCAGCTTTGGACTGAAGTAGAACTGGGATCAAATCCCCGCTCTGCCAATTATCAGGTGGGTGAATTTTTAACATTTCCAAGGCTCTCTTTTCTCATTTTTAGATGGGGGTGATAAAACTGATCTCACAGTATTACTGACAATAAAGGAGGCAAAGTATGAAATGTGCCTATCACAGTGTCCGGCACATAGTCCTATTCCGATATTATTTTCAATATATATTTTTTAAAAGATTGGCACCTGAGCTAACAACTGTTGCCAATCTTCTTTTTTTTTTTCTGCTTTTTCTCCCCAAATCCCCCCAGTACATAGTTGTATATTTTAGTTGTGGGTCATTCTAGTTATGGCACGTGGGATGCTGCCTCAATGTGGCCTGATGAGGGTGCCATGTCCGTGCCCAGGATCCAAACCAGCGAAACCCTGGGCTGCCCAAGCAGAGCGCACGAACTTAACCACTTGGCCACGGGGCCGGCCCCTATTTTCAATATTTTAACATTGGAGTGCACAGAGCAGAGAGAAAACCCCTGTACCAGCAAATAGACAACTAGCTGCCACAACACAGCAGTAAGAACTCGTCAGCAGAACACACTGGAGGCAGTGACTCTCCCCAGTGCTGCTGCTGCTGAGGGCTCAGAACTGCAAGCAAACAGATGCACTGTCAGAGACCGTGAACAGCCTGCAAAGGGCACCTGACAAGCCCAACACCAGGAGCACGTTGTAGTCCAGATCTAGGTGGCCATGAGGAGAGCGTCAGCCAAACTCAGGCAACAGAGAAGATGGGAAATACAGACTGGGCCAGAAGAGAGACTACTCTCTAAACAACGTTTCTCAGGTTATTTGTGGTGAAGGACCAGTTTTCAAAAACTGTGTTGCAGACCACTGCTTATATTAAAAAACAAACACACAATAAACTGCTTGGTGGTGTCAAATTGCAATTAGAGTTTCTGAATGCTTACTTTCAATTTCTGCACTGACCTTGCAGGAACCAGTGACAAGCAGTACTGAACTGTGAGTAGCACCGTGTGAGCGGCTGACGAGGTTTTGTTTGTTTGATTTTTTTGTTTTTGTGTGTGCTTTATTATTATTGTGAACTCAGACATTCCCCCATTTTCCCAGGACTCCCGGGTGACGAGGTAGTGGGGGTGGGGGTGGCATGAGAGTGGATGGCGGGGGGCCTGAATTTGGAAGTTGAGCTCCAAAGTTCCTCCTCAGCATACCCTTTGCCCTCTGAGGTTTAGACAAAACCCTGTTTATATTAATAATAAATATTATGTTATAATAAATAATAATATCATAATAAATTTTCCCTCCAAAGGGCAGAAATACAGCTGGAATAACACTTCCTATGTAGCCCTATTAGTCCTTTTGTTGTCTTCTTAAAGTCTTCACATAAACAACCTTTCAAAAGTTTATTATAAATGATTTTTGAAGTGCACGGACCTAGAATGGAGAAGCAGCTGTTCTTCTTCCTTAGACTCTTGTCAAATGTTATGTTATCACAACTCATTCCTCCTTGGGCCTGCTGCCCATCCTGCCACTGGATGGTCTCAGCTCTGAGCTCCAGCCCCATCTCTCTCCCAGCGCCAGCCTCACATCCCACTGTCAACTGGAGGGTCTCGTCTGGATCTCCTGCCGTCCTTCAAATGCAGCATGCCTGAAATAAACTTCAGTTCCACTCCCCAACCCCTTCCCCCAAAGAGACACAACTTCCTAAATCCCTATTTCTACCAAAAGTGCTATTACTTTACTGGGATACATCCACTGGAGTAATATTTGACTCTATTCTCCACTTAACCTTTTATAGGTGAACTGAGCCAGAGGTTCACCATATGTGTCCTTTGCCTTCCTTCTGAGTGCTATAAGCACCAAGGTTAAGATCATCTCACACGTAGTCCATTGTTTCATTCCTCTAAGTAGCTCCCCTACCCTCCCTATCATCTCTCTCATTGCGTGTACCAAATCAGTCTTTTTAAAAAACACAGTAATGCTATCAATGACCTGCTCACAAAAGCCTTCACAGGTTCCACAGTCCCAGAAAATAAGATCCAACCTCCTCAACCAGGTTGCCCCTACCAACTCAGCCACATCTACAACCACTTCCCAACGTGAACTCTTCACTCCAATCCAGGCCATTCTCCGCCCTCTCCTTCCAGCCTCTGAAGCTTTTCTTCCAGGGGGCCCAAAGTGCTGCCTTCCAGGTAGCTTATTCCTCCCCATCCATCAAAGTTGGACACAAATCCCACTTTTCCACAAAGCCATGCTGCCCTTCCCAGCTCACACTCAGCTCTTTTCTTTCTTTACCCACCACTTGCAGATCTTGTCCATGCCTCATGTCTGGTCATATCTTAACCATCTGTTTCACATAAGATACTAATGTCCAGAAACTTCCTTTTTCCTCTTTGGCCCCCAACTCCCTCCCGCCACCACCACCACCACCACCACTGCAAAGAACCTAGGGCTGTGAATATAACAGTGAACCAAAAAATACCTAATGAATCCAGAGTCAATCAAAAACAGGAGAAGAAGAGGAAGTCAAGGAAGAGAAGGAGAGAATAGAATTCTATTTTTCTCTTGGATGCCCAGATATGTATCTTACTATCTCCCAGATTCACAGACTATTTCAACTGAAAGATCCTTAAAAATCATTGGTTCCAATGATATGAAGCTGACTATGAAGACTTGGTAAAAACTAGAAATAACATACTTGACCCAGAAGAGACAATCCAAAAGGATAAATATCATTCACTAGCTGTGTGACCTTTTGGAGTCACTTAAATTCTCTATTCTTCAGTTTCCTCATTTGTGAAGTATGAATAGGATAACATTTACTTGAGGGGCTATGCGAGTATTAAATGAGATGATGGGTGTAAAGTACTTGGACAGTGCAGAAACAGCTCAGGAGTCCTTAGGGGAAAAGATGCCTGCCTGTCTTATATCACAGGGCTGTGCTTCGAAAAACATGTAAAGCAATATTTCCCAAAGGCTGGTCCCCACCTATTAATGGGTTGCAAGATCAATTTAGTGGGATGTTACAAGCATACATACATCAGCATCTATTTCTATTTTGGGTCGTGAAATAAAATGTATTTCTAACTACGGGTCACAAACAGTTTGAAAGGCACTGGATTGCAGCCCTCTTCAAATAAAAATGAAGTGGTCCACAAAAGCCACGTGCAGAATGCTGAGCACTCCTTTAAGAAAGGACAATTTCATCTCCCATCTTCTCTGGACCTTAGTTTTCCATTGACACCACAATCTTGCTAACGTTTTCTTAATTTTTCTCGCATCTGACATGTGATATAGACCACTGTTGCTACGCTAATTAAAACAGAGAGACTTCCCTCGCATGGAGGCCTAAATTCTCCGTGCCTATGGTTGGTTCTGGTGTGCGTCTTTCTCCAACAGATGGAAGGCTCTGAACACCTCGAGGAGAGAGGGGAGCTTCTGATTTTGAAGCCTCTTCAGCTGGTAACTTTGTCTTGCATTCTGCAGTGATTCCGTCACCCACATTGTGGCAGAAAACAACTCTGGTTCAGATGTCCTGGAGTGGCTTCAGGTACAGAACATAAAAGCCGGCTCACAGCCAGAACTCCTGGATGTCTCCTGGCTGATAGAATGTATGAGGGCAGGAAAACCGGTGGAGATGACAGGAAAACACCAGCTTGTTGTAAGTGTCACGGTTGTGAGTTTCATTGCCCTTTGCTTGCTGATCAGGAACATGTGCTGTAGAATCAACAGACCTGGGTTACACCTCAGGTCCTCTGCTTACTCCCTGTGTGTTCTTGGGCAAGTCACTTAGCTTATCTGAGCTTCAGTTTCCTCCTCTGTAATATGAGATAACAACAGTGCCTACCTCATAAGATGGTGATGAGGATTAGAACAACATGCATGTAGGGCACTTCCCGCAAACCCCGATCTATAGTAGGCATTTAATAAATGGTGGCTATTTAGGTGAACGATCTGTAAACAAATATTTCAAAATATTGAAGCCTTGATGTTCTGGCAGCTGGAAAAGTAAAGGGTTCCTATTTGGTTTCTTACTATGATCATTAGCAAAGGAAAAAATAAAGAAAATTAATGTCTTAATTCCAAATCCTTCACCAATGGCGCTGGAACCCTCAGGAAGAGGGTTTGAACCATAACTGCATCAGTTTACAGAAAAGGATAATGGTGTCTAATTGATGGGTCTGTTTCACGTTTTTTTTTTTTTTTCCTGATGGCAAAAAGAATACAACTTAATTATAGCAAATTCAAATATTAGAGCTGCCTCTAACATAAAATGTGACTCTCCTATAATTTTATCCTCTTTCCAGAGACAACTGCCATCAAACTGCCTCCCGTTTTTCCTTCATACGTATCTGTTATTATTACTATTGATTGTTCTTAAAAATGGATGCTTATGCGTTTGTTTAGGTGAGAAGAGATGATTCAGCTGGCCCCAACCCGGGCCCCCAGGAGACTCCACCGCTCTTGAAAAAGATCTCTCCATACGCGTGTCAGAGAAGAACCACCTTAGACAACTGTAACCACGTGTTCACGGTAACGGGCTTTACAACAGCACCCAGAGCAAGCGAAGCGCTTGCAGCTTCTTTCCAGGGACCTACAACTTAAATCACAAATTTTTCTGAAAATCTTGATGAGTTTTCCCCACACACCCACCCCCCAAAACCTGATCTCTGGTTCTTCTTTCTGTCAAGAATGGGTCTACTTCTGTCATGGAAATGGACAGATATATTTGGATTATATTCTTTAGTGATGGTAGATTACTGTTTGTTGAGAGTTGTCATTATTGGGCACAACACTTGTCAAAGGCAAATGTTTTGAAAAACCAAAACATAGTAAGAGCAAATTACATAGAAACAGCAATAATGCATAAACAGCCTTTGCTGGGAAACCAGAAGAGTGAGAGACAGCAGACCTAGATTCTCGCCTCTCTGGTATTAACTAGCTTGGGCAAGTCAGTTCCTCTCTCTGAGTCTCAGTTTCCTCATCTGTTCAATTAGAAATTAGCTAGATTGTCTCTAAAGCCCCACCCAGCCCTGAAGTTTGGTAATTGTGTTTCAGATGACCCTAACAAGCCCACCACAGCCTGTCCTCCAGCCTAGAGCCAGTAGTCAGGGGGATAAAACAGGTGGAGTACGTCAAATAAAAAACTTCTCATTTCTAGACTTCCAGCCCCACATGTACGAGGAGGACCAGGAAATTGCAGCTACTGGGCAGGATGAGCACGGTGCCACACAGCTGCATCTACTTCCTCCTCTGCTAGAAATGCAAACATGCCTTACCTTAAATAACCCGGCCTCTGCTCTGCGCCACCTGCGATTACACCGGTTCGTTCAACAAGGCTGCGCTAAGTGCTGCTTGTGTTTTATGTACAAGCTAAGAGATGGGGAAGCCCAGTGATCAAGGCAGAATCCCGGCCACAGGCTGGTAGGAAAGTCAGCGAGCAACGAGGGAAGGACTGTGCCGAGTAATGACCACTAGGATATAGTGAGGACGGGATCGTGTTTTGGTTAAATCATTCCTAAATATCTAATGGCAGTGAACTCCAGGTTTCCTTACAAAGTACTCTGCAGCTTGTCTTTTCAATTCAACTCCACTTGCCCAACAAGGGACGGGTGCAAAAGTACCAGAGACTCAATCCCGGCCTTCAAGGAAGGATCAGGCGGTGTTCCAACCCTTCACAGAGAGCAAGAGGCGCTTGTGAGGGACTGCTAGTTCAGGGACTAGAAAGCAGATCATGTTTTGTTCATCTGGCTTTATTCTTCAGGATGCCTTTGATGTATTGGCTGAAAATTATGAGTTTAGAGAAAATGAAAGCTCCTGCCTGACATTTATGAGAGCAGCTTCTGTTCTTAAATCTCTGCCATTCACAATCATCAGTATGAAGGACATAGAAGGAATTCCCTGCCTGGAGGACAAAGCGAAGTGTGTCATAGAGGTAAGGGTGAAATGTGATTTGTCCCACCTCCTAATAGGTATGTGGTGGCGGGGAGAGAGAGAGTGAGTGAGAGAGAGAGAGAGAGAGAGAGATGCAGTTAATACACTTTCCTGTCAATTATGTAGATATGGTATTCACGACTTATCTTTCTTTCTCTCTCTCTCTCTGTATATATAAGATATAGATAGATAGATGTATATTATATATATGAGATAGATTATAATATACACGCATATATATGTATAATCCATACCCCAATATTATCACAGCTGGAGCTATGTGGGTCCAGCTATTGGAAAAAGAACCCTCTCATATTATTATTAATCATGGTGCAAGACTCAAGTGACCTAAAAGCTCAACAGAAGGAAATGGTCTGACTTCAAACACAGGCTGTGTGAAGGACCTCAGTTTCTCCCAGGGGATGTCGCCCTCCAGAATGGTGGTGGGTGTGATGGCAGTGGAGCCGGTCCTGCATCCCTACCTGGGCGTTCCAAGAAGAGAGCCAAGGATGGGTGTTTATTTATTTAATAATGTTTAAGGATTCCCCAGCAAGGCAAGCTGGTCATCCAGGAGTAAGTTTCAGTATAGTTAAGTGCAAGGTAAATTATTCTAGAAAATTAATCCCAACTCTATTTGGAGAAGGGTGGGTGGCTCTGAGCTAGACATTGTAAGGGCTGGAACTTGGATTGGCTTTTCAATGGGTCCAAAACTGACCTGCTCAGATGAAAAGTCCTCTTGTTTCAGCTAGTTCATATCCATTGAAAAGAAAATTATCGCAAATATTTAGACATACTTTACTCAGTGAATATTTTGGTTAGGTGTTCTGTAGATTTGCACACTAATCATTCTGTAACTTTGTCCCTGAGGGTTGTAATGACCTGGGATTTTCAAGATTACAGGGAAATGTCTTGTTTTCTCCAGATCAGCTGGGGAAACAGCCTGTATGCAATGGATGTACATTCATGAAAAATCAAGCTACTGGTTCCATGAATTTGAGCATCACAGACTATGATTGTTAAACCTGACTAATTTAAAATATTTTTCAACTGTCCACGCAGGAAATTATTGAAGATGGAGAAAGTTCCGAAGTTAAAACTGTGTTAAATGATGAACGGTATCAGTCCTTCAAAGTAAGTGATTTTACGTATACTTACTGAAAATCGTTTTTCAGTTCATCTGTTACTCATTCTAGGTGGTTGTTTTAGTCAGCATGAGCTGCCATAACAAAATAATGTAGACTGTGTGGCTTAAACAACAAACATTTTTCTCCCAGTTCTGGAGGCTAGAAGTCTGAGATCAGGTGTCAGCAGGTGGGGTTCTGGTGAGAGCTCTCTTCCTGGCTTGCAGACAGCTGTCTTCTAAATGCGTCCTCACATGGCAGAGAGGGCTGAGTAAGCTCTCTGGTGTCTCTTATCCGGGCACTAATCCCCTCATGAGGGCCCCACCCTTATAACCTCATCTAAAACTAATCACCTCCCAAAGGCCCCATACCCAAATACCATCACATTGGGGGCCAGGGCTTCAACATCTGAACTTGAGGGGGACACAGTTCAGTCCATAGCAGTGGTCTAGGAAGCAGAGTTCTAAATAAATATGGGTGCTCCAGCTTATTGCCATGCTGTGGTGAGATTCAAATTACCTTACCCACCAGGAGTCTGTCACTTGTGGATACAAATATGGTGACACTAGCACCATGGGACAAAACGACCCTGCTCTTAAAGAGTAAAAGTATGCTGGAAAGCTCCTCGCTGCATCCTTGTCTACTTTGAAGCCGGGTTTGTTACCTCCCCATTTTCCCTACCTTAGAGTTGAAGGCAGCAGCGACTGCTACCAATCACTTCAGTTCAGACGTGATGCACAGGCCTAAAAGGTGATCGTGGGCAGGAGCCCAGGCTTGGAGTACAGACAGACTGGGCTTGAATCTGGGCTCTACGCTTACCAGCAATGTGATGGTAGACAATTTCTACAACCTACATGCGCCTCCTCTTTAAATTGTGAGGGTAAATATGCAGAGCGTGAGTGTGTGTAGGGGACCCTTGGTAAAGGGCGTGCCCAACAAGGATAAGTGTTGTCGCTCATTGACAGCATGGGCAATCCCACAATCAAATAATATGGAAGCCCTATGCAGATGCCAGAACCTGCGTCCTCACTTCTGTTTCATTTAGTACAACCACATGCCAGGAAAGGACCCTTCTGAAACAAAAACGTCTCTAAAAAACTACCATTACCCACCTGTTTGTCGTATTCAGGAGAAACTGAGTCAGAGATTTTCTTACACTTTTTCTTAATCGCTTGACTTGAAAAGATTCACTTCATTATCATAATGATTATTTTAGAAACTAAAAGTATGCCTTTCTCTCCATTTCAGCTCTTTACTTCTGTGTTTGGAGTGGGATTGAAGACGTCTGAGAAATGGTTCAGAATGGGTTTCAGAACTCTGAGTAAGATAAGGTCGGACAAAACCCTGAAATTCACAAAAATGCAGAAAGCAGGTAAATTGTGTCTCCTAAAAACCTCACGTTGTTGCCATGGGCCAGCCAGGTTGTGGTACTTCAACTCCAGTCTCAGGGAACCGGCTCACTTGTTTGGCCTCTTTTCATACTATGGTTAAAAGCTCAAGCTTTTGGCATCAGTCAGATCTGGATCCAAATCCTGGCTCCAGCATTTCCCAGTTGTGTGATCTTGAGCAAGTTAGTTAAAATCTTTAAGCCTAAATTACCTCGTCTATAAGAGGGAGGTAACATTGGCACCTCAGTGGGGAATAAATGAGATACACAGGCAAAGCCCTTAGCACCAGGCCTGGCACAGAGCCTGTCCCTTTATCCAGATGTCAAACCAGCTTGTGCAGTTGATCTGGTTCTTACTGAACTGACTCTTCCAGACATTTGGGTCCTTGCTGTCTCCCTGGGTGAGAAGCGTGAGTGAGGAGTCAAGGGCAGAGAGTCGACATGGAGGATTGGGAGTAAAGAATACTTGAACAAACTAGAGCTGTTGCCTGGCACAAATGGGACCTGCTTTGGAAATTGTAAAACACTAGGGCATAGAAGGGAAATGGTGGAAATCTAGACACAGGGTTGATCTACCCAACCAAGACCTGTTAACCTGAGAAGACTGTCTTGAGTCAGGCATCTGAAAACCTGGAGGGGCCTCCCAGAGGTTGAAGGTGGCTTGGTCACTTCCGTTTAAGCAGGGTCCCAGTATATTTTTTTAAATGAAGATATGCCAATACAGGGTCAAAAAATTGTATGTGTTTTAAACATTCACTTTTTTTTTTAAAGATTGGCACCTGAGCTAACATCTGTTGCCAATATTTTTTTTTCTTTTTCCTTCTTCTCCCCAAAGCCCCACAGTACATAGTTGTAGGTCCTTCTAGTTGTGCTATGTGGGATGCCACCTCAGCATGGCTTGATGAGCAATGCTAGGTCTGTGCCCAGCATCCGAACCGGTGAAACCCTAGGCCACCAAAGTGGAGTGTGTGAACTTAACCACTCAGCCATGGGGCCAGCCCCTAAACATTCACTTTTAACATGTAATATAATTGTGATTTGAAAAAGAGTCATGGCCACAGTGTCCTGAGCACTATGGCTTCTGAGTTACAGAGAATGATGAATTCATCAACATTTTTAATGATATGAAAGTAAGGGAATCTTCTACAAGAAGAGATCAGAAAGAAAAAGAAAACGGCTATCTTTTGTTTAAATAATGAAAAGAAAGCAGCAATGGGAGAGGAATTAAGTCAAATCCCTTGGTGGGTCACACCAATGCTACTACAGAAGACACCTACCTATCTTTCATAAGGTTGCTAACCTATGAAGGATTGCTGATAAGCTTCATAAGATGCCACAGAAGAAATAAAAGAGTTTAAGAGAAAAAGACCCCATGCTTATATCCTGGGCTCCTGAAATTGCACATTTAATAAACGTCATTTACACCAGTTCTAGAGACGCCATTATAAAGAAATTTACATAAGTATTAAACACAAGTAGTGTTTAACTTTTTTAATAACTATTTTAAGTAGTTTAATAAGTATTAAACACAAGGCTTGGAATGATAGTAAGGACTCTCAACACTTAGAGAGAAATTGGGAGGCAATGCAGTGTTTCATGGAGATGAAAACCCTTATCAACTGACACCAAATGTGCTCAGGATCTAAGTAGCTTCCAATTTCCCAGCTTGGTAGACTGGATTTTCCTCTTCCTATTGAACTCTTCCACCCCAGCGAATAAAGTAGTTATTATCCATTTAACCAATCAGTGATTTCCATCAGACTCTTTAATGCTCTTGTTTTATGTAGAACTGAAGGAATGCCTTCCTATTATACTTATACCTAAAAAAAAACAAACCAAAACAAACAAAGAACTCCTGGGTATACGCATCCCTTGTAACAGCACTACAATGAATGGAATTGTCAATGGGAATAGTTTCGAATACTGCAAAGGATAAGCTAATTAATTGCATTCGTTTGAAGTATGATCCACGGGTCAGATGAAAAACCTGATTCAATTTTACTATAAGGGCACTTGGTTTTAGTCTTAGTCTTAGACTGTCTTTAGACTCAGTCTTCCTCTGTCTTGAGGATTCACCTTCTGTACTGGCCTTGAAAAGTCAACGTCTAAAATACAGCAGAAGGTATATAACACTATGCAGTGTAATAAGTTTCTTGCGATAAGTTAACCTCCCACCATACCAAAAAGGAAAGCCAATTAAGTTGCTTTCACGGGTGTCAACAAATTATCAAAGCCTCTCCAAGTTCATTCCTCGTATCGGCACATGTTCTTAAATTGCTAATCACAACTTTTGGTTTATGTACATCCTGAATAAGCACAGGAGTTTTACAGTACCAAGTGTGTTGTACTTTGAATATCAGTCAAGATGACAATTTTTGTATCAAAAAAGAGTCTAAATGAGCATAGCTTTTTATTTTTTTCACCTTAGTAAATTATTTAACTTTATTAAATTGACTTTTTTATTGTGGTAAGAACATTTAATATGAGATCTATTCTCTTAACAATTTTTTTCCCATTGGTAACATAATTTGTTTGTCCATTTCCTGTGATGAACACTTATTTCCAGTTTTTGACTATCATGATAAAAAAAAGGTGCTACGCACATTCTTGTACCTGTGGATATATGTCCTCATTTCTCTTGTGCATATAGCTAGGAGTGAAATTTCTGGGTCAGGGGATAAATGGCTATTTATTTAGCTCTAGTAAATACTGCCCAATGGTTTTCCAAAGTGGTTGAACCAATTTACACTCCCGGTAGCACTGTATGGGATTTTCAGTTGTTCCACAACCTCACCAACACTTGCTGTTGTCAGTCTTTTCAATTTTGTCCATTCTAGTGGGTGAGCAGTGTGATCTTATTTAGTTTTAGTTTGCATTTCTCTGATGACCGTTTCAAGTACTTTTTGGCCATTTCCTCTTCTAAGAGGTGCCTGTTCATGTCTTTTTTCCCTTTTAGAAGTAGGTTGTCTTTTACTTATTGATTTGTAGGAGTTACTTTATGATCTGGATGTAAGTCCTTTGTCAGATACGTGAAAAGCAAATATCTTCTCCCAGTCTGTAGATTGCTTCTTCATTTGTTTAATGATGTCCTTTGATGAGCATTAGTTCTTATATTTAATAAAGTTCAAATTGTTAATCTTCTCATTGTACTTAGTGTTTTGTGTGTTCAGTTTCAGAGATATTTGCTTACCCCCAAGATCATGAAGATATTTTCCTCTTTTCCTTTGAAGCCTGATTCTTTTTAACTTTTGCATTGAGGTCTATGATCCACGTCACATTCCTTAACAAATTCTTAAGTACACAGTAGAGTACTGTTAAGGATAGATGCAATGATGTACAGCAGATCTCTAGAATTTACTCATCCTGCATAACTGAAACTTTGTACCCAGTGAACAAAAACTCCCCTGAAGCATTGCTTTTCTGATTAAACTCGCCACACACAAAAGTGGCCGCATAGCAATTAAAAAAAAAAACGTGGCTTTTTACAAAAAAAAAAGAAAAAATTTTAGGATTGATATAAAAAACAATAGTGTTCCATAAGCAGTGTGATTTGGTGTTAGGCACAGTTTATAGAATTTATCGAAGTTTCATAAACAGCCAAAGTAAAACCAATGAATCATTGAAGTAGTAATTAGTAGAAATTTATTGTGCACACACCAAAAAGTTTGCAAACCAGGAGTACTCTAACCAAAACATGTGGTGAGGCTCAGGGGTATATTGTAAGGCAGCTTATAGAGTGAGAAAGTAGGCACTGTTTATTCTTCACAGCGATTGGTTATAATATTAGAATTTTCAGTGGTTACTCATATCAACCTTGGGAAACAGTTTTGCTTATGATTTCCAGAGGCAAAAGCAAGAGATGACCCAGGTCAAGTTAGCCTTGCAAAATAAGCTAAATTAAGCTTTGTTTGTATGACTAAACTGGTTTTGTCTGCTTAGGGAATTTTCAAGGCTGGTCTCCTTTTGTTGTTTTTCTAACAACGTATTAGTTTGAACAACATCTCTTGGTCCTGCCAACACGTTTCTGCAACTGTCGCTATTTAGAGATAATATGGGAAGTTCGAATTTGAGAATTTTGTGACTATGATGTTCAAGCCAAATGGCCTCCCTGCCTTCTCCCTCCCATGATCCTGGAGGCGAGAAATAAGGATTAATAGATTTGCTCCATGTCTTTCCAGAGGGCTAGTGATGGGTGAAACTGCAAGAAGTAGACTTAAGTTCATCAAAATAACAAATTTTTGATGCCTCTCCCTTTTTTGGTGAATACAATTAAGATCTACTCTCTTAGCAAATTTCAAGTATACCACACAGTATTATTGACTATAGTCACTGTGCTGTGCATTAGACCTCCAGAACTTATTCATCCTGCGTATCTGAAACTTTGTACCGTTTAACCAGTCTCTCCATTTTCCCCACCTCCAACCCTTTGTAATTACTATTCTCTCTCTGCCTCTAAGAGTTAGACTTTTTCAGATTCCACGAGTAAGTGAGATCATGCAATATTTGCCTTTCTGTGCCTGATATATTTCACTTAGCATAATGTCCTCCAGTTCATCCATGTTGTTGCAAATGACAAGATTTACTTCTTTTTAAAGGCTGAATAATATTCCATTGTATGTTAATTAGCTTGATTTTGGTAATCATTTCACAATGTCTACCTATATCAAAACGTCATGTTGGGGGCCGGCTCCGTGGCCGAGTGGTTAAGTTCGTGCGCTCCGCTGCGTCTGACCAGGGTTCGGATCCTGGGCGCGGACATGGCACCGCTCATCAGGCTACGTTGAGGTGGCGTCCCGCATCCCACAACTAGAAGGACCTGCAACTAAGATATACAACTGTGTACAGGGGGGTTTAGGAAGATAAAGCAGGGGGAAAAAAAAAGATTGGCAACAGCTGTTAGCTCAGGTGCCAATCTTTATTAAAAAAAAATCATGTTGTACACTTTAAATATATACAATTTTTATTTGTCAATTATACCTCAATAAAGCTGAGAGAAGAAAAGATAGAGCTGCCCAAACAGACTTTACAGTTAGGAAATGGGCTGCCTCTGGAGGCGTTATTCTCATTATTAGAAAGATTCAAGCGGCCTTTGAATGACTCCCTCTTGGCAATCCTAGCTAAGACAGCAGTGCCGTATATTGAAGGACAGATGTCCCTCAGGCTCTATGAATCTCCCCTGCACCCCTGCTCCCCTCCTCTGCAAATTTTCATCCCAATTCTTGGAGATAAGGCTCCCACCTCCTTTACTCCTCCACTCTATGCTTCCCTCCATGGGTCTGTGGGAATAACCAAGTTACGAAAACAGCTCTTCATCACAACGACTCTCTCTGAGCTCTCATTTATTCGTGGTGGCCAGACAAGGAAGCAACAAGCCAAACCACCAAAGACATTTTCTATCTCACCTCAGACACAAATCTACCTTCTTCGTCTTCTCAAGTTTAATTTTTTAATGCATCCATCACCTTCCAACCCTAAATCTTCCCATCCCAAATCTTCACGCATTATCTTTTTAAAATAATAGGGCATAGCTTATTGATCAAGAGGGCTGGTTCTTCAACAGGAAGTCAGATTTGAACAGCTTGGTTCCCAGAGGGATATGAAATATTGTCTCCTTCTTAGTCAGGAAATTGTAAGCCTCTCAGTCAGAAAGCACAGAGCCATTGTTAACCTAAAAAATTCACAACCAAGAGAACACAGATTACTCCATCACACGCGAGGTGTCGCTCTCTCCATTGACCTGTCCAATGGCCTCTCAGGATTCCTCTATTATGAAGACCTCGTCAGCTGTGTGACCAGAGCAGAAGCAGAGGCGGTCAGCGTGCTGGTTAAAGAGGCCGTTTGGGCGTTTCTGCCTGATGCCTTTGTCACCATGACGGGAGGATTCCGGAGGTAAATAATGAGGGCTTTTCGTGCCTCTCCTGCTCTATCACCGTCAGTGGCTCCCTGTTTTTAGAAGTTCAGTCTTCCGAATGTGGCACAAAAGGCCTTCAGGGATCTGGCACCGGTGTCTCTCTGCAGCCTTCGCCTCCTGGACCTCATGTTTCACTCCAACAACTCCAAATAGCTTATCATTCTCTGCACACATGGAGCTGTTCCTTGCCTCTGTGACTTTGCTCAATCGGACCCTTGTGCTTGGACTGGCTTTCCTCAAATTGTCACCTGGCTGACTTACCCTTTAAGACTCAGTTCAGATGCCACCTCCTCCAGAAAGTCTTCCTTGACTCCCTCTTCCCTGTCCTGGGCTAGGCACCCAACTCAGTGCTCCCTGGACAGCTACCAAGTAGCTTGTTTGTATGCATGCTTTCCCCACTAAGTTTTTAGAGCTTGGTGCTGGTGAGAACCAGTGGACCAGTCAATAAATGAATGAACTCTTCACAGAGATGTGTGCAATTGTTGGATATTGAAGTCTCCATCTCAGAAAGAGATTCCTCCCCCCGCCCCCAACTCTCCCTGTGGCCCTCTTACCTGTCGGCTGTTGACTGTTCTGCCAAGCCAGGTTTGAGATGAGGGAGAAAGTGGGGAGAGAGGATCGAATCTAAGAAAATGCCCTTAATCTATGTCATAATTCCAAGAGCCTGATCTAGTATTATGTGGATATAGTTCTTGGTTTGCTTGTTGTCATGCTGTGTGTGTGTGTGTGTGTATGTGTGAGTGTATAGAAGAAATAATCTTCTTTGTCACCTTTTAACCACACATACATGACCATATACCTACTATGTATGATTTTTTATTTTTCTATGTCATCAATTTACTTTGCAATAAGTAGAGTTGTGCAACCAAGGATATTTTGTTTAAAAAAAAAAATCATGAGCATTTTGTGTTGCAAACTTTAGGCCCAGGGCATAGAAGCAAAAGTGACTTTTAAAAATCGAGAGCTAAAAAACTAATTGGTTTCCATTTTACACTATTTTTTTTTAACAGGGGTAAGAAGATTGGGCACGATGTAGATTTTTTAATTACCAGTCCAGGATCAACAGAGGAAGAAGAGCAAGAACTTTTATCTAAAGTGATAAACTTATGGGAAAGGAAGGTAAGAAGAAAGATCAAAAGTAAATGTTTGGATGCTCAAGCATTATATTAATACTGTTGAATTTTATATGCTATTTACCTTGTGTAATGACCATCTAATTGATTCTCAATTGTTTGCAACACAATTGTTGCTTACACAATGCCACATGGCATGCAATGAGACGTACCTGCTTTGGGTCCCAGAGTCCACGTTATGATGTTGTTTATATACACTTGTCCTATTATCAAAGGGGCCAAGAGTGGTGATGTCTTTGTATGGGACATGCAGAGGCATTAAAGCCCTAAATAAAATGAAAAGCATGTGCTGTGAAGACCTGGGAGGTGTGAGCCGGGGCGGAGCAAGCTTAGGGGTGGGGCAGGGCTGCAAAGACTGGGATAAGATCAGTCTAAGAGGTGTCCCTGGTGCCTTGAACTCTATGCTGGTCAATAACACCTTGACTTTGTGCTGAGATGGGAAGAATAAAACTAATTAGGGCAACCTGTGCCCAGCAGAGGTCAGGGCTCAGAAGCCCCCACCCTTTGAGGAGATCAGACTTGCCACAGGCTACCTATTGTCCAGTGGAGGAAGCTAAGAATGACCCTGCGGCCAAAGCCACCTACAATGCTCCGACTCCTGCCCAACTCTAGTGAGAGCTTCACTTCCCAAAGAGACCAGAGGGACCTACCCCTGGAGGCCCCAAGGGCTGAGAAGACGGGGGCTGGTGCTTTTCTGGCACAGCTTCATCTTTCCTGTGTGATCTAGCATCTGCTGGACGTGGACCAAGCTCCCTGATATGCCAGAGAGAGAAGACCTGAGATAAAGTGAGAATAAGAAACACATAACCCCGGAGCCAGGAGCACCAGAAGTGAAGACCCAGCTTTGGAACCAGATCCAAATTCACCCGTGAGGCCCGCTCTGTCCCTCTCAGGAGAGTGGACCAAAGGCAGCCAGGAGCCCTGAGACGGAACATAATAGGCCAAGCCAGGGAAAGGCAGGATGAGCAAGAGTCAGCTACACCTGGGCCGGCCCCACGGCTCTGCTCAAGCAGGGAAGGCAAAAGATTTCATGGATAGACAGCAAAGTCATGGACCCTGCTGGCTGAGGCCAGGGTGGAGGGGGGTGCTGCCTGGCTCCCCACCCTGGGGCTCCTGCAAGCGTGGACCTTTTGACCCTGGTTTATAGGCACCACCCTCCCCATGCTCTGAGACTATCCCAGTCCAAGATGAGGATGGGGTGGGGACAGGGTGACAAGGAGTCTTCTTTCCATTAGTCTTTCCTCAGTTTTGAGGCAGTCACACTGCTGGCCCCAAGCAAAGAGATGGGTAGGCACCGGGGGAGGTTGCCATTAAGAACGTGGGTTTTAGATTTGGCATTTTAAAAGCACAACCCTGCTATTTAATGGCTGTGTGACTTGGGACACTTAATCTTTCCAAGCTTCTCTTTCCTCATCTGTAAAACAGGGATAGCAAGCCTCTCTCATTTCGTTAACGGGGCGGAGTAACTGAGAGAATTAGACAAAGCACTTGGCAGGGCCTGAGAAATGGCAAATGCCTAATAAATAGGGGCTATTATCATGATCTCTCATGCACAATTACTTATTGAACTCTGCTGGAGACCAGGCCCTGAGCCAGGGGAGGGGCCCCGGGAGGGAGCAGGTGCAGCTGCTCCCCTTCACTTGCTGACAGACGTGACCTCGGGGAGGAGACGCCGTGGGGCGGTTGGGTGTCCCAGCTCAGCTGGCACCGGCACCCCCGGGCCTGCCCCCAACACCTCGGTTGTGAAATCAGCACACGAGTTCTTCATGTTGGACTTCCACTTCTACTTGATCCCCGCCATTCTTACCAAAACCTGCACTTTCTGGATTATAAAGATTATATACAACACACGGGTAAATACATCTAATTTTTAAAACCCCGGGGAGCATAATGAACAGCTAATGCGCATGTGTGTGAACTGCCCATCAGACGAATCCAAACATGATCTTTGTAGGAGACCCTTGGTCAGGGATGGGAGAAAGGGAGGGAAGAGCTTGGAAAGGTGGATTTGGGGGGAGGTCGCCATCCCAAAGACTCCCTCAGCCCGAGTTCTCAGTGGCCACCAGCCCTTCGCCGTAAGAGGGGCGGGCTAACAGAGCGTGGTTTGGGTTCATGCTTGGTACAGGGCCCCCAAGTGTTCCACGTGGCCACATCCCCAGTTCATGGAAGCGCCAAGAGACTGAAGTATTGACAGTCATTAGAGGGTAAAGGATACACTCACTTTGAGAAAGAGATTTGACTGAATAGGGGACTCCGTCTTCTGAGAAGAGGGTGGAGGGAGTTGAAACCAAAGGGCAGATGGAGCCTGGCTCTCAAATACAGGAGGTCCTCATACTCCAGCCTTGCAACCCTCCCTACTCGGCTGGGAGCACCTGAGACTAAGTGTCAGGTGACGGAGCCTCTCTCTTTGTGAGAGGGAAGCTGAGAGCTGAGCACCTCTCTCCTGCCCCTTGTCATTTACCCCGAGAGCCAGCTGCTCCATCCTCGGGAGGGAGGGAGGAAGAAGCAGGGAATGCCTCCCTCCTTGTCAGGGGTCCCTCAGTGGCTCACCTTCCTAATCCCTTCCTGGGGGAGGCACTGAAAGGCTGCGGTCTGTCTTTGAGGACAGCGCAAGGAAAAGTATCCCCTGCTCAAAGCTGTGAGTGCAATTGAAACAACGCCTCTTGGAGCGCTGCAGAAGAAGTGCAAAACATTTCCAATAACAATAATAAACTGAGCCAGTCGTGCTCAAAGAGTGGTCCCTGGACCAGCAGCATCAGCGTCACCTGGGAATGTGTTAGACATGCAAATTCTCACCCCCCTCCCCATCACTCTGGGGACAGGGCCCTGCAAACTGTGCTGTAACAAGTATTCCAAATGCTTCTCATGGTACAATTCGAGACCAACTGACCTAAAGAATACATGATAACAAATCACCCACCCTAACAGCTATGACTGAATTATTTTGAGGTTATTTGTTCTTTAGTTGCCACTCAGATTTAGCAGTTAATTGCATATTTCTGCCTCTCCCTACACCACGTCTGCCCTGTGTATAAGGAATTCCCACCAAGCAGATACGTTGGAGGATGGCAACTTACTGGACATATCTTACAATCACCTGTTAACTTTCTGACTAGGCAACAGCTAGATGAAACTCACTTTATCTCAGTCTCCAAGGCAGGCAGAGGAACAATCTCAAATTGCCCCCTAGAAAATGGCAAGTCGTCCCCAAAGTGAGGCTGAGCCTACAGCCACAGTGCTTCGAGCCAGGTAAACCTGGTCATCAGTATAATATAATATGGAGGAATGCTGAGTCAAAGCAGCCACACAGAAACAGCACAGCTTTTATTCATGGTCGGTTTGTCCTTAAAGAGGTGAGTCAAGTTGCTGATCCGGCTTGTGATCAGAAATCGGGGGGTGGATTCTCTGGCAGCTTTGCCATGAAGTAGCCTTGGCTGGGCCTCTCTAATGGCTAAATCCCTCTGTTGCAGGGGACAATACACCCTCTCTTTAGCTTTCTCTCCTGGTGTTGCCAGGTGGGCTCACAGTACAAGGACAAAATACACTCCCGCTCTGCTCGAATCTGCAATGCCTTTGTTAAGAGCGTTCATTAAGAGCCTGGTATAAAATCTTGGACCTTGTCCACTGTGGACTCTTCCTGACATCTGTTTGTTTTCAGGAATTACTTTTATACTACGACCTCGTGGAGTCGACATTTGAAAAGTCCAAGTTGCCTAGCAGGAAAGTGGATGCTTTAGACCATTTTCAAAAATGCTTCCTGATTTTAAAATTGCACCATCAGCGAGTGGACAGTGGCAAGTCCAGCCAGCAGGAAGGGAAGACCTGGAAGGCCATCCGTGTGGACCTGGTCGTGTGCCCCTATGAGAACCACGCCTTCGCCCTGCTGGGCTGGACCGGCTCCCGAGTAAGCGCTACCTAGATCTGTAGACAGCATTAGCTTTCCAAAGGACACAGGCTGGGTCAAGGGACAATGGCGGTGGGGGCAGGGTGACAGCGAGGGAGTGGGGCCCAGAAACCTCCAAACTGGGGCATTCCCCCTGCACATGGTCAAGAGAGACAGATTAATTTAGAACAGTTATTCTCAACGTGTGGTGCCCTGCCCAGCAGCATCAGCCTTACCCGGGACCAGGTTAGACCTGTGAATTCTCCACTACATCCCAGACCTACTGAATCAGAAACTATGGGGTGGAGCCCAGCAATTTGTGTTTGAAAAGCTCTCCAGGTGATTCAGATACAGCTAAAGTGCGAGACCCACTGAGGTCGAGAAAGCGGCAAGGCAGCCAAGAGCACAGGTTTGGCTCATCCCAGACCTGGTGACAAGCTTTACTCTGCCTCTTACCAGCTGTGTGATCTTGGACAAGTTCCCTATGTCCTTTAAGACTTAGTTTTCCCATCAGGAAAGTGAGGACGATGACCTCAGCTGCTCCCCTGGGTTGCAGAGAGTCGGTGAGATGAAGCTGGCAAAGCCCTCAGCACACACCAGCTACATGAGTGGGCAGTGCTCCCTGAGCGGGGGCTCCCAGCTCTGCTCACGTTATAGTCACAGAGCCGGCGCCCATGATTTGTCTCATTAGCATGCGCTCCACCCTCCAAACTAAGCACCCCACACTGTTTCACCAGTGTCTCAGAGTAGCTGGCTGTTGCTTTGACTGAAATGAGTCCTTAGAGGGTTTTATATGGATGAATGACATAACATAAATTGTCCTCAACCTAAACATGGATATCTACAAAGATGACAAACGCGAATGGCGCCCTCTAGAGTTCTGCAGTGTACAACTTGCACAACTGTATGCAGCAACCTTGGGCCAACCTCCGAAGTCTGTTGTGACCAATGATACAGACCGTATTACCATCACCCCTGCTCGATGTTCACCTTTCTTCATCTGAAACATAAGACAACATCCTCGCCCTGCCTATCTCACAGGGTTGCTGTGAGAAACTAAAGAGGTTTCAAAGCAGAAGGCAGAGGGGTGCAGGGGAAAGAGCCTGAGCTTCGGGACTCAGGAGTCTGAAACCCAGCTCTATCCCTGACTGTGTGGCCTTGGGCAATTACTTAGGGTCTCCAGGCCTCCTTTCTTCATCTGAAAAATGGGGCAAATAACAGCTCCAGCCTCACAGGATTGTAATGAGGATTACAAGAGACAGTGCCTTCATCTTAGCCCAATTTTGAGTCCAATGGTGTACTTAAAACTGTTCTTTTAGAGCTGATGTGAAACTCTCTGACAAGCTGTTAAGTACTAGCAGGAACAGAGCAGATCAGAAAATCAATACAAAGGAAGGAGTCAGCCCAGCGCCTGGCACAGGGTGTGCACTGCGTACGTGTTAACTAGGATTTCTGCCACCACCTTCCTAGCTGGTCTCTGCTTCTGCCCTTGCCCCCTACAGACAACTGGTCCTGTTAAAACATAAGTCAGATCAGGTCTCTCCCCTGTCAAAACCTTGCAGGGCTCCCCACTGAACTCACAGTAAATGCTGAATGTCGGGTTGGCCCGGTGGCATAGTGGTTAAGTTTACACACTCTGCTTCAGGTGACCCAGGATTCGCAGGTTCACATGCCAGGCTCAGACCTGTATACTGCTCATCAAGCCATGATGTGGCAGCGACCATGTACGAAATAGAGAAAGACTGGCACAGATGTTAGCTTAGTGACAATCTTCCTCAAGCAAAAAGAGGAAGATTGGCACAGATGTTAGCTTAGTGACAATCTTTCTCAGGCAAAAAAGAGGAAGATTGGCAACAGATGTTAGCTCAGGGCCAATCTTCCTCACCAAAAAAATAAAATAAATAAAATCTGGAAGCCTTACAGTGGCCCTAGATGATCTTCCCACCCCCCTTTTCTCTCTGAACTCTTCTCCCACTACTCTCCCCTAAATGGCCAGGCCCGCTGGACCCTAAGGCCTCTGTTCTAGCTGTTCCCCCTGCCTGGTGTGCTCCTCCCCCAGAGTCCACGTGGCTGACTCCTTCACCTCGTTCAGGTAGTTGCTCAAATCCCGACTCCTCCGTGAGGCCTGCCCTGTACACAGCACTTACCTTTTAACATTCCATATAACTCATGTATTTTGTTATTGTGTCTGGCCTGTGTCCCTGCTCAAATCCAGTCCCCACCGGGCAGACATCCTTGTTTCATTCACTGGTATTCCCAGCACCCAGAACTCACCTGGCACAGTAGATGCTCAGTAAATATTATTACTCTCCAAAGGAAAGACATCACAGTTCCCAACAGTCTGTGGGGAAATGCTCCTGAGGTCGGGGCAGGAGTCCAGGAATATGTCTGAGCACACGGAACTGGGAAGCCCAGGACAGCCTCTCGTGGCGCCCCTCAGTGCCGCTTCGCCAGCCTCCCCTGACTCACGGCGTGGGCAGCCCTGGCTCTAAGCGCTTGGGGCCGGAAGGACAGTGGCCCGGGCTCGAAAGGGGGCCGTGCGCTAAGCAACACCCGGCTACTTCCACAGAGCAGCACCCACTGCACCCAGAACCTGCTTCACCCCGTGCTGCCACGACCCTGGCTTCCCCTCGTCCTCACTATAAAGGCCTTCTGGGCTGAAAGTCCGTCTTCCCGCCCAGCCAAGGGGCCACGGGAAAGGGCGGCACCCAGCCTCAGCCAGCTTTCCTGCAACAGGAAAGGGCTCCTCGTCACTAGAGGGCGCAGTGAGCCCACGCTTCCTCCCTCATCCCACGGGGAGAGGACCGCGTTGTGAGATCTGTGCTGCTCTCAGGAAAAGGAACCTCAACGACACCTTCATTCATTGTCCTCCTTTTCTAAGGTTTTCCTGTCCTCTATCTAGGGCTTCAGGGTTTGCTCCCTGCACCTCACAACCCACCTCTGATCACGGGAGAAGCTATTCGGGGGCAGGTGGTTCAGACCATCAATTTTACAGAATCATATGAGAGGATGTTAGAGCCACAGGGGACGTCACTCGTGCACTTCCTCCATCCTCCCATTTGATTAACAAGATTCAGAGAGGCTGCGTGACTTGTCGAGAGATGCACAGCCAGATAGGGACAAAATCCAGGCTCAACTCTAGAGCTCCTGACTCCTGATCCTCTTTTACAATAGTGATCAAATTAAAAAAAAAAAATTCAACTTATTTATCCAGCATTTTCTCTGGATCAGGTATTATTCTGGACACAATCCTCGCAATATCCATTTATGCATTCAACAAACATTTGCCATACTTTTTCTATGTGCCCGGCACTGTTTGAGGAGGGAATATGGTTATGAACGAAACAAATCAGGCTGCTGTTCTCAATTAGCTGCCGTTCTAGTGTGCGCGTGCGAGTGCAGAGCTCTGTCGTCAGAGAGCTTTGTCCTGGGGGAGAAAATCGCTTCAAGAATGTTTAGTGGAGAAAGATATTTCCATTATAGGGATTTAGATATCTCTAAGTACATAATCCTGAAGACATTCTAGACTTGATGGTAATTTATTTTCATTATCTCTTGTCCAGCAGTTTGAGAGAGACCTCCGGCGCTATGCCACGCACGAGCGGAAGATGATACTGGATAATCACGCCTTGTATGACAAGACCAAGGTAGGGTCATCTCCCTGGGACGGGCTGCTTTGATCATCCCCAAGGCTGGCTCCCTGAGCACTCTTCCTGCAGAGCCTCTTAACTAGGAGTTGTTCTGCAAGAGCCTTAGCTGACGCTTGTTGGCCAAGCAGGGGCCACGTGTCCATCCTTGATCCCATTACCGTGGCTCTGATTGGCCAGACTTGGGTAATATGCCCCTCCTTGGAGGCGGGATCAGCCGCACCTGACCCTCATGAACTAATAGTAGGGTGGGGTGGTTTCCCAAAGAAAAGTCGAGATGCTGCTGTCAGAAGAGAGGGCTGTGGATGCGGGCAGGAAAGCCTGAGCTGTCGTGTGTGTGTGTGGGGGGGGGGGGGGGGCAGGAAAGCCTGAGCTGTCGTGTGTGTGTGTGTGTGGCAGGAAAGCCTGAGCTGTCGCGTGTGTGTGTGTGTGTGTGTGTGTGTGTGTGTGTGCAGGTTCGCATAAGACAGTTTAGGAATGCTTTCAGATTAACACATAGGAAATAGTTCACCATCAGCGAGTGCCTCCCACTGCTCAGCACTGCGCTATAGGCAAGAAGGGATGGCGGAGAGGTGGCTCTTGGTCTGAAAGAAATGGTGGGATGGGAGCCTGGTGGGGGCGAGGCAGGTGTGGAAGGCCGGGAGAAGCCGTCGCACACAAGTATCCTGTAATCGCCGCCCTCATTCCCCACAGCAGCAGTACTAATTCTGGCTGCACAGTAGAGCTTTTAAATAGATTGATGACAGACCTCTCCTGAGATTCTGATTTCCCTGGACTGGAGTATAGCTCAAACTTCGTGGTTTTTGAAAACTCCTTCAGGTGGTTCTTATCAACAACTGTGGTTAAGAACTGCAGACCCAGAGGAGAAATACCAAAAGCCTTTAGCTGAATATATAAGGCTGCATAATTTTACCTTAATTTAAATACATATTTTTGGTTGGGAAAAACATAAAAATTACGGAAGTCAGTTAAAATGACTTTTTATGCTCACATGCAGGGAATTATGTTTCGGCAATAATTCGTTCTGACAAGACAGTTTTACAAGTAATACTTTCACACTGTCAGCAGAGATGCTTAACAAAAATATCTGAATGCACATATTTCTTGTTATGTTTTCAGAGGATATTTCTCAAAGCAGAAAGTGAAGAAGAAATTTTTGCACATCTGGGATTGGATTACATTGAACCATGGGAAAGAAATGCCTAGAAAAAGTTGTCGACATGTTTTTCTGGTCTTTTTTTTTCAGGTTAAATAAATTACGCTTCCTATTATAGTGAAAGATGCCTTAGGGAAGCTCGGGATTCTTGAAGTCTTCCTGAACTGCAGATTGCTTCTAGAAATAAGTAGTTTTGGAAACATGTTAAGGTGCCACCTGGTAATGGGTTGTGTTCTAATAGGCCACTTGCTGCTTAGAATTCACAGTGCATTTTCCACAGAAACAATGTAATTGGTAGTTTCTTTCCATGGAAGCTCATCAAAGCCCACTTTGCCCACAGTGTAGCTGAAATACTGTATATTTCCAATAAAAATAGGAGGAGACAAGATGTTGGAGTCTGCTTTTTTTTCACTCAAATATAAAATATTCTTAAGCAAAAATGTAACAAAATGAGAGAATAAAGAGTTTAAGATTTATTTTGAGCGGAGAAACAGGTTTCCTTAGAAGATCAGATTCTGAAGGGCATTCTGGGTCCCTCTGGAGCTTTTGGAAGAGGGGTGCTGACTCCTGCTGTGCGGTGCTCCTCGCCCGTCCCTGTGGCGGTCTCCCTTGGCATTGCAGCACAAGGCCACGCACAGGATGTATTCCTACTGCTTTCACTCGGAAGGAAGTACAATTTCCTAAACCCTCAAAGGAATATCTCCCTTTTTATCCATCTCTGAGTCTCTCTCTGAATCTTAGTGGCCTAGTCTCGCTCAGAGTGACGATCTCTCTTGGCCTCTTCATCTTAGGGCACCCAAAGTAAGGGAGGCTGAGGCCACCTCTGGAACTCCCAGGTTCCAGACCCATTCGGACCTCCTGCTTCCTCTGGGAAGGTGTTGTCCCTGTGCCTTGAAGGGGCCGGAAAGCCCATCCGTTTCAGCTGCTTTGGTGTCCTCAGCCCGCTGAAGAGTTGAGGTCTCATGATGATCCTTCCCTTTTCCTTGCAGCCCCCTCAGGGAAGAGGAGATCGGGAGATCCAGTACCCCACAGAAAAGATTGATGTCCCACTCTGGGCACAGGGAAGGAGCCACCTTCCCTTCCGGTGTTGGAATCTGAGGATGGGGTGCATATCAGTTACTATTGCCAAAAATTCAGTGTGACAGACCGTCCCAAAACTCAGCGGCTTAAAACAATACAGATTGGCACATTGGCCAGGTGTTTGGCTGTTCTAGGCTGGGATCTGCTTCTCGTGTCTCTCATCCTCCTCCTGAGGCCAGCAAGCTAATCTGGCCCTACGCTTCTCATGATGACAGCAGAGACACGACAGCAAGCAAACCCAAGTGTACAGACACTTTCCAAGGCTCTTTCCATGTTTCTTAATATCCAGTGGTTGAAGCTGGTCACGTGACTGAGCCTCAAGGGATGGGGAACTATGCCCTGTCACAGTGGGAGGTATTGCAAAGAGACGTGGCAAAGGGCACAGGTGCAGGGAGGGGCGAGGAACTGGTCCACAAATGCAAGCTGCTTCAGAGAGACAAGTGTGTAGTCTCCTTTCCGTGCTTTTCTCTTCCTGTGAACTGTCACTTAATCCTAGTGGATCTTGAGCTGGGAGAGGATGCTTCTGCTCAGCAGGGGCATTGAGCTCTGAAGGTGAGATGATGGAAGATGCAAAGGAGAGGAGGCACGGGGGCTGGCTCCAGAGGAAACTCGCCACAGTGTCTGGGTTTGAAGAGGAAGAAAGACCTTGAGGTTTCCTGCTAGTGCCCAGTCTGCCCATCAGGATAGATAAGGGACCACAACTCCCATCAACATCACATCCAACTACGTTAATTATATGCTCAGGTACTCTGTGGAGTGTTTCACAGCATTATCCCATTTAATCAGCCCAATAAACCCTGAGGGGGGTAGGACATCTAATTTACAAATAAGAGACATCCGAGGTGTCCAGAAGTTATGCTCCTTGCCCCAAGTCTAGTTAATATGCAGCAAAGCCAGGGTTTGAGCCCAGGTCCAAGTCTGTCTGCCTCCAAAGCCCACGCTCTTGTGCCTTGAGCAGGAATGGTCAGGAGGGGGCCATTAGCTGTGTTCACTCAGTCATTCAACAAACACATTGATAGCGTGACTGTTCATCCTGGTTTGCATGGGACAGTTGTAGTTCATACCTGTTGTCCCTGCATAATTATGATAGCACACTCTTTCCCTCTTAAAAGTTTCTGGTCTGGAGGATAAATTATATGCCTATTCATAAGCCCTGTACCTACTGTGTGCTAAGTGCTGAACTGGGCACTGAGGACTCAGAGATGAACAAAGCACAACCCCTGCTCACAGGGAGTTTAGTGGCTTCTCTGCTTGTTACCTTTTGGGAACCAAAGGCCACCCAGGGGGAGTCATGCAGACCCTGTGAGGAGAGGGAATCCCCAACAGACCTTCCCTGAGACTAGAGGGAGGAGCCTGAGGTGCCCTTGGGAACCAGCCTGGCTGGGCCCTGACATGGCTGGCCCCGGAGCTGGGAGCCCCACTCTGGTTGATCCACAGGAGCCTGAGGCGAAGGGAGTGTGCATGATGAAACCTGTCCCTGGTGGTGTGTGGGGAGAGAGAGTCAAAGGAGAGGCTGATCTGTAGTCCTAGCTGGTGGCCATTAGCCCATATCCAGGGGAACAGGGCCAGAGGGGAGCACTGAGGAAGCGCTGAGGAGGGAGGGCCACGTGGATGGGGGAGAGGTGTCCAGCCAAAGCTGGCTTCTGTGGGACACTGGGAATCTGGGCTCTCGTGGTCAGCTCTTCCGCTGCACATCAGGGCTTCCTGTCTCACCACGCTTTTCCACGACATCACGGTTGACCATCGTCAGCACATTCCTCTGCTCTGGGCCTGGGCTCAGGCAGCGTCTGGGAGATGGGACTTGATACCAACACATGGCGGGAAAATGGCTGCACCCTCAGGAAGCAAGGATGATCGTGTCAGTTCATGGATTCCGGGACCCCAAGCCTGACGACTGAGAAGCACTTAGAACTGAGTGAGCAAGTGGGTGAAGAAGGACGTTTGAATCAAAGCTCCTCCAGCCAGCGCATCGAGCATAAAGAGGGCGAGGGACGAAGACCTCACGGAGCGCAAGGCTTGACAACAGAGCAGAGCTGAGCATCCTCTGAACCACTCCTTGGAAGGGACAGGACCAAGACCCCCTCCACTGACCCCCAGAGGCCCTGTGCTCAGCCTTGCTTCTCTCTGTCCACAGCCCAACAGTCCTTCAATCTCCTGTTTCTGTTGCTTGAGACAGAATCTGATAGGGCCAGCTGGCAAGATCGTTGATCTAGGCCAACTGGTCATTGGTTGCTCTCTAGCTGACAGGTTGCTCGCCTTTGGGTCAATTTGCATGAGGTCCAGTCAGCTATGACGTGTGTGTGTGTGTGTTGTGTATGCATGTAGGGAGAGGTGGCTGTGGGTAGGGGGGGTTCCTCCTGGAAGGGCTGTGGCCATTGGAGGCTGCGAGTTGTACCTCGGAGCAGAGACCCTCCCGTGGAACCCGAGGCCCCAGCCTTCCTCCCTGCGTGGCCCACTCTCTGAGTTAGAGGGGCTTCAGGGTCTACCCCGCAGGATCCCACACCACTTCTGCCACCAGAGAAACTACATCCTCCTCAAGGCGAACGAGGAGCCAGCAAGGAGGTCAGGCCTCCTGCAGAGGGGGAAGGCGGGACCAGGGCAGTCAGGACTTAAAGCTGGGATCCAGAACTCTCCATTACGTCAGCCTCTCATCAGGAGAGGCCTAGAAAACAAGAGAAGAAAATGAACAACGTGACGGTGCCAGGATGAACGGCTGGTCAGCACAACAGTAGGAGGGCTACCACCTGGAGCGGAGACGGACCAACAGGCTTAGACACTGAGGAGAGAGTCCTGCAGGCAGAGAGGCCTTCCCAGCCCAGGAGGGGTCTGAGCGGGTTTGCAAGGAAGGGAGGACTTGGATCCACACGGACCGGTTCTGGCATAGAGGCCCAGGAAGGGGCACTGAATTCTATAGGTGTGACAAGGGCAGCTGAGCCAGAGCTTTCGTCTTTGCAATGAATTTCTAGAAATGAACTTCCAAGGCTTCTCTTATACCCTGAAAACTCGAAAGGGAGAAAAAGAAGTTTTTGTTATGTATGACAGAGGTCAAAAACTGGCAGCCAGTGGGCCAAATGCAGCCCAAAGATGTGATTTGTTTGGCCTTCACTGTGTTTTAGGAAATTTTAAAATGAATGGTCATTGCTTAAAACTCGATAGAGTATAACTTTTTAAAAAAAATAGGAGTTGTGGCTTCTCTTGGGAAATGAAAGGCGTGGCGGCAATTGGCTGAGTTCCCATTTGGCATCTTGGGTGGAGGTGAGCGGGCTGCCCTCTGTGGCTGGGCCACACTCTCCGGGTCAGCCCCAGCCCCAGTCACCACTCCCGCTCAAGGTGTCTGAGCAGTGCCCTCGGCTTGCATTCCTGAGCCCAGCTGGGGGCAGGAGCTGTGGCGCCATCACTGGCGCACCGGGCAAGTCCTGTCTCCCTTTGGGCTCGTTTTCTCACCTGTAGGATTCGGGAGTCAGCCCCAATGGCCAAAAGGCCCCTTCCAAGTTATAACGATGACGCAAGAGCTACATTCCACCTCTGCCAGTCAATATACGGAAGCGAGCCCACAGGAAGCCAGATGCATGCCAGGAAGGCCACCACTCCCCCTACCCTTTAGACAGTGACAGTTGATCTGCTGGACCCAGAAGCTACTTGACACGAGTGATAGAAAGGTTTTTCCAATGAATCAGATTAAAACTTTTTTTTTATTGCAGTAAAATATATATAACATAACTTTGCCATTTTAACCATTTTTAAGTGTACAATTCAGTGGCATTACATATATTGACAATGTTGTGCAACCATCATCTACTATCCATTTCCAGAAGTCTATCATCATCCCAGACAGAAACTCCATGCCCCTTAAACAATAACTCTGTGGTCCCCCCTCCTCCCAGCCGCTGGCCACCTCTATTCTACTTGCTGTCTCTACAGCTTGGCCTATTCCAAGTATCTCATGTAAGTGAAAGCACACAATATTTGTCCTTTTGTTTCTGGCTTATTTCACTTAGCATAATGTTTTCAGGGTTCCTCCATGTTGTAGTGTGCCTGCCTTCATAAGGCTGAATAATATTTGACTATATGGATGGATATGCCCCATTTTGTTTATCCATTCATCAGTTGATGGACATCTGGGTTGTTTCCACCTTTTGGCTGCTGTGAATAATGCTGCTATGAACACTGGGGTACGCTTATCTGTTTAAGTCCCTGATTTCAGTTCTTTTGGGTATAAACCTGGTAGTAGAATTACTGGCTCATGTGGTTATTCTGTGTTTAACTTTTTGAGGAAACTCCATACTGGTTGTTACAGTGGCTGTGCTATTTTACATTCTCACCAACAGTGCACGAGGGTTCCAGTTTCTCCACATCCTCATCAACACTTGTTCTTTTCCTTTTTTTTTTTTTTGAGGAAGATTAGCCCTGAGCTAACATCTGTGGTCAATCCTCCTCTTTTTGCTGAGGAAGACTGGCCCTGAGCTAACATCTGTGCCCATCTTCCTCTACTTCATATGTGGAATACCTGCCACAGCAATGGCATGCCAAGTGGTGCCATGTCCGCACCCAGGATCCGAACTGGCGAACCCTGGGCCGCCGAGCAGTGGAAGATGCGAACTTAACTGTTGCACCACTGGGCCGGCCTCTCCCCCTCTTTTTTTTCCTAACAGTAGCCATTCTAATGGTGTGAAGTGGCAGATGAAGACTTTTTGCCCATCCTGAAACCAGAAAACAGCTCAGGCTGGAAACAGTAATACACTGGACGGGGCTTCAGGTATATGCATGTACCCCACATCCGGAGTTGCTGTCTGAGGAAAGCCAGGGTAACGGGAGCGGACAGCAGCCACTTCCACTGAGAAAGCCTCACGGTCTGGCACCTCGTGGCAAGTTGTGTTCACGTGCCTCAAGTCGCAAAATCCACCAAATTTTCTCCCAGTCCTTTCTGCTGCCCCCGTGTTTCTCAAGTATGCTGTTCAAGATTATTTAGGGAGAATGTAGATGAATATCTTTATACTGAAATTATCAACAAATATTTATTGAGTGCCTACTATGTAACATTTTTCTAGGCATTGGGCATAGAACAGAGAACAAAACTGTCAAAAATCTCTGCCCACATGATTGTAAGCTTGGAGCTTATATTCTAGAAAGGTGTTTAGTTTAATGTGTGTTATAAAAATAATGGTTTTTGAGTCAGCCTTGATGGCCTAATGGTTAAATTTGGCACTCACCACTTTGGTGGTCCAGGTTTGGTTCCTGGGCACAGAACCACACCACTCGTTGTCACTTGCCACGCTATAGCAGTGGCTCACAGAAGAGAACCAGAAAGACTTACAATTAGGATATACAAGTGTGTACTGGGGCTTTGGGGAGGAAACAAAAAGAGAGAGAGAGAGGAAGATTGGCATCAGATGTTAGCTTAGGGCGGATCTTTTTAAAAAACTAAACAACAACAACAAAATAACGGTTTTCCGTTTAGGGTAGTGATATAAAGCTTCCTTTTTAAATACACTTAAGCAAGAAAAATGAATCGATGTAGGAAAACATTCAGTAAATATTACCAGTCATATGGGGATGTGGCAAGAATTGGGAAAGAGGATAGAGAAGCCCAGGAGGCTGCTGTCTGGGAAATGTGTGGTGGCCTCTGCCTTCTCTGCCGACTCCCCAGCGCTAGTCCTCTGAAGGTCCGCACCATACAAAGGCCCCAGGAGGTCCCCGAGGAAGGCGTTTCCCCACGAGAACCTCAAAGATTCCAACGGGGCTCCTTGAGCTCATATCCTTATTTGGAAAGGCCTGTTAGGAATTCCGCAAATGCCCTCTGCTAAGGCCGCACGTGGCGTTTTGCTCTAGGCTGGAATTTTATCAATTGGGGTGGTGATTGCTTACTGGAACTCAGCCTTCCCCACTACCTCCTACTTTGGGAGCAGAACGCCCTCTGGTGGCGAATAGAAGACCCGTCAGCGGCGAGTACAATGTGATGAGAGCAGACGAAGTAGGAAGCCCAAGAATGTTGAGCAGGGCTTTGGAGACCTTCCGGTCCATCCTCTTTGTTCTACAGATGACAAACAAAAGTCTAGAGAGAGGCACTAATGTCATAGTTAATGCTGATTCGGCAGATGATACACACACAGGCTGGGCTCCCCTAATTACTAGCTGTGTGACCTTGTACAAATTACCTAACCTCTCTGAGTCTCAGTTTCCTTTTCTGTAAAATCAAGATGATAATCGTTCCTCCCTCTGCATCTGCTGGAAGATTACATGAGATAATGCTGTAAAGTGCTTGATTTGGGGACCCTCTGGATTGGGAAGAGCCAATGAACAATTTAATCATGACCTTGGGCAAAGAGACATTTAAGTACACTTCACTTTACTTGTAGGCTTCCTCAAGCCCCTGAAGCCGGGACAGGAGGTGGCAAGGCTTAGGGCCGGTGTCAAGGATCAGGTCCAAGACCTGAGCCTCTCTGGATTTGGCCAGCACCTGCTACCCGAGCTGAAAGTTTCTCAGCACCCGGCCAAGAGCCACAGGAGGCAAAGGCCCCGTCCATTGACTCTGGAGTTTCTTGGAGGCCAAGGACTGTTTTATGCGGACCTTAGGGCACTCATTGACCTTTATCTCTCAGAGACAGATGGGAGCTGCAGTGGCAGTCAATTTTATCTGCATTGAATGCACTTTTTATCAATCAATTCACGATGCTGTAAGTATTTCGAACTCCTCCCTCCAGCATGTATATCAAAGGACCCCATAGCAGGTCGGGAGCCCTCCCCAGTTATCAGTTACACTTATTATTCTTAACTCTTCATTTCCTGCAGGCCTAATCACCCCTCAAAGCAGGTTGTTTTACAATCTCTAGGGCCAATAAAATTACCTTCGTAGGGCCTCAGTTTTCTCATCTGTAAAATGGGCCCAGTAACACTGCCACTGCACACCTCCTGAGGTTGGCATAAAAATCAAACAAAATAGTGGATGAAAAGTGTTTTGAAAACTAAAAGATGTTACACATATAAAAGAGATTAGTCTTTTTCATATCATCTGGCCATAGTTCAGGCACCTGGGGACTGCTTCCCAGAAAGGCAGTCAAATGACTTAAGACAAATCAGTCATCACACACGGGCTGATGCTGTAAATCCAAGGGCAGGAGTATAGTTTTCTTTCTTTCTTTCTTTCTTTGGTGAGGAAGATTGGCCCTGAGCTACCGTCTGTGCCAATCCTCCTCTATTTTATGTGGGATGCCACATGGCTTGATGAATGGTGTCTACGTCAGCGCCCAGGATCCAAACCTGCGAACTCGGGACCACTGAAGTGGAGCGAGTAAACTTAACCACTATGCCACCAGACCAGCCCCCTAGTTTTCTTTAAAGAAATACAGCGTGATTCCCGAAGCTGGAATCGAGGGAGCCTCTTTGACCCTTGCCGTGGTGCCCTTGGATTTGAATAGCACTGTGGCCTGCCATACGTTTTGCATCCTACATGATCCTGGCAGGCAGGGAATAATATTTTCCCAGGAAACAAGTCCAAAAATGTGTCCAACGTTTTAGCCTTTGCTAACCCAGGGGCAGGAGACAGAGAGAGGTACCATCTCTAACTTCTTACTGCAAATAATAGTAACGATATTAATAATAAAGACAAAAGGATCTTCTTTGGAAGTTGAATGGTTTTCCAACATGGTGCATGTCAGAAGTACATGCTTCTAATTCCAATGTTCTTAATACAAAACCTCCATGACTTTCAGGAAAACAGGCATCTATATAGGTAACATTAATCTTTTCCACTCCATTTTCATTTTTCTGTGGAAATGTAGTTATTAAATTAAGGCAAAACCATTACTAATTTCAAAGCAATTTATATTAGAAGTGTTGCAACAGGTTGCTTAAAATAGGCATTATTTGGCATCTTTGTCACCATCTTTCAACTGCAATTCTCACTGTTCATGTTTAAAACTTGTGGGAGGGGTCTTGCAGGTCCCTTGGAGAATCGGAGGGAAATTGTGGCGTCCCTCCCCTGAGGAATGATTATACGTACAAAATCTGCACACAGCTTTCAGGGAATTCGCATCTTCCTAAACGTACCAGGTTGAGAACCACAGGTTTAAAGTCATCCTAATGTTGCCTCCAGTTCTAGGACTCCCCCTGTCTTTCTTTGGGGCAGAATTCTTCTGAAGGGCCTGTGGGGTTGGAAGCTTTTCAGGTCTTCGGATCGAGCTTACATGGGACGCCCTTGAAAGTGGGTGTCATTGTACCTCTGAGGAGCGGAGTGGATGAATCTGTTTTTGTCTAGCTCCAACTTCTCCAGAGAAAGACTGTGTTTGTCCTTTGAGGGCACCAAGCACGCCCCCCACATCCTCTAGTTCTCTTGGCAAATTGCTGAAGAAAGAAAGGAAGATTATGACTCTGTGCGGCTTGGATGTTATTTTTTCTGAAAGAGCTTCACTGAGGTAAAATTGACAGACAATAAATTGCACCTGTTTAAAGTGTGCAATTTGATAAGTTCTGATGTGTGATACACCGTGAAGCTATCACCACAATCAAGATAGGGAATATATCCATTACCCCCCAAAGTCTCCTTGAGCCCCTTTGTGATCTGTCCCTCCCACCCTTCTCCATCCTACCATCCCAGGAAACTGCTGATATGCTTTCTGTCACTGTTGATGAGTTTGCATTTTCTAGAATCTTCTATAAACGGAATCACACAGTATGGACTCTTATTTGTCTGACTTCTTCGACTCAACATAATTATTTTGAGGTTCATCCATGTTGTAACATGCATCAACACTTCATTCCTTGTTATTGCTAATTACTGTTCTAGTGCGTGGATATGCCTCCATTTCTTTGCCCACTCATCTGGTGATAGACATTTGCCTACTACAAGTAAAGCTGCTGTGAACAAGAGTGTTAAAGTCTTTGTGTGGACGTGTGCTTTCATTTTCCTTGGGTGAATACCTAGGAGTGGAATGGCCAGGTCGTGTGGAAGGTATATATTTAACGTTTTAAGAAACTGACAAACTGTATGCCAAAGCGATTGTGATAGTTTTACATTCCCACCAGCAGTGTATGAGGTCCCGGCTCTTCCACATCCTCCCCGATACGTTGTATGGTCAGATTTTCAGGGGTGAAGTGGCATCTCATTGTGGTCTTAATTTTCATGTCTCTAGTGATTATGATGCTGAGTATATTTTCAGGTGCTTATTTATCATTGGCATATCATCTTTGATAAAATATCTCTTCAAATCTTTTGGCAATTTTTTACTGGATTGTTTGTTCTAGCATCATTTATTGAAAAGACCAGCCTTTCTCCACTGAATATTACTTTTGCATTTTTGTCAAAAACCAACTGTCCCACATATATGTGCCTCTATTTCCGGACTATATTTTGTCCATATATCTAGTTGACTGTCTTTATATCAAGACCACACTCTCAAACTCTCTTGATTACTGTCACATTACGCTAAGTGTTGAAATCAGGTGCTATTGAATAGTATTGGCCTATCTTTTACTCTCCTGTTACTTCTAGCCTATTTGTGTTTCTGTATTTAAAGTGGGTTTCTTGTAGGCAACATACACTTGGGCCTTGCTTTCGTATCTAAACTGACAATCTCTTCTTCTTAGTTGGACTTTTGAGACCACTTACATTTAATATGGTTATTGATATAATAATTTGATTATTGATACTAAAAGCCACATTACTATTTGTTTTCTATTTGTCCTATCCTTTGTTCTCTTTTTCCTCTTTTTCTCCCTTTAAAAGAATTATCTCTTTGATTCTAAGTTATCTCCTTTGTTGGCTTATTAGCTTTAACTCTTTGTTGTACTGTTTTAGTTGTTGCTGTAGGGTTTATAGTATGCGTATCTAACTGATCACCCTGTATATTTACGCAGTAAACGTTGTTTCGCTTCCTATGTAACGTAAGTGCCTTACACAGCGTCCTCCCGTTTCTCTGCTCCTGGCTTTTGTACTATTGTTGTCATTCATTTTACTTCTCCATATGACAGACCCCATAACACACTGCTATTATTTTTGCTCTAAACAGTCGAATTTCTTTAAAGAGATTCAATAATAGAAAATGATTATTTATATTTACCCATAGAGTTCCCTTTTCTGGTGATTTCCCTCCTTGGGTAGATCCTAGTTTCCATCTGATGCCATTTTCCTTCTGCTTGAAGGACTTCCTTTGATATCCTTGTACCAATGATAAATTCGTCTACTGGTGATGAATTTTTTGAGCTTTTGTACATCTTAAAAAGCTTTTACTTTGCCTCCCGGTTTTAAAGATATTTTTGCTAGGTAAAAACTCTAGATTGACAGTGCTTTTCTTTCTGTACTTTAAAAACGAAGTCCACAGTCTCCGTTGCATTGTTCCCATGAGAAATCTACCATAATCCTTATCTTTGTTTCTCTGTATATAATGTGTCTGTTCCTGAGGCTGCTTTTAAGATTTTTCTATTTGTACAGGTTTTGAGCTATTTGATTATGAAGAGACTGGGTGTCGTTTATTCATGCTTCTTGTGCTTGGGATTTCTTGCATTTCTTTGATCTGTGAGTTTACAGTTCTCATATTAAAATTGTTCAGGCATTATTTCTTCAAATATTTTTTCTGTCCCCTCTCCCTGCCTCTGTAGGGACTTTCGTTACACGTCTACTAGGCCAGTTGAAGTTGTTCCACTGATCATTGATGCTTTATCTCTGTTTTATTTTGGGTAGTTTTCATTGCTATGTTTTTAAGTTTACTGATCTTTTCTTCTGAGATGTATACAGCTCTATCAATGTCATCCAGTATAGTTTCCATCTCAGGCAATATAGTTTTCATCATTAGATGTCTGAGTTGGGTATTAAAAAATATCTTCCATGTGTCTATTCAATCTTTCTTCTATCTTATAAAATATGTGGAATACAGTTACAGCTGTTTTAATGTCATTGTTTGCTTACTGTATCATCCATGCCAATTCTGAGTTAGTTTCTACTGATTGAGTGTTCTCTCCATTACTGGTCATGTTTTCCTGGCTCTTTGCATACCTGGTAATTTTTTATTGGATTCTAGACATTGTCAATTTTACCCTGTTGGGAGCTGGATATTTTTGCATTCCTGTAAATATTCGTGAGCTTTGTGGTGGGATGTGGTTAAGTCACTTGAAAACAATTTGATTTGTCTGCATCCTGCTTTTAAGCTTTGTTAGGCATAACTCGAGTAGCACTAACCTAGTTTAATCTAAGGGTTATTATTCCTCCCCACTACTGAGGCAGTACTTTTCTTACTACTCTACTTGATGCCTGGTGAATTATGATGTTTTCTACTCTGGCTGTCTGGGAACAATGTAAAACTGTATTAGAAACTAATACAGTTTGAGTGGTTCTTGCCTCAGCCTTGGGTAGTTTCCTCACATGCATGTGCTGATCAATACTCAGTCAGACATTCAAGAAGAACCCTCTACAGATCTCTGAGTTCTGTCTCCATGCAACTCCCTCCTCTCCTCTGTCCTATAAATTCTGTTGACCTTGGCCTCCCTGGACTGCCTGCTCTGTCTCATCAACAGCATGTGCAAAGGCCATATGTGGAAGGCTATGCTGTCTGAAAAGCAGAGAGAAGGCCCATGTGGCAGGAGGGACCATAGCATCAAATGAGCAGAGAGAAAACCCTTACAGCTGGAAGATCCCAGTGCCTGGGGAGCAGAGAGGAAGCCTGTGTTGCTGGTGGGACCATGGCATCTGAGAGGCAGAGAGGAGGCCCATATGGTTAGAGCAGCGGGAACTAGAAGGAAGGGGACACAAACAAGGCTTTCTCTTGCTCTCAAGACAAAAACACACAGTCTTACCTTGGCCTTCATAAATGGATAATCCCTGATCCAGTGAGTCAGCAATAATCACCGTCTGTTGCATGTGGCTGTCCAGTTTTCCCAACATCATTTAGTGAAGAGACTCTCCTTTATCCATTGTATGCTCTTGGCTCCCTTTTCTAAAATTAGCTGTCCATAAATGTGTGGGTTTGTTTCTGGGCTCTTGATTCTGTTCCATTGATCTGTGTGTCTGTTTTTGTGCCAGTACCATGCTGTTTTGGTTACTATAGCTCTGTAGTATATTTTGAAATCAGGGAGTGTGATACCTCCAGCTTTGTTCTTTTTCCTCAGGATTCCTTTGGCTATTCGGGGTCTTTTGTTGTTCTATATAAATTTTAGGATTCTTTGTTCTATTTCTGTGAAAAATGTTGTTGAAACTTTGATAGGGATTCATTGAATCTATAGACTGCTTTAGGAAGTATGGACATTTTAACTGGCGCAGCCACTATGGAAAACAGGATGGAGTCTCCTCAGAAAATTAAGAATAGATCTACCATATGATCCAGCTAGTCCACTGCCTAGTATTTATCCAAAGAACTTGAAAACACGAATGCATAAAGATACATGCACCCCTATGTTCGTCGTAGCATTGTTCACAATAGCCAAGACTTGGAAGCAACCTAGGTGTCCATCAAGGGACAAATGGATAAATAAGATGTGGTATATATACACAATGGAATACTACTCAGCCATAAGAAAGGATGAAATCCAGCCATTTGTGACAACATGGATAGACCTTGAGGGAATTATGCTAAGTGAAATAAGTCAGAGGGAGAAAGTCAAATGCCATATGATCTCATTCATAAGTAGAAGATAAAACAACAACAAACACATAGCAACAGAGATTGGATTGATGGTTGCCAGAGGGGAAACGGGTAGGGAGGAGGGTGAAAGGGGTGATTAGGCGCATGTGTGGTGATGGATTATTAGTCTTTGCGGGGGGAACGTGATGTAATCTACACAGAATTTGAAATATATTATGATGTACATCTGAAAGTTACATAATGTTATCCAATGTTACTGCTATAAAAACAAAAATTAAAATGAAAAAAAGAAAATAAATAAAATAGAAAAACTAATCACCGTCTGATTCCTTGTCACAGAATCAGTTGTATTTCCAGTAGAATTATTTGATCGTGGTTTGTTCTCGCTCACAGCCAAATCTTTCAACCCATTTTAGTCTTACAAACATAACTCTGTGAGAACTGGATTCACTGTCATTACAAATCACTTTTAAGCCCCAAGTTACACGTGGCCTGTCCTTCAAAGGCCGCCATCAGTTTTCAAATTCTTCCTATAGCCTATGGGACAGATTCAGCCATCTTACAAATTCTTCCCCACTCTCACATGCCCAATTTTGCTATGTTTGACACCTCTTGACTTATTGGAGTTGAGGTAGCCTCATTACAGAGTGGAGGAGAGACAGCCTTCTCTGAGTTTCTCTCGTAGGCACAGCATTTTGAGGTATTCGTTGACATAACCAGGCTTTTTGGTCTTCAGTCGTTTGGAGTGCCCTGCGGCAGGAAGGGTCAGGCCCATCTCTCCTCCTACAACTTCAGGTAAAGGAAAACGAAGAAAAGAGAGTGTAGATTCTTCTCTCATTTGAGCCCAGAAGGAAGAAAGAGTCTGTTTTGTGTCTTTGAGTCTAGAAGGAAAGCACCTCTATGAAAGCTTTCCTAATAGTGTTTCCTTGAGTGGATAGGAGACTCCACGTTCATTTGGTGGAGAGACATTTCCCGGAAAGCCCAGTTGCCTTTAGCTTCTTCATTATGTCTCCAATCTTGTCATAGGACCCGGCAGATGGTCTGACACATGAGGGAAGCCAATGCCCATTTGTTAAATTAACTCATGCATTAATCAATAATTTCCACCAGGATGGTGGGAGTGCAAGATCGTATAAATAGACAATGCTTCAAAAATTAGTCATTCTTCATGTTTTTTGTCTTTAATTGGCATTACGCTTTTGCAGTGATAAATGCCACAAGGAAAGCTACATGAAACTTGTCTATTGGCAGAATACAGGAGAAATAAGTCTCTCTCTCCACCTCCAAAGCCAAGAGCTGAGAAGGACTTTACAAGGTCCAGAAGGCTGTGCTGACGGGAGCGGTGAGCAGGGAGGTGGAAGGGGAGGCCCTGCTTTGCAGAATTTGGAAAATCAAAGTTAGAATGTTTGAACTGGGTGGAGTTAACCTTAGAGACAAGCCAACCCAAACACCAAGTGGTACATGAAGAAAGGAGATAAAATGCGACTGGCCCAGGGTCATCCCTAAGCTTGTACCAGCCCTGGGTCAGAGAGCTACAGCTTCTGACTTCTGGTCCCTGTAGTTTCCCACAACACAGGCTGCCCTCCATGAAGAAATGAACACCTCCCTCATCAGCCCCAGAGAGAGCCAGCACCAGGAAAATCCCTGGGATAACCTTGATTCCAACCCCAGGGCCAATGTCATAGACTTTAATATAGGCCAAGAGAAACCACAGATGTGTTGTATGTCTATAAAAATGACCATTTTACTTTTCACTTTATTCCAAAATAAGTTCTTGCACATCATAGCAGAAAAAAAATGACAGGAATACTGAATCTTGCTATTTTAGTAGAAACAATTTGAAATAAAGACTCTGAGCAATGAATTATAAGTGGAATTAAAATAAATGATCCAAAATACAAGTCACACATTACCTTATAGACTACAAGCTTTATTCACATGCGTGTTTCAATCCTCACAACCACCCTGGGGGTGGAAGGATGAGAACTGCTATCTCCATTTTGTAAGGGAAGAATCGAAGCTTCTGCGGGTCAACAATTTGCCCCAGGGCTTGAACTTATAAGTGTCAAGACCAAGGCCACAGTCAAGTTCTCAGCAAATTCAAGGTCCTTCCCAACATGTAAGAGAAGCACAAGCACCTGGATCACTGGGCACATCTGCTTAAAAATGGCCACATTTGCTTGTCAAGGTGACTGGACCTAGGGGACTTAGCGCAAAATTGAATTTCACAAGGGGTTTTGAAAATCAGGTGTTGGCACATGGCAGTGATTGAGTTTGTAGAACCTATTCTTGGTTATTTGAAGAAGAGGGGGTGTGTTTCTGAGCAATAAGAGGTCCTGTGTGAGAAAGGAATGTTTCTACAGCTTATCATGGTGGTGCATGGAGCTGGTGGATGAACCCCAAGAGGTCCTGAACCCAGGTTCTCCCACCAGGAAACCCAGTCTACTCATGAGCAATGGCCCTATGTGGAGGAACCAGGATTCCTGGAGGATTCCTCACAGAAGCAATGGTGAAGGCCCACCTCCAGCTGGCTGACACTGTCCATGGGCTTCCCTCAGGTGGCAGGCACATTACTACCTGTCCCACCCCTTTGGTCCTGTGTTCATCCACTCAGAGTCCTCTTGATCTCTCTTCCTGCCGGTGAGTTTTTCCCCATGATAGTCCAAGGACTTGGACCTTTCTCTCTAATCCCACAAAATGGATATAGCCATCATTTCTAATAATCTTTTGAAACCTCTGCCTTCCTTCTACCCTACTGACCCTCAACACACACACAGTTCATTGCAGAATTGCCTTCCTTGAATACTCTCTGATCACAGACCCAAGTGGAGCAATGAATGATCCAGTCACATGCTGCACCTGTGGTCAGGGACTGTGTGGTTCCACATGATTTCTACCCTGAGATGTTCAGAAATAAGGAACTGCTTCCCCTTGCACATTCCCTGTAAGCTTCATTTACGTCCCAATTTGTACCCCATGTTGGCCTTGGTCAACTCTCCCATGGAATCCAGGTCTGATGACTTTTTTGAGGAAAAGGATGTGAAAAAAGATGAGAAGGCAAGACACTCAGAAATCAAGTCCCTTTCCCAAAATCACAAAGAAAAGCGAATTCCCACTGGGGTCAGGAACAGGATCCAAAGGCTCCTTCTGGATGCACAGTGACCACACTTTGTGCTTTACTGCTTATTAAACCACAAGATCTGAGAGTTGGAATGAACCTTTGTAGATCTGTTCCCTAAAGAGACAAATCAACCCAAAAGTTTTCCAGATCTGTCAATGAAATTGAGATTGGTTAAGAAGCAGTTTGGCATCTCTCCTCACTCAAGCATAAATCCCTGGGTTTTCAGCTCTGTTCCAGCACCAGATCTGCTCTTTGGCTGAGCCACATCATTCCAAGCTCAGTCTGGGCATAAGCCACCACAACCCCCTTCTTCTCTCCATTTCTTCAGTAGGACGGTAAGTGTCATGCATGGGCTCCTCGCTTCCTGCTACAGTCTTCACATATATGTGAGCTTCTTCAGGTCCCATCATATTCTTCTCGTGTGTGGGTGCCCTCCTAGGATTCTTGAGAAAACAAACAGGTTTTTAAAAAATACAGTAAAGACTTCTGCTTCTGGCCAAGTTGGAGTAACAGCAACCAAATTTACCCTCCCACCTAAAACATCCAAAAATCAGGCAAAACATTTAAAATAATACTTTTCAAGACACTGAACCTTCAGGCAAGGAAGGACAGTGATCCTTGAGAGACAGAAAACAAATGAGGAGAGGCCTACAAGTGCATGAGCTTGCTGCCTTGGGAGGGTGTCCAGGCCACTCCACATTCTTTTGTTTATGTTAGCATAGTATCTGTTTTTATATCCTTTTACTTTTAATATATTAGTGCTTTTATATTTAAAGTGAGTTTCAGTAGGCAGTATATAGTTGGATCTTGCTTTTATAGCCAATCCAAATACTCTGCCTTTTAATTGAGGTATTTAGACCATCTACATTTAATATAATCATTGATATGGTTGGGTTTGAATCTACCATCTTGCTATTTGTTTTTTATTTGTTCTATCTGTTATTTGTTACATTTTAAATCTTTTTTCTGTATTCTTCCATATAGATTTTAGAAGTACCTTATTAAGTTCCATGGAAAAATCTTTTGGGATTTATATTGGAATTACATTTATTAAGTAGGAAAAATAGAGGTTATCTGACATCCTTATACTGTTGAGTCTTCCTATCCAGGAGCACAGTAGATAACTCCCATTATTTAGGTCTTATTTAATAACTTTTACTATAGTTTTATTATTTTTATTATTCTTCATGAAGAGATTGCATGTTTTATTAGATTTATTCTTCAGCATTCCATATATTTTATTACTACTATAAAATGGTATTTTTAATTACTTTTTCTAATTGATTTTTAGAAATGCAAATTATTTTGTATACTGATTTTGTATCCAGTGAACTTGTTAAAATCTCTTGTTAATACTAACAATTTATCTGTAAATAATCTTATCATCTGAAAATAACAACAGTTTTGTTTCTTCTTTCTACTTCTTTTTCTTATCCTATTGCATCGACTAAGACCTAAAGTATAATATTGAATAGAAGTGGTAAGAGTGAGCACCTTCGTTTTGTTTCTGATCTTAAGGAGAATTCATTAACATTTTACCCTTAGATATGATGTTTGCCGTAATTTTTTAAAAAAAGATTCCCTTCAATTTAAGGACGTTCCTAATCTGTTTGTAGTTTGCTAAGAGTTCACATCACAAATGGCTGTTTAGTTTTTTGAATTCTCTTTTCCTATTGAGATGGTCACATGACTTTCTCTCTTAATTTATCAGTGAAATAAATTATATTAAATTGATTTTCTAGTATTAAATCAACTTTGAATTCCTGTCCAGTCAATAAAAATACCAAGAACGTCCTTTGTGCATGAGCTTCCCTTGGTCATCTCTTTTCCATATGTGCTCACACTGTAATTCTCCTCTATGTGAAAGGCTTTACGACCCTTAGTTTGTCTACTGTAGGAATGATATATAGTGGTTAAAACTGGGAGTTCTTACCTCAGCTATCCTGGGACTGTCATAGATTTCTGAAATTTCACATGGCCTCTCACTTTCCTGAGTTGGAAGAAAGAAAGGAGAATAAAGAAAGTAAAAAGGAAAGAAAGAAAGAGTCACAGTCTTTGCCCATGTCATGATTAAAATTAGTGGTTCTTAAAACTGTGCACATAAGAATTACCAGAAAGCCTTAAAAACAAAGCAAAATAAGCAAACAGATAATAACAACGCCCCCCTCCCCAAAAAACCCATAAACCAGAAATACCATTAATGAGTTACCTCAGACAGGATTGGCCACATGTTGACAATTGCGTTTATTTTACCATTCCCTCTACTTTAGTATATGTTTAAAATTATCCATAATAACAAGTTGTGTTTTTTTGAAAGACCAGTGCCACAGCTCTATTGTCCAGGTATACTGATTTAATTGGTTTTGGTGATCAGTATTTTTGTAGTCTCCTAGATGATTTTACAGTACTGAAGGTTAAGAAACTATGGGGCCAGTTCCATGACCAAGTAGTTAAGTTCGTGTGCTTTGCTTTGGTGGCCCAAGGTTTCACTGGTTCAGATCTTGGGAGTGATCATGGCACCGCTCATCAAGCCATGCTGAGGTAGTGTCCCACATGGCACAACTAGAAGGAGCTACAACTAGAATGTACAACTATGTATTGGGGGGCTTTGGGGAGAAGAAGAAACAAAAAAAAGAAGATTGGCAACAGATGTTAGCTCAGGTGCCAATCTTTAAAAAAAAGCAAAGAAACCATGACTTAAGTAAATAACACCACCAACAACCACAACACGTCTTAATATGTTTAAAGTTTACAGCTTGTCAACACGTCTTTACATCCACGACCTCATTTCACTCATAACTTTGCCTGCCTCTCAAATACAGGGAGGGTAGTTTTTATGACTCCCATTTTGGAGGTGAACTGACCAAGGCACAGAAAATGCCAAGTCACTTGTCCTGGATCACATAAGTCATAAAGTGGCAGAACCAGAGGTAGAACCTAGGTTTCTATCTCCCAGTTAATGCTTACCAGTGTGAGAACAACCAGGAATGTTCATAAATAGAGGACAGAGTTAGAACCCAGAGTCCACACAACCATAGTTGTATCACAACCCTGAAATCTCCCTGGATGTTGGTCTGGGTGGCCTTTGGAGTCTGACCATGGTCCCCACAACAATCTGGCATCTGGTGGGGTGTAGTTGGTAGATTCCTTTTTGGCTGATATGTGTTCAGATGAGGGAAAAGGGCAGAGAAATAGAGCTGCATACTTCTGGACATATCTGCACCACAGACACCTCAGTAGCTGTTTGTTTCCCATCTTTCCTAAGATTATCTCCATCCTCTTTGTGAAGCTGGTGCGCTTTCGTTCCTCAGCTTTAGAAAACACATCCACTGGACAGACATGTGTTTGCCATGGCAACCAACGTCTCTCTCTACTGCTACTTTTTGCCACCTCAAACACCATCCTTGTTGCCACAGATTTCCTTAGATGACCTGACAGTTGTGTGACAAATCAGCTCTGCCTGGAGCATAGTGTCATGAGTCTGAGAAATTGAATAGAAATTGAGGCATGGAAACGTCCGCCATCATGTCCTCAGAAAACAGACATGGGTCCTGACACCCTCACCACACACCCCCCCCAAAGCCCGTTCACGGAAATACTGATTCCCGCCAACACGTTCAGACCCAAAGGAGCTGCTGCTACTCACCTCGGCAGACTCATTGCTGCTTCTTCTTCGGTGAATCAGAGTAAATAGCAAAGCCACCAGCAGGGCTGTGGCTACCAGGGATGGGATGCCTGCTGCTAATCCGAGAGAGGGTCCACAGTCCTGGCGCAGAGAGAGAGCGGAGTCAGGTTCTCCAAGAATAAAGGAAAAGCTCAATTGATTAAAAATAAAACAAAACAAAAACCTGTGTGGACCCTAAGTGTCATGTACAAAACAAAAGGATAATGAAATACTGTGAAAACATGTTTTCAACATACATGACAAATGACTCATTTTCATAGGACTTAATTGACATAGTTTAAAGCCATTGGAAAAGAGTGATAATCCAGTAGAAAAATGGGCAAAGGATATGAACAGGCCATTCCTAGGAACAGAAATACAGTGTCTCATCAACATAGGAAAAGCTGAGATACGGTTCAAAGCAACAGATAGATACCATTTTTACCTATCAGTTTGGCAAAAAGTAAAAGTTTTTGTGAATTTTAAAATTTATTTACACTAAATGCATTAACAAATTAATTTTCAAATTCCCACTTTGCTTTGATCTGAGTGGAAAGAGCCATGCTTGTAGCAGCATAAGTTTTCAGATTTGCAGACTATCTGGAAATATGATAATTTGCAGAATTCCTATAAATGTGCCACTCTCATATAATGCTGGATTCTCCTTCGCTTTTTGGGAAAGGAGGGTGATTTCATTGAAGAATAACATACATACAGAAAAGTACGTAAATCATAAATATATAGCTGAATGACTTTTCACATGATGGACCCATGTATGTAAGCAGCACCCAAATGAAGAAACAGAATGTTACCAGCACCCCAGAAGCCCCCTCTTGCTCCCTTCCAGTCACTGCACGTGTAACCAGCATCCTGAAATCACTCGTCTGTTTTTCAATGTCATCTAGATGCAAATGGAAAGTATGTACTCTTCTGATTCTAGCCTCTTTTGCTCAGCAATTTGTGAAATCCATCTGTGATTTTGCACATTATCCCTCACTTTTGAGCTGAGTTGGTCCTAAGAATAATAGTTGAGCCAGATTCTGTGCTTGGTGACAGTTCATATATCAAATGCTATCTAATCCTCAAAACGAATGCACCAGACAGTAGAGCATTATTATGTCCATTTTATAAATGACCAAACTGAGGCTCCATCATTTAAGTGATATACGTACTGCTCCTTTCCCATCCGTAACAACCGGGGAGGAAGTCTGTGTGGAAGAAGAACACACATCTTAAGAAAAGAATCTATAGAATGCATGTTATACAAGACAGTCTGCCAAAGATTAAGCCATAATGCCTGAAGTTTACCCATCTGCCAAACTTTCTATTGAAAACAACAAATGACAACTGCCAAATAGAACCCTACTTGATTGCTTCCCAGGTAAGAATGGCAGTGAAATTTGGCTACAAGGAGAGAGAATCCAGAAATTCAGGTGAGGTCTTCACTATTCACCCTGGATTTACCATAACACATTTTAAAACTCAGAAAGGCTTTCTCCTGTCCCCAGTCACCGCGTCTTCCCAGCCCACTGTCGGCCTACTTGTGCCCATTGCTAGAAGGGAAACAAACATAAACACTGGCGGAAGTCAGGCTCTTTAAGGAAGCCTTCCTTGTTATCTGAGTTATCGGAAGGTGTGAATTATCCTTGCTCCTGAGATAATTCCACATTCAATGAATACGTTGCGTGTTTCCGTTGCACATCTCCACTCAAGGATGGGCACTGGATTTCACCCACTTATGAGATATTTCTAGAAAGAGTCTTACCTCAATCAGTAAATATCAGGGAACAGAGTTCTACATTAGAGGCCAGCTGTGTCGTCTGCGTACACTAGGTGGTGCAGTGTGGCGCTGACGGCGTGTGTCCCGGGCTCACACTGCCTGGAGTGGAATGGTGACATCTCCACTCACCAGTTAAGGGAGCTCATTTCTTCATCTCTAAAATAGGGATGTTAGCACCTCCCTCTGGGGTTGTTATGAGGATCAGACGATCAAATGAGCATCATCCCCTTAAACTTGGCAAAGCTCTAGTCAGGCTCGCTATTTATTTAGTCCTCTCGCCCATCTCGGTGAGTACATTGGAGTCCCTGGGGCTTGGGCTTTTAAATAAATCGAATCTGAACTTGGGTATTTGAATTCCAAGCCTAGGCCTCTTTCCCAGAGGGCTCTCATCAAAGGAGGGTTCCATTACCAGGCTCTGATGCTTGGTACTTAAGAGGCTACACTTTTACCTAAACATGGTCTCACCCCACCCCCCACGTTACCTTAATGCTGCCATTTGCCTAAATTGTTCTATTTCTCAAGGGGCGGAAGAGTCGAACACGGTTTCGGGAAAGAGGTTTTATCTTCAGACTTCAGAAATGCACTTAGGCTGGCTTTGGCCAAAAAACAAAGGAGTTAACTCTGAGGACACGGGGTGCCTCGTGGAGCCCGAGGGCAGCGGGAATCTGGCGTCTCATGGAGCTAGGCCCTGGGAACCTGTCAGGAGCGAAGCCCCCGCTCCTGGGGGCTCTCCTTCTCTCCTGGGCACCGTGGGCTTTCCCTGTGCTCTTCTTTCTCTCTCCAGATGGACTTTTCTGCCCTTGTGAACACCTGCTAATCATACCAGCTAACAATTATGGAGAACATACCATGTGCCAGGCTGTTCAAGTACTTTTCCTGCTACTGGCTCATTTATTCTTCACAACAGCCAGTGAGGCAGGACTATAGTGATCCCCATTTTACAGATGAGAAGAGTAAGGCCCAGAGAAATGAAGTAACTCGTGTGAGATCACACAGCCCTAAGTGGCGGATGCTGAGTGGTGTGGCTCCCTTAACCACTGTGCTTCACTGCCTTCCATGACCAGCTGCAGCACCCCAACCCATCCTTTGTACTTGACACTTCAGTGTGGCCCAGCAGGGACTGACTTGCATATGTGGCCCTGTTCCAAACCCCCTGCAGAGAGGCTGGACTCTGATGAGCCGGGCATCACCTCTCCCCCACTTCCTGGGGCGCTGGCACTCCCCGTCATTCAGCTGCACCAACAGGGAATGTCCTGTGGTAGAACATAACTGCCAGGCAGGGTGACCAAGTGTCCTGGTTTTCCAGAGAGGTTGCCCAGGATGCAGGACGTTCAGTGCTAAAACCAGACAGTCCCAGGCAGTCCGGGATGGTTGGCTGCCCTGCATAGGTTCAAAGGGTGGAGGGGACAGTTCCCAGAGAAATGGGCTGTTAACCAAGGAAATGCTCCACAAGGTGAGGACCAGCATCACAAGGGCCTCCCCTTCACCCCACTCACCTCCACCGCCTCAAGCAATGGCCTGTTGCTTTTCTGAGTGGCCTTCTCAGGATGGGCCAAGCCAGGATAAGACAGAAGCTGGGGTCTCTACAGACCTGTTGGCTTCGAGCAGCCAGGGAGGAAGTTCCAGCAGTGACCATATTAAGGTTTTGACAGATAAGGAGAGGGATAGGGGAATTGGTCTGCAGACAGCAGACAGGCAGAGGCTGGAGCAGGGAGGTTCAGAAGGCTGGGCCCCCCAGGAGGTGGTGCAGGTGCCAGGCAGTCGGGGACAGACGTCCATGGCAGTCAGTGGCAGGCACCGGAAGGCCGATAGGGAGCCACAAGGTTCTACCTTTCTGCTTCCCTCCAGAACTACGGCCCGTGTTACAGGAATCATGAGCTCTGGCTTGGGCATCCTCCTGGCAGGGAGATTCAGCTTATTCTCTCTGAATAACCACATGACTTACTAGAAAAATTGGCACAGCCAAACTCACTAAAAAACTCGGCCAGGAAAATGCCCAGCTCAATCACAGCAGCGCTCCTGGTCAGAAAACAACTCTGGCTGTTATCTCTATGCAACGTGAGAACAGAAGATGGATTGAAATCACTCAATCCAACTCTGGATCGAAACTGTCCGCCACCACCAACTGAAAAGCTCTGTGTTGACTTGCAACTAAATGTCACAATCAAGAGCCATAAAATGTTCATTCTTGTTGACCTGATAATTCTCCTGTTAGACTACGTACTAAGGAAATCATCTTAGGGCAGACAAAGATTTATCTATACCTATGTTTATCAGAAACTTATTTCTAATTGTGATTAATCAATTAAAAATAATTCACTTGAAGAAATATTATGTGACCATCCTCAGATATGGTTATAAAGGTTGATAGAAAATATTTATCATATAAAATTATATGTAGAGTGAGAATATAATGGTACAAAGACAACAAAAGTCAAAATTTATGAAGAGTCAAACAGGAGGGGAAGGAGTGACACCAATGTTTTTTGCTAGTGGGAATTTAGGTGTTTTGGTTTTTTGCTATTTTCTTTTTCAAAATGTATATTTATAATTTTTATAATTGGAAAAACTTCTCTCCACACCCCCTCCCTACCACCATTCATAAGTGCCTTTGCCAACCTGTGTCACTGATGCCCCCGCATGAGGCTCGTGTGCGGGCGTTCTGGAGGCTCAGCGTAACCCCGCATTGATCTTTGCAGACTTGCCTGGTGGACGGGGACTGCTGTACTTACCGTGTTGGCTGGCAGTGTAAAGTTCAGTGAAAAACTCTGGAAGAGAGGAGGAAACATTAAAGATCCTTGGGATGGTCAGTCAGGCTCCTGACCCTCCACCAAACGTCACTGACCCTGGAGGATTCCAAGAGAACTTACTGATCCCATAGGCTCAGTCAACTCCAGTTTCCACTCCCAATCTTGGCCCCAAAAGAGGGCAGGAGAGCAGAGGAGCCTGAGGTCTTGAGTTCCTCCCTCAGCATCAAGTCAGTCTAGCCCTCTCTCCCCAACCAGGTCCTCAACCAGGGCCAGCTTAAGGGGCCAGCCAGTGGGGCTATTGTCTGAGGAACCCCGATCCACAAGGGCAGCAAAAACACTACTAGAAATTCAGCAAAGTGCTGAAAATTGCTTTTTTCCCAGAACTTATTTCAGGGAGGGAACTGTATGAATCTGAAGTATTTTCTGCTTGGGCCAAGAAGTAAAACCCCCAGGGGGCATGCGCCAACAGGAACATCTGCTCCTTAAACCCCCTTCCCAGGGGAGAGAACCTGAGAAAGGCAAGCCTTCCATTTTTGCTGGATCTAAGGCAGAGGTTGCAGGCTGGAGCCGAGCGGGTCAGGACGACAGAAGAAAGGCTGACCCTTCTCTCCCCTCCCCTCACTCAGCACCCAGCCTCACCTCTCCCCCAAATATGCAGTCAATATTTAAAGATTGTGGGCTCAATGAGGCACCAAATCGTTAGTCTGTCCAGGTGCCCACTCCTCGGGGTCGGGTCCCACCAAGGGCCTCTGGTGGTTCCTTCCTCCTCCCTGTCCCCATCTTCTGTCACTGCTATTTGAGCTGGTTGATGCCAATCTTTGCACCAAGACCAAGATAGACATTCTTCTAGAATGGTGATAGAGCAAGAGGGACATCTGGGTCACCTTAGGTCAGGGTCTTCCTGCTCAAGGGACCTAACCACTGCCCTTCATGCTAACACCAGACAAGCCCACAGATGCTTCAAGGACACTTGATGGTCACTGCATCGAACACAGCTGGCCAGAGCCTTATCTCATCAGGGAGTACAGGGCACTGATGTCAGCAGGCCCAAGACAAAGCTTCCTTTAGGGGGACAGCAGAAGGCGTGAGCAGCAACAAGTGGGCCATTGCATGTGCTGTTTATCAACATTTGGATGACGAAGATTTTGGCCAACTTCAGAAAGACATTCCTATTTTATAGAAACACACTACAGTGCTCTCATGGAGAGAAAAACATCACGTAAATTTGGGTGGAGAGGAATCTGACGCAGTGTCCTGTAGAGAGGCAGCTGGGTGGAGTAAGCCAACCCTGGGTTTGGAGTCACCTGATGAGGATTCGGGGCCAGCCTCAGCCACTTAATAGCTGTACCGCCTTGGAAAAGTGATTCAAACTCGCAGCTCTCCATTTCCTCACAAGTCTATTCTCCCAGGTTTAGTTTTTCCATACTCAAAATGGGGACACTATTTAACCTGCCCTGCCCATCTCACAGGATAAGCCCAAAGGAAATAATATCTGAGTCATATTCTTCAAGACCTGGCCAGCACAGAGCGAGGCACAGGGAAGCTACTTGGGAAGTTCTTATTGGACGGAATTGTCTGCACAGATTAGCAATATTTGAAGTACTGGAATTTGGTACAATACACTAATTGCTAAAATACACTTATTGTTAGTCTAAGCACCATATATAATAGCATATAAGCACATATAATATTCACATACAATGGTTCTGAAGGCACATTAGGATCTCAGTGGCTGAGTATTACTCGTTATGAGTCTGTTGTTTGTGAGGGGAGGGAGGGAGAGGCAGAATAATTCCTCACTGTTGTTGAGGGCATGCTGTGTGTCAGACATGGCTCTCATAACCTCCCCATAAAGAGAGTGCTCTCCTCCCCATCGTGGGTAAAGAGCTGAGACCAAGGTAGGCTGCTCAAGGTCCCCAGCTGGTAGGTGGTGGAAGCTGGGTTAGATCACAGATCCTCTTAACTCCAAAGCCTGAATTCAACTCCTTTTAATAATCTATTTAATGAAGGAATCATAGAAGCCTCGTCTAACTTAGCAAACCTCATTTGATTGAGTCACAACCAAATATGTCACAAGTCAATAAGAAAGGTGGAAAGTTTCTGATGCAACTTGGATGTCTGTGTCGATGATCGTGTAGCAGAAGGCAGACTGAACAAATAGGGAGAAAGGCATTGATCCAACCCATTGCTTCAACTAGGAAATGAATTTAGCTGAAACAACTATTTTTCACCCTTGTTATATGTGGGGTTTTAAAAGCAAATAATATTAAAATAAAAGATAAGATCAGCAAATATTAGATGAGAATTTTTTTTAAATGATTAGTATTTTGCACAAAGGAAAATGATTAAAAACCAAGCCCCTTGACCTCATTGCACCACAGGTACAATTATGTTTGAATTAGGAGAAGTGAGTATTAAAAGCCTGGGGATTGTTTTATATAGAGAGAAATGAAGGTTAGGCTGAGAAAAAATGCTAGCTCTTACTCACCATTTCCGACAGCCTCCCGAGAACCTTCTGCAAACACTGCCCTCGGCAAGCTCCTTTCTAGCTAGCGTTATTGGCTTGTGTCTCGCATTTGTAGTAACATCCAGCTGGGAGAGCAAGGGTGACAGGGCAAGAGGTGGCTCCAAGAGGGCCCTGGCCAAGCCATTTATGGTCAGGGGAGTGCCAAGTCCTCGGCTCATCCCTCAGGGAAGATGGTCTCCTGCTCCATGGCCACTGTGTATGGCCCGGGTCATCCAAACTCTTTGCTTTCATTTTCCGTCCTTCTTACTTCTCAGGCCCCTTCCTCGGTTACACCTCCATCTCAGCAAAGAATCCACAGCTGGCCCAAGAGCTTGGAGGCTTCTGCAGCTGGAAGCTCTTTAGAAACAATAGGTTACACAGTCTGAGACGAGCAGCTCCATCCCCAGCTGCCAGTAATCAGCATTGTGACTGTCCCGGCAATGATGGAGTCAACATGTTACCAGCATCAATGCAGAGAATGCCTGGGAGATGGGTGTTGGAGCCCATTCTGTGTTCAAGGTAGGGCTTCACTGTCACAGTGAACACACTCCCTAGTCAATGAGCTGCCTGGCAGTGAGTTTGGCCTCAGCTCCTTTCCATTCTCGCATTTTCAGTGGAGATCCTCACGGAGCTGGAGGAAGCCGTTGATGTGGGCAGCTTCATATTTCTCATGAGTTCTCTGTTAGGAGTTTGCTTCTTTGAAATGGTGAAGGACTTAGAGTCTCATACCAACAAAACAAGAATATTAAAACCAATCATTTGGTCATTTGAAAGAGTGCATTCATTCATTTATTCAACAAATGTTTTTGACACCTTCTATATGTCAAGGACTATTCCGGGCACTCTTTTGGGCTTGGCAATGAAGATAAATGAGGCCCCAAACTCTCAGGGAATGTATGTTCCAGCAAGGGCAGATGGACAACAATCAGAAGTCAAAGCTGCTATGGAGGGGCAAACGGCGGGTAAGGGAAGAGTGAGCGAGTGGCTGGGAGGCAATTGCATTAGCTGTTCAGGAGAAATGACATTTAAGCTGCATGTGAAAGATGAGAAGAGGGTCCTGGGTGGAGGAAACAGCAAACACAAAGCTCTGGGGCTGAAGCAGGCTTGGTGTGCTCGCGGAACCGGAACCGGAAGGAGGCTGGTGTGCCTGGAGCAACATAAACCAGGGGGTGACAGGGAAGAGGTTTAAGACAGAGTGAGTTAGGGGCCTGACGACACAAGTATGGCGGGGCACAGTGAGATTTCCATCGTAGAGCAATGGAGCCTTTCAAGGGTGTTAAGTGGGAGAGGGATCCCATTTAAATGATCTAATTGATGTTGACAAGGATTGCCTGGCTTCTGTGTGGAGCCTGGATTACAGGGGACAAGAGTGTTAACCCAGAGGCTAGTTAGCAGAGTCCGAGTGAGCGTTGACAGTGGCTGCGCTAGGGGCGGGGCTGTGGAAATGGAGAGCAGTGAAAGGGTTCGTGAGGTAGAACCATGAGACTTGGTGATGGAAGAAAACGTGAGGTGGGGGAAGGGAGAGAAGGTGAGGGAAACAGCAGAATGAAGCCAACTCCTGGGTTTGGGGCTTGACTAACAGAGGCCCCATTGGTTTAGGCAGGAAATACTGAAAAAGAGATTTGGGGTGTGGGGATCCAGGCACCAGGATACTGTCCTAAACAACACCAGTGTGGTCTCTGCCTCATGGGTCTTCCAGTTCCCAAGACTCCACGGTGCTGCTAAACGGAACCTACTGGCCCCTGGATGTCATGGGGACAACACAGTTCAGAGAGGCCTGTGCTTAAAGCCTTCGCTGCCCATCTGGAAGCCGTGTGGTCTTAGGCAAGCGAAGTAACTTCTGCCAACCTCAGTCTCAAGCTATAAAGCGGGGATGATACAGTTTACAATGACTGGATCACTTAAATCAGTACAACTGGTACCAATTATGCTTCTAACTTTGTTGGTGGGCATAGAATCACACCTGGACCACAGAGCTAGACCAAGGAACTCCAGTTCACGGCCCCAGCCCCCTGGCTAGGCTGGCTGTGGACGGGGCAAGGCAAGCGAGGTCCTTTTTGACTCTTTTTCTTTGCTATGCATCTACTGATCACCAACTTTCCCTCCAAAGGAGACATTATTCCTGTAGAATTGCCGTGACCTCCAGTCACGTGGTGCTCTGGCCTAAGTGTCTAGGTCAGCAATAGTTCTCTGTTCACAAGAATCAAAACGGACTCTGATTAATTTAAGAAGAAAGGAAACTTATTGGTTGGGTGTAGTGGAGCTCACAGAAAGTAGAGAGGGCCAGGGAACCAGGCTCTGGGAAGATGGAAGATGAGCTCTAAGATATTTCAGCCGTTTTTTTCCTTGATCAAGATTCCAGTTCCAGCAAGAAGATCTGATCAGTCTGGCTGGGGTCATGTACCCAAAGAGGACCTGCCAACCGGCTGACAGTTTGCCCAATGCAGGTCCCTCCAATGCAAGTAGAGTTGGTCCTGCAAAAGGAACTTGACACCATCACCCAAAGAAGAAGGCATGGGTGATGTGAGTGGGCTCTCCTCCTCTGGCAGTATTAGGCCTGAGAATTACCTCATTCGAAACTATGGAGTGAAAGCCCTTTATGAGTGAGAAGTTAGGGCTGCCAACTCTGAGACTCTCTGATCATTTGTATTGTGCCACTATTTACATTTGTACAAGCCTGATCACAATGATTTGCCAGACAACAACTGGTCAGTTTAAAAGGCTGGTCCAGTCTAAATGATAGGTGGCCTTATTTGGATTTTTAAAACTCTTTCTCTAAAATGTCAGTAAGGAAGTAGGCATGAAATGTTGAAACAAAAAGAAGGATTCTGGTCATTTCCCTATCTGTGAATGTCACATATGAGAGTCACTAGTGGGATCCGCCTGATATTTCTAGTTCTTAGCCTGAAGTTAAGAGTAGCCATGTGAGTTGCTTTGGCCAATGACATGTGAGTAGAAGTGATGTACCACTCCTAGGCAGTTGTCAGAGCCAGTGTGTGATTTGTCATACTCTTTCCCTCTGCCACAGAAACCAGCAATGCCCCAGATGGCAGCTGCTGCATCAGCCCAGTCCTGACTGAGCATGATATGGAAGAGCTTCTGGACACCAGAAGTGAAAACGTTGGATGAGGGCCAGCTCCGGTGGCCTAGTGGTTAAGTTCAATGCACAAATAAAAAGAGGAAGATTGGCAGCAGATGTTAGCTCAGGGCGAAACTTTCTCAGCAAAAAAAAAAAAAAAAAAACCAAAAAAAAAGAAAGAAAGAAAATGTCATATGAACAAGAAATAAGCCTTTCTTATGTAAAGCCCCTGACATTTGGGGGTTGTTTTTTGTTGCAGCATAAGCTACCCTATCCTGACTGATACATCAAGCCTTCATACCCTTGCACCATTGGGGCCCATCCTTTAGGTACTGGTGACAGCAAAAGGGAAGAAAAGTCATAAAAACTTGACACTCTACATAGATCACAAAACAGTTGCATGTGTTAAATAGTTTTGCATTAAGACCGAATGTTTTTAAAAACATGGTTCCATATTACCCTTCCCTGATATGACCTACAAAACTCCAAACATACCCAAAATTCTCTTCATCTGGTCATCCTGAAAAGACTGTCCTTGATTGGATGGAGTCTCTGTCCTTGTGTTAGAAATGACCCTGTATCAGTCAGGGTCTCCACAGGAAATGAGTGATACACTCAATTTGTTATATTTGAAGAGGGCTTATTAAGAGGACTATTTATCAAGGTTCTCCTTGGGGGATAATGCAGTACCCCAGGGTTAGACCAGCAGGGTGTCATTTTACCCAAGGCCTGAAGGGGCAAGTGGAAGGAGGGGCTGCCAGAGCCCAGAGAGAGGAGCCACCTCATAGGAGCTGTGACCTTAGTTTTAAATGTCAGATGTGGTTCTCAGGCACAAAACCAGGTGGAGACGAGCAGAGACAGTTGCTGAGGGACAAACCGAAGATGTCTACCACATCTAGCACTGTTGGTGACAACAACCATGTCCACAACACCTATGTTGTCAGATTTCCAGCCTGTTTGGGTCCAAGAAAGGGGGCAACTTTGAGGCCATCTTTAGCTTTGCTCATGACTTTCAGGGTCCAGTAGCGACCTCTATTCTGGAGTCAGGCGCTGGCTACTTACCAGAGAGTAGACGGCCATAGAGAAGATCTCCTTTTTTATATCCTCCCCAAGTTCTTGTGGTATTGGAGAAAATTACCACCAAGAGGACCAATCCTGTCTTGAACTAGTAACATGAACCCAGAGCACGTCAAGAAATTCACATTCTTTAATGAAACAGATCTTTCTAGACAGGGACATATGTTAGCTCCTCTCCACTTTTTCTTTGAAACTGATAACATTTCATGAAATGTAAAATTACACAAAATAAAAAATACAATATATTTATAGATAACACTCTAAACAATTTTTCTTTTTTTAAAAGAAACCTTTTAGGCGTTTGGGATTATTTTTCAGTTCAGTCTACAAAGGAAACTTTAAAAACATCTGATGGAGCCAAGGGAACATTTTTCACAAACTGAACAATGTAATACCACGAATTATTTGAGGCTTATCAAGGACCAGATCAATGGCAAATACCAGTATGAATCTGCTAGTTAACAAGATTTTACAAATGATTTAAACAGGCTGAGCATTTCACAAGTAATGTGAAACTAAACTTTAGAGGAAAATAGTCTTACACTGAATCAACGCGCAGCCTCATTTTCTCTGTTTGCAGAAATTCCACAAGCTGAAGTTAATTCCAGGCCCTTCCTCTGCCCTAGGATCCAGGTTCTAGCTTCTGAGAGACCAGATTGCACTAGAAGTGTACCAGGCTGAAGACCCAGACCCCAAATATTTCATCAGGTTGTCAAGATAATTCTCTAAACTCAAGTTAGTCTGGGAGCTTTGTGACATCCCCAAGGGCCAGCACCCAGTTAAAGGTCAAAGAAGGCTGGAGCAAAATCATCGCCTGGCTCCTTCAGCCGCTTCTGGGGATGTGTTCAGGAAGGTCACTGAGCATTTGGAAAAACCACGGCAGGGGGCCTGGGTCTTTCTACCGCATGGACTTTCTCTCGTGAAGCCAGCTGTGTGGTTCTCTGCAGAACCTGCATGGTGCGAATTCCCCGGGAGTTGGAGCTTCCAGGGGAATGGCCTGGCCAGCCCCAGCTGAATCAGAGCTTGTCTTTTCTGGGAATACATCACTCGCAGGAGGCCTAAAGGAACATCTTCACAAGAGCCCCATTGTTTCCAATTGGCCATAAGTTGATAATTGTTGAAGTTGTGTGTTTTTGAAAATATTCATACTGAAGAGATAAAAATAAGTACCATTGTTTCACGAGGGCAGCCAATACGGAGGCAGAGCTGACTCTGTTTCTGACTCCCTCTCACTTTTCCAGGGCATTTTCAGTCTTATTTAAACTTCTAAAGGTTGAAACTACAGAATTTTCATGTCCTTGGAGACACACCCTTAACAGCCACCTGATGGATCCTGATTTCAGTTTCAACTTTGACAGATAAGATGAGACAAAATAAAAGCCCAGAAAATATACAAATCAGAGAAATAGAATCTACCCTAACAGGCAGGGAAGTCCTGAACCACAAGACGAGCAGCTCCGTTTGCAGAATCCAAGTTCTCCCAGGGTGGGGTCATGACATGAGAATGTGGGCTGAGCCTCCATCCAGGGCCAGGAGAGGCCCAGGGAGAGCCGGTGAGAGCGAAGCAGAAGATGCAGGGCCGCTCCAGGAGGGTCTGCTTGGTAACGCTGGGGTCGGTGGGGCGGCATTTCTCACATTGCATTGTTAAGGCTCTGACAGCTGATCCTTTACATACATACACATATACAGACATATATTATTATTAATAATAATACTTTGTGGTTTTTTGTTGTTTTAAGGGAAAAATATTCCCGTGCATTTCTCCTACCTTTCTTTGTATTCTTTTTTTTTTTTACTCCCAGCAATTATTTTAATTAGACATAGTCCTCTGGGGCATATTCAGATCTTTAAAAAATATAACCTTTAACCTTTTGCAAATACTTTGTTTAAAAGGATGTGGATTCATCCCAAAGGAATCCTAGCACTTGGGAGCTATCTCAGCTCTCACTGAAAACCCTCGTGCACTGTCCTGGGGTCCATACTAACCAAACAGGACGTAGGGTTATGTAAACATTATTTAAAAATTATTCCAACATAAATACTCTTTTAAAGCTAACATACCACAGCTTTTAGCTCATAATGCCCATAGATGCCTTAATGAAATGCCATTCAAACTACCTCACTGTTTAAAGTGTACCTGGAGGTTCTAAAACTATGTAAACAACATCCTCTACACTTCTCTGGAACAAGCGCCAAGGGCAGTGACTTCCGATCGCAGGTTGGTGATTGAATATGAGTTAGTCTGAACACAGTTCCCAATGAACTCTTTAACCTGGTTGGTTACAGGAAGTTAGTCCCAGGTTGACTTGTTCCACAAGGTGTTCATTCTTACATAATTTATAATTAACTCATTTTCAACAGTGTTCACCCCACAAGGGACCTGAACTCCTCCCTCGTAAGATGTCTTTGCACGTCTTGCAAATGCAGTTTGACCCGGTTGTCGAGGAGGCGAGGTTAACCACAGCCAGTGCCTCCAAGGCCGGAGGAAGAAACGTTCTCCTGAGCCCACGGAATCCCGAGCACAAGTGGAGTCTTCCCAAAGTCAGTGAGTGAAGGAGTATGAGGAGGAGCCAGGATTTACTCTTCTTGGCAAACGGGGGACTCTCAGCAGCAAATGTTCTGCTGGAATTCATAGTGGATGCCCTGGCCCCTAATGCAACCGGGGGCACGGGAAAGCCAAAGGAGGCAAGGAGACCCGAGGACGCAGGAAAAGGTCTCCTAGCTTGGTGACAATGATTCTCCCTCTGTGCACTGCTTACGGGGATGCCTTTTTTAGTCCTGACGTCCATATTCTCAGGTTTCCTGGTTGAGATGTCCCTGGCAGAGAGAAAGCAAAAGTCTCCAGCCAAAGCTGTGAGTAACAAATCAGCCATGGCCGAGCTTTTATCCTCATTGCCCAGTGTACACAGAAGACAGCCTGAGTCTCCAGGACACGGTCACATTGCTGGCACCTTGGAAGCACATCCAGAAATAGAAGAATGACCAACCCAATAACCAGTCTTTTGCCCCATAGGAGCCAGGGACAAGCAATGGGTACAAAGAGACATAATGAATGGTCAATGACTTCAAACAACCTTCTCTAAAAGTCCACAATTGATAACATTGCAGCCAGAACGAAAGGAATATCTTCTCTCCTCCTTGTTGGCCAAACTTCATCAGATACATGTCTCCAAGACTAGATTTTGAGTTTTTGTTTGAGAAAAATACGGTACACTGTTTTAGGGTAGATTGACAAGGTGCCATTGTTATAAAGACATTCTCAGTTCCTGTCTGTCAAGAATATTGACGTTATTTCTTCATGTGCAGGGCATCCTGGAACTTGGTGCTGGTGTACTGGGCATGAAAACCTTTCTTGTTGATGGTGTCGTCCGTGTGAAATCGAATCATCAGAGAATCCCCTGCAGAGTAGATTTCTTCCAATGGCTGTGGAAAAGAGACAGGAAAACCATGGGGACCTTGAGTCAGTTGGCTTGGTTGGAGTTTAAAAGAAGGACGATGGGACAGAACCTTACACAAAGACCCAGGAAGGCTGATGCTGCCATGGGGTGGCCCTGGAACCAGAGACTCTGAAGGGCATCAAAGCAAGCAATTGTTCAAAGGAAAGCATTGCAAATTCTGCTCCAGAGAGCTCCCCACGTACTGCTTTTCCAAAGACGATCCTAGATGCACGGCTCATATCAATCTATTATTTATTAAGTGCATAGATTTATTAAGTGCGCTGCTCTCTGAGCTATCAGATCTTATCTCATGTAAATTTTACAACAACTTTATAAGACAGGTGGTATCTCCATTTCATGCTTGAGGAAACTGAGACTCAAGTTCACACAGCTGGACAGGACCCAAGCTCAGGTCCTTCTGACAATAGAGTGTGTACCGTGAGTCACTCAGCTCTAGGGTCACCATTGTGATGTGTGTCCCAGGAGATGTAAAACAAAGACCATTGTTTAGGCCTATGTCCTGTCCAAGGACAAAATATGGGATGGAGTCACTATATGTGTCAGGTTTTGCCTGGTGGTCGATGAACGGGAGCCAGGTTCTGGGGATGCTGTCTGCCAGATTCCAGTGGAACCAAACTGGGCTTCCCACACATGTCACTGCTCAGGACCCCCAAGGTTTTCCTCTGCACATGGACCCCCCAGTTTGAAAGACTCTATCCATCAAAGGCTCTGCCTTGGTTACGTCATACTTTGTCATTGTTTCTTTTTGGGAGGAGGAGGGAAGATGAAGGGAAATTATTCAAAGACTCATATAAATGCCAGTTTGAGGTTCTGTTTAGCACAAGAAGCACTAGTGACTCCAAAATGACTTGATGTAAGTCCAGCCAATTGCAAAGAAACCTGAGTGATCTGCCCCAGAGGTGGAGAAAAGGCGGATGCTGGGGGCCCAGTGAGGTGCAGCCAGAGAGAGACCAGGACATGTACTGGCTGGTCCACACACTTCACTGAGCATCAAATATATGCCAGGCCCTGTGTCAGGCACTGGGAAAATAGTGAACAAAACCGGCCTGCCCTGTCCTGGGCAGGTGGCCCAGGAAAGAGGTGATAATGAGAAAACGATGATGACCTTGAGCATAACTATTGTGTTTATAGTAAGACAGTGACTTGTAAGTTTCATAGGCATTTGGTTTTGCTTGGGGAGAGAATTGTGAATATACAGAATATGCAAAAGTATAATTAAAAAATTAAAAGAGCCTGAAGGCCAAATAAAAATGCAGGAAGGGAAACTTTGCAAAGATAAGAGGAAGGTCCTAAAAGGAAAATGCTCTTACACAGCTTCTCAGGAGAGGCCTTCATGAACTGGTCCCCCATGCATCCCAACCTTCTCTCTGACTATTTCCCGCTTTGCTCCAGCAGAACGGGCCTCCTGGCTGGTGCTATTAAGTGGCAGGGGTAGCTAGGACTCAAACTCGTGCGTCCCATGCTCTGACTCGTCACACATTGTCCCTGGCCCGGCATCCCCGGGACTCACCCCCGAGCCACAGAAGCGGCCAAGCCTGGGCGCCGTGCTGTCATAGCCGTCGTAGGCCTCCATGTAGTCGTAGCCACAGTCGGCCTCCTCTTCCACTTCAAAGGTCCGGAATACCAACTCCACGCCATAGCCGTCCTCCGCCACGATCACCCAGTCACACTGGGCCTGGCTCGGGTAGTTGTTGTCCCCAAACTGGGCGTGGGAATAGAGCTCCTTGGTCTGCACTTCAGCCTTCAGCCTGCCCCCACACTCTGGACGGAGAGAGACCCGTGAGGCTCCCTGGGCACCGAGAACCCATGCGCCACCCACACCCACTACCCAACCTGGGACTTCTCTCCCCACACCCTCCAGACAGGCCCGCTTTCTCTGCAAAGCCGCCTCGTGCCCTGTGGGAGAGCACGCAAGTCTCACCATCCCATTTTACAGAGGAGCAAACAGAAGCCCATGAGTTTCAGGGCTCACAGGGGCGTCCAAATTGGCCTTACACGCCAAGGTCCTATGCTCCCGGGTTGGGCCACATAAGGCCTCTGGGAATTCCTGAGCATCTACTGAAAAAAGCTGGCTGCTTGGATCTTTACCACTTAACTCCCTGCAAGTGCTGGAAGCCTCTGAGAAGGGCTCACACCAGCCAGACGGACTTACTGTAATTTGTAGTTTCTACCAACAGAGGGCAGCAAAGGCACATCAGAACTGGGGGTGAGCGCAAACCTAGAAAGCTCAGGACAGGCTGGCTGCTCCTTAGAGAGTGCTGACCACAGCCCAGCTCTGAGGCCCCTGTGGGTGTCACAGGTGAGCTGCGCTGGGACTGTGGGCTTGTATTCTGTAGCCTCGGCTTCTGGGTTTTTTACTAGGACAGTAACTCTTGTTGGCCTGGGTCCCACACTATCTTGTGTCTAGGTCACTAGAGACCACATAACATAAATGGATAAATGAGAATGACCAGAGATTAGAAAGCACCAGGAATTTTGGAGGCAAATTTCCTCCACTGCTCGTCCTCGGCGTCAATGTGCTCCATGCCCCCGAGGGACCCAGACAGCTCCCCCCACCACCACCACCATGAGGTGGCTCCTGCACTGTCCGGTCACTCTCCAAGGGCCAGATGGCCCCAGTCCTGTCCCGCTGCCAACTCTTAGCTCCGTGTGTGCTCTGGCTTGGAATTCCTTCCAGGTCTGGGCCGTCTTTGAGAAATTTCAAATTCCTGAGATGCGAGTGGCAATGAAATGGGCATAGACCAGGGCAGGATGCCTTCTATCCATATTGCCAGATCCCCACTTCATTCTTCCCCACCTGCTCCAGGCCCCAGGAGGCCCCAGGAGGCCGGCCTCTAGGTCGACATGGATGTGCCCCCTTGCCCTCTGCCTTCAGGTTGGGTTTAGCCACGGGGAGCACCAGCAGATCAGAGGAGGGAGGAGACAGAGGTCAGGGGACTGAGTCCCAGACTCTGCCTGCCTGGTTGCCACAGGCTGTTTGACTGAAGCTCACAGTTCCTGTCCAGGTCTGTCTCCAGGCTCCAGGAACCGCTCCCTCCTTTGGCATCTGGGCCTGGGGCTAGTAACAGCCTTGCAGTTCCCAGCCCTGGTTGCTGCACTGTCGCCTGTGGTGTCCCCACACCCTGCCCACTCCTAATAATAGTCCCTTATTAAATTCTCCTCAAATAATGACTCTATCTGAGTGTGCCCCCATTTCCTGCTGGGACCCTGACCCCACCTCAAGCCCCTATGCTCTATCTATAGGGACAAGAGGGTGAAGTCACCAGCCAACGGCTTCTAAACTCCCCTAGGGGAAGCTAGAACCTTTCAAGGAGCTTAAGAAGGTTCTGTAGACAATGAAGTGTTTCCTACTAGGCGAGGGCAAGGCAGACCACCTCAGGGCACTAGTTGTTATTCTGTTTTACCAGATTCATGTTTTCTGGCTCTGAAGAAAAACTGGGGGAGGGGCTGTTAAACAGATCAGAAAACTTCACAGAGTCCCGTGATCATGATTTCCGATTCTGAGGGGGCCGTGGGCAGCCACCACTTCGCCAAAGGGCCACAGTCTAACGCCAAGATGAGAGTCAAAGTCAAGTCCGTGGGTTCCAGTCCCAGGAGGCAACATTTTAATGGCTAAAGAGCAGAGCCCTTTTCTTACTGACATTCTTCTATTTAACAAAGTAGATATGTAAGTTATCAGCATATATATTTTCCTCCAAAGGACTGAATAAAGCTATTTACATTTTCAGTGGAGGAAAGAATAATGGGGAACAGAAACATGTTCCATTTTCTGGAACTGGTCCGTGGAGGGTAACCAGGGCTGCTCTGCCCCACTCAGCTCCCAGACTCTGGATTTCACAGACCAGCAAAACTACAAACATGTTTTTAAAGGAGGGATGGGAGGAAGGAAAGGAGGAAAGAAAGGTGGCACCAAAGAAGGGTTACCCACTTTAAATGTTGTCAGTTAAGGACATTGAAAGAAAACACCCCTTCGAGCTATGGTTGCCCACGTTTCACGATGAAAGGGACATGTCATCACGCCCACCCTCCCCCCATAGTCAGAATAAGAGGCTGGCCTGTCCCTGCCCGCATCACCTATCCATCCCACGTTGGCGTGGGAATGAGCTGGAGGCCGGCGGCCGCCGCGTACCTGTGCTATGCACGGCCTGGAAGCCTTTCCTCTGCACTGAAGCATCTGAATGAAACCTGACAAACAGGCTGCTGCCCGAGGCCACCGTGGGGTCCGGCTTCTTGCTGCCGCAGAAACGGCCGAGGATGGGGGCCAGGCTGTCGGGCCCATCGTACAGTTCCAGGTGGTCATAGGCACATTCCTGGTGCTGCTCCATCTCAAATTCATTAAACATCTGGGGACGGGAGAGCAGAAAGTGAGGCAAGAGTCGCTGCAGCCAGGAGGTGCACTTCTCCAGGGGTGGGAGAGGACCCGTGTGGCAGGACACGCGTCTGCCCTGCCAGCTGTGCAGGGAACGTGGGGCCCATGGTGACGATGGCGACATCTGCAGAGAGGGTCTCGACTCGGCCCCTCTTTCGGTCCCCAAACAACCCTATGAGGTAGTTACATGAGCTATGGCCGCCACGACCGCTTTGCAGATGAGACGGCCGGGTTTCAGAGTTTAAATGCTTGCTGAGGTCTGTGTCCTTCCAGCATATCATGCAGCTTCTCCCTCAATGATAAGAACAGCAATGACTGGGTGCTCACTTTGGGCCAGGAGCTGTTTTAAGCCTTTTACAAAGATCACTTCATTTAATCCTCACGACCCTGTGATGTGTCTGCCATTATAATGCCCTCTTCACAGAAACTGAGGCACAGGGCTGTCGGATGACTTGCCCAAGGTCACCCAATAACCAGGAGGTCTGGCTGCAGAGTCCCTGCCCTTACCCTCTGTGCTGTACTGCGGGGTCCTGCAGCGCAAATGCTGTGAGTGACCCTAAGTGTACGCTGCACCGCACAGTCATCCTCATAGTGGCTGACATTCGCTCAATGTTTTTTCCATGCAGAGCTCTGTGCCAAGTGGTTATGGGCATTTTCTCACTTGATTCTGATGACACTGAGGGAAAAGCTATTATTATCCCCAATGTGCAGAAGGGGAAACTGAGTCTTAAGAAGTTAAGTGGCTTGCTCAAGCTCACACAGCTAGTGGAAGAGGGAGCTGGGCTTGACCCCCAGGTGGCCTGACTCCAGCCCATGCTTCTGACCATGGCTCCCTCCCCACTGTTCTCCCTAAAGACTGTCCCCTGAAGCTGGCCAGGAGAGCCCCACAATTCCAGGCCATGACCCCAGCTTTGCAGCCCCAAATGTAGGGCTTCTCAGGCCCTGGACAGATGACTGGCCAATGGCCTATCCATGGCTGGGAGGGAGATGTGATGAGGTGAGAGGGGATAGTGTTCATGAAATGAAGACTTGGACCAAATGACAGAGTGGGGAGCGAGGACATTAGTGTGGGGGCTCAATTCACATGAAGGGGCTGGGGTGCAGGGCAGGGATGGAGGGAGAGAGGGGAGATCGGAGGGTCCATTAGCAGTGGGGCTTTTGTAGGAATGACAAACACACTTGAAATGGGCAAAGCTCTTCACACCTAATAGAAAGACGGCTGTGGGGCCAGAGACTGAGGGTGGGGACAGTGGGCAAGAGCAAGAAGGAGAGTGCATCAGCACCAGCACTGGTGGGCCAGGGAGGCGGGGAGCTCCCCAAAGGTCCACGGGACACCCTGTGGCTGTCCCCATGCAGTGAAACACCAGCTTCCACCCGCGTTCTACAGCAGCAAAAAGCACAATCAAGATATCCACCGGGGGCTGGCCCCGTGGCCGAGTGGTTAAGTTCGCGCGCTCCGCTGCAGGCGGCCCAGTGTTTCGTTGGTTCGAATCCTGGGTGCGGACATGGCACTGCTCATCAGACCACGCTGAGGCAGCGTCCCACATGCCACAACTAGAGGGACCCACAACGAAGAATACACAACTGTGTACCGGGGGGCTTTAGGGAGAAAAAGGAAAAAATAAAATCTTTAAAAAAAAAAAAGATATCCACCATCCACTTCCCAAGAAAGTTTTTTAAAAAACTTAGTGCATATATGTATGAACCTCCGATAACTGAGGTCTGGACTAACTGTGCAGACCTGTGATCGTTGCTCTGGTTCTTGAGTCTTGTCAAGAACCAAGGGCGGACTAAAATCTTGCGGCCCTTCCCCAGGAGCGCCGCTTCCAGCTGCGCAGGTTGCGCGTTTCTAACGCCAGGGGGCGCCATGGCCCCGCCGTCCGCAGAGACACACGCCGCCATCGCGAACATTTTCCGGCAGGTGGCAGTCTTGGGGAAGGACTGCTTTCTCTGAGGCACGCTCCTTAAGTCCCACTCTCCCAGGGTCAAGGCTGTTTTGACTGACCCAGGAGAGCAGCCGCCGCCAGCATTTCCCAGGCGAGCAGCCAGGCACGGGAGGTGCCTGCTGTGATGGTCAGGGGCCCTGCCTTCTCCGCCCTCGATGCCCCGGGCCTGGCACAGATGCCCCAGCACCCGCGCCCCAGCCTGCGAGCCCGTTCTCCCACCTGTCCTCACCGCGCTGGCCCACAAACACCCCCGCAGGACCCCAGCGATGGTCTATTTATCATCGCGTTCTCCTTTATTCTCTTCCATTCTCCCCGCATTATTGGTCCATAATTCAGGGCAACATCCATATGCCCTTTGAAGAGCTTACTCATCTCCAGAGTCAGAACGACCCATTTAAAAACTGTCTGTCTGTGTGTCTGTCTGGAGTACAACTTCTCCAACTGGCAAGAGGGCTTGATTAACGCTCCAGAATCTGGGAGTCCCTGGGAGCTCAGAAGTGAGACTCGTACAAAGACTCATTCCTCCTTTGAAATAACGGGGTATGGTGTGGAGATCACAATCACACGCCTGGATGGGACTTTAAAGAAAGGCTTGGGAGATATATTAATTTTTAATTCGAGAGAATTAGCGTAAATAACTTAATCTCCTATTGCTAATTGAAAAGAATGTAAGTTGCAGAAGAATATGAATGAGTCCACTTGAAAAGTTTGAACAAGAAAAAGAATATATATTTTTTCCCATGTGTGTACATACGTGATTGGACGTGCACAAGAAATTTCTGGAAGGATTCACAAGAAAATGTTCAGAGAGGTCATTTCTAAAGTGGGCCTGGGGGTCCTGGAAACTTTTGATTTCTGCTTTCCAACCCTCTGAACTGATTACCTTTTTACCTTGAGAATGTATTGTCTTGTGAAACATTAAAACTGGAGACAACTGAATCTCAAACAGCAGTACAGAACTGTGCGGTGGGTGCCGTCACACTGGCACCACTGTGAACAGCTATTTATAGGACTTTCCTCACCGCCAGCGGGGCTGAGGACTTTACGTGTGTCCTCTCTTTTAATCTGCACCACAGCCCCGTGAGCTCGGTCTCCCATCATCCCCGTTTCCCAGATAACAAAACTGAATCTGGGAAATGTTGAGTAACTTCCCCCAGTTTCTGAGCCGGGAGGTGGCTGAGCAGAGACTTGAACCCATGTCTGTTTGATACTGAAGACCACAAACTACGAAAATGACTCACGAGTTTCACCCGGTGGCCCGCGGTTGAAGAGATGGTCCAGGTACACTCCCTCCGGCTGGGGTATTTGTCAGGCCAGTTGGGGCTCGCCAGGGTCCCCTCTGCACTGCTGATCTTGTGCGCACAGCCAGCTGGGGGCGAGGGGGAACGCGTGCAGAGAGAGAATAATTCACTCTTGGGGAGCACCGGAGGCATCCTAAGAGAGCCTCCTCCCCTCGCTGTTATTGCCACATGGTCATTAGCAAATGTGGGGGCAGGGGTCAGCCTGAATCAAGGGTCCCCTGGCTTAGAGAGTGGCTGATTTGTTTAGTTTTGCTGCCTTCCTGGTGGTAGCTCAGGAGCCAGGCCATCTTTCTCGTTATTACCGCTCACGTCCTGGTTATCACTGGAAATGTGGGAGAGTGAGTGGTAAAGACCCCGGGCCTAGGGGTCAGATGGACTTCAGTTCAAGTCCTCGTTCCGCCACTTACCAGCTGTGCAACTTTGGGTACTTAGATAAGTTTCGGTCCCCTTATTTGTAAAAGGGGCGCCAACCTTGTAGGAGGGACATGTGGGTTAAATGAGATCATGCATGTAAAAGGCTTAGCAAGGGCTCACAAAGACCACTACGCCTTCCGTCTTTTAGGTTTGCAAAGCAGTTTCACGTGGTGGCTACAGATGTTGTTCTGGTTACAGTGCCACTAGCAGAGTGGCCCCATGACTTGCTCAGTGAGTAGAGTTTTGGCCAATAGCTAGAGCTTGTCCTCCTCTGTGTTGAGCACTGTGGTAGCATTTTGAATGCATCCTCTCATTTAATCCCTTCCACTTTCCAAATGAGAAAATAAGCTTAGAGAGGGTAAGTGACTGCTGGTGAGGGGTGGAGCTGGGACCCGAGCCCTGCCTTTGCTGTTACTGATTAGGAAAGCGAGAGAGCTGAGGAGGTGGGCCTTGTGCCACTGCCATCTCCAGGGCCACCCTGAGGCTTCCGTTGGAGGCAGCTGGAGGGGCGGTTGAGGGCGGGTCAGAGGGTGGAGGACAGCCGTTGCAAGGAGGGGCCTGCTCATCGTGCCTCTGCTCTCTGGCACACAGAGAACAGGTGCCAACCAGGACGGGACGGGGGCTCAGCTCCCTCTGCCCCACCCTGGGGAAACTCATGGGAAGGCAGCCTCTGTTCAGCTGCTGGGACCTTAGTGGAGTTTAAGCCCCTCCTGGCCTCCCCCACGCCACAGGAGGCAAGCCTTGTTCTGGCCCAGGCCCACCTCACAGGGGTGGGACGAAGATTTGTTAAGTTCCAGAATGACAGTTCCTTCTAAGTACTTCCAGCTCACCTCTCAACCCAACCTGTGACCACCCATGTCCTTGTCACAGGGTTGGGCTGCACCTTCCGAAGATGTCTTAGCTCATCCTCGAACACTCCAGGTAGGCCCTGACCACACTCTGTGCACCCCAGCCAAATCTCCTAACTCTACAATGTTTATCCCACGGCGGGAGTCAGGTCTTCACACCTTCCCTCGCCCTGATGTCCCCTGCAGGGCTCCATGGCTGGGCCAAGGCCTGCAGGCCTGTGTGTGTATCAAAGATGCTCAAAGTCCCTGGGCAGGGCTGTGTAAGAGCAGAGGGAAGCTTCTTCCAGAAGGGCTGAACATTCAAAGCCCTCTGGCCCTGAAGAACTCCCAGGAGTGAATGGAGCAGGGAGCAAGGTTTTCCCAATTCCATTTTACTACTAGACCTGCATATGATAAATAATATAATGACATAGATGGCTGATATTCACTGACATTTCAAGTGCTTAATATGTGCCAGGCTGTCTGAAATACTTTCTAGGCATTCTCTCATTTAACCTTCACAAAAACTGTTAGAAGGGGCTATGCTTAGTCCCTTTTAAACAGAAGAGGAAACTGAGGCTCAGAGAGGTTAAGTAACTTGCCCAAGGTCGCACAGCTAGTAAGTAGCAGAGCCAGGTTTACACCTGGGTAGTCTGATCCTGGAGCCTGGGGGATAATAACTCCAGGAGCGCACCTGAGGGCCCCTGCCCACCTCCTGAAGGAGGGAGCCGCCCTGGGGAAAATCACTCTTCAGCAGGAGGGCGGGAGGACGGAGGGCGGGTGCTCTCAGTCACACGCACACACACACACACACACACCCTGGGTGGCCAAGTCAGCCCAGCCTGGCCGCGGTCCAGCCTCACCCTCTTTACAGTCGTGCCCATTCTCATGGAGCCGGTAGCCATTCCGGCAGCGGCACAGGTAGCTCCCGAACGTGTTGATGCACTCGTGCTGGCAGCCACCGTTGTCCTTGGCGCACTCGTCCTTGTCTGGAGAGATCAACGGACTCTTCTCAGGGCAACTGCCAACTGGAGGACGTCCCTCACAGCCCAGAACCCTGCTCAGAAGTAGCCTCCTCCAGGCAGCCGCCCTGATTGCCCGACTCTGCTTACCCCCTCACTGCGGTGGGGGAGCATTTGTTGGATATTACTTGGCCCTGGCATATATTGAATTCCCCATGCACCTAAAGCACTTTATTGTATATATATGTTCTCCACCTCTGCTCCTTATCAAAAACAAGGAGCACCTTAAAGGTTAAGCTAATACTAATACTAAAAATAACAATAATAAAAACAGCTACCATGGAGTGAGTATTTGCTATGTGGTGGGCACTGCCCCAAGCACCTTCTATACATTATCTAAGTTAATTCTCACACAACCATAGGAGGGAGGTGCCCGTGCTCCCATTTTACAGGTAAGGAAACTGAGGCTGAGAACGCCCACGTGCCCAAGGTCACCCAGTGAGCAAGCGGCCTGTGTGACCCAGAGGCCTGGGCTCATCCTCCAGGCCCCCACACCACCTCCCGCCTGTGGAGTAGGCAGCGTGCGGGCCGCAGGCCAGACGGCCACGTGCCAGCCCTGCTCCATCACATCCGCTGCTGTGACCTTGGGCAGTCCCTGACCTCTGCCTCAGCGGCCTCACCCGTCAAGTGGAGTCAACAGTGGTTTCCTTCCCGCAGAGGGTTGTTGGGAGGAGGAAATGAATGAGTCGGGGAAAGCTCTTAGAACAGCATCCAGCCCAGAGCCGCGGTTAGCTTTTGTTCCAGACTATGTGTGAACTCCAGTGTTAGCTGTTGTTGACATTGTGGTTCTTGCAGCCGAGCCAGCGCGGTGCGCAGCCCTGTCCTAAGCCGACTTCAGCCTCTAGTGAGTGAGGACCAGCCTCGGTCCCAGCCCCCACTGGGATAACTTCAGGGGCCAGGCGGGTCTCACTCCCCTCTCCATAGCCTCTACCCACTGGGGGTCGAGTGTTACCGAACACTTTGTATTTGTTACACCCTGTGATTTCATGAGGACAACTTAGAATCCTTAAAGAACGCTTAAAGAGTAGAGAGGAAGCCCACGCGAGACTTCAGCTCTGGAACCCCATGCTGGAAGAGGCCAGACCCTGGAGCCTTGGAGAGAGCACGGCCACGCCCACATCCGGATCTCAGCCTGGGGCCTCGGGAACAGTGAGAATACATCTCACTTGCTTCAAGCCCCCCGGTTTGTGGTCATTTGTTGCGGTGGCCGTACATACATATCTATCTGCCAATATCACAGAGCCTGGATCTGCAAGCCGCCTCCGAGGCGGGGTGCTGTGAGGGCGGGGTGGGGGGTGGGCAGGTCCCCAGAGGCCGGGAGCCCGCAGAGCCAGGTCGCCCCCTCCAAACCCGCACACCTGAGAAGAAGTGGGCCCTGAAGCCGCGTTTGGAAACGGTGTTGTCCGACTTGAACTCCACGCGCATGTTGTTGCTCTGCGAGGTGATGACCTCGGGCGTCTCGGAGCCGCAGAACTTGCCGTGCAGCCTGGCGTCGGGGGACAGGCCGCTGCGCACCTCCACGAAGTCGTATTTACAGACCTGCAAGCGAGCGCCGTGGGCAGCTGCCCGGTGCCCGCCACCTGCTCACCCCAGAGCCCCGGCCGCCGCAGGACCCCCTTCCTGAGAGCTGCGCCATGCCCGGTGGCCAGACAGACTCAGCCAGGTCCACTGAGAGGGTCCTCTCGACTCTTCGTGGGATCCCTCCAGCCCAGGGTGCAGACGTGGGGCGCACCTAACTAGCACTCTGGCTGCCACGGTGCTTGTCATCCCGTGGCCACTGCCCAAGGGAGGGAACAGGCTGTGTAAACCATCCTGGTCCCCAGCTACACCTCAGCCCCTCCGTTCCACTCAGCTGGACACAAACTCCCCTGATTCTTACCCCAGGGGACCCACCTGTGCTGACCACCTCCCACCCCCAAGACCCGCCTCCTGTACTCGTCTCGATTCTCCTTGGATTTATCAGTGAAGGACCACAGCACTCTATCTGCAGAGGACGTACTGCTGAAACTACTACACCAAAGGCTCCTCGGACCCACCGAGCCAAGACTCCATGACTCTGGGAAGCCGCCTCCCTGCCTGCCAGCCCCTCCCCGGGTTCCAGCCCTGAGCCACATCCCAACGCCAGCCCTGATCAGTCGGTGCGCAGAAACGTACGTCATTGCCCTCTAGTTCAAACACTTCGAACTGAAGGGAGATCCGGTACTGGGTGGGGGCCACCACCTGCCAGACGCAGTTTTTGTTTGTGGGGTACTCCTTCGGCCACCCAGGACTGGTGATGGTTCCGTTCAGCTTGGTGATGAAACCGCCACAGGCCACTGCATGGGGGAACAGAAGCAAGATTCATTTGGTTTTAGTTCCGAGTGACTGCGATTTCCCCCAAGCAGCAATAAGCCCTGCTGTTCTTTAATAAAAAAAAAGTTAGACAATCTGAACTGATTAATTCAGCATCCTTTCTTCTAGTCTCACTGTTTCAACTAAGGATTTGGAGGGATGAAGTTGAGGACAAGTGTTTACTGCTTTAAGAATGATGATGAGGCCTTTGTGTTGACCTGTCACCCGGTGGCATACATAGTTGTGGACTCCACATGACTTGGACCAAAGGAGAATTAGAAATGTTTGCAGCAAGTGATGCGATGCACCTGGCTTACATTAACAAGCAGAGTCGTGCAGGCGGGCAAGGAAAACAGGACACCACCAAGCAGAAATGGAATGAATGAAATGTGCTATGAGTTGAGTCCCACCCAAGTGCTCATAGTTTTTCTTTGCTATTATTTTCCACCTTAATAATTATGTGAATTTTTCAAGGTCACAAAATAAACCATGCCTCCAATTGCACAATTTCCAGGGTGGAGTCTGTGTAATTTGGGCAGTCCTATTACATTGGTGACTTTATCGAGTTTTTCTCTCTCCAAAAAGTAGGTGGATCATCCACTATACTTGTCCATTGTCACTTCGCAGCCAGCCAGCTGCCCCATCTCTGCCCCACTTCTCCTAAGACTTGTGCCCCATCCCCTCTCATTCCAGCTTGGCAGGTCCGACACCCACCTTCACATGTCTTCTTATCGGCTGCCAGCTCGTAGCCAGGATCACACACGCACTTGTAGCTGCCCAGAGTGTTCACACAGCGCTGCTCACACCCGCCGTGATCTGGCCCGGAACACTCATCTACCTCTGTTAAAGAGGAAGGTGACCCCCGTTAAATCATCACAAAGCTGCCTGGTCTACTCTCCGTCACCTTCCACATCCCAGGGTCCCCAGCAAGTGTCCTCTAAGGACAAGAATGGCTCCTGGTGACCACCTTTCAAGGAGTCCCATGTCCTTGTCTGAGAAACTGACAGCAGCTACAGTAAAGGGTGGCATCTTGAGAACCCACAAGAGTAGCTCATTAGCCAGAAGAAGGGGTCCTCTGAGAGGCGATCAGGCCTGGAAATTTCATTCTTTGCAGGGTTCAGTCAGTGGTATTCATTTGTTGATTTTGCAAAAAATCTCAAAGGTTCCATGCCAAAGCCTGAATCAATTTTAATGCCATGGAATTGGGGTTCTCCCTGTGCCAAATATGAAACTTTTTGGGGACATTAAATAAAGGGTAAAGAGAAAGGGACACATTTCTAGATGAAGATGTCTAAGTATTCTCTGGGGATGGAATAGGAACCTGTGACTTAGCATTTTATAAATAATCTAAAGAGGTGGGCCCAGGGAAAACTACAGAAAACCCTGGGCTCTTAGGGTAGTCAGCGCTCCCAGGAGAACTGCAGGAGGAGGCCACAGCTAGACTCAGTTAGCAGGGAAGTCCACTGGGATTCAGCACCAGCAAGTATCTAGTGATGTGTTTGGGGCAATTAAATAATAGCAAGTAGGAGGCCAGGTGTGCTGTCCAGAGGCAGAACATGGGAGTCATTAGAGAATCTCCTTGGACATGTCAGCCCATGCACCACTGAAGAAAAGACAAACCCAAGCATTGGGCATCTTCAAGAAGAGTATTGGAAATAAAAGGAGGGGCCGGCCTGGTGGCATAGTGGTTAAGCGCACGTGCTCCCCTTTGGTGGCCTGGGGTTTACAGGTTCAGATCCTGGACGCGGACCTAGCACTACTTGTCAAGCCACGCTGTGGTGGCATCCCACATAAAATAGAGGGAGATTGGTACAGATGTTAGATCAGGCAACAGATGTTAGCTCAGAGCCAATCTTCCTTGCAAAAAGAAAAGATCTAAGAGGAAAAATCATTATCTTCTATTACCTGGCTGTGTTGTACATCTACCCCTGAGGGAGAACATGCAGCTGTGGCCTAACAGAGTTGCAGAGTTTAGGGAAGGGACAGCTAAACACTGAGACATCTTCCAAAAAAAACGCCAAAAGCCCAATCCAGGAAGAAGAAGAGGGGTGGGGAGTATTGGGTCACAACACCATGGAAGGCAGGAACAGAGGAATACAGAGTTGTTCACAAAATCTTGAAAGACCACATTACACATAAAATAAGCAAGCCAGGACATCTTTGAGTTGGCAAAGAAAGGAAAAGATTCCCAGGCCTGCCACCTCGGCAGGGATCCTTTCAATCACATTTCTGATAGCCAGCTTTTCAGACCCAGCCTGAAAACACCCAGAGACAGGGCTCTCACTGCTTTTCAAAGATATTTCTTATCTTTTGAAATTTGAATTGTGAAAACTCTGACTCCTGGCAACTTCCAACTCATTGGTCTTGCAGAAAATGCAAACCCTTCAACCATAATGCCTCCCTCTACTCTACCCTTTTCCAACCTAGATAAACCCATTTCCTTCCAATCTCCCTTGTCTATGACACACAAAATGCTCATCAACCTGGTTGCTTTCACTGGGTAAAGGACAGTTAGTAAATATCCCATCATTTCACATAGTGGATAGGAAACTTAGGTAACTCTAAGAGCGATGCGTTCTTGGGCTCAACGAAGGCTTAAACATGTTGGGCAGTAGGAGAGACTGGGTTTACTAGACATGCTCTAAGCAGGAGGTTGAAGTTGTCCTAGCCTCAAATAAATGCAAGTCTTGAGTATGCTAAAATAGTAAGAGTCCTGTAATTATTTATTACTTTACAACAGGCAAAGCACTTTCTTTGACATTTGCTAGAAAGTATAGAAGGAGGAGAATCGATGATAAGGAGAAATGGAAAGAGTCTCTCCTTCAGAGTGAACCAGATGACCTGGGTTGGATCTACCAGTGGATCTCTTCACAATGAATTGGGTGATTTAACCTCTCTCAGCCTTCCTGCTGCTTTAAAATGAGAATCGTACTGGCTTTTAGGGTTGTGGTGATTGAAAACGATGCCTGTGAAGTACCCAGCATATAGACATTCAGTACACAGGAGCTATCACTATGGACAACAGCAGGGTTGCTTTTGAAATTCCAGTGGGTGGAGAGACCCAGTGATGGGGGTAGTGAAAATGATCAGGTTACCTGGGCATACCTGAATCACATAAGAGTAGAGTAGTGCAGGCCTGAGGAGGGGAGAGAGACAAGGCAGGAACAGAAAGAAGGAAAATGCGTCAAGGATGGGCCAATAAAGGAAGACTAGATGGACAGGAGGGCAGCACAGCAGAGACGAGAAACTAGCTGGTGGGCAAAGGGTGAGGGCAGAAAGGAAGTGCGGAAAGAGCCCATCAAAATAGACCAAGATAAACAAAGGATCAAGGTGGGGGGTGAGGGGAGACTCTGATGTCAAAAGATACTACGGCTGTGGCAGGACACACATATGTCATAGCCAAGGAAGGGAGGACCGCTGACGAACAATTCTGGCACCATCTTAGCCACATGGAGGAAGAGAGACTGGTGGAAGGGATTTGGACCTAAAGCAAAGGGAATGTAGTTTCTCCAGAGACTAGAAGAGTAGAGGTTTGGCCTAAGAAGGTGGGTGAAAGATATGTGTTTACATCTGAGCTCTCTCCAGAAAGAGCAGTGGGATGTCTGGCCATTTCCAACCCTGCTCCAGCTTGGGTGGATGGTGTGGAAGTGTTCCAGGGGCCCTGCTCTCAGTGGGAACCTGGGTGTCCTCCGCATCGCCTCCAGGCTGCTGTGAAGTAGCATCTGCTCCAAGCCCACTGGCTCGTGCTTGCTCTGGGCTACAGTGGCCAAGGCCAAGCCTTCCAGGAAAATCTGAGAGATCGTGGGGGTGGCAGAAAAAGCTGAGCCAGGGCTCAGCTTTGCATAGTGGGAGCTTTGGCTTCTTTGCCTTCTTCGGGTGGTAGGAGTGAAAGAAGAAACCATTCTGTGGTTAGACAATGAGATGACTCAGGTAGGATCCCAAAAACTGCTTCAGAGAGTGTCAAAGAAAGAGAAGGCAGGGCACATCCCTAAGCTTTTGAAGAAGTACATTGAAAGAAGCCAGTCCCCCTCATGCAACACCCTATGGTGGGCCATCAGCACTGGGACAGTGGAATGTGGGGATCAAGGTAGCAATCTTCATATTCTGTACGTTCTGTATGTGGGGAGTGTGTGACCAAAATGGCCCTGCCAACCCTCAAATGCTCCTGCCATCTCCCGAAGTAACCAGGGATGTGAGGTGCTGTGCCTGCTGCTTGGCCAGCGGGCTGTGAGTGGGACTGCCATCTGGCACCAGGAGAGGGATGCAGAGGCCAACTGGCACGCTGGTCAGTGCCGTGCGCCAGCTGGGCTCTGGGCAGAGCCTCCTGCCAACCAGCACCCAGGCAAGAGCTTCTTTGACTTGATCCAACTCTTCCACGTGGCCTTTGTAGTTACTCTTCTGGTTTCTTTCACTGGAGAAGTCCTGACACATGCACTGGGTACTGTGTGTTCACAGGACATCCTACTGATGGCCTCTTGGAAAAAGGCTGGACAGAGAAGCTGGCTGTGCCCAGTCTCTAGACCTGTGCTGACCCATCTGGTAGCCACTAGCCTCATGTGACTATCGAACACTTGAAATGTAACTAATCTAAATTGAGCTGTGCTGTGAGTGTAAAACACACTGGATTTCCAAGAGTCAGTATGAAAAAATTCCATAAAATATCTCATTAATGTTGTGTATATTGATTACATATTAAAATGATAGTATTTTTTGATATATTGGGTTAAATAAAGTATATTATTAAAATGAATTTCACCTGGTTTTTTGGTTTTTTTTTCTTTTGGTAAGGTGGCTGTTAGAAAGTTTAAAATTACATACGTGGCTCACATTTGTGACTCGCCTCCTACTTCTGTTGGGCCTTGTTGCTCCAGACTGTGGTTTCCACCTCATTCATCCTCATAGGAACCCCAAAATGTAGGCAGAGCAGGTAGCAGGATGCCCAATCCACAAATGAGGAATTTGAGCCTCATTCATTCATTCATCCATTCATTCCTTGCTCACTAAGTATTTACTGAACCCACTGTGGACCAGGCACTAGGGATACAGTGGAGAAAATATCAGGGATGATCCAGTCTCAGGAGGAAAACGGGTTCGCCTGAGAGTGGATCGCTAGTGAGAGATGCAGGCAGCACTGGAACCTGAACTTCAGACACTAAATCCAGGGCCCGGTTCCCTACACTCCCACAGTATTGAGAAGGCAGAAAGGTGACAAGCGTCAGAATCAAATCACAAACACTAATGAAAAATTCAAATCCCTTCACTTGACTTGCCTGTGGCCTTAGGTCTCTGTACTGGAAAGAGAGTGGACTGCGGGATTCTACAAGTCTGGGGTCTAGTTCCAGCTCTGCCACCATAGAACCTCAGTTTCCTCAATTTGAAAATGGCGGTAACAATAACGCCTACCAAGACGTTGTTCTGAAGACAGGTGAGATAATCATGTTGTTTCTGGGACACTCAATACATGTCTTTTCTTTCCCTTTTAATAGATCCCAACGAGGTTTCCACCAGTCCTGGTTCCTCTTATAAGATTCAAGGTCAAGGTCAATGTTGTATATTTCTTCTTTTCTAAATGTGGTTCTCTGCAGTCCTCATTAACATAAAAAAAGGTGTCAAGCTGGGCCAGTGCCCCAAGTTAGTGTAGAAGAGCCTCAGTTAACACCTTCAGGGGCATCTAAGATGTTTGCAAATTAAAATGTCCTTGAAGTATGGAGGCTGGGTAACCTGACCCCACCCTCATGCCAAGTGAGCCCCTGCTCCCAGGTCCATGCTCCCAGGTCCATACTCCACGGCAATGTCATCACCCGTGTTTGCTTGCAGGTCTCTGTCACCAGCTTGAGCTCTTGAGGACAACGACTGTGTCTTCCTCTGTGTCCCCAGCTCCTAGCACAGCCCTGACATAGTTTGATGACTGCTGAATGGATGCTAAATGTGGAGGAGGGAGAAGATGGCTTCTTCCAATCAGCAAACAGAGCTGGTTATCATGGTTACTTAGAGCCAGCCAAGGCTCTCGACTTAGGCCCTCACAAACCAGTTTAGCATCACAGAAAGAAACATCGCTTTCCACTGTGCTGACTGGCATTATCAGTAGAGCTGCCACAAAAAATGCAGGAGGCTCAATTAAATTTGAATTTCAGATGAACAACCAATCATTTCCTAGCGCAGTATGCAATATTTGGGACATACACTAAAAGATCATTCTTTATCTGAAATTCAAATTTAACTGGCATCCTTTTTTTTTTTGCTAAATCTGGCAACCTTAATCTCCAGCTTAACTGGTCCTCTCAAAAATGTGCATCGCTGATCATCAGCAGAACCGCGGATTAGGTGTGGGTGGGCCAGTGCCAATTTCTTATCAGTTATCTCACTGGAAAGGAGCCCCAACACCTAATTTACTGACCTAGGGGTGGAAGTCAGGGGAGGAGAAGGACAGGAGAATTAAAGTAAATAGAATTAGAATAAAACTTCATAATCATTCATGACATGGAAAGCAAAATAAGGCCTCCCAAAGCGGTCCACATCCTAGCCCCTGGAACCTGTCAATCTGTTAATGTTACATGGCAGATAGGACTTTGCAGATGTGATTAAATTAAGGTTCTTAAAACGGGAGATTAGACTAGATTGTCTGGGTGGGCCCAATGTAATCACAAGGGTCCTTATAATAGAAAGAAGGAGGAGGAAAGTCAGGGTCAGAAAAGGAGATTCGGCGACGGAAGCAGAGGTCTGTGATGTGGTATGAGAAAGGCTCAGTGGGCCACTGCTGCTAGAAGATGGAAGTGTACCATGAGCCAAGGAACGCAGGGGCCTCCTCTAGAAGTTGGAAAAGGCAAGGAACTTTGACCTCCACAACTGTAGGACAATAAGTTTATGTTGTTTTAAGCCACGAAGTTTGTGGTAATTTGCTACAGCAGCCCTCGGAAACTGACACATGGCAATAGGCAAGAAGAAATGGTCAGGACACTTTTTCCAGAGAGAAAACTAACCACCTCAAAGACTCCTTCATTAGCAAAGACAATTAATGGGACTAAACTTTATACCATGTGTGTTCGCTTATGCAATCTTATTTTCTCCTGACAACAGCTCTCCAATAACCTGGTAGTACCATTTCTCAATAACCTGGTAGTACCCTGTTTCAATAACCTGGTAGTACCCTTTCTCAATAACCTGGTAGTACCCTTCTCAATAACCTGGTAGTAACCTGTTTCAATAACCTGGTAGTACCATTTCTACAGGTGGAGGGATTGGGGCTCAGACAGCTCGTGGAACTTGATTAAGGCCACAAAGCCAGTGTTGCTGCTACTAAGTCAGACAGGGGCCTCTCCAGGCTGGGAGACACATGGCGTATTCAATCTTGACCAGGCTGGGGTGGGGGCTGTGAATTTCCAGGCATTTCAACTAAGACTGTCGTGTCCTTCTTCCCCACTACAACCACTAGCTGATTGCATTTGAAATACACTTGCTGTGGCCTGGCTTTTTTGCTTGGGAAAGAATTAAATTTTGTCTCCAGTTATTCAGAGCGTTAGGATTCTTGTTCTGTTTCTGCTTGGGTTTTGCTCTCCCCAGATGCTCAAGACAGAAAAGATAACAATTCCACAGACTTGCGCGGCACTTGTCGGCTTATATAGCATCTCCACAGCCACCGTTTCATTGGGGCTTCACCACTGGTTACGGGGAGATTTCCTTCCCCTGTTTTGAGAGGGGAAACCGAGGCTTCAAGAAGGACAAAGGGCTGCCTGCTCAGGGTCACATGGCTTGAAGTGGGTTCTTCTGACACCCATCTGCTTACGTAGAACCTGGGAGAAGAGGCTAAAGAGGGGGCCGATGGGGAGATTGGGAGAAAGGGAGGGACCAGCATTTCTGAGTGGGCACAGCCAGGAGTCCTGGGAGAGGAGGGAAGAAGAGAAAAAGCAGCCTCCCTCAGGGTGTGAGCAGGGCCACTAATCAAGGGACCTCAGCTACAGATTGGATATCTCCATCCGGTGGCTGCTGGTGTGCTACTGGGCGCCCAGTCACCATGCACTGGGGAGTATCCTGGCTTCCCTCTTCCGCTGTGGTCATCTGAGGGGCATCCAGGGCCCTGAGAGCAGAGAAGGAAGACCCGCCATTGAAAGGAGTCCTGGGAAGCCTACTCTGCTATGGGCAGGAATGCTGGTCTTCCCATGCCTTTCTAAGTGTGGTTCCATCAAGACCCCACGGACCAGTGGATCCCTAAGGCAGCAGAGAGGTTTGCTCACCAAGTACCACTCCTCACTCGCCTCCACACCCCCACCCGCCTGAGGGTCAGCTTGTAGGCTGGGGGCTGATGCTTCAGGAGCTGAAGACCTGAGATGCCTCTCTGGCCCACATCAGGGGATGCAAGCAATGTTGTAGGAAAAGTTTGAGCTAAGGCGTCAGACAGTTTAGATTCTTGATCTGCCACTGAACTACCTGGACGACCCTGAGCAGCGACCCTGATCAGACGGGATCCAAACCCAACCCAAAGGGATATTTTGGAAATTAAATGTCATCGTGTAAATCAAGTACCTTGCACAGTTCCTGGCACACAGTAGGTGCTCAATTAATGATAGCAACCACACAAATATTTATTATTATCAATGCTCAGTTTCACTAAGGTTCACTAAGTTGACCTTGTAAACTTATTAAATTTCTAAGTATAGCAGCAGAACTTTCTGCCACATAGAAGCCAAGGCTGAGTCTGTTCCTGAGTCAGTCGTGAACTCTGTTGGGAGCCCTACATACAGGTCTAAAATGGGTCGCTGCCCCCTCCCTGCAGGGAGCCTTGTTTGGTGCTAAGCTTCCAGATGGGCTTTGTGATTCTTAAGCCAGGAGGGCAATATCTCTTCCTGTGACTAAAAATGGAAACAAACTGCTAATTCATACCCTTGAAAAAATTGGCTGCAAAGCCCGCTTTATTGATAGAGCCATCGGACACAAACTTCATCCACATTCTGTTGGAGCTCGATTTCACATCCTCCGGCTTCTCATAGCCACAGAAGTGGCCAATCAGGATGCTGTCCTCTGTGGGGCCGTCGCGGATTTCCAGGTAGTCGTAAGCACAGCTGTCGTGCCTTTCGATCTAGATAGAGAAACAGACGCAATGTGGAAAATGGCGGATGGCCTGGCCTTAAGGGTTTTGATTTAAGAAAATAACCTAAATATTACTCTCGAAAGTCTAACCAAGAGGAAAAGGACCCATGTGTGTCCTAGGCTTCTCCAAGCTTTCTCCTACTTGTAGAAGTCAAGGCTGAATCAAGCTGCAAAGAGATGATAAGTAGGGAAGAACAATTCTACAAACCTCCTTGGGTCCCATCCTAGACCTGCTCTCCAATCATTCCCCACCCTCTCTAGCAGCCATTAGAAAGGAAGTGAACACGATTTCAAAGCCTGCAAAGGTTTTGATATCAGATATCCGGGTACCACACACCATGGGCTTGAAATGGCCCTTAGGTTCCTGTTTTCAGCCCAAAAATGGAAACCCATCTTTACAGAGCAGAGAGTGTCTAACAGAAGTTGACATTTCCTTCATCCATGGGAAGACAATCTTAGCAGTACTCACCTCAAAAGCTTGGAAGGTAAGCCCCACGTGAAACCCTTCCGAAACCGTAATCCTCCAGACACATTCCTTGGAAGGTCTGTAGTCATCGGGGTAGTTGGGAGATTGAATCTGCCCGGCGTCTTTGTTAATGTCTCCCCCACATGTAGCTTTAGAGAGAGAGCCAGGAGGAAGGGGGTCCCTGGTCAGACCTTACGAAGGAAGTTGGGTGGCCATTATCACCACTAGGTGACTCCTCTTGCCAACATTTTCATGTCCATGCAACCAAGACTGTGCCTCTAGAAAGGCATAATTTCATTTGTTTGCAACTCTGAATTTTTTTCATACAAAGGAAATAACGGTGTAGAGCAGTGGTTCTCTACCTTTCTTGTGCCTTAAAATCACCTGGGAGATTTCTCGAGCTGCAGAAGCTGAGGCCACATCCCCCGAGGTTCTGATTCAAGTGGGTCTGGGGGAGCTTCCAGCAGCAGTGACGTTTAAGAGTCCCCCAGGTGATGTGAATGCAGAGGGTCGAGGAACGCTGATACAGAGGGACGCGTGAGTGCGCATGCACACACATGCACACGCATGTTATTTCTTTTATAAAAACAAAATTTTGGCCTCTCCAAAATTACAAGTTAAGGCCCGTGGTTTCCTTTGAGGGGGGCCACAGGTGTAGCTAGCCAGAGAAACCCAACAAGTGGAACAAATACAAGCAGAATTGCCCTGGTGGCTGCTGCCTAGACCCCAGATCTATTGGTTTCCTCAATTCAACCACCACGGTGGCCTCAGAGGCCCTTGCAAGAAAGTAGTTGGAAATTCCCTGCCATTGTCCAAAGTCCTCTTTTCACAAATGAAACAAATAGAGGCTCAGAGAGGTTTAGATTCTTTGCTCAGGCTCACACAGCTATTCAGAGGCTGCTTTCATTTCCACAGGGTTCTATACCTCCTGAAACCACCCCTGTGTGGGGGAAGCTGGCTCCCCAGCTGGACTGGAATGAGGGCTCAGCAGAGTGGTGACAGGTAGATGATGCCTGTCCTGAAGTAAGCACAGCTGGTCTCTCTGCTTCCAGAATGTGGGGGAAAGAGCAGCATAGCCCCTGCGGTGGTGGCCCCCACCCTGGCTCTGGCAGCTGCCACGCATGTCTGGGCGGAAGAGGGACAGCGGGCTGCATGGTAAAGACAGAGGCATATCAAGAACTCCCAGGTGGCTTCCTTCAGCGTGAACAAACCTTCATACACTGCGAAGAAACCCTTGCCCAGGATGTTGCTGCTGCTCCGGAACTCCACCCAGAGCCGGCTGTCTGTGGAGATGAGGGGCTCCGGGACTTTATCGCCACAAAACCTACCTGCGAAGCGGAAAAGAACGGTCAGGCTGTTGGTGAACAGCCAGAAGGGGCTCGCTGCAGACAGAGAGGAAGCAGTGTTTCTTCCAATGTGGTTCAAGGTAATACCCCGCCCTGGGGCAAATCATCTTGTAGTACATCAGGATTAAAAGATGGAACAGAGGGGCTGACCCCGTGGCGGAGTGGTTAAGTTCGCGCGCTCCGCTGCAGGCGGCCCAGTGTTTCGTTGGTTCGAATCCTGGGCGCGGACATGGCACTGCTCATCAAACCACGCTGACGCAGCGTCCCACATGCCACAACTAGAAGGACCCCAACGAAGAATATACAACTATGTACTGGGGGGCTTTGGGGAGAAAAAGGGAAAAAATAAAATCTTTAAATAAAAAAAAAAAAGATGGAATGGAAACAACCTGGGTGCCTCCTCCAGGCTACCTGCGGGAGATTTAGAGGACAGCCCAGGCAGCCCCTCCCCTGCCAAAGGGGTCCCCTTGAGGTGCTGCCGGTGTGGCCGCATGAATGTTCCCTCCCCTGGTATTTCCTATGACATATTAGCCCTTCTCTTCCGGGGGCATGCCTTTGGGAAGATACTCTGCCTTCCTTGCCTCAGAGAAGCGATGCCAGAAAACACACAATGGAGAAATCAAATCTTTTTGACTTCTGAATTTCACAAGCCCAGTCACAATACCAAAGATTTGAAAAAATACACAAGGAATAGGAGCACATTTTCCCATCCTTGTAGTCTTAGAAAGATTCCTAGGATGGATGAGTGAGGGGACTAAGGAGAAAGAGGATTGGAGAGGGTACTGTGGACTCTCCTAAAGGACCCTGTACCCTGTCCCACCCTGAGCTGAGAGCCTGGATGGAAAAGGATGATGGAGACCCCAAGTGGGTTTAAGGATCTGGGAGAAGCAGAGAATTGTGCTCAGTTCCTGGGCAGAGCCTGGAGGGGAACAAGACGCTGGATTCCCATGTCTCACCTGGGGCCAGAACAGAAATGTCTGTGTGGTTTGTAAGACCTGAGGCCAGGAGGCAGGCATGCAGAGCCCTCCAGGCAAAGCACAGCATGATGGCAGCCATGTGACTCCAGGCTCCTGGGAGGGGTAGGGAAGCGACTTTCCCTCAGCCCAGAGGACTTGGGGAGCCACAGAATATCTCTCACAGAACATCTTCTAGGGAGATGTGGACTTGGTACCATTTGAACTGGCCTAGGGTTGAGGCAAGGAGGAGGCACAGCAGCCACTAAGATGGACAGAGGACTGGAGACAGACATCCCAACAGCAATGCCAGCCAGATGGCAATATGGGTGCCTCCTGCACCACCATGCCCTGGCACAAACTATGCCCCTCACTGGCACTTCCACCCTGGGGGAAGAAACCACAAAGTGACTGAAATTAAGTTCCCACTACCTGATGGAAAGGGGCTTATAATTTTTATTGAACTTTTGTTACTGAAAAATACAAATAAATTTCTTAGACACTAGGGTATGGATCTGAAATTTGGACCCTCTACAAAGGAAAAGGGGGAAGGCCATCCTTCCCAGTGCACAGTAATCCTTGGCCATATAATTTCTAATGCCACATAATGATGGCCATCATGGCAAGGACAGAGATGGGGCTGAGTGGGAGATGGGCTGAGTCATACTGAGCAGTTCTCAACACAGACCAGTCAAGGCCTGTTTGTACTGGAAGCCATGGTTCTCCCAAACGCTGACTGTGAGTCACTCAAAAATCCATTTAAGGGGCTGGCCTGGTGGCATAGCGGTTAGGTTTATGCGCTGTGCTTCAGTGGCCCGGGGTCCGCTGCTTCAGATCCCAGGCATGAATGTATGCACCACTCATCAAGCCATGCTGTGGCAGGTGTCCCACATACAAAATAGAGGAAGACAGGCACAGATGTTAGCTCAGGGCCAGTCTTCCTCAGCAAAAAGAGGAGGATTGGCAGCGGATGTTAGCTCAGGGCTAATCCTCCTCCAAAAAAAAAATCCATTTAATATTGGGGGAATGGGGAGTGACTGTCAACGGGTATGTTTTTCTTTTAGGGGTGATGATGTTCTCAAATTGATTGTGGGGATGGTCGTACAACTCTGTGAGCACACTAAAAAACCCTTGACTTGTACACTTTAAATGATGAGTTGTATGGTATGTAAATTACATCTCGTTTCTTTTTTTAAGTCCATTTAACAAATATTTTGGGCATTCTCTTATTGCCAGCACTGTCTTAGGTGCCCAGTCAACCCCTTGAAGCTGTAACGCTGCTTTGCCTTTCTGAGAAATGGGGAAGTGAGCTTGGGGGATGAGGAAATGCAACTATGGACATTTCCTAATGGCCATCTGAGGCAGACATTCTTTGGGGAGACACAGGGTAGAGGCTGCTAATCTCCTGCTTTCTTCCGATTCTGGCCACCTGCAGCCTTTTGGATTTGTTGAGCTTAATACTAAGTGAGATGAGCTCAAACCACTGCCAAGAATTCAGCAAGGAAAAGTCCATCAGAAGCCTATAAATTTTCGGTAATGGTTCCTCTGGCATGGCCAATTAGTGTCAATTAGTCCTTTGAAAACAACACGTAAGCATGGGAAGTATTGCTTCCCAGGGAGGAGACAGAGCCGCCGAGCAGCAGTTAGACATCGCCGGTTCACAAAAGGAATTCCTTCTCAGCTGAGCCAAAGTTTCAAGTCCAAATTTCTTCTTTTAAAAACTCCAGCTGTCACAGCCGCTGGGGACTCTTTCCAAAAGAGAGAGGGACTTCCATGGCCTTATTGCCTAAGAACCCAACCGGACGAGATGAGCCACCGGCCCCCAGGGCCACAGGACAACCATCTCTACTTAGTTCTTTGGATGAGGTAGGAATTCTAGGCTAAGGTGTATCTTACTGGCTTGGCAGAGCTGGACTTGGTAGAACAAATTACAAGTTATTTCTAAGTAAAGTCTCTCCCCAAACCACCTTGGAATTCTTAACTAGAACCCTCTACATTGTCCTTTGACTGCTGTCAACATTCTCATCTTCACCATATGGTTCTGATAAAAGCCCCCTTTTTACTGTGCATGTCTATACCAGACACTGTCCTAAGCACTTTACGTGGATTATCCAATTGCATCCCCTCTTACACCCTGAAATAGGTACTAGCATTAATCTCAATTATGAGAAAAGTGAGGATTGGAGAATTTGGGTTGAGTTACACTCAATTCTGTAAGCGGATGCAAGCTTTTGAATGGTGGTAGTCTGAGATCTTGACCTTCATCATCAGTCTCATCTTCCTCATCCTCATCCCCGTCATCACCACCACCCTCAAAAGGAACTTCTCTGTTTAAGGTGCAATTCTGAGCACTACATTTTTGGATCCATAAACATCGACTCTGCTCTCTGGGAATATAAACATCATTCCTCTTTCACAGTTTGGGCACAGACACATAGCAATGAAGATCAAAGCTTCAAATCATAAAGCAAGTCGGTGGTAATGCCAGGCTTGGCTATCTGACTCGAGCTATTTTCTGCTCCTTTGGGAGGCTGCCCCTGCCCAGGTTGCCCCAGGAGTGGGGCCACGCGACACTGATTGGCCAGGCTGGCCTCTCTGAACTTCCCTCCCCACTTCAGGGAAAGGGGGAAAAAGGGCTTTTGTGTGCATTGTGGTGGTACAGAATGCCCAAAGACAGTTCTGCATACAAAAGTGCATTGTGAGAGTAATTCCTCCAGCAGAAGTAAGGGAGGGCAATCCAATTAACAGGACAGTGTTCGCAACGACTGGGTGAGTTCTCCATGCAGACACCTTCCTCCTCCCTTTAGGTGCAATCTCATAAGTGACCCCTGAAACTGAAAAACCAATTTGATGTCTTTAACCAGCCATGAAATGTGTTCTCAATCTACTTACACTTCCCTTTAATCACTATGTGAAAACCCGGGTCCCAAACAGCCTCCTTCCAAAAAGCCTAACAGGCTGGAGAGAAATTGGACTAGAGAAAAGGTGTCAAATTCCTAAACTGAAATCTGGTTCCTGGCTTTGGAGGAGGAGTTTAATAAGGATATCAAGAAGAGGAAATGCAGATGAGGACGCTACAAGTGCGCTCCGTGGGGAGTCATAAAGGGTTCATTCATAAAAAAATATGGGTCCATTATGCCTGGATTTTCACACACTGCCCTGGGAAAATATGCAATGCACAGTTTTTCAGAGCAAGATGCATACTTTCACAATCCGCCCTAATCCGCTCTCTCTCCTGCCAAAGGGGCATTGACCTGCCTCCTCTCGGCAGATTTCATGGCACTGACCCCTCCCAGGGACCAGCTCGGCCCACACAATGCACTTGTTCCAAACACAAAAGTTCACTAACAACTGCATTTGGAAACATCAGAGCAGGCCAAATAGTTGGCAAAGGACAACTCCTGCAAATGAAGGACGATGGTTACAGGCACCGGGCCATGCCTTGGCCACAGCACACTCAACACACACACACACACTCACACACACACACTGCGAAAGTGTGTAAAATATGAGCCAAAAGAAAAAAACCGCACAAAACAAAACAAAACATCACTGACAACAACGAACAGCAAAAGCCCCATCTAATCAATGAAAGTGTAGCCAGCGATACCGGATCTGTAGTGAGAAAATTCTTGTCTCAAGTTCAAGAAAAGCGAACGGCTGGAAATTCCTCTGCCTGTGCCCATTCTCAGGAGCGTGCCTTGATCCTCTCTGGGGAACTTCAGTAACAGAAACTTCCTCCTCCTGAGCCCTTTAAGTCTATCACATTCCTGGGGGGGCGCGGATAGGGTTGCCAGATTTAGCAAACAAAAACACAGGAAGCCCAGTTAAATTTGAATTTCAGATAAACAACGAATCGTGCATTTTATCTCTAGAGGGAGACCTTTCTCAGATTTAGCAGTCCCCTCTCCCTGTCACCAGGACATCTAAGTTCTGGTCTGATCTCAACCACTAGCTGGCTGTGTGGCCTCAGCGAGTTGGTCCACACTTAGGGAGCATGGTTTTCTCGTGAAGGTGTGAGATGAGTGACTCGAAGGTCCTGCTGGGCTGAGGGGGTCTGTCATTCCATGTTCTCAGGAAACTCCTCCCACACAGCTTCTTTCATGATTTTAATTATAAAAGAATACTTGAATGCATTCTTGTAAAAGATCCAAACAATCCAAAAGTATACAACCAAACCATGAAGCTGCCTCCCACCACCGTGCGTCCTTTCTCAGAGGGAACCACCTTCAATGGTTTGATAAGCACCCAGGATGTCCTCTTTCTATGCATTTGGTACTAGACAAGTACATGTGTGCATCCATTTATAGATAAGCAGGATCATTCCTTGACCCAACTCATGGGGATTCTGATTTAGAAGTCTCCCAGGAATCTGTAGTCATGGAAATCTTCCCAGCTGATGGTAGTGTTCAGCCAGGTTTGGGAACCTCTGCTACTAGGAACAAAGCCTTCTGTATGTTTGTACCCCTCAATGTGCTACCTGTAGAGCCCTGCCGCCCTCTGGCTGCTAGTGCACACCATGTCTGCTCACATTAGGCAGGGAGCAGACATCCAGGCACGCAGCTCCACCCTGCCATCAGGTGGCATAACCCATTTGTCCTGCAGTGTACACACTCCTGTCCGTGCTTGGCCTGGGGATCACTTTCTTGTCTTCCTTACCTGGACGCTAACTACCTAAGTGATCCCTCCTAATGGTGGTAAGCTGTACCCCAACTCAGAGCCTGCCCTGGCTTCTTTCTAGAACTCCTGTGGACACAAATTCCTGCCTGTTTGTGCCTCTAGGAACTGAAACTCACGGCCCTCTGGACAGAGGGGGCTTGTGTGCTCTTCCCGGTGGTAGCTGACCTGGCTGAGACCCTTTGGTCATACAGAGCCTAATATCTGCCAGGCCTCTTTGGGTCCAGCCAGATCCTCTGTCCCAGTCTCTTCTGACCTACCCCAGAATCTGACACGAAGTCAGGCTCGGTCTGTCAGTAAAACTCGCCAGCTCAGCTCTCTCCTTTCTCTTCTTCATCTTTAGTCAGCTGTCCCAACAGCAGCTCCTCTCAGGCCAGTCATTCGCAACTTAACAGGTGTGGCTTTTCTGCCCACGTGAGGATATGCCAGGGACAAAGTCCTCACTGAGACCTTAAACTTGTCCAGTGCGGAAGCCCACCTTACAGACCACTCTAAAGACGAGGACAACACACTCTCAGCCAAGACCCTTCCGTTAGGCTCCTTGTAAGTCTGCTTCTCTCTCTGACTCCACCATGGCTGCCATTCTGAGGCCAAAGGAGGCCCTATGTCCACTCCCAGGACACTGACGCTACTAGTCCTCATTACAGCATTAATCTTCCCTGGTCACCCATGAGAGATCTCTCTTCTGGCGACCAATCCTAAATGAACTGGTCTTTCTCTTTATGCCACCTGCTCACTGCCTCTCACTCAAAGGTCCAAGCTGCCTTTTCATGTAGGAGTTCATACACTGTTCATCTCCTAAAAAGAATACATACTCATCATAGAAAAATTAGAAAATACAGCTAAACCAGGAACAACAGAATAAATTTTTAAAAAATACTCCATCATCCTGAAATAACCACTGTGTATTAATTCATATTTATAATTTAACTTGACATTTATATTATACATCACTAAATGGTTTCTTCCAGTCCAATTCAGCCTGCACAATGTTTTAAGTAATTTTGTTTTGAGTAATTTTGGTCAGGATATTCACTGTTCAGTTTGCCACACTGTCCACCACTCCTTATGTTATCATACCAGCCTCATCTCATTCATTTACACCTTTATCCCTGAAGGCATTTGAGTTTGCAAAGCCTGCTTAATATACATATAGACGTATTTTTATTAAAATGGAATCTTGCATGATCTATTTTGTAACAGCTTTTTTGTTAGCAAGGTACAATGAACACCTTTCTGTATCAACAAATAGTCACCTCCAACTTTATTTTTAATGGCTGGATAGTTTTCCATTGAAAAGATGTATTATAATTTATTCAGCTAACCCCTACGGTTGAACATTTAAACTGTTTTCAATTTTGCCTGCTTCAGTGAACATCCCTGTAGCTAGAGCTTTGCACACTTCCTTAATTAGTTCCCTAGGATAAGTTCCAAGAAGTGGAATTGCTGGGTCAAAGGGTATTTGCAGTTTTAAAAGCTTTTAACATGTGTGGCCAAATGGAGTGTTCAGAGTTTTACAATGACACAGACCCTTGAGAGCTTCCTGTGACTGCTGTCAGGATGGACCCTTCTGAACATTAACAGCATCACACAGAACATCCCCTCGCTCTGCTCGTAAGGCTTTCTAAAGTCAACTCACCTAAGAGGGGGGCTTTTCTCCAATAACCATCCCGGACCTCCACGTAGTCGTACCAGCACAGGCGGCTTTTAAATAAATCCAGGGATGTGAAGTTTAAGACGATCTGTAAAGAGTTACCGTAAAGTGAGTTTTGGCAGCAGAGCCTGAGGAGTTGAAGATGCAGCTTGAATACTGGTGTTCTCACATTACCCTTTAGCATACAGAGTGCTCAGACCACAGTAGGAGTGTCCTCTCAAAAGCACACTCACAGGAAGCCTCCTGACATTAAATAATAAACCTTAAGCAGGATGGGGAGTAAACAGAGGAGATGGGTCCTTTGGTTCTGTCTGGGGAATAACTTGAGCTTTTGAAGTCACTCGGTGGTTTACAGAAAGCAAGATGCATTAAAAAGATGGGCCAGGACGAGTTGAGACTGGGGATTTGGAAGGAGGTAAGAGGTCAATGAAGTTCAGAGATACAAAAAGATCTTATAACATCATCAATCATTCCAGAGGGTCCGGGGTTAGCCCGAGTGCATCTGGGCACCTTCACGATCAATGTCCCCGCGGCCATAACCTCACTCCTCTGAGGTGTGGTGTGTCTAACAGCCTTCCAGTTAGGCTAACAGTCTAACAGTTAGTCTGTGCGTTTGTTCATTCATTCATTCATTCATTCATTCATTCCACCACTGTTTCTTGACCACCTGCTGTGTGCCAGTCGGTGTTGGCCAATCGAGATAGAAAGATCAGTAAGACGGGGTTCTTGCCTTTAAGGAGCTCAGAGAACGAGGGAGAGGCAGATGTATGAAGCTAATTAGGACAGTATGGTATAAATGCTGAAAAGAAAAGGATAGACAGAAAGGGCATTCTGGAGTCCCAAGGAGGGAGAAATAAATTCTGCCGGTGATACTGGATAAGGCTTCTCAGAGGAGGTGATTTAACCTAAGGGGAGTGGGGGTCCAGTGGGCAGAGAAGTAGGGTGAGAGAGCATTCTAGTGAGGGACTGACAAGAGCCAAGGCACTGACATGTTTGGGGAGCTGCACTGTGTGCCCAGCGTAGGTCATTGTGTGTGTGTCAGGAATGAGGAGGCAGAAGCGGCGAGGAAAAGGAGTGAAGGCTGGGGAAAGGGGGTTCAGAAGGACTGGGAAGGAGGGTTCCAGTTCTTCTGGATATCCTTGTGGCTGTTCAGTGGATGTCCCTTTACATAAACGTGGAGGGGCCTGGGTGGGCCCTATGGACACAGCACACAGGCGCTGCACCGGTGAACTGGCTCTGGTGCCCGTTGCAACCCTTCCAGCTCAGGGCTGTCCTGGCAGATGGCCCAGACAGAGGTCAGGTTTTCCCCTTTCCCTTCACCTCCATTCAAGCCCCGCCAGGCAAGGTGCCCACACCCATCTGGCCCCAGCTGTCAAGTTTGCTCTCTGCCCGTGCTCAGCATGTCACTGCTCCATCATTTCTCAGCTCTTCTTGCTCTCCAGCGTCCCGCTGAAGGCAGCCTTGCTCCAGCCCCTGCACCCGTGACCCTATTTCTTTTCTCACTCAGAGGGACCTTGCTCTCAGCCAGCTCATCTCTCTCAGGCATCTTCACTCTCTCTCCTCCAATAGCCACTTTCTTATGTAACAGCCCCAGGTCCTGCTATCTCTAAGTAAACCCTTAGGCTGGAGGGCTGCAGGTCAAGGGTTCCAATGCCTTCCTGGCCAAATCAAAAAGCCAGTTATAGATTTGTCCTTGTTCTCCATGGCCCCTCTGCTTTGAACCTCTCCTCTCTAGTTTTCACTATGCTAGCCTGTCCTCTCTCCACTGTTCTCTCTCCTTGGCTGGCTCCTGTCTCCTACTCCCCATTAACTGTGAGAACACTTCAAAGCAAAGTATTTCCCTTCCAGCTTCCCCATCTGTAGGTGACACCATCACCAGTGACCCAGGTACAACACCTTGGAGTTATCTCTGCTTTGCCCCTATTGTACCTGCTGCATCATATCTGCTCAGCACCCATGTGGACAGACTGTCTTCCTTTAAGATGTCTGTGACCCTTGCTCCAAGCCAGTCTTGCTGCCCCTTCAACTGCCTTTCCTGCATCGCTCCTGCCGAGATGATTCCGGAACTCTCCCTGCTGTGCCCCCGTCCATTCTGCACACTAGGGCTTCTAGATCAATCTTGCACTTACATCTCATGTTTACCAGATCCCTCCTATGCTCAGAAAACTTCAGCAGCTCCCTATGCCCGCATCTCATAAATTAAATTCTCTGCTTCCCTTCCAGAGCCTCCAGCAACCACCCTATGTGACCTTACTTCCCAATGAGCCCTGACATATCCGTACTAGTGGAACCCTCTCCCGGCCCAGCTCAAGCGGCCCCTGCCTCCTCCCTAGGTCCTTCTCTGATTGCACAGCTGGACACGATCTTCTCCTCCTTGGAACGCCTCCCTTTCTCTCTTACAGTGCTTGCAAAGCAGATGTTTTTAGAGTCAGGCAGATGTGGATTTCTTCTCTCGTCTACCTCTTACTAGCTCTGGGACCTTGGCAAAATACTAGTCCGCCTGGACCTTTAGTTCCTTCATCTGGAAAACAACACGCACGTCATTGGGTTGTTGAGGGGACTGCACAAGAGACTGTATACAGACTGCCTGGTGCTATGCCTGGCACAGAACAGGCCCTCAATAAATGACAATTTAAAAAATCAAGCCACACTGAGTGCACACTTCGCGCACCACACACTGGACACACTAAGCGCTCTTCACAGGCTGCCCGTCTTGAGTGGCATTGAGAGGGCCCACCCCTCCCCTTGGGCCAATCCCACTCACGTTCAGGTCTCAGGGCAAGTAGCACTTTCCTCCACAAAGCCCTGTGATCTCCTAGCAAATGAAGTCAGTACCAGAAAATAACAGGCCAGCTCACCTCCTGTGTCGTAGAGAGTGTGTGTGTGTGTGTATGTGTGTGTGTGTGTGTGTTGTGATGTCACTCTTCCAGTGGTTCTCAACCCTGCTTGCATATTAGAATCACCACGGAAGCTTAAAAACAATATATTGGTGCCAAACAAATGCCCCTCTTTCAATTAAATCAGACTCCTTAGGGGTGAGGGGGGGACACTGATTAAACTCTCCATCTCTTGAAGACCAGGATTGTACCTCAGATTCCTTCTGTACCCCCTTCAGGGCTCATATCGAGGTGGAAGGGCTCAGGGATACTTGATAGCTGGTTGCAGTATAGTTCTCCAGCTTTTGCTTTTTAAAACTTCAGAAAGGAAATGTTATTACAACTTCCTTGGCAACACATTCATGATCTGAATGAACGGGATAATTATTCAGGCTAATTATTTTAAGTATGTTAGTGAACCATAAAGACCAGAGGGGAAGAGGTGATGAACAAGAGGTGATACTTGAATCAATCAAGTTTGCTAATTACTAGCAGCTCTGGGGAAGGTTGGGTGAAGCAGAAATTGAAATAATTGGTGCAGGAATTTCAACGATACGTGTTCTCTCTGCCCCCAGTTAGCAATAATAATTAAGGCTTGGTGAATCTTACGCAGTTCAAACACATTGCACAGCCTCTGCTACAAGGGGCAATTCAACAATTTGGGGATTACCAGACCCCTTCCTCTCCCTGCCTCCCTCCCATTGATGCCTCCTATAGAGATAGCACGTGAACTCAAGGCAGACAGGTCTGGAGTCTCTCAGGCTCAAGATGACAACCACACAGTCATAAATGCTTAGAGTCAGAGGAAGGGAGTGTGCATACAGGTGTTGTGTGTGTGTGAAGCTGTGTTCAAATGTCTGTTAGCCTGTCCCCTTTGTGGAATAATATAGGATGACGGTCAAGCATCTACGTTCTCAGAGTGAAATCAGCTGGGTTCAAATCCCAACTCTGCAACAAACTGAGTAGACTTGGGAAAGTCCATTTCCTTATCTGAAAAATGGGTGTGGTAAATAGCACCCATCACATGAAGCTGTTGTGATGTTTAAATGAGGGAATCCATATAACATGCAGAGACCAGTGCCCGGCCCAGAGAAAACACTCACAATGGTTCCTAGCCATTATTTCTCTCTAGTTATCACACTATGTTTAACTTACATTTAAATGGACTTTTTTTTTTAAAGTTATGAATTAGGGATACCTGAAGGTTGGTTACAGGCATCTGAAAACCCAACACCCCCACTGTGCCCCGAGATGCGGGTCTTTCACTCAGCCACTCAGCCATCCACATGTCTATTCAATAAGTACTTGTTGTGTGACTCTGTGCCATGGGCTGTGCTGGGTGCCAGGGATCTGGGGGCGAACAATCTCTGTCTTCAATGAGTTTAGAGTCCAGAAGAGGGACAGCCAAATAAACCAGCTGTCTGATATTGTGAGACAAGCTATGACAGGTATGACTGCAGGGAACTAGACCCAAGGGACAGGGAGGGCATCTCAAAGATGGCCACATCTAGGCTGAGACAGCTTGAAGAACCCTTGGATTTGTAGAGAGGTGTAGTGAAAAAAATACAAGGTTCAAAGAACAGAAGCCCCAGTTCCCAGTTCTGTATCTTACGGTGAATTTGGGCAATTTGTTAAATGTCTGAGCCTCAGATTCCTTGTCCATATAATGGATAAAAGGAGACGCACTCTGCAAGAGGGTTAAGAACATACCACCCTTGGACCAGGCCACAAGAGCCCCTGCCCTAGAAGGTGGTGGAATCTTCAGAGTCACAGGAACCTGTTCTTCCAGAGCTTGTGATGCTCCTAGACCTCACTCCAGGTGCCCAGGACCCTGGACTTCTCTGTCCAAACAGCTCTGAGCCTTGGATCCATCCTCCCGAGGCTAGACAACACACCAGTTCCACCGGAGGGGCAGTCAAGGAACAGCCATTTGCAAGGTAGGAGTGGAGGGTGCTTGGGAGTGTGGGCTGGGGTGTTGCCTTGGGTGCTCCGAGATGGAGCGGGGGCTGGGAAGAGGAGAGGCTAGCCCTGGGTTGGGGACTAGCTCCGCCCATATTGCCACCTTCCAGACCAGCACTCCTAGGTGTCAGGGAATTCTAAATTGGATCCTTGCCTTCCCGGGCATCCTGATGGTATGTTTACCAAGGCAGGAGGATAGAGCCTACTTTGTTTTATAAACTGTGAGCTTGATTTACAACTTACGTGGACATTTATTACACAGGCCTCCATTTGTATGGGGGAGACTGGTTGAAAAGTCCAGAAATAATGAATGTTAGGTAAGCCAGCCCAGTGCCTGGCACACAGTGGGTGCTCATAACATAACAGCTGTTATTACTACTATTAATAATAATTCCTCACGCCTCACCCAACTCAAAGAAAGCTACGTCATTTCCTGAGGTGGTTTCACACCTACCTTTTCCCCCGGAGTGACCGATATCCTCCAGATGCAGTGGGAATAGGAAGGGTAGCCATTTGGGAAACCAGGTGCGGAAAAGTTTCCTGTCGTGTCCTGCAGGGTCTCCCCGCACGCTGTGCAAGCAAAATGACACTGTGATTCTGGCATGCGCACGTGCTCCCACCTAAGCAGCGCCCCAACACGGGGCCGCTAAGCAAATTCACCCCTTTACCAGCCAAAGCTCTCGGAACACGCGGTGAGAAGCATGTCAGGCAGAGTGACATTTTTTTCTGGTTAATAAAAGCAAAAACAGGGGCTGGATGCCAAAAAGTCACACCCCAGGGGTTTCTTCTGCGGTTCTCAGGATTGAGCTCAGCCTAGAGCTGGGCTTGACTCTGAGCTCTTCAGCCGCTTGGCCGCGGTGGGGAAGTTTCCCTTAGTTTTCTTATCTGTAAAATGGGCAGGAACTATCTAGAGGGCTAATGAAATCATCTGCATTAAATGAAATGGGTCAGCTCAGAGCTTGGCACAGAGTGAGTGAGTGCTGCATACACAGCAGCCATTATAATTACTATGAATGACGTCTGTGGCAGAGAGAATATGACAGTGCAAGTGAAGCAAAATGAAAAAGAAAATGCTTTGAACATTCATTGCAGCTGTTAGTTTGAATCTTGCCTCTTCTTTTTCTGCTACCCATCTCTGAAAGAGCCACAAGAGTGAAGAAAATTAAAAAAAAATGACCAGAGGCACGGGAGGCCGGAATACCCTGCAGGAGGCTGTTCTGCCCTTGAATGTTTGAGGGTTGCCTGGTTATGAGTCTAGAACCTAGTCCTATGTATGTGAAAAATATTTCCCCTAATTCATTCTAAAAAAGTCACCTGTATGAGTAGGCTTGGAAGCTGCAGGTTTCGTATCCCCTCCCCCCTAGGGATTTGCACCCCAAAGACAAAGATATTGGTTTGCTGAGTGCCTCTGCACTTATGGGGCCACCCCCAAAGTGTGGGAAACAAGCGTCTTTATGCACCTTTTCCTACATGGAATTCAACCTCTGCAGGCAACTACCCTCACTTTCCGCTACGACTTGAAATGACCTGGAGCTGCAGGAAGGGATAGCTGGAGAGCGGCCCATCATCGGCCTCAGGAAATCCTGGATATCGGGGCCTCGATATCATGTTACCCAACAACTGCCAGGCATCAGGAGGATTATGCCCGGCAGTCAACACCCCTGAGGGTTCCATGGAAATTATTTTAGAATAATCATCAACATTCTGCAAAAACAGATACATTACTGTATGGCTCCATGGTATTTACCAGCTGCCTCGAATCCTTTTGGGAAGTAAGAGGCACATACATTATAACTAAATAAATACTACGGCATTTCCCAGGGAATGCTATAAGGTTTCTCTTTCAATTCAGCAAGGTTACATGATATGTGTGTCCTGTTTTTCAGCCCTAACACGCCCCCAGATGACTGAAAGCTGGATGGACATATTTCCTAGAGTTTTGTGATGGAGCAAGCCGCCCCACGGCCCTTTGCACACCCTATGATCTAGTTTAGTAGGGCAATGAGATGGCCCAGATTTTCTAAGATGGCCCGTATTTCAAATATCCTGTCCCCTGATGAAAGCATGTGTCTGGTCTAGGGGTTTAGAAAGGTTATTGGACCTGTTGGTCATGGAATTTCCTTCTTTCTCCTCAAGCCACTGGAATGCATTCCGTCCCATCAGCGGTAAGAACCTGGCTGCTGTAACCAGTGTTTTGTACTGAAGCTCAACAGCCTAAAGCAGGTGATGTGAGCTCACCCCCAGGACAGCAGAGGTGACGATGCTGAAGCCGAGAGAACAGAAGGCAAAGAGGGCAAATTCAAGGGGAGGCGGTTTCTGAACTGGCAGAGAAGTGGGTGTCTGCTCAGACCCCAGTGTACTGTCCAGTCTTCAGTGGCACACACCTGGCCACTGACCAGCACCTTGGATTCAAGGAAAGCCCCAAGACCACAGAGACTATCTCGTTTACAGCACGGAGACTTCCTCTGCCTTCCAGTGTTTGGGAAACTGACGCTCATCCTTCCAAAAACAATCTCCTTCATTCTTTGTCTTCCTGAAAAAACTCTTGGTTTTTGCTTTGCCAAACCCACATCCCCTACTCCCATAGACAGGAGAGGTGTTTTTACTGTTACGGGGTGCACACGGCATTGGGCCCCTGTTCACTGTTGTTCCACTATGGCTTCTTCCTCTTCTGAACATCTGGGCTGTGCCAGAGAATTCCAAAGCCTCCCACAAGTAAAACTGTGGGCTCCAAGACCTATTATTCACTTTACTCCCCGCAATCACTTCACCATTTGGGCTTTCTACACTGTCTAGCACCTCCTAACAGCAGCACACCAGAAATTGCAGTTGCGGGGGGCAGTTTCTTTAGGTTCCCCAAGTTGTTTTCCCAGCAAGGGGGAATGTTTGCAAAGGGCGGTTGAGTCATGCTCCGTGGGTGCTACGGAGGCCCTGGGACTTCCCAGGATTCACAGTTACCTGGGCATTTGTACAGCTTCCTGGCTTGAGCTATGTCTCCCTGACTGAGCCGCACGCGCTGGCCAATGGTTGGCCTGACGCCATTGTCGTCTCGACGCGGGAGGATGGTGTCTAAGAAAACTCCTCTAGAGGAAGAAAAAAGAGAGAGAAAGGAGAAAGGAAAGTCAAGGCTATCTGGCCATCCATGCTTGGATTTACAGTCCATTTTCTTGCCCATAACCCCATCAACCTTCCTACCCCCAGCCTGCCTCTCCCCAGGCTGACACAACTGAAGAGGTTTCCTTCACCTCTGCCGGCAATGGAGCATCCCATTTCATCAGCTGCCTGCTCACTTTCCAATGGGAAAATTACACTGCCAAGTTTAAAAATATGCCCCAGCCCAGTGGCCTAAGGGCTTCCATACTGATGTGTACTGAGCATTTCCACAAAGCCCCTGACAGGTCCAGGCCCCAGACCGCCACGCTGTACAACTGCAGGGAGCACCTTTCAGAGAGACTAAGGTTTGAGTGGCAGCCCCCGGAGTTGCGTGTTGGGTGGTACTGAGCATGGATAAGTCCAGGCGAGGCTCCAGAGAGAGCCTGGGAACCAGTGCCATGTGAGACTCTCAGGGGCTGCACAGAGAGTGCTGGTTGATGACCTGGTTGGTGAACGAGGGGGACTGGAGTTTGGGGGCTTTGCTGGCAAGAGGGATAATCAATAGAAAGTGAGCTGAATGCAGAGAACGAAAGGTAGTTGAGAGGGTCCTGGCCTGGAGATTTCTATGTAAGGCCTGATGCTGCCACCTGGGTGAACTCAGACGAGTCCCTTCCGGTCTCTGTGCCTCAGTTTACTTCTCTGAACAATAAGAGATTGGCCTAGAGGATCATGGCAGCCCCTTCTCACTCTGACAGCTTATTCTACTCCCATATGAATGAAATCTAAAGTGACCAAAACCAGGATGCCCTGCTGAGTACCAGCCCCATTCACACTTCCATGTTGTGGGCACGGTTTGTGCCCTGCCTGAGCCCCCTACTCTGCTTCCAGACCCCCAATTTGGGGCTTCTCCTGGGGGGTAGGGCCTTCCCTTGAACCAGCTCCTTCTCTAGTTCCCACCCTGGTTCTTTCCTTCCCTTCTTAAACCAAGTTTCTGGAAAGAATGGTCTCCACTTTCCATCTGGCTGCCCACCTCTCGTCACTCTGCAATCCAACTGTGATCTGGCCACACCAGCAGAGGCCACCAGTCGCCGACCAATTGACAAGTCAGATGGACACCTGTCAGTCCTCACCTGCCCTCTCTACAGCACTGACACCTTTGCTGCCCCTTCCTCCTCGGACTCTCTCCGTCCTGGTTCCCAGGGCACCGTTTTCTCTGAACAGTAAGTTAGCATCCCCTTCAGCTTCCCTCTTAAGTGCTACCCCTCAGGTTTCTGCCCTCTTCCTCCTCTCTGCTCTCTCCTGCTCCATCTGCTCCTCTGGGTTTTAGCCACCACCTATAGGTTCACAGCTAATTCTCTGAGTCCACCCCCAGAACCACCTGCTAAGCGCCAAATGCCTGGTGACCCCTCCACTGGGCTATCTTATGGGTCTCTTATCCAATTCATTCAAAACCAAATGTATTCCATTCTTCTGCTTGTTCCAGACCCCTGCCTTAGCTCAGGAGATCAGCATCCCTTCCTGAATTCTTCCCAGGAGCTCTTAACAGGCCTCCTCCCTGTAGACTCAGCCACCCCTGCGCTACACCCACAGCCTGGCAATGTGATTGCCCTGAAATGCAAGGGCAGGCATGTCGCCTCTCTGCGCAGGAGCCTTCGCCCACTTCCCATCACCTCCTGTCTTCTGCCTTCCTCTCCAGCCACTTCTCCCGACACCTCCTCCTCACTCATTATCCTAAGCAACACCAAACTCCTACTGGCCCTAAACATGCCTTTGCACGTGCTGTGCTCCACCAAGGCTGCCCAACCTTCATCTTCTTGTCCACTTGAAAACTGTTCATTCTCCCAAACCCCATCAGTTGGCTTTCCCTCTTAAAAGTCTTCCCGAGCCCTTTCTATCCCTCCCCTCCTGAGCTGACCATTCCCTCCTCTGGGTTACTTTTGAGCCTTATTCATCTAGTCTCTTCTTATCATACTGTATTGTCTTTTTTTGAGGGGTGATGGCCTTCAAACTAGTTATTTACATCCAAAAGGGAACGTGAAAAGGCACCCGTTACCTAGTTATTAGCTGCCCTCTCTTTTCTCTCCTCTCTCTTTTCAAACATTTCCTTTTCCCTAAATTCTGGACAACATTGAAAAAAATTAATTATTCTTATTTCTTCCTGGTTACATTCTTTGTTATCTTTTGTTTTGGTAAATACCTTTTTCTAACTTGGACTTCAAGCTCAATTTCTTTCCACCGTTAGCAGGCGGGAGCCCAGATCATCAGCCGATTTCCTTTTCAGCACCCCTGCCCCCAACTTCTAACCCCCGGCCTGCCTTTCTCTGATTCCCATGGCCTCGCCTCTGGGTCCGGAGTCCTCTAGAGAAACTGTAGTGGAATCTTTGCTCTCTCTCACTGACTTCACCAAGTTTTAAACCTCAATGAAGAATTTTACATAAAATTCTAAATTCAATCACCTACTAATCCAAAAATGGGTACTTCTGCTCTAACATAAGATGTGTCCATTTGTAACTATTTTCTTGAATCCCCTGAAGAATGAAATTTTGCTGCACAAAATGCAAGGCTCACCACAATCTCTTAGCAACCAGGCTAACTGACCCTGCCGAGGACCATACCATGTAGGCGACTGTGCCTGTGGTCTGCGGTGTGGATAACGTGTTCTCCCGCTCATTGAGTGCTCACTGGACCTCCCTATGTCCCAGGCCCTGCTGGACAGTTCACACGCATCATCTTATTCAATCCTCATAACACCCGCGGAGGGAGGCGCCATTCTTACTAGGATTCCCTCTCTACAGGTGAGAAGACCAAACCTGCAGAGCTGAAGTGACTCACTCAGAGTTCAGAGCAAGTGATGGAGAGCCAGGCCTGGAGCCCACCCTCTGGCCTCTTCCTCCTTCCAGCCAGTGTTTCCCACCACCCAAGAAACAGTGGGGCTTACTGCATATTGGATAAATGGTAGAGTTAAGAACATTGGAGACTTTAGAAACCAACACAACAGTAATAGCACTGGCTCACACTCAGACAGCTCCTCGGGGCTGGGACTCCCTCCCCCGCACCTCCCTGAGCTGCCTGCAAGGCTCTGGGATCTGGAAGACGTATCCTCCACGAGATGTCCCGTGTGTAAACCACTGCAGTAACATCCCCCCTTTTATGTAGGACGACTCTTAGCATTGACATTCTGCTAAAGGAAGAAAGGGTTTGGCAGATGCCTTAGGGAATAAAACTGTCAGTGCCGAGTCCTCCAAACAAGGACGCTCCTGTCCCAGGGAACTGTCTCCTCATCTCCTGGACCCTTGCCCAAGGAAACCTCCAAAGACACTGCTCCCCACAGCCCGGTCCAGCCCGGGGAGGCAATAAACTAGAGGAAGTAAAGTTGGAAGGAGACAGCTCCATCGTAAAGAGACACGGAGACTGAGTTTCCCATCAGCAGGAATAGCATTTGACCCCCCCGGATGAGCAAACGTTCTATAAGCCATTTTCTGCTCTTTTACGGAATCAAAGAGATGTGTCGGCCAGCTCCAGAGGATATATGACTAGGAGTAATGACATGGAGTTAGGGAGGGGGGAACTTTTGACAAAAGGCTCAGGAAAACCCCCCAGTAACCCACTGATAAATGCCCCACTGAAAAAAGTAGTTTTCTGAAAATCCACACAGAACGCTGGCAGAAAGGGCAATGCAGGTATCCACCTACTACAAAAGAGATTTGCTGAAGCCATTCTGAACCCTGGGGCAGGGGTGAGAAGGTAGCTGTGGTAGATGGTCAAAATAATGAATTGTGCCTCCTAATATCCATATCCGTTTGCAACATGAAGTTGCCGCTCCTCTGATTAAGAAGGAGAATCTATTTCTTCATTCACTTGATTCTGGGCTGGTTTTGTGGCTTGCTCTGGTCAGTGGAATGCGACAGAAGTGACATCATGTGAGTTCTAGAGTCTGACACTTAAGAGCCTTGCAGCCTTTCAGCTTGCCCTCCAGGAACTCCAAGTTCGATGTGGTGAAAAGCCCTGTCTGGCCTGCTGGAGGATGAGAGGCCACATGGAGGAGAACCGAGGGGCCCCCGTGGACAGGGAGCACAACAGCCAGACATGGCACTGGCCATCGTGGACTCCTCAACTCAATCACACTGTCAAATGATTATTGCTATGTGAGTGATCTCCAGTGAGACCAGAGAAGAATGAGCCAGACTGACCTACAATATCATAAAAAATAGCTGTTGTAAGCCACTAAGTTTGGGGGTAGGTTGTTCTGCAGTGATAGATGACATCACAGTAGCAGAAGGGAAGTCTGCCTCCCTCCACCACCTTCAGGGAGCTGCTCTGCTCCTCCTCGCTGCTCATCACACCATGGGCTGCCCCCTTGTCAATCTCCCTCCCAGGAGTTCTTGGTACTTTTGATGAGGAACTATTATTTCATGGGTTTGGTCCATGGTCTTCCACTGGTCTGTGCTGATAAAACGGTTCACACTGACAGCAGTGTTAATAATGACTATCTCCTGAGGGGCAAAGGGGATGGCATTATGAGCTAGAGGGGAAAAAATAGAGTTTTTTTTTTAAAAGAAAGACACGAAAAGAAATGCTGGTGCCAGAAGATACTCTGTCTACATTCTTGCCTTGGCCTCTGGCTTCAGAGCTTTGCACAGTAACTGGTGCATAGCAGGTATTGAAAAGGCAGAGCAGTTCCTACAACCCACGAGTAGTACTTTATCCCAAATTCCCTACATAGCGGATACTTGTAGGTTCTCCTTAATGAAGTGACCACCACATTTGCGAGTATGTGGAAAGAACTGCAAGGAGGATAATGGAAATTTCTTCTCTCACCTATTTATTTCCCAGCATTGCAGATATCCCTATCTTCTGTGACTCATTCATTCATTTATTCATTTAACAAATATTTATTGAACACCTACTCTTTGCCAGGTACCGTGTTGGGTGCTGGGGACTAGAAGAGAATGAGATTGTCTCTGTCTTCAAAGATCTCAGTCTAGTGAGGGAGAGGGGAATACAACAGATAAATATTAATAGATAAATGTATAAGATTAATTAATAGGTAAATTATAAAGCAATACAAAGAGTTACGACAGTCACAGAAATAAGAACCAAGCTACACGCTTCTCACCTGGACCAGCTTGACATTGGCTCCCTGACAAAATCAATGCTTTCCCTCTACTTAGTAGCCTGCCACCCCTGGGGTTGATGTGGCGCTAACCAGCCATTCCCCACAGGATTTTCCAAACTTGTGAGTCAGCGCAGCCCCACAACCCAAGCATTCCCCCTGTGAGCTCTGCAAGGTGGGCTCTCATCCTGACCCCCACAGTCCAGAGCAGGTCCCTCAAAATCTCGGTTTCCTAACCTGGAAGAGGAAACATCCGATTTCCATATGGCAATGAATGGATCACATCTGTGAATCCCTCAGCCATCTGCACCAGACTGAGAAGTTACAACATGAAATGTTTGAGCTGGAAGGGGCCTGGGGAACATCAAGTCCAACCCTCTCATGAGGAAACTGAGGCCCAGGGAGGTCAAGATTGACCCAGCGCACAGCTGCCCCTAATTACTGTGTAGCCCTCCCTCAATACCAAGGGGCATGGGAGAACTAAGACTAAAACCGAGTCTCCTGACTCCCAGTTCAGTGGCCTCTTCATGACACCATGTTGCCCTTGGTGTCTTCCGACAAAGAGCCAGGAGAAGAGGAAAGAGAACAGGGTAGTTCAGTCCCATGCCAGTTGCTCCAAGATGCTGACTTTGACAAACTCCACCTATTAGAGCTGCAGAGAGCTCCTGCCTGGATGCAAGATGGAGCTCATAACTAAATCAGCTGTGTGGCCGGAGGAACAGTGTCCCCTGAGAACCTGAGACGCCGATGTTTGGAGGATCTCTCCCCCAGTTCTACGACCTCATCAACAGGATGCTTTCAGCAGCCTTACCCAAGAGCCAATGCATCCTGGGTAAATAGTTTCCCTTTCACTCAGAAGAGCTGTGTGTCTCCTGAATGAATGATTTCTTTTGAGCTTTATGGACACAGTGACACATGAAATGGAGTTGTTTCCTTCTTTGCTGTGACCTCTAGGAAGCACAGGGCAGGATTTGCTGCTGACCACAACAAAGTGCACACGACTTTGTGGCATATCTCTGAATACTAAACTGATTCCAAGTTTCAACTTAGCTGTCTACTCTTGCTCTCTCCCCCTACCCCATCCCCACATTTCCTCACCTATTTTTTTCCTTGTCCTGCATACATATTGGGAATCACCTTGGATTTCTCCATTTTTTTAATTGATTAAATAAACAAATAAAAAGCAAACAAGCCGATTTTAAGAGGAGACTGAGAAAAAAGTGCCAAGAGAGAAAATATTTGCACTGTGTCTCCTTTAATCCAAGGGTGGACAGACCCACCAAACTGGGACTAGCAGGGGAAAACTCGTATATACAAAACGCTTTTATGGTCTAGAAGCAAGGGCAGTAATGAAAATACTTAACACCTGGTCCAGCACAGCACTAACTCATCAAAACAGAGCCTGCTGATGCCAGCTGTAAATAACTGGTCCGGCCATCCTTGGGGATACCAGCTACCATGATGTGTGACCAGTAGGCAGACCTGGATCTTTGCTTTCACTACAACCCCAGCTACCCATGTGCCCCTGAGCTGCCTAGGGCCTCATTTTCCTCACCTCTAAAATGAACACATGATTTACCACCCTCCAAACTCTGACACAGTCTAGCTTCCAATAAACCAAATCTCTTCTAGGAGAACTTGGTAGGAAATGCTTTAGAAGATTCCCCGCCCACTGGAAATTTTACACAGAGCCTCTAAGTTATTATCCCAGCCAACCTCTCCATAATTTCCCTTTTCCAGTTTGCTGCTTGTGACACTAGGGCATGATGGAACACCAGCTCCACAATGGGATTCAATCTTATTAGTGAGAACCTGATTAGATTATATTTCACTGCAGCCCAGAGGCCACTGTATTTCAAGGACAGACACGCCAACTGTGCTACGAGCATGCAGAGACCCACTCTCCGCAGACCTCCAGGAATCCGACCCACGCCTGCGGCAGGCACAGTAAAACACAGACGAGGCATAACCATAGATTCCGACCTTGAGAAGGTGTTCCGGGCGTAGTGCATGATGCTGTCAAAGTCGTACGTCTCTCCCAGAGAGCTCACTTCCCCAGCTTCCATTTTTAAGAAATTATACTCCTGACCTGTGACACAACACTCTGTTAAGGCCTTTGAAAACCAAGGCAGGCACCTGAAAGGAGGCAGAGTGGGGAGAAGGAGGGCCCATAGCAACTCCTGAGAGCTCTGTTAGCCCAATCATCAAATAACACAGTTGGGGAGGGGGGATTCTTGTTTTTTTAGCAGATTAGAAATTCGAAACTTGGAATAGCCCTATGTTCTCCCAATCCCACTACCCAACACACACCACCCCCAATGCCACTGGAAACTCTTTAACTTTGAGAACAGGTTAGTTATCAATCTGATTGCTCAAAAATTAAAAAAAAAAAAAATCTCTGATCTTGCTATTGAAGGAACAATGACAACAAATCAAAGAGTTAAGTTAAATCCCAAATAGTTCACAATTCAGACTCTCAGAAGCATTTTAACGGCAACCATATTATTCAACCAGCTACTTTCATGTTCACTATGAACTTCTATATAAAATTATTTAACATGAAAAGGTATTTTTTAAAAATCTAGACACTTCCTCTGCCTTGCGTGCGGTAGAACATTCCTAGGTAGAAATATTGTTTTCACATGTACTCACATCCTAATTATATTTCAGTTTCAAAAAGATGTGTTGCCTAAGTCAGCAAAAATGAGTCTTATAAAAGCAACCAGGAGAACTCTTTTTGGCTTATCAGCTTTGATGCTGCAACAGTGTGCTGGTCAATTCTGTTCCTATTAGGAAATGGAGATGGATTTCCTTGTCCTTTATTTACAACATGGAAAGTTACTTTGCTTCTGCTCTAACCCACAAGCTATGGCAGACGACCTCCCAGGAAGGGCCAGGGATGGACAGTGGCAGTGCTGATGACAAATCCCTGCACAATAAGGTTGCTGCCTCCATACTTACAAATGAGCATTGGTCCGCTCCCAGCAACCCCTCTCCTTCACTCCTGCCTAACCCCATGGATGCCACCTTCCTCGCCAGTGGCTTCCAGACTCCACACAGGCTCCTTACCTGGCTGGATGTTTTCTCTGATAATGGTGACATGCTGGTCTCTGTCTGGCCGGGCATGTTCATGCCAGAACCCAACCACGTGGCCCAGCTCGTGCACCACAATGCCAAACTTGTCACAGTTTTTCCCAATGGATATCTCCTGCGGGCCTCCTCCTCGGCGCCCAACATAGGAACAACAGCTGGATAATTGCAGAAATACCCAGGTCAGCAGGTCAGGGAGTAGCAAGAGTCTAATGCCCCTCCCCAATGTGTACGTGTGCATGTGCGTGTGTGTGTCTACTAAGCAAAACACAGAATTTCAGGGCTGAAAGTGCTCTCTTCGTCCAACTTCCCTCCCAATATAGAAATCCCCTCCAAAATGGTTCTTGACTTTTTTGGTGGTCATGGATCCACTCGAGAATCTGAAGAAAGATACAGTCTCTCTTCCTGGAATAAAGCACATACCCTCCCCCACCCATCCACCCCCAAGTCTCTGCTGGGCCGTCTCTGATGACAAGAAGGAGAGACAAGAGAAGGAGTCAGCTGAGTTTCTGTAAAGTGTATGTCTTGGTCCCATTATCAGAGGAGCCTTAGAAATGACTCCCCTTCCGGGCAGAATTATTTTTTCAAATAATATTTATTCATTATTCCTAACATAGAAAGGTATAAAAAAAGAAATTAAAATGGTCCCTAATCCCACCAACCAGATAATCTCTATTAAACATTAAAAAAATACAGACTCATACTACAAAAGATTGAAGTATCAAGTCTCCACCCCATCTCTAATCTCTTTATCCAAAGACAACCATTGTTAACAGTTTCTTGAACATCCTTCCAGAAAATTTTATATATATATATTTTTTAAATTATAAAATACTCTAAGTAACTTGTCCTTCATCTTACCTCTTTTCCTCCTTGATTTAGAGATCTTTGTATAACAATACATATCGACCTCCCTCACTCTTTCCAAAGCAACACAGTACTAAATTGTATTTCACCAGTCTCCTATTAATGTACATTTAGGCTGATTCCAGTTTTTGCTATTTAAACAAAGCCTTATGGGAGAGGCAGACAAAACAAACAAACAAACAACAACAAGAAAACAAAGAAATGGTTGGACTTCTACTTGTTCGTGGTAGCACAAATTTCTAGGAATGGGATTAATGGATAAAAAGATATGTGCATTTGAAACTTTGATAGATACCATCAAATTGCAACCCCAAAATGCTGTGTTTATTTATATGCCCACTAATAATATATTTTAAAAGTCCTGTTTCCCCATAACCTGGCCACCACTGGTTTTATCAAATGCTTTTTGCCAATTGAATAGGTGGAAAATGGTATTTCACTGTATTGAGATTAGTTAGTTTTTCATGTTTTATGTATAACATTTGTATTTTTTTTTCTTGTGACCTATGTGATCACATCTTCCCCCAGTTTTCTTTTGGGTTGTCCATCTTTTTATTACTGATTTGTAAGAACCCTTTGTAAATTAGGGAAATTAGTCTTTTGATTGTCAAATGTGTTGCAAATATTTTTCTCACTTTGTTATTTCTCATTTGACTTAGTTTTTTGTATATGTGTTGTTTTTGCCATAGAGAACTTAAATTTTAATGTAACGTCTTCATTTTCTTGTGTCCTGCTTAGAAAGGCCAGCTATCTTCCAAGATTATAAGTAAAATCCACTCTTGCTTCCTTCTAATACTTGAAAGAAAATTTTTCTTTTCTTTTCTTTCTGTTTCTTTTAACAAATGTTTACATCTTTGATGCAGCTAGCTACGTTTTTGCTGTAAGAAGTGAGGTAAGAATCCAGCTTTATTTTATTCACAATGAGCTATCTAAACATCCCAATACTCAAGTATCCTAATTGACTAACCCATCTTTCTCTCACTCACTTAAAATGCTGCCTAAATTAGTGTATAGGCATATTCACTTTAAACTCTTTTTTCTGTATGTCTATTTTTTTCTTAAGTTGCAAATGTTTTTAAATCTTATTATCTTCATTTGAATTTTAATATCCTATATGTTTGGATAGACCATCAGACCTCTTCCTATAATCCCCTCCCCTACCTGTCCCTCAGTCACTACTGTTTGTTTTCTCTATCTCTTTCTGTTTTTTTTGGGTTATTTTTACACGGTCATTACTCCATATAAACTCCAGTATCATTTGTTCAAATTCTAAAAAATATATACATACATTTCTACATAAACATATATGTAGATGTTGTTTAAATCTGAATGGCATGAATTTGTAGGTTATTTTAGGGAGCTCTGACATCTTTACTATGTTGAATATTCCCATACCAGGAAATGGTATGTGTTCCCATTTCTACTTTTTGTTTTTTTAAAGTTTCCTTAGAGTTTTAGCACTTTTTTCCTCTAGGTCTGGCATATTTTTGCAATTTTGTTAAGTTTATTCTTAGATATATTATCTGTTATGTTTCTATTAAAGCTGTGATTTTCTTCTCCCATTATAAAAGTGTATCAAACTATTTCATTATAAGGGAAAAGAATTAATTTTTTGTTTATTAATTTTTGTAATTGGTCACCTTAATAGGGTCTCCTTTTGTTTCTAATAGTTTCTCAGTTGATTTGCTGGGTTTTTTAGGCACTCATCACATTAACTTCAAACAATACAAATATTGTCTTGTTCCTGCCAATATTCATCATGTTTATTTCTTTCTTTTGTCTAATTATATTAGCATGTCCAAAAAAATGTGACATGATTATGGTGATCATGAATATCTTTGACTTGTTCCTGATTCTAACAGAAATGCTTCTAGGATTATCATTGATAAATATGATGTGGGCTTTTGGGTTAACTATATACAAAATTTATTTTTTGTAAGTCAAGGAACTATCCTTGATATCTATTCCTGTGCTACCCTGGCTAGTTTTTGTTTGTTTGTTTTTGCTGAGGAAGAGTAGCCCCAAGCTAACATCTGCTGCCAATCTTCCTCCTTTTGTATGTGAGCCACAACCAAAACACGGCCACTAACAGATGAGTGGCGTGTGTTCAAGCCCAGGAACGGAACCCAGGCCGCCAAGCAGAACATGTCAAACTTAACCACTAGGCCACCAGGGCCAGCCTTCTTGGCTAATTTTTTAAAACAAAAAATGCACGTTGAATTGTGCAGATGCTTTTTAAGCATCTGTTGAGATATGAATATGGCTTCTCTCCTTTGACCTGTCAATACAGTGAGTCACACAAATAGATTTCCTAATGTTGAACTAGTCATGTATTCCTTAGACCAAATTTCTTGGCAGCCACCTCTTCTACTCCGGTATTGCTGAGTTCTATGTGCTAACATTTTAGTTAGGATTTTGCAAGGCTATTCATAAGTTAGATGAATCTATACTTATCTCTTTTTTTGATGCCATCTTTTTCATTTTAGGGTAGCAATGTCATGACAGTTCCTTAAAACTAATTTATAAGGAAGTGTTCTTCTTTCTCTAGCCTCTAAAAAGCTTAAATAGTACCAAAATAATCTCTTTCTTGAAGGTTTGAAAGAATTCATCTGTGAAACTCTGGATTGGATGCTTTAGGGGAGAGAGATTTCCCCTCAATTTTTCCATTTCTTTCAAAGTTACTGGTGTGTGCCAGCACTTTATACTCACCTTGAAGTCATTCACATTATCCAATTTCCACATTTCTTGCCCTAGAGTTTTGCAAAAACTCTTTATGATTCTGCTGAATCTATGGCTATTTCCTCCTTTCTCATTTCTGATTTTGTATATTTCTGCAGTCACTTTTTTGCTTTAGTTGGACTAACAAGTAAGGAATTTATCGTTTTTTGTTTGTTTGTTTAAAGAATTTACTCTTCAATTTATTAGTTCTATGTTAACTTGTTGACTTTCTTGCGCTCTCATTGGGTTTCTTTTGTTGAGGTGGTGTTTTTTATGTATTTATTTTGCTAACTTCTTTGAATTGAATATTTAATTGCCATTCTTAATTCTTGATGTGGACATTTGAGGCTGTGGGTTTTCTTCTGGACATGGCTTCAACTACAGCTCTTTAATTTTGAACCGTAGGGCTTTCATTATCTAGACAGCTTGTAATTTTAATCCTGATTCTTTATGACCTAAGAGTTGTAAAAAGGGGGAGCTTTTAACTTACCAAGCAATGAAGGGGTGTTTATTCTATTTTTTGTTATTATGTTATTATGTCCAGTTTCATTGCTTTGCAATCAGGGAATATTTTAATGCTATTTCTGCCTTTTAGAGTTCATTGAGGTCTTCTTAATGCTTAATAGATGGACAATGTCTATAAATGTTCTACAGGCACTTTAAAAAAAAAGATGCGTCATCAGGTTACAGAATCTGATAGACCCATAGGATCAACTCTGTTAATTATATTTTTCCCATGCTCTATAAATCTCTACTTGCTTTTTGGTCAACTTGACATTGATCTACTTGGGTTGACAGAAATGAAATAAAGTCTCCTGCTGCTGGTGTTTCTGTCGATTTCCCCTTGAATTCCCTGGGGCTTGTTTTATGACTCTTAATGCTATGCTATTTGCTGCATAAAGATTTATGAGGGTTATATTCTCACCATAGTTTGTACCCTTTCTCATTATAAAGTGTCTCACCTTTTTTTTTTTTTTAACACTTTTTGACTTTAAAAACAAAACACAAAAGGCCTTGTCTCTAACTAAAATTGTGACCTCCGCTTTCTTTCTGTTAGCATTTGCCTGTATGCCTTCTTTCCTTTCCTTTTCAACCTTTCTGGGTCATTTTCTTCAGTAGTCATTTTATGTAAACAGCATGTACTTGGGTCCAAGTTTTTGAATCAATATGGCAACCTTTTTCTTTCAGTAGGAGAGTATACCACACTCACATTTATTGGCATAACAGATAAGTTTAGTCACAATCCAGTTGTCTTATTATTTGTTATGCTTTCTGGAGGAAGTCTGTAAGCCCATGGAGCCCACAGAATTACATGCAGAATTTTGCATATATGTACATCCATCACAAGGGAGCCTATAGCTTCATCAGATTCCCAGTGGGGTCATTGACCCCAAATTGATTCAGAACCACTTCTCCATATGAAACACCCCAATTCCTTCAACTGCTCCCATGACAGGAGATCCAGACCCTTTGTCTCCTCTTGACGCACCTACTTTGTCACTGGATTGTGAGTTCACTGAGGGCAAGGGATGTTTCTGACAACTCTGGATTCCTATATCTCACAGCTCGTTGGAAATATTGATTTTACAGAGAAAATTCAAGACTCACAAGTCACCTGATTTGTCTGCCTGTGATTCCGCTGAGGCAAGCTTGCTCTTGCTTACTTACCCACAGGTTCTGTAACTGAACTTAATAAAGCTTTCTTCGTTGGTCCTCTCTATGAAGGTCACACAGGTGTGCTTCTCCCAGTGTCTCATGGCCTGCTTAAAAATGGCCCTCTGGCTTCCTGAAATGACGAGGAAAGAGCTCATCACTTCACTCATGGGTCTATTTCTTCCTTAGATGCTTTAAGTCATGCTGGCTTATGACAAAGCTTGTCCCAACGATCAAAAAAAAGCCTGTTCAGGTGACCCAGAATAGAAATGCACTAGGAAAAAGGATTTCCTTTGCTAAGAATACAATATAACTTTCCTGAGGTACCAAAACTTAGAAAGTAGGAGTTTGTGAATTGGAAGCGAGGGTAAAAATAGATTTTCAAAATATCCTGGGTTTCCCAACTTCTCCTTTGAATTGAAAGTACTTTTCTAAACTCGTAAAATCTTACCCAGGTTATTCAACTTGGAAATTTCAGGTTTTTGAAGTAGCTCACCTGCACTGCATGCCACCCCCTTATTTTATTTTATACCTGTAGGAGAGTATTCCCTTATTCTCTCAAAACTCTATTGGCACATACATTCATGCTACTTTTGCATGAGGGGTCAGTGTTTGCTGGGGGACCTTGAGCAAAATTTTCTACAAGGCCTTTCACAACGATGAACTTCACACCTTCTCTGAACCTGTCTTCATATTCCCTTGAGTAGAAATTTGTTGAATAATAAAACAATAAGTAAATTGTCTGGGACCAAGAATAAAGGAGTTGTAAACTCTAGGCTGATAGTTATGTATAGTCAATAAGTATTCTTTTCAAAATCTATCAATCTGAAATAAAGAAGACTATTTTGATTTTGCTAGAAGCAACGAGAAGGAACTGGAAAAATAGTTGTTTGGGAAATTCAGAGGATGATTGCTGTGGGCTCTGAGTTCTAGAATGACCTTGTTGCAAAAAACAAAAAAATCCCACTGGCGAGACTCCCATCATAGTCTAGAAGATGTGAGTGTGGTGTCATATTATTGTCCCCAAAAACATATATACAGAATAAAGAGTAACTTAGCTGTCCGTTTTTTGGATATCTTGACACATTTTGTGCAAATTGTTTATAGCTCAATCACTCACCAAAATAGCAATCCTACTAATTACAGAATAACATAAAATCTCTGTGTAAAGGAAGTTCTTTATATAAAATTAGTTAATTTTGATGAAGGTTATAAATATCTTTGGTCAGAAAAGCACACCAGATCTGAAAGAACACTTAAGATACCAAAGAACAAAAGTTAATAGCTGATTATAATTTTACATATCAATTCTTTAGGCACACACCTTTCTCTCCTGTTAGGATTGGGAGCCCCTTGAGGGCAGAGTGAAGTCTTAGGCATCTTTTTATCGTCAGCACCTAATTAAGTATCTGGTACTAGGGGGCCCTGGGTTAATGCCAAGGGAGTGAAAGGGAACGAACAGCAGGAATGCCGCCAGGAAAAGAGAGAGGAAGGGGGGTGGCCTGGAGGCCTCCATGCTCTCTTCCAGGTTCCAGGTCCCTGTTGTCAAGGTGTTCACAGTTCCTTTACCCATCAGCGGTTTTCAGTGGCTTTGGCAAGTCATTAGAACGTCTGCTTCATCTACCAGCTCTCATAGTAGAAGTCACAGAGCCACAGAGAGGAGATGGGTTCATAAATGCCGTCAGCATTGAGAGCCCAGAAAAGGCAGCTCCTTGTGGTTATTCTTTCAAGCATTCAACTAATATTGGTCAGAGGCCTGCTGAGCATAACTGTTGAGTGTCTACTATGAGTCCTACTTCTAGGTGTTGGAGATATAGGAATGAAAACAAGACGGGAAAACAGATCCTACAGTGCTTGGGCAGAGACAAAAAATTTTTTTTAAATACAGGTAAAATAATTTCAGGTAACAGGGAGTGCTGTAAAGACTATAAAGCAGGGTGCTGGGAGAGAGAAGAGCTGGAGGGCGAGAAGGGAGTTGAATAAGGCCTTTCTGTGGACATGACATTCCATCTGAGACTCCCATGAGAAGAAGAAGCCAGCCAAGAGAAGATCTGGGGAAAGAGCAGTCTAGGCAGAGAGAAGGGCAAGCGCAAGTGTGCGAAGGGGGCAATGAGGTGACATGTTCCAGAAAAGAAAGCTGACTGGAAAGGCTAGTGCCCAGGCACTGAGGAGGAGGGAGGCGGTAAAAGGCTAGGAGAAGGGCTGCCTGGACAGAGGGCGTCAGAGGCCACCGTCAGGGCTCTCAGTGTCATTAGTGGTGATGGGAAACCCCTGCATGACATATATTTTAAAGATAATAATACCAATAGCAAATAATTACTAATTATTATGTGCCAGGCACTATTCTAAGTGCTTTATCCAAATTAACTCATTTAATTCTCAGAACAACCCTATGGGGTAGAAAATATTATCATCTGCATTTACAGAAGAGAGAACTGAGGCAGAGAGAGGTTAAGTAACTTCCCCAGGGCGTAGTGCTGGTAAGTGCTGCAGCCAGGATTGGACCACATCTACTGGCCCACACTGGTTACCGTACAGAGTACTGCTGGGGATGAGGGGTGGTGCAGAGCGCTCATCCACTCAGACGACTGGTGAGCCACAGTGTGTAGCTACTCACACTCTTCCTTCTGGCTGGAGGGCTTTGCTCACACAGCCACTGTGCAAACTCTGTCTATCCTTCAAGACCAGGGTCATATGTCACCCCCTGCATGAAAGCTTGGGGACCAGGTCACCACCTTTGAAGACTTGGCCCCCAAAGATACTGCAGTTTCCTCAGGCCTAGTGCACTAGACCCTGTAGGCATGCGGGAACATTAGCAGATAGGACTGCTGTGGCCCCAGCTTCTGCTCCATCCCACCTGAGTCCTTCCTGGGAGGACTCTGTTAACCTAGGGAGACAAAACATCCATCCCCAAAGCAGGCCTCATGTGAGGCTACTGACCAGTGAAGTTCCCTCCGATGACGTAGGGGATGACCCCTCCAGGCCATATCCTCTCTGTCCTTGAGGTTGTAGCTCTTCGAACCCGGGGAGAGAAGGTCTCAGCTCTGGCACTCGAGGTCCCAGGGCTCTGCGGAAGCATGACATTCCCCTTGCCATCTGCAAGAGAGTCATACTGCCATTTACTTTGCCTTTAATTGCTCCTGTGAGCTACAGTTCAGATTGTATTATCCACGAATCCACAAAAGGGGGTGTTAAAAACACATATTCTAAAGGGGCTATTTGGTCTGTTCAGGGTTTTGAACCCCTGGATGATAGTTTTCCAGTTGGGGCAAGAGCAACTGTAGTAAGTGTACCGGGTATATGATGGGAGCGGGCCTGGCTTGTCGGAGGCCTTGAACGAGGCCCCAAGGGGCTCAAGGGCAGCCTGAGGGCCACAGAATCGAGAGGGCCCAGACAATTCACAGTCCTTTACAATGAAGCCGAGATGGGGTGTGCTCTCTTCTCAGAGCCTCAAACATTTGAGGGAACAAAGTGAGTCCATCCCCTGCCTTGACCAAACATTGTCAATGTTGCAAATTTTGAAAATAATTTGGTCAGTAGGACAGATAAAGTGAAGCAGTCTGTGATGCTAGGAAAACAAACTCTTTGTAAGGTAAACCCCTGGAGAAAGCAGAGCCTCATAAAATCCTCCAGCTCTTCCCAGTCTCTCGGCACATCTGGGCCTTTAAGAAAGGAACGTGGGAAAGCAGTGGAGGGTCTCCTTAAGGTTCTGTGTCCAGGTATGGCCCCTGGAAATAGCAGAGATAGACAGGTGGGCTGCAACCAAATAATTGAATCCACATTCATTTTACTCATCATTCAGACAATTTAAGGTTTTGTTTTGAGTCCACTTGCTTAAAATCCCTCATTGTCTTCATTTGGATCATTTTCTCTTTAGTTTTTATATTTTTTCCCTAAAAATCAGCTTTTGGTTTGTCGATTCTTTTCATTTTTCATTATTTCACCAATTTTACTACTTCCCTCTATTTTCCTTTATTTTATGCTGTTTCCTTTCTAGCTTCTTTTCTTTCTTTTAAAAAAATTGAGATGTAATTCACACACTGTAATCATCGCCCTTTTAAAGTGTACAATTTAGTGGGTCTTAGTATATTCACACAGTTGTGCAACCAACACTATGATAGAATTGCACATTTTCATCACCCCAAAAAAGAAACCCTGTGTCCGTGAGGAGTCGCCCCCCCATTTCTCCTTCCTCCCAGTCCTTGGCAACTAGTATTCTACTTTCTGTTTCTATGGATTTGCCTATCCTGGACATTTCATATAAAGGGAATCATGTAACACGTGGCCCTTTGTGTCTGGCTTCTTTCATTTAGCATTTTTTCAAGGTTTATCCATGTTGCAGCATTAATCAGTACTTCATTACATTTTGTGGCTGAATGATAGTCCACTGCATGGATATACCACATTTTGTTTATCCATTCCTCAGTTGATGGACATTTGGGTTGTTTCCACTTTTTGGCTATTGTGAATAATGCTGTTATGAACATCAATGTACGCATTTTTGTGTGGGCGTATGTTTTCAGTTTGCTTGGGTATATATCAAAGAGTGGAATTGTTGGGTCATATTGTAACTCCGTGTTTAACCTTTTGAAGAACCACAGACATACTTCGAAGATGTTGTTGGTTCAGTTCCAGACCACCGCAATAAATTGAATATTGCAATAAAGCAAGTCACATGAATTTTTTCGCTTCTCAGTGCATATAAAAGTTATGTTTACAATATACTGTAGTCTATAAGCGTGCAATAGCATTATGCATTAAAAAAACAGAGTACATACCTTATCCAAAAAATATTTTATTGCTAAAAATGCCAACCCTCATCTGAGCCTTTAGCAAGTCATAATATTTTTGCTGGTGAAGGGAACAGCCTCAACGTTATGGCTGCTGACTGATCAGAGTGGTGGTTGCTGAAGACTGGGGTGGCTGTGGCAATTTCTTAAAATAAGACAGCAATGAAGTTTGCCACATAGATTGACTCTTCCTTTCACAAACGATTTCTCTGTAGCATATGATACTGTTTGATAGCATTTTATGCACAGTAGAACTTCTTTCAAAGTTGGAGTCAGTCCTCTCAAACTCTGTTGCTGCTTTATCAACTAAGTTTATTTAGTGTTCCAAACCCTTTGTTGTCATTTCAACAATCTTCACGGCATCTTCACCAGGAGTAGATTCCATCTCAAGAAACTACTCTCTTTGCTCATCCATAAGAAGCAACTTCTCATCTGTTAAAGTTTTATCATGAGATTGCAGTCATTCAGTCACATTATCCAGCTCCACTTCTAATTCCAGTTCTCTTGCTATTTCTACCACATCTGTAAGTTACTTCCTCCACTGAAGTCTTGAGACCCTCAAAGTCAACTATGAGGGTTGCAATTGATTTCTTTCAAACTCCTGGTAATGTTGATATTTTGACCTCTTCCCATGAATTACAAATGTTCTTAATGTCATCTAGAATGCTGAATCCCTTCCAGAAGATTTTCAATTTACTCTGCCCAGAGCCATCAGAGGAATCACTATCTGTGGCAGCTATGGCCTTATGAAATGTATTTCTTAAATAACGAGACTTGAAAGTCGAAATTACTCCTTGATCCATGGGCTGTAGAATGGATATTGTATTAACAGGCATGAAAACATTAATCTCGTTGTACATCTCCATCAGAGCTCTTGGTTGACCAGGTGTATTGTCAACTAGCAGTAATATTTTGGAAGGAACCTTTTTTTTCTGAGAAGTAGGTCTCAACAGTGGGCTTAAAATATTCAGTAAACCATGTTGTAAACAGATGTGCTGTCATCTAGGCTTCATTGATCCATTTATAGAGCACGGGCAGAGTCGATTTAGCATAATTCACAACAGCCCTAGGATTTTCAGAATGGTAAATGAACATTGGCTTCAACCTAAAGTCACCAGCTGCATTAGCCCCTAACAAGAGAGTCAGCCTGTCCTTTGAAGCTTTGAAGCCAGGCATTGACTTCTCCTCTCTAGCTATGAAAGGCCTAGATGGCATCTTCTTCCAATATAAGGCAGTTTCATCTACACTGAAAGTCTGTTGTTCAGTGTAGCCACCTTCATTAGTTATCTTAGCTAGATCTTCTGGATAACTGCTGCAGCTTCTACATCAGCACTTGCTGCTTCCCCTTGCACTTTTATGTTACGGAGACAGCTTCTTTCCTTAAGCTTCATTAACCAACGTCGGTTATTTTCAAACTTTTCTTCTGCAGCTTCCTCACCTCTCTCAGCCTTCACAGAATTGAAGAGAGTTAGGGCCTTCCTCTGGATTAGGCTTTGGCTTAAGGGAATGTTGTGGCTGGCTTGATCTTCTATCCAGACCACTAAAACTTTCTCCATATCAGCAATAAGGCCGTTTTGCTTTCTTATCATTTGTGTGTTCACTGGAGTAGCACTTTTAAATTCCTTCAAGAACTTTTCCTTTGCATTCACAACTTGGCTGACTGGCTCAAAAAGCCTAGTTTTCAGTCTGCCTCAGCTTTCAACATGCCCTCCTCACTAAACTTAGTCATTTCCAGCTTTATTAAAGTGAGAGGTGTGCAACTCTTCCTTCCACTTGAACACATAGAGGCCAGTGTAGGCTTATTAACTGGCCTAATTTCAATATTGTTGTGTCTCAGGGAATAGAGAGGCCTGAGGAGAGGGAGAGACTGGGGAATGGCTGGTCAGTGAAGCGGTCAGAACACAGACAATATTTACCAACTAAGTTTGTTGTCTTCTATGGGCACAGTTTGTGATGCACCCCCACCCCCAAATTACAATAGTAACATCAAAGTTCACTGATCACAGATCACCCTAACAAATACAATAATAATAAGAAAGTTTGAAATATTATGGGAATTACCAAAATGTGACACAGAGACACTAAGTCCAACAGCAAATGCTGTTGGAAAAATGGCGCTGACAGACTTGCAGTACCTGCAAGGTGCAATGAAATGAAGCATGTGCCTGTACCAGACTGTTTTCCAAAGCTGCTGCACCATTTTATGTTTTCAATAGCAATGCGTCAGGGTCCAGTGTCTCCATATCCTCATCAACACTTGTTATTGTCAATCTTTTTGATTATAGCCATCCAAATGGGTGCCAAGTGGCCTCTCATCGTGGTTTTGATTTGCATTTCCCTAATGATTAATTATGCTAACATCTCTTCATGCACTTAGTCATTTGTATCTTCTTTGGAGAAATGCCCATTCAAATCCTTTGTCCATTTCTTAATTGGTTTACATATCTTTTTATTGTTGTGTTATTCTTTTACGTTTTGGAGACCAGAACCTTATCTGATATATGATTTGCAAATATTTTCTCCTATGCTGTAGCTTGTTTTCTCATTTTTATGACAGTGTCCTTTGAAGCACAAAAGTTTTTAATTTTGGTGAAGCCCAATTTATCCATTTTTTCTTTTGTTGCTTGTGCTTTTTGTGTTGTATCTAAGAAATTATAGCCTAATCCAATCTCACAAAAATTTTTGTCTACAGTTCTATAGTTTTAGCTCTTATATTTAGGTCTTTGATTATTTTTGAGGTAATTTTTATATATGGTGTGAGGTAGGGGACCAATTTCATTCTTTTGCATGTAGATATCCAGTTGTTATAACACCATTTGTTGAGAAGACTAGTTTTTCTCCTGTCGAAGTGTCTCAGCACTCTCATAACAAATCAATTGGCCACCCTTTTTGAGCTTCTTGAGTTGAATGTGTAGCACATTAATTTTCAACCTTTCTTACATTCTAACATTAACATTTTAAGGCTAAAATTTCTCTGAGTTCCCATCTTTTGACATGCACATTTCAATGTTAGACATTGATATATTCTGTACATCCCATTTAGACTTTCTTCTTTGATCCTTGAATTATTTAGAAGTGAGATTATTAATTTCTAAACATTTGTCTCTGTATGTGGTATTGATCTCTAACATTGCTTTGTGTTCCAAGAACCTATTTTCCAAGGTAGGGGTCAGCAAACTTTTTCTGTAAAAGGCCAGATAGTAAATATTTTAAATTTTGGGGTTAATATAGTCTTTGTTGCAACTACCCAACACTGCCATTGTAGTGTGAAGGCAGCCACAAACAATATGTAAATGAATGAGTATGGCTGTGTTCCAATAATGCTCTATTTTTGAGAACAGATGGCAGGCTGGATTTGGCCTCCTGGCCATAGATGGCTGGCTTATGCTCCAAGGTATCAATTCTTTGGTATCTTGAGCCTTTTTTACAAAAGTACATGATTGGCTTTTATAAATGTTCCATATGTCCTTGAATTAATGTGCATCAATTTCCATGATTGATGGTTGAAGTGTGCTACATATGTTGTTCAAATATTCTGCCTACAAATATTTTTGGCTCCTTGGTGTATCAGTTACTGAGAAAAGTGCTTTACACAACCTTGAAAACTAAGATTTTGAATTGCCATTTTCTCCTTTATTCTTAATTTTTTCTTTATGTTGTTCAAGGCTATGTTGGTTAAGTAATACAAGTTAAGAATTGTTAAATGCTCCAGGTGAGTTATTTCTTTTATCATCAATGACCCTCTTGATCTGTACTAATGTTAATCCACAATAAAGATTATCTTGGCTGATATTAATATTGCTATACCAGTTTTATTTTGCTTAGTGTTTCCTTCATATAGCTTCTTTCCATTCATTTATTTTTAATCTTTTTGTGTAATTATTTTTTTAAATGAGTCATCCAACAGATATTATTCTGTGAGTAAATTACATTTCCCACAACAAACAATGCAACAAGTTTTGCAATGGTCATAATGTTGAGGTTCAATATATATATATATATATTCTTTTACTGCATATGAAATAATGTTTGTAAATTGAAATTTTTATTGAGATGACTGTAGATTCACATGCAGTTGTAAGAAATAATAGAGATTTTGTGTACCCTTTACTCAGTTTTCCTCAATAGTAACATTTTACAAAACTATAGTACAATATCAAGTGGGATATGGACATTAAAACAATCCACTGATCTGATTCAGATTTCCCCAGTTTCATGTATACTCGTGTGTGTATGTGTAGTTTTATACAATTTTATCACGTATATAGGTTTGTGCATCCACCACCACATTCAAGATGGGGAACAGTTCCATCGCCATAAGGATCCCTCATGTTGCCATTTTATAATCACAACCATCTCCTTTCCTCTCTCCCCTAAACCATCCCTAAACTCTCAACCACTAATTTGTTCTCCATTTTGAAAATGTTATCACTTGAAGAATATTATATAAATTGAATCCTACAGTATATAACCTTTGGGGAAGCTTTGGCTTTTCTCACTCAGCACAATTCTCTGGAGATTCATCCAAGTTATTGCACGTATCAATAGTTCCTTTTTATTGCTGAGTAATATTCCATGGTATGTATGTACCACAGTTTAACCATTCACCTGTTGAAGGACATCTGGGTTGTTTCCTAGTATTACAGATAAAGCTGTTACAAACATTCATGTACAGGCGTTTCTGTGAAGATAAGTTTTTATTTGTTTGAGATAAATACCCAAGAGAGGAATTGCTGGGTCATTCAGTAATTGGGTTTATTATTGGGTTCTCTATTCTGTTCCATTGATCTATGTGTTTATCTTTCTGCTAGTATGACACAGTCTTAATTACTATAGTTATATAGTAAGCCTTAATATTGGGTAGAGTGATTACTCTCACTTTACACTGCTTTCCCATGATTGTTTTAAATATGTTTCCATATAAATTTTAGAAAAAGCTTGTCTATGCCTAAAAAACCATGCTGGGATTTTGATAGAAATTACATTAAACCTATAGATCAGTTTGGAGAGAACTGGCATCTTTACTATACTGAGTCTTCCAATCCATGGACATGGTATGTCTCTCCATTTATGTAGTTCTTTCTTGATTTCTTTCATCAACATCGTGTAATTTTCAGCATACAAATATTGTACATTTTGGGGGGGTGTATATCTAAGTATTTCATTTCTTTGAGTGATTATAAATGGTATTGTGTGTTTAATTTTGGTTTCTACATGCTTATTGTTGATATATAGAAAGGTAAGCAATTTTTGTGTTTTGGTCTTGTATTCTGCCATCTTGCTAAACTCATTTACTAATTCTAGGAGGTTTTTGTTTGTTTGTTTAGATTCCTTTTGATCATCTACATAGATAAACATGTGATTTGGAAATAGGGAGAGTTTTATTTCTTCCTTTCCAATGTGTATGCCTTTAATTTTTTTTTTTTTTGCCTCATTGCAGTGTCTATAACTTCAGAACTATGTTGAATAAGAGCATGAGAGCACATATCTTTGCCTTGTTCCTGATCTTAGAGGGAAAGCATTCAGTCTTTCACCATTAAGTATAAGTATGATGTAGGTTTTTTGGGAGATGCTTTTTATCAAGTTAAGATAATTTCTTTTTATTCCTAACTTGCTGAGTTTTTATTGTAAATAGATTTTAGATTACATTAAATGCTTTTTCTGCAATTGATGTGATCATAGGATTTTTCCTTCTTAGTTTGTAGATATGGTAAGATTACATTGATCCAGCCTTGTGTACTTGGAATAAATTCCACTTGATTATGGTGTATAATTTTTTCTATACATTGTTGGGTTTGATTTGCTAATATTTTGAGGATTTTTGCATCTCTTTTTATTCGCTGAGGAAGATTCGCCCTGAGCTAACATCTGTTGCCAATCTTCGTCTTTTTGTATGTAAGCCACCACCACAGCATGGCCACTGACAGAAAAGTGGTGTAGGTCCACCCCCGGGAACCGAACCCAGGCTACTGAAAAGGAGTATGCCAAACTTAACCCCAGGCCACTGGGGCTGGCCTGAGAATCTCTCTTTTAACAGACGAATTACACTTATTTTATAACTGATATACTTGGGTTTATTTCCTTCCTTTTTTTGTCTTTGTGCTTTCTTTTTGCTATTTTTTTCTTTGCTTTTTTTTTCTCCTTTACTGCTTTCTGCTGGATTAAGACATTTTTCTACATTTACTTTTTATTTCCATTATTTCATTTCTATTCTTTAACATTGCCTTTAATCTTTAATACTTATACTGAACAAAGTATAAAGAACTAGTGAGCTAGAAGATATATCTAAAGAAATCAGAATCTCCATTCTCATTCTGAGAATGCACAGATCTTAAAATATTTTCATGGGGCCAGCTCAGTGGTGTAGTGGTTAAGTTTGCATGCTCTGCTTTGGTGGCCCGAGTTTATGGGTCAGATCCTGGGTGCAGACCTACATACCACTCATCAAGCCATGCTGTGGCAGTGTCCCACATACAAAATAGAGGAAGATTGGCACAGATGTTAGTCCAGGGCCAATATTCCTCACCAAAGGAAAAAACAATTTTTTCATTTGTAAACAGACTCTCCAACTTTTCATGTTATTGTTTACTTGCGTTTAAGATGCCAAAGTAGTCACTATTATTGATGATTCATTTGTTTACAATACAGATTTATATCTATCTTCATGTTCAGCCATTTCCTTGCTCACTGCTACTTCTTGCATCCCAAATGTCTCTCCTGGAAATGCATCCTTTATTATCCTTTCATGATGCTAATAAACTCTCTCAGTTTATTTTATCTTCACTCAGTTTATTTTATCCTCACTCTAGAAACAAAATTTAGCTGGGAATGTATAGAATTCGAAGTTGACAGATATTTTCCCCTCAGCACTTGAAAGATAGAATTCCAATGTTTTCTGGGCTTCATTGTTGCCAGTGGGAGGTATCCTTCTAGTTTAATGGTCATTCCTTCACCTGTTATCTGTCTTATCTTTGCTCTATTTTCCTTCTTTTGCTCATTGTCTTTGGTGTTCCTCAGCATCATTATAATTGTCTAGATGTGGATTTGTTTGAATTCTCTGCTTGAGACTCAGTATGATTCTTGAAATTTCACACCTTCCTTCAATTCTGGAAAAGCCTAATTCCTTATCTGTTTGACTATTGCCTTCACTTTCCCAGTCTCTCTGTGGGAGTTCTCTCATCTTCTAGAATTCCTATTGATTACATGTTGAACAGTCTCACTTTATCCTCCATATCTCTTTACCTTTTTCCACATTTTCTGTCTCTTTATCTCTCAGTGGTGAAATCTGTATGGTTTTCTCAGAATTATTTTCTATTTCACTAATTCTCTCTTCAGTTGAGTTCAATACATTATTTATCACATTCCAATTTCAATAAATACAGTTGTCATTTCTAGAAACCCTATTTAGTGGCTCTAAATCTGCCTCTTCTTTTTTTTATTGTTGTTTTTATGCCTTTATAGTTTCAAATTCTTCCATTGGCTGTTTAGCCATTTTATGTATATTTATTTAATCTCCTTCAGATCGTCCTATTATTTCTACATCTTGGGATACTAATTCTCCATTTATTGTATCTGCTGATTCTTTTTCATGGATTAACTTTTTGTGTTTCTAATGTTTTTATTTAAAGTTCATTTATAAGGGAGAATCTTCCTTTCGACAAGAGTCCCATATGCCCTCAATGATGAGTGTGACCTTGTTTTTCATCTTTTTAGGACTCTTGGGATCCTGTGGGTCCTAGATCAATTTTTATGCTAATTTCTAAGTTTACAGTTTCCATAAATAGGAAACTTAAGAACTTATACTTGTATGAGGAACAGGCTTTGGGATTCAGTTTCTCATAGTAGGTATTTTTTTTTATCCCCACTCAGAGCCTAGGAAAGATAGCAAGATTTCTTGCCACTCCTCTTAGCCACTGGCCAGAATTTTTCCTTTTTTTTTTAATGATTAGGAAGTACTTTGAAGGTGTTCATTTTATGCAAGATCTTACTCTCCACTTTCTGCCTCACACAGGACCAAGACCACATCTCCTGCACCTATATAGCTGTTACATGGGCATTAAAACACCAGCCCCGAGGCCCCAAACCCCACCTCAGTTTCAGTGGCCTCTGCATGGTCTTGCCACCATCTGGAGCTTAGTTCTATGGGTTTATGTTCCCTATTCTCTTCCGATCATGGCAATTTCCTTTCTTTCCTTTGTGCTTAACTCTGTAGTTTTAATTTGGGGTGGGAGGAAGATTATACTTTTTTCAGCATTTCTGTGTTTGTATAAGGGGGTCCCTACTGGTTCAGTTGGTCATATTGCTGGAACCAGAAAGTTGGCACGTAATACATTTTTTTTTAAACCTGAAAATAATTGTTTTACTATTAGAATTTCTAGATCAGAAGTTACACACTTGCAGCTCTCAGGATAAAGCCAATCCACAGATGTGTTTTGTTTGGCCTGGACACTTTTGGCCCACATTGTGTTTTTTTAAAAATCTCACCTTAGAAGCCAACTTTTAAAAATCAAGGGATTTCACATAAGAATCCAGATTTTCTAGTTTTTCTTTAAAAACAGAAAAAATCTGGCAACAGCAGGCCCATCTTCCATCATTTACAACCCAGTGGAGTTAAGCAGCACCTGCTCCCCATACTCAGGGCACGTGTTTTCCTGGTTGCCGGAATCTCTCTCCCCCTCTGCATTGTCCCGTCCAGCCCGCTTTGCCCATTGACATTACCTGTTTGGCCTCTACATATATTCTAATTCGCTATCCCAGCCCTAGGTGACAAACTGCATCCAGATTTCAAATGTGAGTTGCCCCAGCAGAGTGGAAGCTCCATGGGAGCAGGAACTGTGGCTGGCTTGTTTGCCACTCTATTCACATCCAGCACACTGCCTGGTTGGTGGCAGGCATTCAGCGCTTTTGTATTTTAAATGGATTAATTAAAGTATGGATGAGCTATTCTAAAAATAAACAGCCCAACAGTCCAAACAATTCTGTGGCGGAAACCTCTCGAAAATGTTGGCAGCCCTGAAGCCCTTAATGTTTAAATCCTGAGAATCACCACCTCTTAAGTCATCACAGGCAGCGATGTAGCACGTGGAAGTTTGTTATTCATTCCCCATATGGTTTTCAACAAGTCTCTTAATTTTCCTCTGCCGCCAACTCTCCTTTGGAGAAGCAGCAAAAATACTTTATTTGAGGGAATAACACTAAGACACCCCATGTTTCTCAGACAAGCTGCACTATATACACTTGTGACCTGGTTTTGTTAGGGCCAGTGTGCAGCCGAGTCAGCATGGGAAAATCTTAAGTGCACCTGGAAAGAGACTGGGGTGTAATTTCCAGAGATAGGTTATTGAATGACAGCTTCCCCTTCGGTCCAGTGAGAAATTTAATTTGCCGAGGACTCAACACAGGAAGCATTTGCCGATTAAAAATATGCCTAAACAGATGTTCTGCTTAGCCTGGAAGAAGCATCTTAATGCAACTGTCATTATTGGATTTTCTTGGATTACTACTATTGGAATCAGAGTCCAAATAGAAGGATGTAATTATTTATTATGGCCAAGGGTCCTGCATTTGAAGAGGAGCTCAGGGGCGTCTGAAAGGATTTAACACGCTGGGGGTGGGGTGGGCTGGGGGATAAAGTCCATTTAAATTCTCTGGCTCTGGGAGTGGACTCTCTTCTCTGTGAAAAAGCGGAGCGGCTGTAGCTATTCAATGTTCCATTTCCAGCTGAAGGCACCGCCGTGTCATAAACAGAACCAGGCCTGACCCAGGCTTCTCAAGCGAGGAACTGCGAATTTTCGATTAGTCAACTGGTCACTCCCACACTGGAAGTAAACACTCTGACAGTCCAGCCATCTGCATAACCCTGACCCCACGGGTGATGGGCAAATTCGTACCTTGCCTGCAGCAATCTCCAAAGAATAAAGAGCAGTCCCCGGTGAAAAGGGAGACTGTGGATTATTCTGTGCAATGGTTCTCAAACCTGGCTGCGCATTTGAATCAAATAGGGAGCTTTTAAAAAATTCTGGTGTTTGCCCCTCTGCCCTGAGATTGCGACTCAATTGGCTGGAGTGACATCAAGGCATCTGTAGTTTTTTTAAAAGCTCCCTAGGTGATTCGAAATCCACAGGGAAGTTTGAGAACCACAGATAGAGCCCAAAGGTTAAGAGCAAGGGGTTTGGGGTCAGGGAGACTTATGCTCCAGATAAACGCTGCCATTCACTGAGGCCTTGGACCAAGCTGCTCTCCCGCTGAGCCTTCCTGCTGCGTGGTGGTGGGGTGGCCATCGAGCCAGGTAATTGACTTCAGACACCTGTCATGGTAAGGGCTCAATGCGAGCTGCAGGTAATCACTATCAAGGTCTGCATTTGGGGACAGGCTAGAAAGAATGCCTACAGTTAGTTTCAGCAGTTACACTCAGATATGCTGACATAGTGACGTTCAGGGGTTCGGTGCTGAGTGGTGCTTTGCGTCCAAGTTTGTGGGATCCTTGTTCTCTGGTGCGACCAGCTTCCATTATTATTTGCTTCAGCACAAAGCCCTTAGGGACTGTTCTGAAAGTGAAAGGTCCATTCTCTTTTATGAATATGGTTCTGGCCATATAATCAGGCTCTATCTAAAACAGTCACAGCTTCATTCATGGAGCAGTTACACACCCCATTTCATTAATCCCATTATCAGCCCTGAAATGCATGCTGAGCTCTCATCTCCAGGGGAGGGAGGCTCCTTGGACCTAACGGTCTGCCAGGGGGATGCTGAGTGAGCAGTTCTCGGGCCCTCGTGCCCTCCCCAAAGCTGGAAGCACAAATCCTCACCGTCAGGGCTGAGGGGAGCCACATAATGCCAGGAAATAAACCTGCTGCTGAAGCCAGCAGGCTGGAGCTTCCCTCAGATCCTTTCTCCTGCTTGGGCGGTCTCTTTTTCTGGGGGTGGTGGAAGAGGGGGCGTTGTGATTAAAGGGGAAGCTGAGATTGACACAACTGTCTTGTCTTTAATTCAGACAAAAACAAGAGGCACCCAGGTTGGCGCCTGACAGTGTCCTGGAGGGACAGATCTGAAGGCTGGAGGGACAGGCTAGAAGAGCCTGCCCCAGCTCACCTTCGGGGTCTCCTTCCTCCCCAGGCTTGCCCTGGGTGCTTACAGACCTGCTTGTCTGCTGCTGTAATACAGAGTGGAGGGATTGGCCTAGCCTTGACATCATCTTCTTCAAACACGCCAGGGTCATCTGAGGGACTGCAGACTATGGATTTAGCCAGCTTGACGGGTGGGAGGCGTGGTGGGTGAAGGAGTGCTGTCATCATCCTCCTTAAAAAGCCCAGGAAGATCTCTTGTTGCACTGTGGGTACTGTGCACAACCCAACCAGAGGCAGAATTTTAATGGGCTGCGGCAGCCTTATTCCTTCCTGTCCTCCTTAATTGTGTTCCTGTGCAGCTGTTGAACAGCTGTGGAGTTCCAGTCCAGAGGTGGACAACGCACTTCCAACGCTGGATAATATAATTCCTGGAGGTGGAGAGGAAGAAGTGGAGGAGCTGCACTCCTTGAGCACCTCTTAAGTCCCAGGCACCTGGCTACGCATTTTGCGTAAATATTATGTCTAATTCTCTCCAAACCTCATATGAGGAGTTAGACAACTTATCCAAGGTCATAGCTACTAAGTGGCTGAGCTGGAATGCAAACCCAAGTGTGTCTGACTGTCCAAGTTTAACTGGTTGGGTCATTTTACATCCAACAAACTAGTGAATATTAGAAACCCTGACCATGTCTGTGGCTGGCGAGCAGGAAAGAGGCAGTGAGGGTCTCCAGTCACAGCCACAGCTCTCCTCCCTGTGAACTCATGCCACTTCTCACACCAAGGGGTGGACTCTGTTTTCTTCTCCTTGAACCTGAGCTGGCCTTTTGCCTTGTTTGGACCAAGAGCATGTGGTGGAAGTAGCATTCTGGGAGTTCTGAGTCCGGTCCGCAAGTGGACTGGCAGTTTCTGCTTCCTCTTTCTGGGAAGCCAGCCGCCATGGTGTAAAAGATATCTCAGGTTAGACAACTAAATGGTGAAAGTTCCCATGGAAAGAAGAGCCACGTGGAGGCACACTGAGGCACTAAATATGTGACTAAAGCTTTTTTGGACCTCCCAGCCCAGTCCAGCTGGTAGACAAAGGCAGTTGAGTGAGTGACCCCAGACAATGTCAGCCAAAGAACCACCCGACCGAGTGCAGCCAACCCAGAGAATCATGAAAAATAACAGATCACTGAATTCACCAGGTTTGGGGGTGGTTTTTATGCAACGATAAATTAGATATGGCATCTACATTGATGAAAAATCCCTCTGGTTTCATCCCCAGACCCTGTGCTCCATTTTTACCACTAAGTGCTGGTCATCCGTGGCCAAAACGAAGCGCCATTAAGTATACTGGATGTCTGGGGAGCCTGAAAACACGTAAGCAAAAATGCCTTCGAAAAAGCAAAGCAGGAAAATTACAGATTTTAAGGGAGTCTCTGCACATGGTCCCAGCAACACCTTGTGTAACTGAGAAACAAACATTCGTTCATCAAACGGTGAGCAGGGGAAGGGGTGTGCTGAAGAATCTGCCTCTCTCTAAAGAGGTCAAATTGATAAGAGGGGGATCAGCAACCCAATAGAAAAGTAGGCAAAGGAGAGGAAGAGGCAAGTCACAGCAGTCACCCCCCAATCCCTGGCAAATGTAAGGAAAGATGCTCAAACTCACCAGCAGCAAGAGAAATACAAACTGAGTAATAACGAGCTATTGTTTAAAAACACTGATAATACCTAGTGCTAGAGAGGATATGGCAGAAGGGGCGACTTGTAACTTGCTATGGAAATGTGAACGGTTACACCTTCTGAAAGGCATTCCAGCAACACTTTAGAAACATACTAGGTGTGTAAGGATCTACATTCAGGACTGTTTCCCGCAGCATTGTTCACGATGGCAAAACTTGAAGGGAAGGGAAAGCTAGTTGATAAGGGAATGATTAAATAAATGATGGTCCATCTATACTACAAATATTTTGCAACTGTTCAAAAGAATAAGTCGAAGTTATAACAAATGCCTTGGAGGGGTTTCCCATGAGGTATTAATAAGTGAGAAAAGTATGATGCATAAAACACGTGTCGAATATGACCCCATTTTTTAAAATATGGCAAAGCTTATATCTGTATATATGTATATCTCTACGTAAGTGTATATGTGAATATATGTGCATGGAGAAAAATACAGAAGGGTGCATACAAAGTCATTAGCATGCATTACCTGGGAAAGTGCAGAGGGGTGGTATGTGGAAAAACAGAAGGGATGGAGGTGGCCAAATTAAAGAGAAAAGAAAAAAAAGACAACATTAAAAAAAAAGTATGTGATGATATATCATTATATGTATGCATTCAAGTGAAATTATATATATGCATGTGAATGTGTAAAATACAAAATAACATTAAAACAAAAACATAAAATAAAGCAAATGATGATTTCCATTTCCTAAATAGGCATCCCCGAAACATAGAATTCCGGCATTTAAAAATGATTCCTGGGGCTGGCCCCGTGGCCGAGTGGTTAAGTCAGCGCGCTCCGCTGCAGGCGGCCCAGTGTTTCGTTGGTTCGAATCCTGGGTGCGGACATGGCACTGCTCATCAAACCACGCTGAGGCAGCGTCCCACATGCCACAACTAGAAGGACCCACAACGAAGAATGTACAACTGTGTACTGGGGGGCTTTGGGGAGAAAAAGGAAAAAAAATAAAATCTTAAAAAAAAATGATTCCTTTTGCTCCGTGTCAATTTTACGTAGAAGACATGCCATTGCCAGCAGCTAGCCTTGATTCCCGCAGGATGCAGGCGGAGCAGAAGCAAAGCAGCCTGGCTCCTCCAGCACAGCTTTTGAACAGGAAAAGCTTCTCCAGAAGCGAGACGTTTCCCCGAGATCTCCAAGCTAGAATCTCAGAACTAGGAGAGCATGCGCGTCGCAGCATTGACAGGCAGCGTGTTTCCAGGCAGACACGTGCTGACAGGAGGCCCCGCCCACAGACACCCACAACCTCACCTGCCCCCACCGCCAGCAGCCCAGGGGGTCTCAGTCTACACGCCCCTCCCCAGCCCTCTCCCCAGCCTTATTTTCCTTCCTTGCCCCCCACGCCCACTCCTGCCGTCAGACCCAGTTCCCCAAGCCTCATCATCCCTCCTCTCAGCCTTCAACTCACGAGCCAAGCGCTAGAGAAAAAAGCGAGCCCAGACTGCAGAGTTTAACTGAAGGCGGTGCAGTCAACAACGAAATGGCAGCCTTCTATCCCTTTCTCCGGCAGCCAGCCCACCCCACTCAACAAAAGGACGCACTCCTTCGTGCGCACAGACTTCAGAGCTTCTAGTCCACTAAGAGAGAAAGTAAAAGGTTCAATAAGAGGTTCCCAAAGCCAGGGGCGGGGGGAGGGGGAGATGGGGAGTAACTACTTAGTGGGCATGGGGTCTCCTGTGGGAGCGATGGAACTAAATAGTGGTGAAGGGTGCACAACATTGCGAATGTATTTACTGCCGCTAAATTGTACACATTAAAACGGTTAAAATGGAAAGTTTTATGTTATGTGAAAATTTACCACAGCTAGGAAAAAAAGTACCCCAAGCCCTGGTGGGGCCTCATGTTACCCTTTCCAGCTTCTTCGCTGCTGGCATTCGTGGCTGCAGTGTTCGGCCAGCTCTCAGATGGCTGCTCTCCAAGCCCCCCTGCAGGAACCAAGAAGAAAAGAAACGTGAAGACACATCAGCCTCCTTTGCATCAGCACCAAGAGATGAGGGAGCAAACCTGGTCACCTGTGGGATGATCAGAGTCACAGGGGATCAGTAAAGATTTGCTCAATTAGTGTTTACCAGGCACCTACCATATGCCAGGCCTTGTTCTAGACGCTAGGGCAAAAACAAATCTGCTTTTTAGAACCACACATGTAATTCACAAATTATAAAAGTATTACTCTCCTTGATCAGTTCAAGGACTTTGGAGTCTAATACAGAAAGTTAACAGGAAAATCCCAAAGTCAGCTTCCTCACCTCCACCCCCCTAAGAAATCCCAAATGCAGACGGGACGCTCCCCCGTTCTGGAGTCCCCTGGTGTGGAATGCAGGGAGATGTCATCAGCGGTCCGTTCCTGCTGCCTTGGCTTAGGGAGGCATTCTGGCTTCCTCTCTGGGGAGAGTCTCCTTTTAGAAATTGCTCTGTTTACTTTATAAATCAGACTCTGCAGACACTCCCTCAGTCAAAGACAGCGATGCTTGTATTCGTTTGCTAGTAACCATCATCTACAAGCCAAGTCCACATCCATCCCCACCAGAAACATGGTCAATCACCAGCTATTATTAGACCCACTGTGAACCAGGTGCAGTTCTAGGCGCCAGGGATCCAGCAGTGAACAAGACAGACGGGTGTGCCCATTCTAAATGAGTAGTGGGACAAGAAATAGTAGGTACGAAAATAAGATCATTGCAGGTTCAGAAAATGCTGTGAAGATCGAATTCAGTAGGTGGTAGAGTGTGATTGGAGTAGCTGCTTAGAAGGTGGTTGGAGAAGTCCCTTCCAGGGAGGGGACACTCAGGTGGAGACTTGAAAGTCCATAAGGAGCCGGCCACACGGAGATCTGGGCCAGCTTATCCCCAGCAGAAGGCAGGATGGGGAAGGAACCTGGATTGGGAATAAGCTTGCCCCGGGGAGGGGCTGACCGTGGTGAGGTGGTGGGTGAAGGGGGATGAGGCAGAGAGGAAGGTGGGATCCCCAGTGCCTTGCTGCAACCTTTGACTTTATTCTCTTTAGCACAGGAACCCCTCACAGGGTTTACAGCAGGAGAGGGACAGAGGGATGTGTTTCTATTGTTTTATCAAGATGTCTCTGGCAGGCAGGAGTGGGAAGCCGGGTGATCAGTTAGGAGCCTTGTGATGGTCCAGATGAGAGACCGTGGTGGGGTGGGCTGGACAGTGCAATAGAGATGTTGGGGACCTGTCATATTAGGACATGAGCAACAAGAGAGGATGATGGATTAGGTAGGAGGGACCGAGAGGGGCCACCCATGACTCCTATATTTGGGGTTTGAGTAACTGGGTGGGTAGTGACACCAGGTAGCAGATTTGAGGAGAAAGCCTGTGTCCAGGAGAGCCTGTTATGCATATGAAACCACATCAAAGCAACTACAGGACAATCTACTTACTAACGCAAAATAATTTCCTGCATTTGTCTAGAAGTTTGCAGTTTACAAAACAGTTTCCCCACATCCCCTGGGACCCTGATTAGAACACCCTGTGGCAGATGGAGTGAAACTCCATCTTATAGAGGAGAAAACTGAGCCACAAAATGATTAGCCCAGGGTTGCCAGCCCATAAGGGAAGCTGAGGGCTCAGGACACAGTCTCCTGGTCAGAAGCCCGATGGTCTTTCCTGTGCCCCACAGCTGACAGGCTTCCAGCGCTGCTCAAGGAAGGGTCCCAAACATGGAACCCAATGCCCTGGCTGGGACAACCTCTGGAGACAGCCTTGTGGTCCCACATCCCAACTCCTGACACTCAGACCACCTTTACTTCTGGTGACGGTGACATGGCGGTGGACCAGGCACACTGATGTCTTTGCATGCCTTCTTCCCGCTCGTTCAGCTGCCTTTCTGGCCAACTCGGCATCCACTCACACACTCCCTGCAGCTGCCGGGGCGTCCGCTGCCAGCTCCCAGCCCTCTGGGTATTCTTCCAGTTGCGATATCATTTCCTCTCGGGCTAAAGGTCAGGGGAAATCCTGATGGTATGAAAATCGCTCGCCAGCAGAGGAATGTGCCATGTGTGGCGTGAAGGAGAGCCTGAAGCCGAGGCTGTGGGATGCGGTGTAACTGTGCATCAGACCGCGGGTGTTAGTTGCCTTCATCTGTCAAATGGGCTGTTGCAAGGACCAAATGAGGTAATGAGTTTGTTTAGGCACTTGCTCATTCAACAAATATTTATCCAACACCTGCTACACGCCAGATGTTGTTTCTGCTGCTTGGGATGCGACACTGAACAAACTCTCCCCTGACCTCATGGAAATTATATTCTGATGGAGGGTAGAGGAGAAAACAATAAACAGATAGGCAACTAAATATATAAGTCAATTGTTAATAAGCACGATGAATAAAATAAATGAGGAGGAGGGGAACTGTGAACACGAAAGATGAAGAGTGGCCGTTTCATGCAAGGTAGAAAAGCAGAAGTCTGAAGAAAGTGAGGGAGAGAGTCTGCGGATATCTGGGGAAGGGCATTCCAAGCTGAGGGAACAGCAGGGGCAAAGGCCCTGGGGTGGGAGTGTGCTTGGCAGGGGCAGGGCAAGTCTGACTGGAATGGAATGAGCGAGGGAGAGAGTAGTAGGTGATGAGGTCAGTGGGCAGCGGAGGGTCTGGAGGGTGAGCTCATGTGGGGCCTTGCAGGCCATCTTCAGGATTTTGGCTTTAATTCTGAGAGATCGAGATGGGCACCAGAGGATGTGAAAGGACTTTGTAACTGCACCAGCTTTGAATGTGACCAGGGTTATTAGTAGTGGACAGGAGGGGGACACAGGAGCTGGGATTTGAAGGAAGATTCCATACAGCACTAGCCCAGCACAGAGGGTTGGTAAGTTTAGACCTGCTTGGCTCCTGCAAAAGGTGGGGGGGGGGGGGGGGTGCAAAAAAAAATAGACCTGTAAGGATACCTGGGCACAAATGGGTTCAGGGTCAGCTGGAGGCGGCTTGAGGAGCAAAGGCTGGGAAAGATGGGTCCTCAGCTCTGCAGCAGGTAGAAGAGGGGAGGGGACAGCGACTTCTGATTCCCTTGGCCTGTGTTTGGAGTTATAATAGGAGCAAAAGCTCTGGAGTTGGGCGGGGGGAGACCAGGTGCCCCCCAGTAGGTGGAGGGAGGAAAGAATCAGTGTTTAATCTGCCAAGCGTGGTACTGGCCATGTGCTAGGAACAGTGCTAAACGCTCTTGAGTTTTATAATTCTAGTCTCAGAAAGACCGAATGACAAAACAGCCATAAACATCCCTTTTTTACAGCTGAGGAAACAAGGCCCCCAGGGGTGAAGCGACTTGCCTGTCTTGAGGGTACAGAGATGATTAGTAGTGGTGACAACTGGAGGTGGGTCTTTCCTGACCCCCTAAACCTGAGCTCCTTTCCCTCAGCCTCAGACCCAGAAAGAACAGGGAGAACAAATCGGGTGCCTGAGAGAGGCTGGTTATTCCTAAGGCACCCAGGGCATTGGGCAGGTCTGTGAGAGGACATCCAAAGTCGGTGATGAGGTTGGGGCCATGGGCTGTTAAGAACACAGATCCCTCCTCTGTCATCCTCACCAGCAAGAGACTGGAGGTTTGGTCTTTTTTCTCAGAAGGGCTTTCTTAGAAACTCAAATCTCATGTTTCCAATGCAGCTGAGCCTAGGATCTACCCGGAATTAATGTGGTTTGGCCACTCCCCTGATGAAAACCCTTGCAAGGCTCCCCACTGCCCTTGGGATGAGTTCCAACTCCTAACACAACTGATGAGGCCGCTGTGATATGGCCCTGCCGGCCTCTCCCACCTGGTGCCTCGGGGCTTCCTGCCACTTGCCCCACTCCCACTCTGGGCTCGGCCACCTCTAAGCTACTTATAGCACCTTGGATTTCTATTTTTCCTTACTGATGCACTTCCTCAGCCACACCCACCTCTTCACCTACTGGTCTTTCCAGTCTCAGCTTGGACACCACTTCCTCTGGGAAGCTGCCCCGTCGTTGCTTTTCTCAGTTTAGAAGCTCTCTCCTCTGTGTTCCCACAGCCCTCTGGACTTACGCACATTTCTCGTCACAAGGTATTGCGGTTTCCTGTTTATTCAGCTGATCCCTCAGTCTGGTTTTTAGTTTTCAGCATCTTGAAGAAAGGGACCTGGTCTTGTCCAAAAATGAACACTCAGCTCTGCACCTGGCACATAGCAGGCACTTGATAAAATATGTGACGGATGGATGGATGGATGGACGGATGGACGGATGGATGAGTCAGGTAGACAGTGCTTGAAAAGAGAATTCAATCATTTCTAACTCAGCCTAACTGATGGAAAAATTTGTCTTTATCAGCTTTTATGGACAGAGAAACAGATATTTTTGGAACAATGGCTCTCCACCTTGGCTGCACTTTGGGATCACTTGAGAAGCTTTTTAGAAAAATACTGATGCCGGGGTCCCATCCCCAGAGGTTCTCATTGGTCTGGGCATGGCCTTGGCCTTGGAATTTTTAAAAGTTCCCCAGGTGATTCTAAGGTGCAGCCAAAGTTGAGACTCACTACTCGGAAAACCCTGTAAGAGGAAGCCTCATCTCATATTTTCTTAGAAACAACCTCTCTCTTCCCAAACTCTCCAGGAATGGGAGACGTGGAGCTGCAGACAGACATCAAACACTAAAAAAGTCATTTCTCACATCTAAATCGATGGAAAGTGTTGCTCTGCTTCAGTAAAAGCTAGCAAATGAGTAAGACAGGTGTGACTGTGTCTCTAACTGCAGCTGTAGGCATCACGGAACAAGGAAGAGAGAAATAGAGCCTCATGCAGACAAAGATTGGGGGCCATAGCAAGGGAGCATTCAGGGTGTGGGGATATGTTTTTCCTTGGGTGTAACGGCAAGACAAAAAATATTTGGAAAAAATAATACATATATATGCCCATATTTGATCATTGGTTAATTACCTCTTCAGTGAGAGGATATGCAAAGACCTTGTAGATTTCATTAGTCACAGAGGTTTATTCAAACGTCTCCTTTGCATAAGAAACCCAGGCTTACAGCTGGTCTCTGGGAAAGAATGCCCTCCAGGCCTTGAAAAGAGAGCTCCAGGCCTGTTCACGCTCTCACTGAAACACAGCAGAGGTCAGCGGCCTGTGATGCATGGGGCCAGGCTGAAATGTTTCTATCCAGCATTTGCAATTCAATCCCACAGTTTCCTTTATGGAACAATTCACTAAATTCAGAGTTGTTCTTTTTTCTAATTCACCATATAATTCACCTCCCAAGTTCAATTAAGAAGCAATCTGTTAGCAACTTTGGGAGCAAGCTGCTTTTCTTTGGGAAAGCCCAATTTTCTTCCGCTCCCAACAAAAAGTGGCTTAATTATATGCATCATATGAGACACTGATGTACACACAACGCCCCTCCACCATAATTAATGAAATATTAACTGTATACATCCAAAGACATCTTGGCAAAAGGGATGGGCTTTTCCAAAGCCAGAGCGGACAGAGCCTTGTTCCATAGATCAATATAGCTCATTTGAATATATGCTTATTCATAGTGCTATGAATTAATATTCATTAATATGCTAATTAACAAGCACAACTTCATATTAATTGTTCCTTCTGTCCCTCATTCTTAGAGCCATTTGGTTCTTGGTATTCTAAACACAAGTATAACCACTTTTAAGTGCTGATTATTTGCAGGTACTACACATATGTTATCTGTTTAATCCCCAAGCCGACCCTCTGAGTTAGATATTATTCCCATTTTACATGCAGGGTAACTGAGGCTTAGAGCAGTTAAGATATCACTGGGGACACACGGCCATTGGGTGGAGAGGTTGAGATTCTCTCCAGATCAGTCTGGTGTCAAATCTTTAACATACATCACATGCTAAAGTAACCCTGCTGGAACAGCCTTCTCTTTCACGTTTACTGACTGTATTTACAGCTCTGACCCATCAGAGGTAAATCTAGCATGAAACTGCTTTGCTTTACTCCACGAAAAAGAAAAAAATATCTCCAGCACAAGATCCTAAAAATCCCCTTCTTACTAGTCCATTCATTCGATAGACACTGGTTGAGTGCCTGCTTTGGGCAGCCCTGTGCTGGGTTCCCGAAGGCAGGGAGGGGCGGGGCCTGCCTTCGTGGTGCCTTTGTGGTTCTGGTGGAGAGGATAAAAATCAACAATAAACAAAGAGATCATTCCGTGGAGGGATTAAGCACTTTGGAGAAATTAAGACAGTTTTATGAAAGAGCAATGAGGGATGGGAGCCCAGGAAAGATGTCTCGGAGTAGATGACATTTGAGCTGAGACCTAAATGATGAAAGGGAGACATCCACCTGGGGAGAATATTCTAACAAAAAGATGAAAACAAAAACAAACCCAGCAAGTGAAAAAGTCCTGAGGAAGGAAAATAGGAGGCCAGCGTGGCTGGAGCTAGGGCTGAGAGAGATCATGGTAGGAGCCAGTGCCTGAGGGCTGAGGGGCCAGCCTGTGCACAGCCTTTGAGCCTTATCCTCACAACCATGTCTCACGCAGTCTTAATTTGCCATGCCCTTAGGTCATATGTAGTATGCCCAAGAATCATGTAAATAAGTAATATTATTCCTCTTTTATAGGAGAGAAAACTGACACTCATGAATAAGTCGTCCAAGGTCACCCAGCTGGTATGCAACTGCATTTACATTCCAAGGTAGGCCCATCTGACTCAAGAGTCCACAGAATCCATGCTCATCAGTAACCCGTGCCCTCTGCTCCACTTCTGTACAGGCGTGGTCTGAGCCAGCCTCCCAAGCAAGGTCAATGGACGAAACATCAGCACACCTCTGTCGGAAAACCTCCTGCAAGAAACACTTGCTCAGCTGAAGTTTTAATTAATCATTAGGGGAAAAAAAGGCAAAGCCCCTTTAACTGGTTGATTTAGGAATAAAGCAGGCGACCACTCCAGTAATCAATGTGTAATCGCAAGCACTGCAGTGCCAAGTAAATCTTACATCTGTGCCAAATTTCAGATGCTACAGAAGGGAAAGGGAACATGAGTTAAAAGATCATTGCCAGTTTTTGTTAATGAAATGATTTAATACTGGCAAGTGTATAATAAAATGGGAATTCTTATACACTGCTGGTGGAGTAGAATATAAATTGATAACATATTTTTTTTTAAGATTTTATTTTTTTTCCTTTTTCTCCCCAAAGCCCCCGGTACATGGTTGTATATTCTTCGTTGTGGGTCCTTCTAGTTGTGGCATGTGGGACGCTGCCTCAGCGTGGTTTGATGATCAGTGCCATGTCTGCACCCAGGATTCGAACCAACGAAACACTGGGCCACCTGCAGCGGAGCGTGCAAACTTAACCACTCGGCCACGGGGCCAGCCCCTAAATTGATAACATTTTATGAGGTAATTTAGCAAGATACATCAAAGTCTTTTAAAACAGGCAAGAATATGACTTTGACCCAATAATATGACTTCTAGATATCGGTACCAAGGAAGTGATTGGCAATGAAGACAAAGGATGTTCATCTCAACATTTTTTATAATGAAGAACGACTGTAACCATCATACCCCCAGTAGGGGGTGGTAACATGTGTTATGTAATGGAACACTATGTGACCTCTTCAACTCTTTTGGAAGAACGTTTACTAAATGGGAAAAATGTTCATATTATAAATAAAAAAACAGATTAAGAAACAGTACCCAGTGTGATTCTAATAGAATTGAGTATGATTCCATCTTCTTTTTAAAAGCATATACAGAAAAACATGGAAAAAATGCTGGATGCAAATACCCACAATGTCCAATATGATTATCTCTGGTTGATGATTTTTGGGTGAATTTTATTTCCTTATTTGTAATTTCCAAATTTTGTTCAAAATATTACTGTTATAATCAGGAAATAAAAGGATTTTCAAAAAGAACTAGATTACAGTATACACTTTGCCTGAGAACATGTGCTCTGCACTCAGTAGTGTGTGCATGCACGCACACACACACACGTACACAGCCGGTTGCCAGGGAAACCTTTTTCCAATGGGAAGGAAATACAGTTGTGTTTATGCAGATGGAAAAGTTGTGATCCAATTTGCCTTTCTGCTCTGACTATGGAAAGGAAAAATAATGAATCCACACCTTGGCAAGACGGAAGAGAGGAAAGCTCGTCGGTGAGAATGGGAGAGGGCCCGTCAGAACCTTCTCTCAGACAATGTTGGGTGGGCTCTTCTGAGATTCTGCCCTCCCTTCTCCAGTCAGTTAACTGGCCCCCACCTGTGTCCTGGCACTGGCTGATGAGGCCTCAGAATTTGCTCCTGTCCCAGGCAGAAGCTTCCTAATCATGCAAATTAGAGTTCTCTCTGCCCAGAGCCTCCAGCCAGATGTCCACTTTGCTTGGCGTTGCACCCTCCGCCCGTCCTGCATGCCTGCATCCACAGTTTTCCTGGTCCCTGAGCACTGGTTGAGTGACACCAGACCTTCTGCTTAGGTGTGCTCTTGGAGTACCCGTTGCTCCCCTGGTTTCAAACCCCCAGTGCTCTCCTGAGCCCTGGACTCCAGGTATTCTTGTACTCCTGGCCCACATCTTTCATACCCAGCCTTGCTTTAGTTTCTTGGCTGTTTCCATCATTCATTGCAGCATAACAAACTATCCCGCTAAACAGAGTAGCTTAAAATAACAACCATCTTATGCTTGCTTCTGATTCTGAGGGCCTGGAATTGGGGCAAAAACCAAATGGGACTGGCTTGTCTCTGCTCCACAATGTCTGGGGTCTGAGCTTGGATGGCTCCAAATGGCTGGGGGACGGCTGAGATGGTCCCTGGGAGCCACGTGTCTGGAGCCTCAGTTCTCTTCCATGCACCCTCTCCGCATGGCTCTCTTGGGCTTCCTCCCAGCAGGATGGTCTTGGGGTTCCAAGAGTCAGCATTCCAAAAGGATGAACCCTGGTATGCAAGTGTTTTTTTAGGTTCTGCTTACATCATGCTTTCTAGTGTCCTATTGGCCAAAGCAAGTACATGACCAAGCCCAGAGTCTCTGAGGGAGAGGACTGTAGACGGGAATGACTATGCCAGGTGAGGTCTGTCCGAATGTAGCAGCCTACAACTTGTCTTATCTCTGCATACCTAAGGTTCTAGTGAGTCAGGTGGTTTGCGAGATGGACCTAGAGTGCAAGCTTCAGAGTCAGACTGCTTAGGGTTAAACCTTTACTTTGCCACTTACTAGCTGTGTGATCTTCAACAAGTCACTTACCCTCTCTGTGTTTCAGTTTCTTCATCCATAAAATGCGGATAAGAGTATTGACCTCTTGGGGCTGTTGTGAAGATTAAGAGAGATAATACATGCATGGCATAGACCAATGCCTGGCCCATAATCAGCATTCACTGAGTTAGCTATTGTTACCCTTATTATTACCACTATTACCTCTAAAACCATCCTGAAGTCTGAAGGAGCAGAATGGGATGGAACAATAAGCCAAGGAGACAAGAGATTTTATACCTGAAGCATCACAATTCAAGGAAAAAGTTCAAGTTCTCCTTAAAGCAGACTTAATAAAACCAATTTTAGGCTGAGAATCCATTGGCAGCCAATTGGAAGGCATCCCACTGTACCCAGACATGGTATTTCTTTAAACCTTGCTCCATATGGTGCTCAACCATAACAATTTGAGATAGCAAATAACTATTGAAAAAATAACTAAAGATATACTTAAAGATAACTCATCCTGTTATCCCTGGGACAGTGGAGCTGGTTGGCCAAGATAGGCCAGTGCTGTTCACTGGGTGTCGGTCCCAAACTGAAGGCTAGAACTTCGCTGAGGGGACCAATAATGCTTATTCGAGACTTGTGTGTGCCAAGGCGTGTGCTTGCTGCCTCGTATGTATTGTCCCACTTAATTCTCAGCACAGTCCTATGAGGTAAGGACTATCGCTAGCTTTAATTACAGATGAGAGAACTGAGGCTTGGACAACTTTAAATAACTCACCCACCGTCACACAGCTAGTCGGAGGCAAAACCCAGCTGCAAACCCAGGCCCATCTGACTCCACGGATGCCCTTTATAACACAGGGATAGGGATTCCAACCTTAATGATTGATAGCAAATGTCCCAATAGACAAGGTCAGGAAAACCCCAGCGCCTTGCTCTCTGGGCAGCTAGACAACAGAAGGTCACATTTGCAGGGAGATCCCTCTGAGGCCACATCTCAGGGATCGATCTGAAGGCTCAGGGAGCTGCGTTCGTATTCTGACATTCCCAGGAGACTGGGGCAGGGCCTCTGAGGAAGAGGAGGAGGAGGCAGATGATGAATGGGAGCCTGAGCGCCCAGGGAAGCTGCGCTGGCAAATGACTCTCCTCTTCCAGGGGAACCAACCCCACCAGGGGGCTGCCCTAGACACACATCGACATTCAGAGCTCTCAGCCCCCAAACCAGGGACCAGACCAGATGTCCCTGAAGAATAAGCAGGTTCTTCCTCAGGAATAGAAAGTGGTCCCCTCCAGACACAAAGGAGGGCCCCTTCACTTTCAGCTGAGCTTGGAACCACTGGACTCCCTCAGAGTCATCCAAAGAACCCACCTCTGGCCCAGGGCTCACCACTTGCCTTGAATCAAGAAGGTTCCATAATGTGCTGGGCCATGGGGGAGCCACAGCTGTGAACCAGACAGTGGCCCCCTCCCACAGGAGCCATGAGACACAGAGAACAGTGAGAGCAACCTGGTGAAGGAATCCTACTCCCAGGAGGGCTCCCTGGAGGTGGCATTGAAGGACAAGAAGGGTGTCAATAAGTGGAGATGAGAGGGAGTCAGGCAGCATAGAACATAGAAAGGAAACAACTTGCCCAGCTTGATAGCTCAGCTCTTTTGACCCAAGTCATCTTTGGCAAGATACATGATTTTTCTGAGCTTCGGTTTCCTCATCCATAAAAATGGGCATAATAAGACCTAAGATTTCAGGTTGTGAGCAGCACCTAATACAGTGCCTGGCACGGTGTAGTGACCCCATACCCTTGCTGATGATTTCTCTTCAGGTCTCCTTAGGAGGCCTCAGCCTCTTGTGTCTTGGTGACCGTACTGTGGCCTCAGCTCTGGCCAGGAGCTCAGCTGTACCAGCCCTGTCTGTCCCCCTAAGTGGAGCTCTTCCCAGACCCCCGCCTGCCGTACCCCGGCCTCCCCTAATTGGCCTGACAGAATGACAGCTTGTCTCAGCCCTACCCCAGGGCCCAAACTTTAGCAGGGTCTGAGAGCACATCCTAGAAGGAAAGGGAGGGAGAGGAGAAGGCAGATAAGAAAGGAGTAGTTGTTCTTTCCCTCATAGCAACAACCATCACCTGAAATTCCAGGGGGGATTGGTCCTTTTTGGTTCTGCAAAGCTGTAGAGAGGAACTGCTGGTCCTCAGCGGCCCTCAGGGGATTCTTTGGGAGCCTCTCCTTCACACAGATTTCCAGAAGCTTCTGAGGGGGGTGCTTCTAAAGCAGAGAGTGGTCAGGTACGGCAGCAGTGGGGCACTAGAGAGGCACGGGGGAAGAAACTCAGACACACCGACTTCACGGCTGACAGCGAGGCAGGAAGGGAGCACGGGGAGCCAGGAGCATGATAAGACACCAGCTAAATCCCTTCCTGAGACGCTGAAGGCCAAAATTTGGACCAAGAAGCTGAATTCATAAATGGGAGATTCTAGAAGAATCTTCTCAGTCCCCATTTATTTCCTTTAGGGATCATTGAACATTATCAGCAATGATCTCGTTTATGTGCTTACGTGTTTATTGCCTGCCTCTCCCACATCCCCTAAAAAGCAAGTTCCATCGTCTTCACTGATGTATCCCCAGGCCTGGGACAGTGGCTGGCACACAGGAAGTGGCTGCTGGTGGGAGGGAGGACTGGGGAAAAGGAGGCTGCAGGATGTGAGGCTGCAGCAGATGTTAATGCCCGTCTCCAGGCAAGAAGTGATGACATCCTGGACAGTGGCCCAGCTGTGGGGATGGAGAGGAGGGTGCTCAGGAGAGCTATTTGGGTGATGAGATAAATATAACTTGGTACCCAGCTGGATGTGAGAGGAGAGATGGAGGGAAAGCACTGGTCAGCTCTGAGACGTGATAAAGGCACCCACTCGCCCATTCTCCACGCTGAAATATGCCAATAGAGAAGAAAATTTCAGAGAGCCCATTCAGAACAGTCAACATAAGAGACTTGGGATAACTTTAATAGGAAATGTGTATAATTGCAAGAGGAGAATTATACATTTTTATTGCAACTTATAAAAATAGTAGTAAGTAAAGACAAGACATTCCATGTACCCTGGATGAATTGGCTAAATACTACAATGTGTCAGTTTCCCCAAATGAAGTTATGGGTTTAATGCAATCATGATCCAAAGTCTAAGAGGATTTTGTTGGGATTTTTGTAGAAAAGTGATCCTCAAATTCATCTGGAAGAATAAACAAGTGAGACTCTTCAGGAAATTTCTAAAGATGAAGAGCAAGAGCGATGAGGAAGGACGTACCCCACCAAATATTAAAACACAGAAAGAAACTAACACGAAATGACACATAGATGAATGGGACATAAATGCTAACACTACCTATAAAAACACACACTCTGATAAAGGAGAAATCACCAGACCAGGGGGAAAGAATATCCAATAGATGATGTTGAGATTATTATTCAGAAGTTAGGGGGAAGGATATCAACCCTCCTCCCAAACAAAACCCAGATGGTTTGAAAGAGTTAAGTATAAACAAAAAAACCATAGGAGAACTTTAGAAAGAATACGTTCTTCCCCAAAGCTGTAATAGGAATAATTTTATATGTTTAGAAGTATTAGAAAAAGAAAAATTAGTTTGACATATTTAACTTCAAAAACTTTAAAGCTTTTGTACAGCAGGAAGACTAGTTCCTTAAAATAGAGACAAATCACCCATACAGGGGAAAAGATCAGCACTGAAGATACAAATGGTTACTATCTACTATATAAATAGCTTATGCAAATCAATGAGAAAAACTCTGTACCCAGTAGACATTGGATAAAGGAAACTAGTGGACACGTTACAGAAGAAAATCTAATTAATAGGTAATTATATAGAAGTTTACCCTTGAAATGAAAATAAAAGTAAAAATAAGGTACCGCTTTACAACTACTAAGGTAGCAAAATAAAGAGATTAATGGTAACAATCATGCTGAGTCTGGTGGAAGCGGGATTTTCATTTTGTGACGAGTCATTTATTCAGCAAATGTCGTGAGCACCTAGAATGTGTTTGTCACAGGACTCGGCACTGGGGGTGCACAGATAAACGAGAATCCACAGGGCTCAGGCAGAGCTCCGATCCAGTCTGGGAGAAAGAGGAAGGAAGGTGGGCATTCGGAGGCTTCCCAGGGAAGGGTTGGCTGAGTCTGAGGGAAAGGCAGAAGGCGAGGACCAAAGACTTTCTGGGCACCGAGGCCGGGAAGAGGGCAGTTCCCAGTCCTCAGCCCAAGTACCACTGGAGTGTGATCCCAACAAGCTTTTCCAGCTTCTCTCCCCAACCCCCATGTCCCATCGTCTCCCCCACCTGCCAACCACCCTGAACCGCTCAGCTCTCACTGCCGAGCTCCTCCTCCATGACTTAGCACAGGCTCTGCCTCCACCTGCAATGCCCTCCCCTTCAACCTAATCAAACAACTGCAATCCAAATCCTTCAAGGCCCAGCTCGACCTCTTCCATGAAGGCAGCCCTTCCTCCGTGCTTCATTCCATCTCCCTCACAGCCCTTTACTCATTCATTCGTCCTCTCATTCCCTCATTCCACCAGCTTTTATAGGCCACCTCTCTCCCAGGCACTGTACCTGGTGCCAGGGACAGAAAAACAGAGCAGACACAGACCCTGCTGAAGAGGAGCTCCCGATTCTGTTCATACCACGCCCGTTGTATAATTATTTGTGAATCAGTCGGTTGACCCTACAAGACACTTAACTCCTTGAGGACTCAGACAATGTCCTATCTTCACCTTGTGGTGTTCATAACAGATGCTTAACAAATATATCCATTTGAATTGGACCAAATTGGATTGACTAATGCTTGCATATATTATCTCAGCTAAATCTCACTGCACCTGCATGGGGTGAGGTATTATTATTGTCATCCCCATTTTACAGATGAGGAAACTGAGGCTCAATGAGGTAAAGCACTTGATCTATGGTCACCAGCTGGTGTGAACCCTGCTGGGAGGGTGTGACCACCGGCCCTTGCTCTTTGCCTCATTTCTCTGTCCCTTAGTGTCTGACAGGAGCAGAGAAGGAAGGGAAAAAGCCAGACAATGAAGAAAGGTTAAAACTTTCTCAAGGGGCAAGACTTTCTCACTCCTGAGTATAAATTTCTTCAGAAGAGACACACATTTGTCCTCATAGAAAATCTTAGAAGGATTTTATCACACGGCCTTTGCACAGATGACTAACTGACCCATAAAGATTTATGGAGGTCTCAAAGGGCGAACCCCACGAACTGGGTCACAGAAAGAGTAGCAAGGAACTCAGGAAATCAAAGAAAGGAAGGGACGAACCCAAGCACTCTCCCTGGAACTGGAGGAGAGAAGCAGAAAGAGGATCACAGAGCTCCACGGCCTGTCTTTGATCTTCTTGAGACAGAAGTCAGCTTGGTTCAAGGAAAACTGCAGAGCGATGGCTTCACCTTTAAATGATAATACAGGATAATAGAGGTTAGGGTGACTAGTGTTTTACGGGCAATGGCATATGTCAGTGCAGTTTAATGGCCCCTCTGTCTCAGAGAGGTCAATGCCTATTAATGGTCTCATCCCACCAATTCATTGAGGCAAGAAGAACCTGTTCTGATGCCAACACGTGTACTGGGCCACAAACCCTTCCTGCAAGATACTGACTGCGACCTGTTGGCCTTTTCTGGTCTTTTCCTTCAGTGACATCCAGAGCCCAGGACATGGCAGGCTGTATCGCAAGCAGGTGCCAGAGATTGAAAGTTCAAGGAAAAGAAGAAAAGAGTTTCCAGAGGAAGGATCTTCTTTCGGATTATCAGGCAATAACTGCGACTCTAGGACTCTCCTCCTTTGATGGAGAAGAGAGAAGCAGCTTGGCAAATGTCATGGGACCTGAATTAGGGCCCAAGGATGGTGTCCCTTACCCAGTTGGCCCAATATACAAACTCAAATGCCTAGATTTGGGGGTCCAGGCAAGTAATTCATCAAAGTTAAAGAGGTCAAGTGTGAAAGATGAACAGGGAGTAGTGGGGTCTGTGGCAAACCACAGTGCACCTGCTCCTCCAGAGCTCAACCCATCATTACACAACTCGGTTGATTGCTACCATGTGGGATTGTTGGACCAGCAGGGCTAGATCTTCCAACTTTTCAAGAGAAGCCAGAGTTCTGGATTTTTATGAGAAATCTGATTTTTAAAAGTTGGCAGCAAGTTTAAAAAAATTTAAGCATTACAAAACAAACAAAACACATCTGCAGACCAGATTTGGCTGGTGGGCTGACAGCGAGGACCTCTGGGCTGCAGAGTGAATGGGAAAGTCATGCCTCTAGGGGGTGCCCATGTCAGAGGAGACAGGTATTCCATGGGCAGTGGCAGCCAAGGTACATGCACACAGGAGGGTAACGGAGAGCCTGGGAAGCAGAAGTCAAGGAGCAGTAGGAGCAGGACAGGGCTGGATAAGTTCGGAGGCTTAGTGCCAAGGCCAGCTGGGGCTCTTCCTTCAGTGTTTGTGGACAGGCGGGCTCATTAAAGGCAGCCAAAGAGACGTGAGATGACCGGAACGCACGGTGAGATTCCACTGGCAACTCCACCATCATCATCACCATCTCTCTCTGAACCTCCTCAGAAACCACAGAAATAATGATCTGCAGACCTCGGTCTAAACAGCCCCAGAAGAAATGTCACTTTGTCCTGCACATCAGCCACAGGTGAGCACCATGAGCTGGAGCCTCATGCCAAACTCACTCCAGCAGGGCCACCGGCCGCCTCTCAAGCTGCATCTCCAGCTCTCCTAGTCCAGCCCACTTGTCACTGGTACTCAGTGTCTCCGTCCCTCTCCTGGCTCTGCTGTGGGAGGCAGTCTGACCTTTCTTAACCTCCTCTCTCCAGCCTATTGTTGTTTGTTGATGTTTTCTATGGTGGGAAAAAGGAGGCCACCGCCACATTTCTGCCAACACTTATGGGAGCCCATTAGAGGGTCTCTGGAAGGTCTCAGGTCAGATGCAATTTGAGCAGACTGTCCTAAAGTTCCACAAGGCATCAAACGAAGGAGCCAAAGATCAGCCATGCAGGCAGCAGACACCACGCTGAGTCCCCACACATTCATGGATTCTCTTTGGCAAAAGAACCAACAGACTCATTTTTGGCCATCAGGAAGCTTAGGGTCCAACCCTCCATTTTACAGATAAGGAAACTGAGGTCCCTTGAGGTGAAGTGACGTAGCCAAGGTCTGCTGGGCAGTGGGTAACTCTGAAGGGTTGTGGCACTGGTTTGGCCCAAAAGACAATTTAGTTCATTATCACGCCCCATGAGAAAATACTGGAGCAGTAAATGTGTTTGTAGCAAAGGTCAGTTTCCAGCTATAACCAAATGCACACACCTAAAAGAGGCCAAGAAATACACGAACAGAGGGGCATCGCTTTAAGAAATCTAAAAATGCAAAGCTCAAAAAATTTAGGGAGTGATTACTTATTGGATAAAAGCATCCTTTACGTTGCCACAAAGGAGTCACCACAGGGTTCTCTTAAGTTGGGATGAGGGATATTTTTTACATCTGGGCCACTGATACTAGAACAGTTGATTAGAGGGCTGCATAAATAAAAAGGCTGTAAGTATGGTTTATTTCATTTCATTCTGCTCTAGAGATCAACTACTATTTAAATTCAGAACAGGAAACAGAATTCTGTTCAATAAATGAAAACATACACAGTTAAAGGGCAGGGGAAACAGACTCAGATTAAGAACCAAAGAATGATGCTCAAGGAGGTGAGGCACAATCCATCTGTTGGCCAAAACTGAGAGGCAAGGACTGGATCCTCCTCAGACACCAGCAGTCCCCAGCTCTCATGAGGCTGTGTTCCCAAATTCCATGTATTAAGATGACTGATGGAAACTCATGAAGTATTTTCCCATGAAACTAATATAAATGGTAAAGTGAGTGTGAGGTTACCAGGTTTGGCCCCAACACCAAGTTAACCCAAAAGGAAGCTGCCTCCTCACCTCCACACCTGGCGGGTCAGTTTGTTCCCCCATCACCTCCACAAACCAGAGGCTGCTCCATCATGCATTATTCTCTCCAGCCACAGACACAGACACACCACCTGCTTCCATTATCACTTTGTTTCCTCCTCCCACCTCCCCTGGGCTCTGTTGTTAGCCCTCTGGTCAGCTCACTTTACCTCTCGCTTGGAGCTCTCTTCTACTCTTCGGACTTCCATAGTACCCCTTCATAGGTAGGTACTGAAGGCATTCAGAGGGGGACACAAGCTGAGGGATCATGATGTAAACCTGGGCATGGTGGCCATGATGGATCAGGTGCAAGAAGAGGCAAAAGCAAAAATGAGACACTTTGTGGCCCCTAAGAATGAAACGAGCTTTGTTCCTTTCTCTGCAATTCCTAGTCCGGTCAGCAAGAGGCCAGCCCTACCCTGCTGCTGTCTGTAGCTGGCCATGAGAACATATTCTTAAATACACTCTTTTACTTGAGCTATCTTGAGTGGGATTCTGTATGCTGAAACTGAAAGAACCTTGCCTGGAACGTCAGGTACTAAACTCTCGTTTGTCCAGCTTTCTCAAGCTAATTTCCCAGTTATGACTCAGGCTTCCAGACTTGTGGTCCATGAGGGGGCCTAAGAGGATGGCTCCCTGGATGGATGCCCAAGGGTGGCCACCACCTCTTCCCTACCCAGTTCTGCACCCCACTGTGGCTCCAAGTGAACTCCCAGTCCACTTTCTCTAAATTCTGACAAATGCAGTCATAATAAAAATCAACCTAAAGGTAAATTTACTTTTCCCAACATTTCAAATTCACAGTGAACTCTGGCTTCAATCCAAGGTATAAGTCAGCCTCCAAATGAGGCTCCAGGGAATGAGATGATAGAATCCTTATGTTGCATTCTTTTTTCCTTCCCAAAGAGCAGATGTGCACTTTATCAGATGCCTCTTTATCATCTCAAATCATCTTACTAAATTGAAAACTTTATGGGCGGAATCACTGCCAGGCCTTGCCCGGTTTCTGCGCCGCAGCCCTCCTGCTCGCCCAGCTGCTGAGTGCTGTCTGCCGGCTGAGCCAGCCTGACACTGTGGCCAGCCCTGTCCTTGGTCCAAGAATTTAAGGAGTTTGGACTCAACACTCGAGGTCTCAGCAGCACATCACCTTTGGCCCTAACTTTGATCTGTGGGATTTTGCTTAATTTCTGACCCTTGTCCCCATCTTATTCTCTCAGGCCAAGTCTCTGGCTTGTTGTCCTCCTGAATATCCACTTCCTAGGAGAAATAGGTTCTTGTTCTTCTGGGCTGGAACTTTCTGTGAATTCCACTGAAGCCCTCACTGATGTTATTTGCATGGGTCTCTGCCCTCACACGAACATTCCTGCCTTCCCACAGTGTGGCCCCACTCTACCTCCCATCAAGCGTTGTGCCCCAGGCTGGACCCCAACACAAACCCCTGCCTAGATGACAGCTGTCACCTAGGGCCTTCTCTCCAGGTGTGACTTCTGCCTACTGACCCCACCTCCTCTGTGAGATCATTGGTGCCCCACATCTCCGGGAGCTTTTGATCCCAGGTCCCACCCCTCCATCCTGCCTCATTCCTCCAGGACTCCCAAAGCATGACCATAATAACTTAAATCATTAAAACTCTACCTCCTTAGGGGCAGGAGAAAAAGTGGATACTACTATATCCTTGCTGCTGAGCACAGAAGAGGTCCTCAGTTAGCATCTATTACTCGAAGGAAGGAAAGAGGGAGGGGAGGGAAAGTGACTCTAATCACGAAGATGGTGTCAGAGGTTCAGCAGAGCCGCGGGGTAGACACAAGGGGAGAGTGTAGGGCATGCCAGAGTAGGAGATCAGCACATAAAGATCAGTTCTGAGCCATGGGAGCTATGGCAAATTCTCACGGGAGGGATGGGGGTGAAATGGAGTGGTCAGCTGGCAGTCCCTGCAGGTCTGCAGGTCTGGAAGAGAGGGCTGAAAGGAGCCCTGGAGGAGTGAGCAGGAACACCGGCCCTCCCTCGTGGTTTGGAAAAGACCTAAGGACCACATCTTCCATCTAAGCATCTGTGTGAAGGGCCCTGTAAAGATAAAGGGTCCAGGTGGCCAAAGGATGCCCTTTTCAGACACTCTCTACAAGGTGATCTGGGCTTGTCCAGGCTGAGGGCACCACCCCTGAGCAGGAGCCTTTCTGTCATGGCTGACAACCCACTCCCTGCTGGGGTCTGAGGCATCACACATTCAAACAAATAGTCCTAACCCCAACTGGCCTCCTGGGGGAGCAGAGGAGCAGGGAAGCAAGGAGGCCACCATGCACTCCTGAGGCTCGTGGCTGATCCACAATTCACAAGTGTTTGTCTAGCACCATTCACGTGCCCAGCCTGATGCTGGAACTAAAGAGGAAGGGCCAAGACCAAAGACAAGTCACAGCTGTTGACAGCCTGGGCAAAGCGGCAAGGCACACGCTGAATGGTACTGAGACAACGGAGGGCAGTTTGAGGTGTAGCCCCACGTGTGCATGGAACTCATCCTTGTCTTTTACCATCACCTCTCACAGGCAGTGATAAGGAGACCAAGTCTTCACAGCTCAAGGGGACAGGGTTAATGGTGATGCCAGCAGCTGTTTCTAGAAGCAATGGAGTGTAGAGGCTAACAGTAGGCCTTTGACGTTAGACAGAGTTAAGTCCTAAACTTGGCTCTGCCAACAATTAGTTGTGTGATCAGACAGGTTACGTAACTCTCTGACCATTAGCTTTCACATCTACAGGCACTAACGGTCCCTACCACACAGGGCTGTTGTGTGAAGACTGAATGTGATCATGTGTATAAAGTATTTAAGAAGTAATTAGCACACAACAAATGGTAGTTATTATCATTCTTTTTGTTGTTGCCATTAAAGAATTGGTACCTGATCCATTTTCAGATCTCTGCTTGGCCAACTGTACAACACAGAGTTTGACTCAGGAGGACGAGGGGAGTCTTGATGTTAGGGACTGATAGAGATTAACCATGTGCCACTGGGATCTAAATCCAAGGATCTGATCAGATCACTCTGGTGCAGGCCCAGCTCCAGAGACTCCGGTGGGGGAGGGGGGTGTGCTGGCAGAGTACTGCAAAGAAAAAGAACTCCACAGCATTTAGGGAGTATGGAGTCTGGGACACAGAGTTGGGCCAGAGAGAAGAGAAGGCAGAAGAGCCGGCACAGGGGCAGCCATGGTGGCTGTTATTTATTGAGCACCTACCAGGTGTCAGACTCTGGGATACATGCTTTACTCATTACAGTTTTTCAATCTCCCCTGTAAGATAGGTGTTAATATCCCATTTTACAAATAAGGAATGAGTCACCCGAAGTCCCAGAGCTCATCCATACAGAGCCAGAGAGGCAAACCCAGGCCTGCTGGACCCCAACATCCATGCCTTTCTACGCTGCAGGTTCACAAGATCCAGGATGTCCACATAAGAAGAACATCTCCAACAGACATGAAACAAACAGAAAAGGGCGACTGTGGGCCAGAGTTTCGTAACTTGGGATCCATGGAGCAGTTAAACTTCTTGAAATTGCAAGCAAAATAGTGTGTGTGTGCAACTTTTTCTCAGAGAAGCACTCATAATATTCATCAGACTCTCAAAGGGGTCTGTGAACCACAAAATGTCAAGCACACTATACTTAGAGAAAAGAAGTCACCAAGACCTTATTCCCTGGGCACCTCTTCCTCCAGACCTCTTGAGGAGATTGTGGGAAGGATTAGTAAGATTGCTCCCTGACAGCTTCTTTTCCCTCTCCAGCTTTCTAAACAGTGGTCCCAGCAGCAGAGGCCACCAGATGCCCCAGAGATGGCACTTGGCATTGCATGACATAAGAGAAGACAGACTTGAACCAACCAACTGCCCCAGCAAGTTTAACCTGGCTCATTTATTCGCAAGCTCAGGCCATTGTCCCTTCTACAAGATGTCACAGGGAGCCACTGCTGCCCTCATTTCTTACTCGGAGTTGGTAGCACTCCCACCCCCAATACAGAAAATTGATGAAAAGATGACACCACTTGTACAAAGCTTGGGGAATGTCTCTCTGGGAGTAGAGTCTGAAAAACCACAGCCTGTTGATGGGGCTGCTTAAAACAACCCCACCCATAAATTCTCTCAAGAGTCTCAAAGCTAAAAATGTGTTGGGAATAGAGACATGTTTGGTCTCTTTTAGATCCTCAAAGCTTGGAAGGCAGAACCCAGAAAACAGTGTAGTCCACGTGGTATCTCATGGGTATGTATTAGCCTTTCATGCCTAAATTTAGCTCCTCATTGCCCACTGGCCTTTGCCTCCCCTCTTTTCTCTAGGTTGAAACACCAGAGCTCAAATTTGGCTTGAAAGAAATGAGGATGTGGTTGCATGAGGCCCTCTATTCAGATGGGAACACTGAGACCAGGAGACAGTAACATGTGCCACTACAAGTCATGGACAGAATGGGACAAGGAATTCCAGGAGCCAAGGCTCTGCTGGGGGAAAGGGGCTTCATGACTCAGAGATGAGGCCCAGAGAGGGGAGGCAAGTTATCCAGACTTAGGTCTTTCAATCTCTCCTGCTAATTTATTATTTTGAACTCAGATGCCCAAACTGTTGGGCTTATGCGGCCGCCCTGCACAGATGGCAGGAGTTTAGGAAGTGAGAACTTAGAGCAAGATTGGCTTCTTAAATAGAGATGGACATGGCCCAATGGTTCAGAATAGACAAGGCGGGAAATATCAGCTTCCATCAGAACCAATAAGTAATTAAAACCATTTCCCCTTTCAGAGTCATTACAATGACCAAGAAATCAGATCCATTACCCGGATGGAGATAACTGCGAGATGAGATTTCCTCTCCAGGTTTCCAGAAATTTTCAAAGATGGGAAAGTTCAACCTTGGCTTCCTGGACTCTTTAGGGAAGAAACAAACAAATAAAAAGTCCAAAACACCAAGCACACAGGCCTTTCCTCCACATCCTGTGTGGTTAGGAGGGGAGGTGGCTCAGAACTCAGAAACGGGGCTGGTAGCTTCTGCACCACTGCATCGAAGAGGATGCAAGGGGGTAGGAGAGGGTGTGTGCCTGCGTGTGTGTCTGTGTGTGCGTCTGCTAAGTACTTCCTTCACTACACAGCTAATCCGATTAGCAGCTTTAGGAAACTCTGCAATGTTAATTCAAGGGGCCCATTCATAGAACAGCTTGGCCCATGCCTGCCCAGAACTCCCATTCTTCTCACTGCAAATAAAATGCACACAGAAGGACTTTCTCTCCCTGAAGAATGCGCTCTTGCCTCCTTGCCCCCACACACATCCAGAATGCTGCTGCCACTTCCTTGGGCAGCTCCCATGGCAGGGGAATGGGCCCGTCTGAAAATCGGGGGAAAATAGAGCTCTCCCCATCCCAAGCACAAAATGAGGCTAATTTTAACAGCTCTGTCAACCCAGGTGGCCTCCCAAGCTGGCAGCCATGCTGAAGAGAGAGGTGCCATGGATGCACACCAGTTGTAGGGCCCTGGATGAGTCACTGGCTTTCTCTGGGCCTTCATTTCTTTTTCTGTAGAATGGGGACTTGGAGCAGAGGACGAAGGCTGGAAGGAAGGACACTGGGTGCCTGAACACAGTGTCATTGTGTTTGGCTGGAGGACGAAGAGAGGGAAGGGAGCTGAATATGCACATTGTGGACAAAGCATGGAGGGCCTTGGGGGTCAGACTAAGGAATGTTTCTGAGAAGTGATAGGGAGCCACTGAGGGTTTTAAGGAGCATAATTCTATTAGTTTCCTAGGGTTGCCATAAGGTGGGTGGTTTAAAACAAAAGAAACTGTTCTCTCACAGTTTTGGAGGCTAGAAGTCTGAAATCAGGGTGTTGGCAGGGCCACGCTCCCTCTGAAGGCTCTGGAGAATCCTTCCTTGCCTCTTCCAGCTTGTTGTGGCTCCCGACAATCCTTGGTGTGCCTCGGCTTGCAGCTGCCTCCTTCCAATCTCTGCCTCCCTCTTCACGTGGCCTTCCTCTCTGTATATCTCTGTGTCCTCTCCTCTTCTTATAAGAACCCCAGTCATTGGATTTAGGGCCCACCCTAAATCCAGGATGACCTCATCTCAAGATCCTTAACTAATTATATCTGCGAAGACTCTACGGCCAAATAAGATCACATTCTGAGGTTCCAGGTGTACATGAATTTGGGAGGACACTACTCAACCCATGAAAGTGGTTGCAAGGTCAGAGCCAGGAAGATCACCTGGAAGCAAGATGGGGAAGGAGAGTCTAGAGGCAGGGAGACTGATTGGAACTAATCACCACGAGCCCAGAGCCCTAAGTGAACAGTGAGGGTGCTCCCTGCTGGGTGTCCCAAAGCCCTTCGTGGCTTTTTTTTTTTTTTTTTTGTGGCCAGCACAACACCCTGAGTGGGCTCTTAAACCAACCTGGGCACAAGGTTGTTGCTCATCCTCCGGTCCAGAAAGACTCCAGCCTACTTTCCAAGTGATGGAAAAGGAATGACTACACCTCCATTGTTTTCCATTCCTTCTAACTGGCAACATGAGGACAGGCTGGTACAGTGGAGGACACATGGCCTGGGAGATGAGCAACCTGGGTTCTAGTCATGGTTCTGCCACTGACTGAACTTGAGACACCGGGCATATCTAGGAAATGGGGCAGACTAGGTCACTTCTAGGACAATGACATCACTTCATTCTGCAGCCGGGAAAGCAGTTCCAGGCTCACAGGATAAAGCAGGGAGAGCAGGCCTCTGGGGCTGCACTGTGTCCCATCCTCCTCCAGGCACTCAGCCCTCCCCCCTTGAGCCCCTCCCCCCCAAAACCAGGGGCACTTACCAAAGCTTGGAAATGAGATATCCTATACCTAAGAATACAGCCTTTCACACATTTGGAAATACAAAGAGAGGATAAAGGTGTGGTTCCTTTTTAATTTATTTTTTTTTAAATTAAGGCAAATGTGTCAAGATCTATGCACACAGTTGCTCACAGCTGCATTGTGTCTAACAGGCAAAAATCATTACAGAAAAAAAGGGAAACAAACTTCAGGTCCATCTGTATAGGATTAGTTAGATAAATTGTGGCAGAGTTGTACATTAAATGTGACAGACCACCATGTACTGCATGAAAGGATGTCATGATGTGGGGTTAAGTGAAAGACGCAGGTTACACAAGAGCGTGTTGAGAGAAATCCCTTTTATGTTTTAAAAATATCAGTATGCACATGGCCTGAGCTCAGTAAGGCTGGAAGGAACCCAGCGAGCAGATAATGTGGGGATCCCTGGGGCTGGGGTAACAGGGGGTTTCACTTTCTGCTTTCTACAATTGTGAGCTATTGGACTTTTTTTTTGTTTTTTAACAACCAACAGTATTAGTTTAATCAGCAAAAACAATAAAAAGTATTCCCATTCTGAAAATAAAAATAACTATTCTAGATAGATGCAAAGTACTAGTGGTCCTCAGAGAAAAGCAATTAGGATAAAAATCACCTTGCCATAAAAACAAGCCGGAAAAAAATATATAAATCAAGTTTGGGAAGAAGGAAACATCAGGTCCAAGCTCCCCACGCCCCCTCCAGCATAGAGCAAACCTCCTCCATTCTCTACTGTAACCTCTAACTGTCCCAGGTCGGAGCTCTCCCTGTAAATACTGCCACTACTAACGAGGAGCAGGAGGCAGAGCTGACAGTTTTGAGCATTTGTTATATGATAGGCACTGTGCTAAACACTTTCTACATATTCTTTCCTTTTGTCCTCACATCACTCTCAGATGAGGATAATTATTATTCCCATTTGACAGATGAAGAAACTGAGGCCCAGCTCAAGTATTGAAGCCCAGGCAGTCTGACCCCAAAGCCTGGACCAGGGCTTTAACCACCCTTCTGGGAGCAAAGTTCCCCTGGAGCTCTTCATCTTGTTGGACCCTGGGAGACGGCTCCAGGGTCTGCTGGTGTCCCCTCCACTTCTTCCTTGTCTCTCGCCACTGATGTTGGCCAGTGACTTCTAGGAACAAGGTGGGGGGCCACCACTGTGGAATCCAAAGTCACATATGATGTAGCCTCTGCCATCTTTCAGCTCACAGGGGAGAAGGAAAGAGAAGACAGGTACTCAAGTTCTCAGACCACGAGGCTGACCACGCCAGCCTTGGGAGAGTGCCGTGCGGGAGGCGAAGGCAGGCCTGCTGGGCTTCTCTTCACTGCAGCACTTCAGGCAACCTTCTGGGCAGGCAGCTCTACAGCGGCTGAGCACATGGCTGGCATGGAGGCTGGCCACTGCCCAGCCTCTTTCTAGGGTCTGTCACATTTGCCACGCTGTGCCATGGCAGGTCCCCCAAGGAGAGCAGAAGGATCGCTGATGGGGCAACCCTGAGCATTCATGATGGTGGACAGGCATCAAATGACTGCTGTGCAGGCCCAGAGGGTGTGAGTGGGATGCCCAAGTCAGAGAGACCAAGACCCAAAGGCCTCATTGGAGCCTGCACGGGCACCCCTCCTGCTTTCCAAATCAGTATGTACCCTCACAGAGCGTAAATTGGTACAACCACTTTGGAAAACTGATAGTATCGACTAAAAACTTCTGTAAACCCTACGACCCTGCAATCTCACCCCTGGGTATATACCCAATGGAAACTAGTGCTCATGTCCATGAAAAGACACATACAAGAACGTCAGAAGCAGCTTCATTTATCACAGCCAAAACCTGTAAACTGTCCAAATGCCTGTCAACAGAACAATGAGTAAACTGGGGTACACTCATAGAACAGAACACCACACAGCAATGAAAGAGAATGAACTACTGTTTCACACAACAGTGTGGGGGCATTTCAGTCATAAAGCTGAGTGAAAGAAGACAGACACAAAAAAATACATAATGTATGACTCCGTTTAGGCAGGTAAAATGAATCTGTGGTGAGAGAGGTCAGACTAGTGGCTACTTTGGGAAGCATATTGACTGGGAGGGGGCATAAGGGAGTCTCTGGGGTTCTGGAAGTGTTCCATACCTTGGTCTGAGTGGTGGTTACGCAGACACGAACATATGTAAAAGTTCTCCAAACTACATGTTTGAGATATGTGAAGTTAACTACTTTTAAGCAATATTGCAAAAAAAATTAAAAAAAAATTTTAACCACACACAGGTTACAATCAGGTCAACTTCTCCAGGCCTCCAGGTAAGAACTGGGGGGAGAGCATGATTAGATGGAGTGGTAGAATTACGAAGAGATGCTACCTTTTGTTAGAGCTCAATGGAGGTTATGTATATATTGGCATGAAAAATAATTTGGTTTCTAAAACCTCATTTAAAATTTGAATAGACTTTTCAAGACATACATAAGCGGTCCCCCAAATCCTAATAAATGATCGTTGTAGAACCAGATACCAAAATGAAGCTCTAAGGTATGTAATTGCCCCTCTCTCCTCCTAGCCACTGTCAATGGAGTCCACCTGGCCTCCTGACAACCTTTGCCTTCCTGCTCTCCCCTCATCCCCCATCCCCTGTGGGGAGCTTGGAGCCCAGGACTTGGCCTGGTCCCTGTAGCTGCTCAGGTCCCTCATTGGCCATGGGAGTTGCCCCACTGGGCACATTCCCACCCACCCCCTCCACAGAAAGAGGGAACCATCCATTGGACAAGGAAGCCATGTAACCTCCTCAGTGGTGACCACTATCCCATTTCCCAGCCTCCTCCTCCCCCCGCAATAAGAAGCCCCACCTCTGTCCGGAATGCCCTTCTCTACCCTCTGACTTTTTATTCCCCAGTCTGACAAAGCTCTCCATCTCCCCAGGACCCCCTCCTCTGGGAAGCCTTCCTAACTTCCCCCCTCCCAGGAATGGCCCCAGTCCTTCTTGGTGCCCCCACTGACCCTATGCTTCCTGAAATCCCCATCTCTGACTCTTTAGCACTCTTTTTGGTTTCCGCACCTATTTCTTCCACTAGCTGGTGAATCCTTAAGAAGAGAAACCTCAATTTATACCTTCTCAGAATTTAGCACAGGACCTGGCACAAAGTGGATACTCAATAGAGGTTTCAATGAATGAATGAATGAATGGGGACCACACTCAGAAAGGTGAGTACAGTATATTCTCCTCCTTCCCTCCCAAGTGGATAAGATCCCAGGGCCTTCTGTGCCAGGAAATGCTGAAATGAAGAATTGGTAAATCAGCTCGAATAGAATCTTGGAGGCTTGCAAGGCACCTCAGGCCTTGGATGCCAGCAAGTGCATCAGCAGTGGGGGAAGGGGTTGTCTGACAACCCTCCCCACCATCACCACCAGCAAGCCAGGGTGAGGTTGCCCAAACTTCCAGCCAGGAATCCAGCATCCTCAGGGAAGCTGGTGGGCTGTGCAGAGCAGTGGGAGAGGGGACTCCACCAAGGCCGCTCAAGTCAAAACTGAGCAGTCACACTCCTATTCGGAAAGCTTGGGCAGGACTCATGCAGCCCACAGGGGAAAGCTCCAGCTCATTAGCCTGACAGGCATTGAGCATCATGGGAGTTGCCCCCAACTATGGGCACACCCTAACCCACCCCTTCGACAGGCACCTTCACCATCTACCCCAACCAACCTCTCCAGGTGCATCTCTCTCCCACAGCCCACCCCAAAGAGCCACCCTCCAGTGACCCACACTTTCTTCTATTTCCTGAATAAAGACAGGCCCTCTCATACTCCTGGCCTTTGCACATAGCTTTCCCTCCGCCTGTAATGTCTTTTCTTGATTTTTCACCTAAGGAACTCCTACACATCTAACAAGACACAATGCAAGAGTGCCCATTCCCATTATGCCTGTCTTGGCTCACCTAGTTAGGCTTCTCCACTCACTCTTCTCTCTTCCCACTGCTCTTGGTTCATCACAGCACTTGTCATGAGAATTACGGTTCATCTATTTACATTTCAGCCTCATTCCTCTAGAATGGGAGCCCTTAGTGATAATATGTGCCATTGCCTGAGAACGTGTTACGTGTGAGGCACCGGGCTAGCCTGCTATCCTGAGTCAATCTCCCCAGCCTCCTATGGAGTGAGTGTAGGCTTCATCCCCATTTTCCAAATGGGAAAACTGAACCTTGGAGATGTTAGAGAGCTTGTCCAGATCTAAACCCTGTCTGTGGGCATGAAAGGTTTCCTTGAGGGCAGAGGTCACATCTTATTCCTCTTTCTCTCACAGCACTAAATTTGGCCCATGACAGGTGGTCAAAAAAAAGGTAGAAAGCTTCGGTTATGCAGGATGAATAAGTTCTAGAGATCTGCTGTACCACACTGTGCCTGGAGTTTAGAATGCTGTATTGTACACTTAAACATTTGTTAAAAGGGGAGACCTCATGTTAAGTGTTCTTATCACAATTTCTAAACAGGCCTTGAGAGAAAGGAAGGGAGGGTGGGTGGAGGGGTCACAGGTAGCAGAGACAGTGTAGCATCCAGCACAGGTGGGCCTTGGTCACCATAGAACAAGCCATCATCAGCCACACCAGCCCATCAGCCCCACAACTCAGCCTCGCTGGGTTACTTCCGAGAAAGGAGATTCCACAGCACTGAGGTGTCTGAGCCCAGTGGGCAGGGAGGTGAGGAGAACTCAAGAGACCAGTCCCCCTACCACTCACCCCAAGGTGAAGGCGAGGAGGGAGAGTGGGAGAGGAGTAATCAATGTCTAAAGCCCCAACCCTGTTGCTGGCCCCAGGGGATTTTTGCCTGGGTTGTCGGCCAAGCACACGCACAACAGCCCATGGGCAAACAACTCCCCCATGCCAATCATTATCAGCATCATCATCAGCCAGCCCTACATGGAGGCCATCCAGGAATTCTCTCCATGTGGAACGTGCTGGACCCCGAGGCCAGAGTCCTGAGAAGCTACGCTGAGCTCCAGCCTGAACTCTCAGATAAGGAGTCAAATGGAGATTTTCTTAGAAGGACCAGCAAACTTGGAGGCTCCAGTTCCACAGCCTGCAGCGGAGAAGGAGGGGTGACCCATCTGGTTCTCTACAGACAGGTGGGCACTGGACTGACAGGTCGAATACCAATGACCTGTGGTCCACATCCACTCCTGCTGGAGCCCTGACCGCCCCCTTCCCGGGCAGGGCTGGGGGATGCAGTACTCACCTGTGCTGTGCCCCGCTTCCTCCACTGACTGCTTGACCCAGTCCTGGGCCTTGTCAATGTGAAATAACTTCAGGTCCTCTTCATCTAAGGCAATGTCTCCCCAAAAGACAGCTGGGAAGAAAAAACATAAATGGGTCAATTTAAGCTGGAGGTCAAGAATGGATTTACCAATGCCCCAGAGGGCACTGAGTGTTGGGTAGTGAAATCTAGGAAAGACAGTCATGCAATCAAATTTCTCCCTGTGCCTAAGAGCTAGGGCTGGTAGAACAAGAGGAACAATAGATGACAATTCTGTGCATCAAAGCCGCAGGGCAGGGGCCAACCACCGTGAAGATCAAAGGCTTAGGTTTAGAAGGTATTTTGAAAGGTCTCCCTGCCTTACTCAAGCTGTAGGCAGCTCTGGGCAAAACCACCACACAAAGTCAGCTATTTCTCTCTACTTCGGAGTCCTCAGGGTATGAAAGAAAAGGCATAAGGTGATAAATGATACTATCATTCACAATATTTGCTGCCCTTATCTGGGACAAGATTACATTTCCCTGCCCATTGATGTCAGGACTGGCCACTTCACCTGCTCTGACTCATTAAATGTGAGAGGAAGCTTTAAAAGCTAGTGCATGATTCACCACGTCCTCATTGTTCCAGAGGAGGGTGACTCTATCACCTTGGGCTCTGGAGCAAAGATGATGTAGAGCGGAGGCATGGATGCATAGGATGGATGTATAGCATGAGTGAGAAAAATAAAAACATTTTTCTAAGTCTCTGAGATTTGGGGCTGTTTGTTACCAGAGCACAACCTCTTTATCCTGACTCATACAGCAGTTGGCTATCAGAAGTGATATGCTACTGGAACAAAAATTCATTGTCTTTGGGGCAGACAGTGGGTGTCAAGGAAATCGTTCCTGAAGGCTAGAAGGAGGTGACCTGTGTTATGGACTGATGAAGTATTTTGGAAAACTATTGCCTTCATTAACTTGGAAGGCAGCTGATGAACTCAATAAGCTTATGGCTTTAAGTAAAGAGACTGGGAGTCAGACTGTTAATAGCATGTCTTGATTGCCATTAGCTGTATTTGACAAAGTGCTATGAGAAAGAGAAGGGCTTTATGGGGCTGGCCCAATGATGCAGTGGTTAAGTGTGTTTACTCTGCTTCAGTGGCCTGGGGTTTGCAGGTTTGGATCCCACGTGCAGACCTACACACTGCCCATCAAAGCATGCTGTGGGGTGTCCCACATACAAAATAGAGGAGGATTGGCACAGATGTCAGCTCAGCAACAACCTTCCTCACCAAAAAAAAAAAAGAAATGGGCATGGAGGCATTATGCTCCCTGCTTTCAAACTGTATTACAAAGCTATAGTAATGAAAAGAGTACAGTATTGGCATAAAAACAAAGACCAATGAAACAGAATAGAGAGCCCAGAAATAAACCCACGTATATATGGTCAATTAATTTACAACAAAGGAGCCAAGAATATACAATGAGGAATGGACAGTCTCTTCAATAAATGGTGCTGGAAAAATTGGACAGCTATATACAAAAGAATGAAACTGGACCACTAAATTATACCATACACAAAAATTAACTCAAAATGGGTTAAAGACTTGAATGTAAGACCTGAAACTATAAAACTCCTAGAAGAAAACATAGGCAGTAAGCTCCTTGACATAGGTCTTTGTGATGATGTTTTGAATCTGACACAAAAGGCAAAAGGAACAAAAGCGAAAATAAATAAGTGGGACTACATCAAACTAAAAAGTTTTGCACAGCAAAGGAAACCATCAACAAAATGAAAAGGCAACCTAGTTAGTGGGAGAAAATATTTGCAAACTATATATCTGATAAGGGGGTAATATCCAAAATATATAAAGAACTCATAAAATTCAATAGCAAATAACAATCCAATTAAAAATGGGGGGGCCGGCCCCGTGGCCGAATGGTTAAGTTTGCATGCTCTGCTTCGGCAGCCCAGGGTTTCGCCAGTTTGAATCCTGGGCATGGACATGGCACTGTTCATCAGGCTACGCTTAGGCGGCGTCCCACATAGCACAACCAGAAGGACCTACAACTAGAATGTACAACTATGTACTGTGGGGCTTTGGGGAGAGAGAAAAGAAAAAAAAAGAAGATTGGCAACAGATGTTAGCTAAGGTGCCAATCTTTAAAAAAAAAAAAAAAAAGAAAGGGTAGAAGATCTGAATAGACATTTTTCCAAAGAAGACACACAGATGACCAATAGGTCCATTAAAAGACGTTAAACATCACTAATCATCAGGGAAATGCAAATCAAAACCACAATGAGATACTACCTCACATCTGTTAGAACGGCCATTATCAAAAAGACAAGAAATAACTAGTATTGGCAATGATGTGGAGAAGAGGGAACCCTTGTGCACTGCTGGTGGTGAATTGGTGTAGCTGCCATGGAAAACAGAATAGAGGTTCCTCAAAAAATTAAAAATAGAACTACCATGTGATCCAGCAATTTCACGTCTGTGTATTTATTCAAAAACAATGAAAACACTATTTCGAAAAGATATGTGTACCCCTATGTTCATTGCAGCATTATTTACAATAGCCAAGATATGGAAACAACCTAAGTGTCTATCAATGGATAAATGGATAAAAAAGCTATACAATGGAATATTATTCAGTTATTAAAAAAGAATGAAATCTTGCCATTTGCGACCATATGGATGAACTTCAATGGCATTAAGTGAAATAAGTCAAAGACAAATACTGTATGATCTCTCTTACATATGGAATATAAAATATATATATATAAAACTAAGCTCATAGTTACAGAGAACAGATTGGTGATTGCCAGAGGCAGGAGTGAGGAGTGGGAGAAAATGGTGAACTGTTTTTGTCTTCTTTATTGTTCGTTTAAATAAACTAAACTTTAGAAAAAAAGAATTGGCAATTTATAGCGGGGATGAAAAGGAATAGAGACAGTCCAGAAATTCAGAGACTTGGAGGGTTGGAAGAGTCAACCTATTCTCATCACTAAACAACAAAAGAGAAACCGAGAAGGGCTTTGAGTAACAAAGGCTGAAAAAACTCAGCTTTGTGGTGTGGAGACCCGGGAACCCTCATCCATTGCTAGTGGGAATGTAAAGCTGTACAACCCCTTTGCAAAACTACTGGGCAGTTTCCTAAAAAGTTACACATAAACTTATCATAAGGCCCAGCAATTCCAGTCCTAGGGATCTTCCCAAGAGAAACGAAGACAGAGGTCCACACAGAGACGTGTACTCAAACGTGTACGGCAGCCTTATTAATAATAGCCCCAAGCTTGAAAATGATGAAAATGTCTATCAACTGTTGAACGGATAAACAAAGGTTGTATATCTATAGAATGGATAACTATTTAGCAATTAAAAAGAACAAACTATTGGGGCCAGCCCAGTGGCATAATGGTTAAGTTCGCAGATCCCAGGTGTGGACCTACACACGGCTCATCAAGCTATGCTGTGGCAGCATCCCACATACAAAATAGAGGAAAATTGGCACAGATGTTAGCTCAAGGATAATCTCCCTCACCAAACAAGAAAAGAACAAACTATTGACACATTTACGACACGTACGAATCTCAAAAACATCACGCTAAGTGAAGAAGCTAGATGCAAAAGACTACATATTAAATGATTCCATTTATATGAAGTGTCTAGAAAAGGCAAATTTATAGAGCTGGAAGAAGATGAGTGATTGCCCAGGGCTGGGGGTGGGAACGAGGCTTGACTACAAATGGGCATGAGAGAACGTTTCAGGGTGATGGCAATGTTCTAAAACTGGACTGTGGTGATGGTTGCACTACTATAAATTTACTTAGATCATTGAATTGTACGCTTACGTTCATCTTGTTGAAATGCATAAGAAAGTTGGCTTGGCCAAAGAGGGTTTCCAGCTGCCCACCCTGCACCCCTCCCACTTTTCTGAAGACTTAGTACAAGACAGCCCACAGTACGTTGCCATCTTTTCCTCTAAGAAAAACTGTCCTGGGTCGATTATGGTACTCAATGGCATGCGGTGAGGAATACTTCTCACACGTCCTGAGAGCTGAAAGAGAGAAGCAACTGCGTGGGAGTGAAGGAAACAGATTGGCAGGAACTGGGGAGACCCAGACAAGCCAAGGAAGTAACATGATGGTCTTCAAACTTTCATGCTCTCGTATTCCCAAAATAATGTTTAAAACCACTTATCCTCATGTATATTGTTAGCCTGACATTTACAATTTTTCACCATAAGTTTAAATACATTAATTTTGCTCATTGGAACTAGAAAATGTAAACATTTTATAAGATGAGGATTGACTGTAATTGACTTAAATGTTTCATGATGTGATTTGGCAAAATAGATTTAACTACCTTATTGAATGACAGGCTGAATCAGAAAGCAAGGAAAATGTTCACCCCGGGTTTTATCCAAATACCTTGAAAAATTTAGAAGTCTAGAAAACATTCCAGTTACACTCTAAAGAACCCCTGTCACTAACTTATCCTACTTCAGTAGTTCTGAATTCGAACCCTTCCTCTGTGCACCAAGCAACTCACTACCAAGAAATGCACGTAGATAGGAAGAGACGGGAGAACCATAGCTCTACGGGACCTCGACATATCAGCAAAGAAGGCTGCTCTGTAACCAACCATTTCTCATTTTCTCTCTAGGACTCAGAGGTTTTTGTACCCTGGAGGATGCACACAGTGGGATTCAGAATGTGTGAGGGGCGAGCCTCTCCTCTGTGAAGTGGGGGGAGGGCCAGGTGACTAGGGCATCCTCCAGCAGTTTTAATACAGAATCTCATAGGAGTTTTAGAACCTGGAAATTGATTCCCTTAAGCTGTCTGTATGGTGTACCCCTTGGTAAGTCCCGTGCTCCTCCACACACCAGTGTGAAAACCAGGGTAACAGAGGTCAGGGCAACGCAGCACAGCGCTGTTCCTCAGCATCTGCTTCCTAAGTGAAAGGGCTGCTGGGAACTCCTCATACACAGTCCTGAGGGCCTCTCAGCCGCCCTTGGTCTCCACCTGCGTCTGAGCCCCTCGATGCCCAGCACCCAGGCATCCTCCTGACAGCAAAGCACAGGAGCCCCTGGCTGATTCTCTTGCAGGGAATTCTCCACGAAGGCGCTTCCTGCCTGCAAGCTTTGTATTGTTCACATGGGGAGGCAGGTTCATTAAAAGCATGTGCTTCTAAGCCACAGAGATCTGAGTTCAAATCCCATTGTGGCCAGTTAGTAGCTGCAGGACATTGGGCAAGTCATTTGATCTCTCTGAACCTCAGTTTCCTCATCTGGAAATAGAGGTACCTACATTGTAGAGTTGGCGAGAATTAAATGAGGGAGGCGTGGTAAGCCCTCGGCACAGGGCCTGGCCCACAGTTAAGCATTCAGTGAAGTGGTGCCCTTCTAACTTTCACTGGGTTCCTTCTGGCCTCTGTTTCTCCCCCTTCTCCACTTTCTCCTCATCCAGAAGACCCTGCCCTTGCAATGCTCAACTCAACTCCCATTGCCAATACCCACGTCTCCTCCGTGAAGGTCTCCCTCCCATCCTGAAACATTCCTTTCCTTCTCTGCATTCCTTTAGGATAAACGGTGTCAACCAGACAACGGGGGCTAAACTGTGTCCATATACTCACGTAACAAACATTTACTGAGCCCAGTAAATGCCAGGGTGGGGGTGGAGGAGAGGAAGCTGGGCTATGTGGAGGAAATAATATTTCCTATAATGCTTTACAATTAATAATGGATTTCCTATAGGTATCACTTCTTTTACTTTTCTCATTCCCATTTTAAAGATGAAGAAAATGAGACCCAGGGAAGAGATTGAGTCACTCAGGGTCACACAGCCAGCAAGTGGCAGAAAAAGAACCCCAAAACCTGGACTTTTTCCAGGCCCCCAAACTGCCTTCCTCTGCTCATAGCATCTACTCAGCTTCCCAAGCCCTGCCAGGTTCTAAATGCCCTGGAGACAGGCTCCAGCTGTACACACACATATTTCACATAGCAAATCCCATTTTACACACACTAAGGAAAGTGATCATGTGAGAGGCTGTGTGTGCCTAGTGACCAAGAGTGAAGGTATTGAATCAGAAAGACCGGACTCAAGTTTTGCCTGTGTAACCTTGGGAAAATAAATTAACCTCTCTGAGCCTCAGTTTCCTCGTTTTTCAAATGGAGATAAACAATAATAATATCTTCACACAAGGTTGCTGTGAAATCAAGTAAGATAATATGAGTCAGTGTTTATAACCACAGGGCTGGTACCTGGTACCACTCAGGAAATGCGAGATAGCCAGCAGAGCCGCATCCTCCAGACATAGAGATCCTTGGCAACGGCCCATGTTAATGGTGATGTGCAGTGAGGCCAAGAGATGACCCACCCCCATGGGGATCATTGACTTAGCGCTAGCACCCAGCCCAGGGCAGCCCTTAGCCACAGCAGACACAAGAGGGCGCTGGCCTGGCCCTGCCCCAGGGAGCACACAAGGGGAAGACCACGTAGCCTGCCACTGGATTCTATCCTATCTCAGGACCCAGAGAGCCCCCTCCAGCACCCAGCCCAGTCTCCTATCTTGTGGTCCTGGAGGTTCCCTGTCATGTGTCTAGATCCCACGCTCTGCCCTTCTATCCTACAGATCCTGTCTCAGGATCCCAAAGATAGTTGCTGTGGGTATCCCTCAAAGACACAGCCCAAGAAGGCTGCCTGCCCCTTACTCGGAGAGGACGCCTCCCATGCAACGATTCCTCAGTGCTGCTCTAAGTCCTGGAGGCGCCCCCAACATCAGGCTCAGAGCTACAGGATTCAAACCAGGGTGACTGGCACCCCAGGACAGAGGACCAGCATCAGGATGTCGTCTGGAGCGCTCCCCCAGCCCATTCCACGGACATGAGCATGCTGTGCAGGGAGGTCTAGGGACTTGCTCAAGGTCACTTAGCAAGTCATTTGGCAGAGCCAAGACTCAAGTCCAGGATGATTCTCATTAAGCTCTGGTCTGAACCAGCAGAGTAGAATCTCTCCACATACATCTAGGAGCCAAGGGTGAAAACCTCTATACCAAAAGAGGAAGAAATTGGGTTTTGACATATCAAATAAGCTTGGGCAATGGTGGGGAGCCAGCAACCCAGATTCCTGCACAATGTGCTCTTCATTACATAGTTGCTTCAAGGATCTCAACCAAAACACTGGAGGAGATAGCAAGGAAGCTTAGGGGTCTGCTTGGAGGCAGACCGTGTCCCTCTGGGGGCTAGGGATTCCCCAGAAGTCACAGCTTCATGTCAAGACAGTATCTACTGCAGCTGTATGGCTCCTCCTCAGGGAAAAAGGCACAGTAAATGGCAGACTGAGGAGGGAAGGCAGGAAGGAAACATTCACTGAGCCAAGCACGCAGGAAGGGCTGTGTTTGCAACCTAAGAGGTGGCAGAGATGCTGTGAGAGCCTCTGGCCAGGCTCACATCCTGAGAGGGCAGGCTCCATCTGCGCAGGGATTTTGAAGGCTGCATCCGCGGAGTTATGGAGGGAGCCCATTTCTGAAACAGCCTCCCCTCTCAACCAGAGGAAGCCCATGTCTCCTGTCCTTTCATAGAGAGTTCTTGCTGTCCTCTCTTGAATGGGGGAGGTCCTGTTGTTCCAGAAGGGCCATAGGAGGTTTTAGCACACCTGGGCCATCCTGAGAGTTGAGGCTGCACCAAAAAACGGTCCTTCTACTTGAACTTCTCCTTTGCGGCATCGTCACAATGAAGCTAACTAATGTTCCAGCTTAACATCTATCTTTGCGGTTTCATGAAGGCAAGGACTGTGTCTACCTGGCCTAATATTGTTCTATCTTCAGCACATGACACACAGTGGAGGCACAGGAAAGGTTTGTTGAATGAATGCCTGAGGAAGCTCTGGAGGCCACAGAGGACTGTCTTCTGTCCTGAGTCTCTCCACCCTAGGGTAGAATCCAAGACCCGGCAGAGCTTCTCGGCCCTTCTGTAGGCGTTATTTATACCCCAAACAGAAAGGAGTGTACATTCTCCTGTAGGGATGGTCACTCGGTCCAATAAGCCGAGGCCGTGTCAGGAAAGGAGGACAGGCCACTAGCTCTTAGCACTGTGGGAGACAGTCCCCGTGCCACTCTCAAAATAAGAGCAAAAACACATTTTTCAAACAAATCAAGTTGAATAACTGCCCTGGCTGGGAGGCCACATAAGACCAGACCCAAGGCCCCACGAGAAGGTCTGCTGGCGTGGGCAAAGAGTTTTGCCTACTGTGTTCACGACAGAATTCCCAGTGCCCAGAACTGTGTCTGGCATCTAGAATATGCTCAGGAAACATTTATTGGTAAATTAATGAAAAGAATTTGTTCCTAATTCTATCTGTGTAAGTTCAACGCCCAAAGCAAGGTTAGATCGTTTCCCAGCCCACGAACCCTGTCTCCTTCCTTTTGAAATGATGGGAATATCTGAAAACATTAAACTGGTGAATTCTCAATACATCGTGAGTCTTGTTTCCAGCATCCATTCTGCCTTTCTGGCCCCAGCGAGGGCGGAAGGGTGACAGCTACTTCAGGGAAGAGTAGGATATGATCCCGGGGAGTTCCTATCAGACAGAAGGGGAAGTTCAAGGAGCCCTCCATGTCAGAGGACAGGAGAGAGAGGTGTGGTGTGAGGGAGCCTGGGCACATCAGGCTTGGGACCCATTCCTCAAGGCATAGCCAAGTGAGGCTGTGAGTCTTGGAGAAGCTGCCTCATCCACCACACACGGGGCAGTCAGACAGCGGGGGTGGAGGGCAGTGTCCAGAGACGTGGGCCTGCGGGTGCTCCCAGACCTGACTGCCAGCACCTGGCGCCCTGGGGCTCCGGCTGCCCCCACATACCCAGGGAGGAATGCAGAAGCGCGGAGAGCGCCAGTGGGCCGGCAGAGGCCTGAGGTCAGGGTGAAAAGGCCACAGAGTAGGATTTATCCCCAGAACCAAATGCTCAAGAGCACGGGCTTCACCAGCAGGCACCAGCATGTCATGCTGAAACGCCAGAGATGACCAGACACTCCTCAGTGGGTGCCACCAAGGCCCACGAACCCAGGAGTCAGACAAACCCACTCCCTCCCAATATGGACCAGGGTGCACTCAGATGACGAGGCCTCTCCGGGTCACATAAGCCTCATTCCCACCTTCAACGCCCTCCCACCATACCCCCAGATTCTGTGCCAGAAAAGAGCAGGGGGAGGAGGAGGAAATAGGAAAACTTGAAAATTTATTCCAAAGAGACTCTGAATTACCCAAAAGATACGACTTAATTAGGAAGATACTGAAATTTTGTCCCTTGATAAATTTAAGTCCTAATCGCTTTTACTCTGCATACGACGTTTGTTGAGTGACTGGCTGGCTGGCTGGCTGGCTGGATGTTCTTGGACTCCAGAGTAGTAATAACAATAATAATAGCGAATGTTCTTCAGGTGCTTATTAGAGGAAATTTAATTTAGCTGAAGAAAATAAAGAAGCTATATTTCTTTCCTACCTGGGTGGTAATGTAGGTAAATGTTTTACCTTTCTATGATTGTAACTGGTTGATACCACACAGCATTTGTAGGGACCATAGCAGTGGTTCGCAAACCTTAGTGCCAGGACCCATCAGCCCCTGCCCCCACCATCCAATAGGTCTGGAGTGGAGGTGGGGACTCTCGCTTTAAACAAGCATCTCAAGTGAATGTGAGGCCAGAGGTTCCCTGAGCCACATTTGGGGAACTATTGATCTAGAAGAGAACAGGAAGCACATAACCAGCACGAGCGCCCACTGCAAGGCCCCAGGAACAGGGCATCTCATCGGGAGCATGAGGCTCGCACATGTGAGCGCTCGGATCCTTTGGAAGACTTTTTTGATCATACCAGCTGATGCTGAGTACTGGGAATTTTTCTCCAAAACAACATTGCCTTTGGCGCTTCATTAAATCATGACTCCGGTCTGGGCTGGTTGGTGGTGCCTTGTCGGGTCTTTTCTCTGCAGGTGCCACAGCTCTGCTTACAGCTCTGATCTCGGTCTGCTGGTGTCACTTGGTTGTGTGTCCATCTCCCCCTCTCCACGGGAGGAAGGCGGTGTCATTCCTCAGGGCAGAATTAAGTCTTGTTCATCTGTGTGCCTGTCTCCCTCCACCCCAATTTCCAGAAAGTAACTTGGAAGCTCAAAAGATGTTTGTCAAGTGAATGGATGGATGAATGAATGAATGATTGAATGAATGGACGGATGGAGATTCTCAGACCACAGAGTGGTAACAACAATAATAATAGCAAATGTTCTTCAGGCGCACATAAGGACCAGGGATTGAGTAAGATGTCACACACACTATTTTATGTAATTCTCACAGGACCCAAATAGGTAAATATTTTTATTCCCATAAACCAAGGGTCCTAGAGTTTAACAACTTGCTCTACACAGTAAATTTGGAGCAGATGTCATCAGTAGACTGTCCTTGGTCATCGTAATCAAAATAGGCGAAGCCATGAGTGTCACCAGGGGCCAGACGTCATTTTAATATCAAGAATAATTATGGCCCTAGCGTATAAGGGAAATATGAAAATAATCCAGTCTTGCTTCAAGATGAAAGGTCTTTGGAGCCAGCTGGAAAGACATTTAAAATCTTTAAAAGAAAAAGAAATGAAGAATTGGATCAAGTGATGTTGCAGCCCAGGGGTGTGTTGGACAGAAGAATCAGGTGACATGTAATCTGAATCAGGGAACCCGTGAGACCATGCGACCATCCTTCGAGGGCACCAACAGAGCCACTCCAAGCAGTGATCAGAGTTTCTCTGTCCTTCAGAAACCTCTGGAAGCAGAGATGACAACCCCAAAATTACTTAGGAGAGTAACTTCTAAATACTTTGGAATGTTCCTTAGGAGTTACCTTTTAATATTATGAATTTGGAAATCTAAGTATAAATATATTTAGGAGCATCAAATCCTTACTCTGAATTCTTCAGTTAGGTTTGAGAGCATGTGATTTTTCAGAGTAACTAATGGGTCTTAGATTTCAATTTTAAAAATTTAATTTGAATAACATATTTAGACTTGTGACTTTAACTTGAAATCTTTCCAAGTTTTTGAATGGCACTGGGAATGCTTTAAAGGATCCAAGATTGATCATATTTACAAGTTTAATTTATTAGATTCATAAGAATTATTTAAGAATTCAGGATAGATGTTTTGTTAGAGAAATGGACTACTTAAGAAGGAAATGGGATATATTCAAGTTTTAAATATGGTTTGACACGCTTACAAGAATTTAATTAAATTGTAAAAGCGCCCTTTTAGATGTTAGCAATTACTAAACCTTGCTGGATCTATAAATAAGACTTGTAAGTTAGATTTGAAAGCTCAAGGGTCCAGCCCGGTGGCACAGCAGTTAAGTTCGCACATTCCACTTAGGCGGCCCCGGCTTCGCCAGTTCGGATCCCGGGTGCGGACATGGCACCGCTGGGCAAGCCATGCTGTGGTAGGCGTCCCACATATGCCTCCTACACAGCAACCTCAGACAAAGGACCAGAGAGGAGATAGGACTTGGCCAAGGTCACACAGGCAGGAAGAGGCTTCACAGGTGTTTTAAGTCAAACAAAGCATCCCTGATTCCCAAATCAGAGCTCTTCCCCACCAAGTCAGCTCTTCCCATTCTAAGAAGTTAATAAGAAATGCTGTGTTAAACCACTTTCTGCACTGCACGACTTCTCAGGGCCTTTGCAATCCGAACAAATATCATGATTCTCCAAGCGAAAGACAGAGAACACAGGATTCTCCAAGAGAATGCAGCATTTCCCAACATGGTTGCCCTCTAGACTCTTAGGGCTAGAAGGGGCCCTCCAGTTCATAGGGTCCAACCCATTAACTGATGCCTGAGCGGCCTCTTCTCACACACCTCCAGTGACAGGGAGCTCACATCCTTTTAATGTGTCCCCCTTTATCTTAGAGCAGCTCTCTCTGTTTCTTCCAAAGCTAGTATTTCACTTCTTTGCCCAGAACCAAGACACTGAACAGAAAGGGACTGATCATTCTTGAGCACCAGTGATGAGCTAGGCTCTTCACACTCTCCTAACCCTCACAACAGCAACTCTGTACAACATGCATCATCATATGCATTTTTTGATGAAGAAATCAGGCTCAGAGAGATTAGACAACTTGCTCTAGGCCATCTGTCAATTCTAACTCAACTGCCATGTATCTTTGCCTTGAAGTGATCCGTGCTGCTCAGTAAGGAATGGAGGCATGGAAAGGAGGAGTAACGAACTCAGCTTTGGGGGTGGAATCAGGAAAGGCCTCAGAGGGCGTGATACTTGAGTAGGAGGATGACATATGAGCAGAAGTTGGCAAGTGGATAAGAAGAGGAAAGAGCATGATGGCCAAAGGAACAGCATGTGCAAAGGCCCTGAGAAGAGAAATAGCAAGGCACTGTAAGGGAGGAGCAGAAGGGGCCCAGTGAGGGAGGCCCAGGTGAAGTGGAGGACCCAGCCACGTGGCCTGCTCATGATAGCGAAAGCAAGGCAGAACATGAGGCCACAGGAGCTGCGAAGCTAGGCAGGGGCAAAAAGGAAGTCTCAGACACAGGGAACAGAATTCCAGGACTGTTAGAGTGCCCAAGGTGGAGCTGGCCACAAGGAGTCCCTGACTTTGCTGCAGCACTTCACAGCTTGCCATCCCTTCCACGCACACGTTCTCCTCCTCTCCCACCCAGCCCGGGGCCTGGCACGGACCTTCAGAACATTGTCATAAATGAACGAGTGAGTGAATGAATGCTCCTCACTGAAGTCCTAGGGGAAGGCAGGGCAAGAGTCTTTAGCCCATTTTATGGGGGAAAGTGATGCTTAGAGAAGTTCCCCACTAGCCCAAGTTTACAACCAGTGAGAAGGGGGCGGGGCTTGAACTCAGACATTTGGGCTCTAAACTTGGAGCTCGCTTCCCTGCCTCCTACAGGACCCAGTTTCCAGAATTGGGGTTCAAGCTGGGGGCTGATCTCATGGTCAGCAGTAAGAGCTCTCTTCCCAGATGAGCTCCTGGTCTGGCAGAATGGACAGCGCAAGAGGGATGCTGGGAGGGGGCAGAGCACAGAGGCGGTGGGCCAAGAGGGTCCTTCACATCCCTCCCCACCTAAGATTCCGGGATCCTAGGAGTATTAAGTGGGCCTGCAGAGCTGGGGAGTCTGTGAGCCAGACAGAAGCCCAGCCTGTCAGAGAGAGACCCTTCGACTCTGGACCACCTTCGGTCACCAGACACACCCTCCCCAAGACTCTGTTTCCTGGCGCCCAGAGAGCAAGAGGCCGAAGCAGCTTGAGGATACCCTTCCGACCTTCCCAGTCTATCCTGGCCACAGGCCCTGCCCCACCCCAGGGCTCACTTCAAAACCAGCGGGGACCTGGATTTATCCCACGGGAGTGGCCTCCAGCGGGTACTCACATTATCCCTCTCACCTCCACCACCAGGCCATTTCCTCATTTTCATTTCTGCGTTTGCAACTTGGGCCTGCACTGAGAGGTGGCTTATTTTCAGTCAGCTTCCACTTATGGACCTAATCACAACTGTTCCACAGTAGAGCTGCATCTTGGGACACCAAAGGCCCAAATTAAAGCAATATGGAACCACAGGGCCGGTCTATCTTGCAGAAGAGGGAGCTTGGATGCTGTGGGTGATGCTGGGCAGGTAGCTTTTCCCTTTGGTGGCATTTTCTTCACCCACACAACGAGATGGCTGAACCAGCTCAGTGCTTCTCAAGTCCACAAAGCCCTTGTGTTAGAAGTGTCTAAGGAGAGAGTTGATGTGAAGGTCCCCAGGCCCCAGCCCAGACCTACGAAAGCAGCATCTCTGGGGACAAGGCCCAGGAACATGCGTTTTAAATTCATGCCCCGTTCCGCCCCAACAGGTGCTCGCGCATACTGAAGTTTGGAGACCAGCGGAGTCGACGGTTTCTGAGGTCCCTCCAGCTCGAATGTCTGATCTCACTACAATTCCTGGTAGAGAAATGTAGGGGATCCACCCAGGATCCCTGTTTGTCCATCCCAATAACAAGCCCCTGGGGAAGGACCTCTCTAACATTCCATAAGATAGTCACTGAGAGAGAAGCCGAGGTTATTGGAGGAACTAAATGTGGAATATTCGAACCCCCGGAATCCTTCCCAGGAAAGAGGCTGAGGTGGCGCAGAGGGGCCCGAGGCAGGCAGAGTTAAAGGGAAATCGTACCCAGAGACACGTTTAGTTCACTTCAAGTTTCCAGCAGAGGGATTTAACAGGTTTAAAGCAGTTTTCTGTGAATCTTTGTCAAGCGAGTGTATGTACAAACAAACAGGGAGGGTTTTTTTTTAGTAAAAAGTTAATCGGCTTAAAGTGTGCAACTAAATAAGCAAAGCTTACATTAAAGTGACCCACAGAGAAAGGACCCCATGGAAAGAAAGTTCTAGGAAATACAATATGGCCTCTATGTTCTTTTGTAGTTCCACGCTATAAATATTCATGGGGCGGTGTTAATGGGGTCCACAGCTCTATGCAACCACAATAGTTTTTTTGTTTATTCTCAGGACCATGAACTTTGAAACCATGAACCTAAATTTCAGGACGCTGCATTCAGGCGCGTTTGCAGAGCAGGAGGGGAGAGGTTCAGGCTCCCAGAGGACAGAGGAGAGGAAACGGGGCGAGATGTGAATTACGCCTCCTGGATCCTTTGGTTGAGATTAAAGAGTAGGATCTGTTTAGTATGGGCGGCCTCCTGTCTCCAGGGTCTCCAGCTGCTTCAGCCTGGGGACACGGCCTTCCCAAGGCATAGATAGCTCAGTTACTCAGGCATATGGCAGAGAGGAGTGGGGAGTTGGAAATATCTTAATTGGATCAAACGGATTTGTGGCAAGTTTTATATTGAAGACTTTTAAAAACTAGTTTGAATCATGGAATTTCTAAGATAGAAAGAGTTTAAAAGTCATCTAAGTAATGTCCTTCTCAGGATTGTGAGGATACTGAGGTCCAGGAAGTTAAATGACTTTCTCAAAATATCGCATCTAGAAGCCATGTCTGCTGACTCTAACCCAGTGCTCTTCCCCTACACCGGGAATGGCAAACTTGAGACAACCTGTGCCCTACTTACCCTCTTTCCTCCACGGCAGATATCCCTAACTGATCACAACCCTCCTGTCCATTGAACCTGGACACAGCCTCCAAATCCATCTTAACACAGTGCTACAGAGGGCCAGCACAAATTGATAAATATGGCACAAGAGTTGGGACCTATTTGCCATCTACACCCTATACCATGCTGGCAACGTCCATAACCCATTACTCATTTGTTCCAGCTAAGGATTTTCTATTCAAAGTCACTTAAAGCCTGAACTCAGGGGTCCAAGAGAGCACACCGGAAACGTAGCAGGACCTGAGTCCATAGGACTCTCCATGGTAAAGATCAATCAGGACCTAGGAGAGCACCACATACAGATGGGTATGACAGAGCAGCTCAGCTCTGAAAGCTGATTCCATCTCAAGAGAACACCCAGCCCTGCCTTCCACCTTGGCTGGCATCATCCTCCTTTACAGACGAGCCAAGAGGGTCTGGCTGGTGTCTGGGTTGGTGGCCACCTTGCACAAGGCATATATGGCCTTCTGCCTCTCCTCTTCATCTATATCACAATATGGCTGCACCAATGCATTTCAGAGCCATGCCACAGCTGGGCTTTCCAAGCAGGCCTCATTTGGCTTAAGAAATATCTGCTCAGCTAATTTCCCAGAAAAAAACATTATCCACTAGATTGGCATGAACAGGTAGGCCATATTTGCAAGGCCATTTAAGTTTTAGAACTCCAAATAGGTTTCATCTCATGTGCCAACCCCACTCAATTGGTGATGTTTCTGTGAGCACTGTGAGGTGACTTCTTGGACCCATCAGAAAGAGAGCCACGATCAATTAGCCACATCTGCCACTTGCAAGGAGGAGAAGGGGCATCGTGGGTGCCACACATTGGCCATTTACATATGTACGCTATAAAGATACTAAAAATATCTCCATCCATGTAAATGAACATCTGCGGTGAGCCCTGGGCTGTGATTAAAATTATTGTTTTTATAATTACTCTCCACCGTCTCTGCCCTGCTCTGTGCCCAGGGAGACTGACCCTGTGGACTGCGTCCTCCACATCCCCCTCTCTGGATTCCGGTTGCATTCAATCAGGAGGAGACCCTGACTGAACAGATCAGGGGGAAGAGGAGAGAGAGAGACAGCATTTCTTCTCTGCTTTGCTGCTGTGCCTCTGGCAGTAGGCACATCCTCTGCCATTGCCCCTCCTGCACCGCTCCAGCTCCTGTAACACTGCTCCCTCCCTGTCCCTTCAGCCACAGGGGCGGCTTGCTAATCTCTGGGTGTCTCACACTGTTGTTTGTTCCTTCAACTCTGCCTCTGTAAGTAGTCCCTTCATTAAAGTCTCTTCATCTGAAACATCCAGGGTGAAGTCTATCCTGCTGGGACCCTGGCTCATACAGCTGTTCTAAGGAAATCTTCCCATTATTCCCACAGCTAAATAAGAAAATGGCATTCTGACTGATAGAGTGAATGACCGCTTTGGTCTAAGACAACACTTTTCACTGCTGAATTCCAGCAGAATATGATTTATTGCTATCTTACACCTGCTGCATTCCCACAGCCTGAGCTCACATGGCCTCCACTCAGCAATGGAGAGAAGGATGCAGTTTAGGACCTAAAAGCCAGAAGCGTCTTGGGCTCTAATTTTGCATCTTACGTGCCTGATTCCAGGACCAGGCACATCTCATAAGCCCTAATATCTCCACCGTGAAATGATCTCTCATAGAGCCGTAAGTTACCAGTGCAATTATGCAAGATTCATTCCCACAGGAGACCCTAAGTAGTGCAGAGAGTGGAAAGATATGCTAAGGCAAACTGGGTCCACCTCCAGCCACGCCAATAGCTATCTGTGTGATCTTGGACAAGTTGCTACCCCCCCTGAGGCCCTCAGGGTTCTCACAGAAAACATGAAAAACTTAGAATAAATAACCCCAAGGGTTCATGCCGGCTCTAATATTCTACAAGATTTTACTCTAAGATCTTACTTTGTGTATCTGCTTAATGTGCAGCAGGGGTAATGGGCCTATCATCGTTTTAACTAAATTTTCCTTATAAAGATCCAGTAAATTTAGCTTATTGTGGCAAAGATTTTCTTCCTTGTTCCATAATAATAAAATCCGATTTTCTTCCTTCTTCCATAGTAATAGAACCTTTGATTTTCAGTTCCAGACCTTCTAGAAGAAAGATCTCCCAGACTCCCATATAGCCATCTGTGGTGATGTGACTATGTCCTGGCCAATAGGATGAACACAGAAGTTACAAATGCATCTCCTGGGAACCTTCTTCTCACACATTCTTTGTCCCCTTTTGTTTCCCATGCCTTCCATGTCTAGGCCGTGTTTGTGATGGTTTGAGCTCTGGCTACCATCTTGGACCATGAGGTCAAGGGCCTCAACCTAGGGCCTCTGGAAGGAGATTGGATCTTGGAGGACTTCCTGGAACAGAACTGCCATATTGGCCCTGGACTGTAGACCTCCAGACTTTGATGTGAAAAAGAAATTCCTGGCTTGTTTAAGCCAATGTAGCCAATCCAGCCAATTCTAGCTTGTTTAAGCTTGTTTAGCTTATTCCAGCTATCAACATATTGCCTCTCAGCTCTAAATCTACCCTCTTTGCCACGCTTTGTGATACTAGAACTGGACCCTGTAAACATTTCTCCTTCGTCAGTAGAGGGCACTAGAGGGATACTGCAAGAGGAAGGGGCTTCTCTTCCTGGTTCTGGTGGTCTTTCTGGTTCCTGGGGCGTGGCTGCCAGCCTTGCTCAGGAGATCCATGGATGTCCACCCTTCAAAGTTTTGCCAGTACTCCAAGGTGCAATTCTCGGCTTGTCAGCCTTTTCCTGCAGCATCTCGGTGAGCTTCTCCAGCCTCCGGGGGTCACAGCTACGCCTGCTCCTATGAAGTTAGAATTTCAGCTTTGGAGGGGGTGCCCTTCCAAGTTTATCGCTTCCCTCGTAGCTACATCTGCTCCTCTGGCTTTATTTAGAGCTCTCTGCCTCCTTCAGCAGTGAGTCCCTTTTGCTAGTTAACAATCCTTTAGATTGAATTTTCAAATTACTGGTGTGGTTTCAGTCTCCTGACTGGACCCTAATGGACACAGCCAATTGACTTGGCTTCATTACTAGTAATTTAACCTGATCTTAACGGATATAGCCATGCGATCACCTCCATGGAAAAAGTGAATGAGAGGGGACAGAATAAGCTTTCCACTTTTTAAAAATCCTCTCTCCAAAAATTATTTGTGACAGACATGACAGATAAAAGGTTGAAGTCTTTAATATTTGAGTTCCCACAAAATGCTAAAAAAAATGAACATCTAATTAGAAAAAAAAGAGCATGAACAGAAAAAAAAGCACTTAAACAGGAAATATACACAGCAAAAGAAAGACAAAAGGTCAAAAAATACTTTAAAAGGTTCAAAATCATTTGAAAAAGAAATACAATTACAATGTAAATGCAAATTGAAGAAATAGCAATATATTTTTCTCTTATCAAACTAGCAAAGTTTTAAAAAACTGGAATACAAAATGTTAATTTTAATGGGAGTGCAAAGGAGTAAAAAAATTTGAAGGACAATTTGAAAAGAAGAATCAGAAGCCCTAAAAGCATCTCTACTTTTGACCCAGCGGTTCTATGTGTAGGAATTTTTTCTAAAGAAATAATTAAAAATGTACATAAAAATCTAGCCTCAAGGATGACTCCAGCATCATTGTTTATAAAAGCAAAAGAAAAAGACTGGGGAAAAACATCTATATGTCCAACAATAGGGGATGGGGTAAACAAATTATGGTGCATTTATACAATGATGTACAAAGCAACTAAAGTTGATGTTATACAAGCACGTTTATTACATAAGCATCTTTATTGTCATAGAAAAGGTTCATGGGACTAAGTGACAGTGAAATGCAAGCAGGTTCAAAGTGGTATGTACAGCATTTAAAAAAAAATTACAAACATGCATAGAAAAATTTTGGAAGAATATACACAACAAAATGTTAACAGCAATTACTTCTAGATAATGGAATTAGCAGAAATATTTTCTCTTGCTCTTATATTTTCTAAATGTTCTCCACAGGGTGTGTATTAGCTGTGTAACTAGGAAAGCAGTTTTATGTTAAAAAACAATCTCCCTTTCCTGCCCATCTTAAGGGCGCCCCAATGCTTGCCAGGCATGCCTTAATGAACGCCTTCATGTTTCCACGATGACTTGGAGGCACTGCTCAGCTGGGGACCTCTCCCACGCACAGAACCACAGTCTCGCTCCCATCTTCCCTTCTTTCCCATTCCCGAGTCTGGTCCTCATGTTTCCAGGCCTAGAACTCCTGGTGGTCCTCCTCCTTTCTGTTTCTACAGATCCTAAGCATCACCTGTCTTCATTATAACAGTCCTCTGCTCAAAAACCATCAATAGCTCTCCATTCCTTAGGAGACACGTTTCCAGCGTCTCAGCTTGACGTTCACTGTGCCAAGCCTCTTTCCATCTCGTAGCTACAAAGTAAGCCAGAGTCACCCCGCAGCCCCAGACACAAGCATTCCTGCTGCCTCGCCTTGATTCATGCTGTTCATTCTACCTGAAATGCCTTCCGCTGCATCCCAGCTTCTCCAGATCCCACCCATCCTTCCAGGCTAAGCTCAGGGTTTACCAGCCCCTTACCAGGAAGCCTTCCTTGATTGTCTTTCAGTAATCGCTACCCTTTCCAAATCCCTATCAGATCTCATTTGCTCAGTTTTTCACCTGACAAATACTGGTTGAGCACCCACCATGTGCCAGGCACTGTGCTTGTGGCCTGGAAATCAAATGAGTCTAGTTTCCACCCCCTGGGGCTCCCTGTCAAATGCACAGGCAGACATTGAGCAAGTAATCACATCACTGAGGAGACCCAGTTCCGCAATGCAAAAAGGGCCACACAGGGAACAAAGGTGATGAGAGATTTAAGAGAAGGGACCTGACTGAGATCAGGGCCAGCGATGGCCTTGGGGGGAAAGAAGTCCTGGAGGAAGAGTCAGAGTTGACCATGAAGAGAGTCCGGACGCCTTTCCAGGCGGGAGGAAGAAGCTGTGGGAGGCGAGCTCGGCAGGTAAGGGGAGGAGGCTGGACAAGTCAGAGGAACAGGGCCTGCCGACCCTTCTCATCCCAAGTGCAAGGGGAAATCATCAAGGGGTCCTAAGCGGGTCTGATTTTCCAAACAGGATCAGATGTGAGTTTCAAACAGATCACTGCCTGCAGTGTGGAAAACAGACTGCAGGAGACAGGAGGGGCAGCGGGGAGATGGGTTCAGACACTGTCTCAGCAGCCTGCATTGGAGCTGGTGGGGGCTTGGACCAAATGGTGGCAGCGAAAATGGAGAGAAGTGGATGGACTCAATTTTGGAAACAGAATTGGCAGGACTTGGGCTGGAGTGCCTGAGGAGGGGAGGGAGAGACAGGTGTTCAGGATGGCACTCGGGTTTCTGGTTGAAGCACCTGGATGAACTCTGGTACCACCTGATACCTGCAACCACAGGGCCCAGCCCTCAGTGAGCCATGGCAGACTCTGAGCCCGGGGGAGAGGATGGGAAACCAGCGCCAGCTCACGGGGGAGGAGAACTGACCCAGAGCCATGAAAAAGAGTTAAGGAGGAAGGCTCCTGTGGGAAACTGGCTCATGCAGGACTCACATCAACTCAAGGCCAGTAACCCAGGTGGGAGGAAGGGGAGGAGGCTCCGTGCAAATTGCAGGATGAGCCGGGAGATAAGTGGCCCAGCTGGCGGAGCAGGCAGACTCAGAGCTGAACATCAACACTCAAGCGCTCGTGCAGGCGAGCTTGAGAATATTTATTGGTAATTGACAGAAGTGGTTAGAGGTGGCGTGATCACATATAGGTCTGTAACCAATCAGCAGGAAAGCTCGATTCCTGTTGCTATGTTTGCATCCAGGCAGAACTGTATTATGAGCGGGCTAAGAGGACACTATGAGAAACCTGCTTCTATGAATTCGGTTTATCTGTCATCCTTGCCTTGCTTCATGGATGAGAGCGAGTGAGCTGTGGAGCAATAAATTATCACTTGCTACATGCTATGGATCCCAAGAGAACTCTTTGCAGCCCTGAGAGGGAAAGATAAGCATGCACAAGGCCGCTGAGAGATTGTCATTTATAGGGAAATTCTTAAATGGGGAACAACAATAGGAATAATAACAATAATAGTAGTAGGGAGAAGAGCTAACAATTAATGACTGCTTGCTAAACACTTCATGTTCACGGCCTCAATTAATCTTCAAACAAACCTATTTGATGGGTTTAATATTATTCCCATTTTCCAAATGAGGAAACTGAGGTTCAGAGAGGTTAAGAAACTTAGTCAAAACCACACAGGTAGTGAGAGCAGAGGCAGGCTTCACTCCACGGGCTGCCTGATGCCAAAGATGGTCTCTTAAACAGGATGTTTCACTGCTTCTACTCTGTCACCCAGGCTGCCACTCACCCAGAGCCTCCTTGGGAAACATCGGCCATCAAAGTCCTCTCCCTCTGGGAGATGGCTGGACCCAACTGACCTGACACCCAGACACTGCCCCAGGCCTTCTGAAGAAGGGATGGAGGAACAGAGAGGGGGATGATGCATTTCAACACCTTGAATTATCCATTTATTCTCCCCTATGCTTTGAGACTAAGAGTACTTTGAAGCCTAGAATTGTCTTGTCCTTGTTGAATTCCCAGCCAAGGATAGAGAAAAAGGTAGGGAGAAGCTGTGGGCTGTGTCTTCTGGAGAATAAGTGCACAAACAGGACCTTCAGCCTGGGCAGCGTGGAGACGCATGCTGACTGTGTGTGGAGGGAGTCAGGAGAAGGGGAGCAGTTCCATGGCGGAGAGGCCACGTGCTTAGAGGGGAGGACAGGGGTGTCAGGATCTTGTTCCACCACGTACAAGTTCAATGTCGCGTGCAGGTCCCAGCTCAGCCTCTCCCCTGGAGAGCACGTCCTGCAATGGCCATGAGATCATAGGAGCCCAGACCATCTCTTGGCTGAGAGACCAGTGGAGGGAATAGAAGGAGAAGAGCTTTGTAAACCATTAGGTGTTGCCCAAATCTCTAAGGTAATGCTGCAACCACTGTGAGGGTTAGTGTCATTGTTCTTCCTTTTGAAAAACACAGTGAAGGTTGAGAAGGCAAAGATCTGTGGACCAACGAAGTTACAGCCTCTATTCAGGTTGTTTCACTAGGTCTCTACGGCAGAAGGATGGGCGTCACCATCAAATGTGGTGTGGGCCCAAATCCTGCTTGCACCTCAGCTTTTGGGAACCTGGAGACCATAGGAATGCTGGTTTGGAAAGAAGAGTGCTGGGAGAAGCCACTGGCTGAACGGAGGCTCAGGCCCAACACGATTCACCATCTCCCAATTGTCAGGGGCTGGCTTCTTAGGTGGGGCCCAGACACCTGGTTGGCTTGCAGGGCATGGAACCCCAAGGAAGCCAAAGAGATTCATGGTAGATTTGTTTTTAGACCAAGGTCTCTGGATACAGAGGGGCTATTGGCATCGGCATCATTAGGGAACATTAAACTCTGACAACATCATCTGGCTTCAGTTGTGTGATACTTGGTTTCCTGCCACTTGGAAACCTTGTTGGATTTCCGTGGGATGATTATAATAAAAACAATAATATTTACTGAATGTTTGCCATGTTTCAGGCACTACTAAGTGCTGTGTCTATATTAACTCATCTAATTCTCATAATAACCCTAAGTGGTAGATAATCATATACACATTTTATAAATGAGGAAGCTGAGATCCAGAAAGCTTAAGCAGGTTGCTCAGGGCCCCACAGGCATTAAGTGGCAGCACCGGATCTGAACCCAGGCAATTTGCATCTAGAGTCCGCTCCCTTAGCCCCTAGGCTCCCTCACGGGAATGGAAAGTGGGGCTGTTCATGTGACACAATTTAATCAATACACTTTTTGCACGTGGCAGGTTCTTCGGGGGCCACAAAATTATAGCGACGTTTCACATGAATTGAGTGCTTCTATTTGCTAAGCACAGTATGAAGAGCCTTTCATAGAACAACAAGCCTGTGAGACAGGAGCTTCTATTAACTGCATTATATACACAAGGAAACTGAGGCTTTAAAGGCTGAAGGATTACTCAAGGTCTCATGGCTAGTAAGTGACAGAGCTGAGAAAGAAAACCCGTCAGCCTGACTCCAAAGCTTGGGTACAGAACCAACAGGCTGGGCAGGTGCCAGGCGCTCACACAACCATGGCGCAGGCTGGGGAGTGCCCTGAGAGTGGCCGGAGAAGCCGCGGATAAGCGGAAGGTCCAGAAGTGACCACAGAGGTGCTGCTGAATGAGATGAACTGCTCGCTGACCTGTCTACACTCGGCTTCCATCAGGCGCATCTTCCTGCTGAGAGGGCCATGCTCATGCCCATGAGCTGGAAGCTCCCGGGAACAGGGTTGAGGTCTGATTGGCACTTAGATCCCCGTTACCCAGTGCACAGCCCTGCAGGTGCCAGGGGCCCTGCAGATCCGGGGCTGCTGTGGATGGCTCTGCAGCACAACTACTGCCCCACCCCTCCTCTCCTCTCACTGTGCTGGACAGAGGATTAAAGAACACACGTGCCACCCCCAGGAGAGCATGCGAGATGGCGATCATTGCATAACTAGGGAGGAGAAAGAAAGAAAAATGGGTTCCACTGATGTCAGGGTTGGGGACCTACCTTGAATGATATCACTGAGGACTTCTCTGTCTACAGGACTTGAGCTCTGTCTACAGGACGGCATTGGAAATCAAAGGATCATCAATGTCGGGCAGAGGGTCTAGGCCTGAAGCTCAGTTTCTCCACAAGCAAAATGGGAACCGTCACAGCTGCTTGTCTGCACGTGGGACTGGGTCAAAGGTCAGTGGAGGTGCGTTCTTGATATCATTCAGCTCTTGGAACATCCTCATCCAAAAGGGACCCATGTGTTCCCCTTCCTGGCCTCCCCCTCCAGACGCTGCCCACCTCAGTGTGAGTCTTGGCCACTGTTGGGACCTCTGGATTCTGTTTGGCATCTGACGGCCACACCCTCTCTGCCTGCTCTACTGAGCTGAACCCTCTGCTCACCTGGCTTTGTCTCTCAGCAATAGTCACTCAGGAGCCAAGACAGTGTGTTTCCTCCCCCAGCTCTGCCCGTCCTCATCTTCACTTACTTTTTTTTAATCTTTATTGCGCTGTAACTCACATACCATAAAATTCACCCTTCGCTTTCTTTTAAGACCCTGTTTAACAATAATTATCAGCTCTGAATTTAAGAATCTCTAACGTGAAATCAATTGTTTGTTTATTACAAAAATTCAAATTCCTCTACAGCATTTCAACAAAAGAGTTCAAGGACTACTCGCGAGCACCTGCTCTGAGCTCTCATGATGCACACATCAATTGATGAGCACTTGCCTTGTGCCGGAAATTGTGCTAAGCACCTGACAAACACTGTGTCATTTAATCTTTGTTGCAACCCTGAAAAGTGAATATCAGTAGTTCTTTTCAAGTGAGGAAACTAAGGCTTAGAGGGGTTAAGGAACTTGCTCAAAGTCACAAAGCCTTACACAGGCGGCAGATTTTAAATCCAGGTCTGCCAGGTGTCAAAGCTCTTAACCACCTCTGGCCCTGCCCCAGTGCACTGTGGGGGAGACAGAGGTGGACCAGGTGCTGCTCCTGCCTGGTGAAGCAGGAAAGAGAAACATTTCATTTCAGGACGGCTCTGAAATATTTTGACTCCATCAAATCAGCACCTGCCCATCAGCAAGGACACCACGACAAGTAGGGGTGAAAACTAAGTTGTAAAAATGCCAGCTGCCCTCATGTGGGTTGGGCCCATGGGGGTGGGAGTCTGACGTGGGAAAGAAGAGGTGCCAGGGAGATGGCAGCTCCCGTGCTGGGGACAGGCCATGCCAGGGAGATCGGCTTCCAGGAGGCACCATGGAAGCCTCACATCTGGGCTTAAGAAACCAGGGAGCCTGCCACTGCCATGAAGGATGGAAACTCCAGGGGAGCACTGCCTGGAACTCCATGGTTCCCCAACCCCACCCTGAGCACTCTAGGGAGGGCTGCAGCCCACTGGGCCAGGTCTGATTCACTTTCCACGCTGACAGTGAGCTTGGAGGTTTCTTCAGCCCCAGACCCAATGCACATTCATCATTCCTGGGGCCAGCCCCGTGGCATAGTGGTTAAGTTTGGCACGCTCCGCTTTGGCAGCCCAGGTTCATGAGTTTGGATCCCAAGCACGGACCTACACCACTCATCAGCCATGCTGTGGCTGCGACCCACATATAAAGTGGAGGAAGACTGGCACAGATGCTAATCTTCCTCAAGCAAAAAAAAGAGTAAAAATTGGCAATGAATGTTAGCTCAAGGCTAATCTTCCTCAGAAAAAAAACAAAAAAAACCCCAGAAAATTTTTTAAAAAATCATCATTCCTTCATCCAGCAAATACTGACAAGCACCTACAGTGCATCAGGCACTGGTCTAGGTACTGGCCTTGCAGCAGTGAGCAAAGCAGATAAAACTCCTTGACCTCATGGAGTTTCACATTCCAGTGTCACATCATAACATGAGGGCTGCTAGGAAGAGGTGCCCTAGACAGTGCTGTCCCCAAGGGCTCTGGGGGGACCCCGAAAATAAGGACCTGATTGGTAAGGTCACTGTGCCTTGGAGAGAATGATAAGGCTGAGTAGCGCCCCAAATTCCAGGCAGAAGTAAGGTCTGAAAGCGTGGGGAGGGAATGCGAACTTCCCCAGGAGGAAAGAACCAGCTCCCAGGCCAGCACCTTCACCACCGGCTCCTGAGACAGAAGCCATCAACTATAGTTCTTTATGTAGGAATATATACATTTATCACATATGAACACACAGCAGGGAGGAAGGCCCTGGCGTTTATCAAGCCACCAGCTGAAAAGTAAAGCTGGCTGTCAGCCAGTTTCTTTGGATTTAATAAATCCCAAAGGCCCTGCTGCACTTTACAGTTTACAAAGCTCTTTCGTATCATTTGAGCCTCACGTAGACAATTTTGGTGACCTGAGCCACATATCCGCAGCTCAGCTCTGGGCAGTTCCATGCGTCCACGGCATGTCTCCCCACTTTTCTTCTTAAGAACTTTTTCTGAACCTGTAGACCCACTGCGCCTGCACACGCAGGTGCAGGCTGGACGTACCGGGAAGTCAACGCCTCGAGGAGTGTGGCAGGTCATATTTTCCCAAACTGGCTGCAACAATATCCCCCACTCCCCCGCTGTTTTAACAACCTGACTCTGACACTGCTCCCATGGAGAGGTGCGTCTCTGTCCCCTCCCCTTGAATCTGGGAAGGCTTGAGACCACGGTGGAAGTGATGCTATGTAGCTTCTGAGGCCAGGTCCGAAGGCAGTACAGCTCCCATCGGGCTCTCTAGGGATGCATGCACTTAGAATCGAGCGACCATACTGTGAGGAAGCCTCACCAGCCCACATGGAGAGACACCACACACACAGGCCGCTTGGGGGTGTTCGGGCCAACAGTCCAACGGAGGCCAGGCAACAGCCAGCCTCAACCGGCAGATGTGAGTGAGAGAGTCTCCAGACAATTCCAGCCCCCAGGGGTCGAGTCATCACCAGCCTGCAAGTCTTCCCAGCGGAGTCTCAGACATTGTGGAGCAGAGACCAACCATTGCTGCAGTGCCCTTTCCAAACTCCCCATCCACGGAATCACCAACATAATACAGTGGTGGTTGTTCTAACCACTGAGTTCAGGTGGTTTTTCACACAGGAATAGAAACTGGAACAGGGAGCCAACAACGAAGGACAGCAGCCTTTGGATGAATGCTCCAACCTCCTGTTTTCTGGACAGATAATTCTGGGAGGCTGTGCGGAAGCTTTGCAGAGGTCCCGTGGGGACAAGACCCGTCAACTAAAGCAGCTACCTTGATTCCACTCCCTTGGATTTCCTCCCCGCTTGTAGCACTCTCCCTCCTCCCTCACCCTGCTTCTTGGGATCACCTCCCAAACAAACTGTCTGCATGCAAGCCCTGGTCTCTGAGGAGCCCAGCTACAACTAGCCTCATGTCCGCCCTGCAGAGCAAGTGTTTTGTTCCCAACCCCATTTTGCAGATGAGGAGACTGAGGCATGGAGAGGGGAAGTGACTTGCTCAAGGCCACACAGAGAGTAAGAAGCAGGATCATGATAAGGACCCAGGCCTTCTGGCTCTGAATCTAGCTAAAGAACTATGGCTGAGGGCAAGCAGGGAAGGGAAACCCTCAGAAGCTTTGCAAAGATTGCTCTCAGAGGCATGGTGGTTGGAAGGGTGTCTTGTAATTTACTGTCAAGTGAACCCTTGGTTGCACTTACAATATCAGATGAAAAACAAGATGGCAGAGCTATGGACCACCAGACAGAGACCAAGCCCAGGGAGCCCCGTGAATCTTTCCAGTCCCAGGCCAGGAGGGCTTCACAGATTCATTTCTACTCTGCATCATCTGATTTAAAAAGCATCTCTTTTTACAGCATTAAATAGATTGTTTACAAGTAAATTTAAATTTGACAGTTTAAAACTTGCTTCAAAGGTCAGTGTGAAGATGTCCTTTTGACAAATTTCTAGGAAATCTGTTTATAAAAGACCTAACTATATGTCAGGCACTGTTCTAAGCACATTAATCTCTTAGGAATCATTCTCATTTACAAATGAGGAAACTAAGGCACCGAGAAATTAAGTGACTTGCCCAAGGTCACACAGCTTGTAAATGGCAGAGTAACTAGTAAAATCTGTGAATGATAAAAGACTTACTAGTTTGGTCAGCCTCTGAGAGACTGAGCTGGAAGCAAACGTCATAGAACCATAGAACATTAAGTAGGAAGGGGTCAGGGGCACAAACTCTAATGCCCACAAGGTGTGAAGTGGGCACAGGGCTAGACAGCTGATGTGGACCAAGAGAACCAGCTCCCTGGACCTGTCAGTTTGCAACCCTAACAAGCCCAACATCTTCACTCTACAGATGAGGAACTGAGGCCCAGAGAGGAGGGGACTTGTTAAGGTAGCACAGCTCCCGAGAGGCCAGGAATAGATCCAAGACTCTCCTCTCTGCACTCTGCATCTGCAGCAGAATGCAGACCCCTCTCTGGGGGAGGGGCAGGTGGGAGGAGTTTTAGAGTCAAAGCTCTGAGGCAGGTCCTAGGCGGAGGGCTTCCGGCTACAGGGTTCTGGGAGTTAGGATTGACCGAGATAGGACGAGAGGCTGCCCCTGCAGGTTTGGTTTAAACATGTAACCAGGAAATGCAGTGTACCCCTGAGCCAAGAGGCATGTCCTTTCATCAGACTTCAGTGCACTGCTGAACTGCCTGTTGTCATTCCAGAAGGCCGTCCCCACGCTCAGGGATTTTCCAGAAGTGTGGGCAGACTGAGATGTAACCTTTTCCTCAGGTCTCCCTTGCCTTCGCCCTCTTCTGGCCACTCTTAGCATCAGCATAGCCCAGGGAGAGGCCAAGCGGTTGGAGGATCAAGGATAGCTGTGGAGGATGCAGGGAGCTGGCTGAAGCCGACATGCAGGATCCTCTGCCCTCCAGCCCTGCCTGCCCATCCCATTCTGTCTGCAAAGAGTCACAGAAGACACATTCCCTGGTCATCCAGCATTTTCTCCAAAGTTACTGGAGAAAAATGAGGCCCCAACAGGCAAACCTGTCGCAGGGTTATTCCACAAGGCTGAGACTGGGAGCTGGGGAGCTCTCCTATTCAGACCCATGTCTCTTTCACCTGGATCTGCAGCACCCAGACCAGCACCCAGCAAACCGGAGGTGCTCAGTACATTCCTGAACAAATTGATCGCTTCCCTGGTCCAGGCCCCAGCTGTCCACACTGCCTCCCAGAGTCCCCAGCTCACATCAGTAGAGTCCAGGGTCTGACAGGTGCAGGTGATGGTCGAGCCACCCTCTTTCTTCAGCCTCCATCCCATTTTTGCAGCCTCCGTGTCCCCCTTTTCAGGGCAAGGCCACCATTCCAACAGGGCTCCAGAGACTCTCCTCCCAGTCACGAGCCGGGTCCCGTGAGGTACCTCATTCAGGGCACACAACCTGCTCACCTTCTCTCAAATTACCCAGGAACCAACTCTTCTGCCCACCTTCCTAACTCAGAAGTCCCCCACAAGGTAAGCAATAGGTGAGTATTTTGGAGGAATCTTTCTGCAGTGTAAGACCAAGCTCCTGGTTTGACCTCCGACCTTCACAAGATTCTCAGGTCTCACAACCTCTAGCTCCGCCCACCTCCTAGTAACCGGGCCTTCCCCAGACTTCCCCCACTTCTCACCTGCCTGGCTCCCAGCCTAGAACACAGCCCCTGCAGTAACAATACCTTTACAGTGCCATCATCATTATTCCATTTGCAGAGCATTTGCTCATAAATCATCTGAGTCCTCCTAAAATTACTGGCCCCAATTTAAAGATGAGGAAACTGAGGCTACTAGAGGTCTCCAGGGCGTGAAGGAATGGGGCCACTGGTCCATGGCACTCCCACAGACCTGGCCAGCACAGCACCTGGAAGCAGCAGCCTGCCCTTCTGCGGATGGAGGCTGCGCTCTGCCTCCTGTTTGCTCACCCCTGCGGGCCGCCAAGCGAAGAGACCGGACTATGCCTAGAGATTAAACACCACTACCCGCAGGCCCCCGGCCACTGGCCAGGAGCGGCTCAGCAGGCCTCCGAGACCATCCTCTCCCGGGAGCGTGAGCACCGACTGTCCCAGCTGGGACCTGCCCCAGACCCATCAACTCTCTTTGGAACATGTGCTTGAGCCCTTCTGGGGCTGACGCCTCAACTACTCTGGCTCGGAATCCGCTCCTCTCGGACACACGAGCCGCTTCGTGGCTCGTGGGAAGAGGGAGCTGCCGCGCCCGGCCGCGATTTGCGCCAGAAAGACTCGCGCGTCCCGGGGCGCCGCTTCCTGGCGGGATTAGAGCACCTGCCGGCTTCCATCTCCGCCCGCCCAGGGCGACCCCCAGGCCGGGACCACGCTGAGGGGGCTACAGGGAAGTTTGCGGCAACGTGAACCATGCACATTCTCCCTCGGCTACCCCTTTCCTTTTGCCTGCTGTGAAGCTTTTCGGTTTTTTAAATTCTCTTCCCAAGAGTAACCGCAAGATCTTGGGAAACTTCGCGGGAAACTTACAAATGCCGTGAAATGGGAGCCAGCGACTCCTTCTGAGCCTGGGAACGCCGCGCCCAGCCCCGCTCCTCCGCTCCAGCCCAGGGCGCCCGGCGGTGGCCCGTGCTGACCACCTGGCTGTCAGGCGGCCCGGGCGCCCGCCCCAGCCTCCGAGCGCCCTCTCGGCCTGGGGCACCCGCCCTGATTCGCTCTGGGAGTGCTCCCGCGGCCGCCACCCCGTGCGCGCCGCAAACTCGGGACTGGGACGTCCCAGCCGGAGTCGTATTTAAGCAATTCCTCTGGGGCATTGTTTTCCCGGGGAGCCCGGGGGATCTCGGGGGAGGGGAGGGGAGATCCGTCCCACAGACTGCAGCGCAGGCTTGCCCACCACTCATTTGCATTTCAAAGGCAAACTTCTGCCGGACTTCCCTGGCGGCAGCGGCGGCGGCACCTACCGGCTTTGCACGGGTCGTGGTAATGCTCCAGCTGCTGCTCCGCGCCCTCCTCGAATTCCAGCGCCGAGTAGTCCGAGGCGGCGTCCGAACCCTCCCCGAGCCCCCCGGCGTCGCGGGGCAGCGGCAGCAGCAGCAGCAGGGGAGGCAGCAGCAGTGGCACAAGGGGGCCGAGCGCAGTCGCCTGGGGCATGGTTGCGAGGGGCCGGGGGAGACCGAGGGAGTTGCGCGCACGGAAAGCTCGGCTGAGGCGAGGGACCGTGCCCAGGGTCGGGTCGGCGGCGGCCCGGGCGCGGCGATTACGCGCGGCTGCCCGGCATGGCTCGGGCGCGGAGCGGGCAGAGCGCGGCGCCCTCGTCCGCGTCGGGGTGCCCAGGAAGCCGCCGCTCGGAGCTACTTGCCTGGAGGCTGAGGCTGCGGCGGCTGCGACTGTGGTGGTGGTGGCGGTGGTTGGAGCAGTGGCCGCTCCGCCCCTCTCCACCCGGGCTGGACCACACAGCCCTCGCCAGGGGCCCCGGGCAGCCAATCACTCGGGCGCCCGAGGCGAGGCCCCGCCTCTTCCCGGCACCTCCGCAACTTCGGAGGAAGGGGAGCGAGGTGAAGATGCTGAAGGCAAGGACCCGGGTCCCGTGGCGCTCCCACCGAGCCGAGGGCGCCCTTCTCCGGGCACCACCTCGGCCTCGGGTCCTAGAGAACGCTACTTCTGAAGATCAAGGCTGGACTTCCCGCCTTGTTTTATTCGCATAACTCACTTTACAACTCCCCGATACACACGTGTGCGAAGGCAGGCAGCAGTGGTTAGGGCTCGGAGCGCAGGACCAGTAATCCGATGTAAGCGGTCCGCGGCGCAATCAGCTCGCTACGTGCTTTCGGACAATCGTCCCCTTGTAGGAAAGAAGTGAATCTTCTTTCTGGTCGTTTCACCGCAGAAAAAATCGAGGATCACGATTCTTTCAGCTTTCTCAACATCCCCTCATCCAGCCATGAAGGGCGCTTGCTGCAGCGCCCATCTACCCTAACGTAGTGGCTGGTGATGAGTGGCCTGGGGAAGAATGATTTAAAATGACGGATTTCCCCTCTAGGTGACCCTAGCCTTTAGTAAAACAGTCTAAGATGCTGCATACAGGCAAAAAGATTGACAAATGAAGAGCTGTACGTGCTATTTGTGTTAAATTACAGACATGTTTTATTAAATAAGCCAGTCACCATTAACTTGATGGAATAAAAATGACCAATTTCTGAAGTCTGGTTACTTTTTGCCAATTAAAAACATATGCCTAAATAATTTAGGAGAATAATCAAGAGATATTTGAAACCCACTCCTATGTTGTACCTTAAATGTAAAAATTGTCAGAACTGAGCCATTTTGATAGACATAAAAAGTACTATTACCATGAGGCTTTTCAAAAACCTTTTTATGCAGGCAAAATTGCCCTAATCAAGAAGTAAAACACACCAATATGTAGAGATTTTCAGCATCACATCCAGTAGAATCCTTTCTCATTTAAACTGCAAGCAGAAAAATGAACTGAACTTCCTTTTTCCACATGGTTTGACAGCCACTGGTGACAAAAGAGTCGATAGGGAGCCCAGAGCGGCTTTACACAGGACTCCAAATTCCTTGCATTAGGATTGTTTGTCTTCACATCTATTAACTAGGATATCAAGTCCTTCAAACCAGTAAAGGTTTAAAAGTTAGCCACTGGAAGGGTGCTACTGGATATTTTGTCTTGGTCCTTAGAAAGAAATGCAAGTTGACCCTGCTTCATGCCGAGTTTTCATCAAATGGGCACATGCAGGATGGAGCCAGATTGGGCAAGAAGATGTGGTTGGGAACTCACAAGTGGGAGGAAGGAATTTAGGGGGAATGGATGCTGCCAAATGGCAGGGAAGGCCAAGTGGCCATTAAACAGGCAATAGGTGTGGGAAGGGGTTGAATGGCATTTCTGCCTGAAGGCCAGGAGTCAAACCCAACGCCATAGTTCTCTGCATTCAATCCAGTGAAGGTCACCACCTGTCAGTAGACAAGTCCACAAAGTCAACATCTAAAAGCCCTAACAAACATCTGTGACACTTCTGGGTCTCCAGATGGCACTAGCTCCAACTGGCTTCCTCATTAGTAGGGAATTCCTCCAGAAAACAAGACATTACTGGCGATCTCTTGAGCAAGCACTGAGGCCGTGAACTTTTACTGCCTCTAATCCCCACCTGGTGAGTACCTGCCAGGTCTTCTCGCCAACACTCTTTATCCAAATATTTTCAAGACAGTGGTGCTCCTGGATGAGCAAGCTGCACAGTTTTATGTCAGAAGCCCTATTTAGATGCTACTTTGGCCATCAACCAACAAATATCAACAAAATATTTGGATCACAGAATAGAAAGGGTAATTAGGAACAATTAAAAAGTGATGGCTAATATTTTTTCTCAGTTATATATTTCTTGATTTCACTCACCACTTGTATATATTAAGCTCTAATCTGGGTTCAAATAATTTTTAAAATATATTTTTCTTTAACTTAAATCCCGTGAAAAAACTAGAGGTAGATTTAGAACAAAAGGCTTTCTGATCTAAAGCTGCTCAACTTAGCTCCACTATTACATTCATAATTATTTGTGGGTTTCCTCCCCCATAGTTCACGGTCCTCTGGAAAACCTGCGAGTGGATACAATTTGTCCCCTTTTTAGTCAGATGTCTGTCCTCCATCCAACTCATTCCATCTATACCTGGATACCCAGAGCGCCCCGTTCTCTTGCAGTAGCTCTCAAACCCTTCCACCTCTGCCAAGTTTTATTGTCCTTAACTACTCCATGTAGAGCACTTTCTCCTCATTTTGCCTTTCCAGGCCTCTAGACATCATCATCATCTCCTCCAAGGCAGGAAGCAGAACCTCCAGGATAAAGCGGGCACTCTCATCTGCTGGTTCATTCCTTCGATTACATTACTGACCACTGAGAAGGTACTGAGTTCTTTGGAGAGGGTAATTAAAAATATTTAATAGTTACAATTTTAGCAGCTGTTTAAAACCCTTTACGGCTCTCCAGAACCTTCATCTGAGCTTCTCAGGATGGCACACTGGGCCCCTCCATCCACCATCAGGCCTTCCTTTCACATTTCCAGCCTTGGCTCTTGCCACCTCCGTCTCTCCACTCTTGTTGCATTAAACACCTTCAGTCATCCTAATAGAGCCTTGTGCTTCACACCTCTATGTCTTTGCCAGGGCAACTTGATAACCACACAGCGCACATCCACATGCCAACATCTATTATAGCAGCTACCACGCTCATGACACTTATCTATTTATGTGTCCTAACTACCGGTCTATAACCCGAAGCAGATCTCCCTGACCAACTCCAACTTGGAACCACGTTCCATGTCTCACTCTCAAGACCCTCCCTTCCCTTCAATGACCTTCAAGGTTAAGTCCCATAATCTTGGTGACTAAGACTGAGCCACTAAGAATAACCACGACATTCGCCAGTTAAAATAACTTACCTCAACTTCTCCCTCCAACCATCTCCTGCTTTTTTTAAATTTGAAACTCCTATCACTTTAAGCACACAAACCTTTGAAACATCACCATTGACCACATGTCCTGATGCAGGCTTAGTCCCCCCTTTCCTAATGTTAAACTGTAGATTAACAGTTTAATAAAATAGTTCTCACTTTGAAACACAGAAGCTGGCTGTAAAACAGATTCTCTTACACCCCTAGTTTTCCAACCAAAAAGTATTCATTAAAGAGATCAAAAGTAATCCAAATTTGCACCAACTTAAACTATCTGGCTAACAGGAATTGTCAAGTATAGGTGTCAACTGAGACAGCTAATAAAATCAGGGGGAGAAAAGAAGGCTGACAAGGATTTAAGCAACTAGTTAGAACTGGAAATAGAAAACAAAGTACAAATAGACCTGGAGAAATTAACCACTGATCCTGATGTAGTGCAATAAAAATAATCCTTTCCATTGGTACAGAACACTGATTTTCAATGTGATCTCTACATAAGTTATCCGTTCCACAGGCTGGAGAAGCGACACCCCCATTTTATAGTTACAGCAGTCAAGACAACAGGACCCTAATCTTGATTATTTCTGGGCTAAAAATAAAACTTTTTAGCTGCTTGAGTTTCTTCTCTCTAAAATGTAGCTGTCTACCCTATCAGCCTCATAGGATGGTTGTGAGGGAACATATGTGAAACTGCTTTGAAAAAGTACTAAGTCCCAGACAAATGCAATGTATTATCCATCAGGAGAATGAGAGGCGTAGGGGTAGTGGGGTTTGAGTGTAGGAGTCGGAGCTTGTACGTAAAAAAAGTCAGAAGGATGATAATAAAAGAGAAAAATAGTTTTTTAAAAAGACAAACCTTATTCATTGTATTATTCTTTCAACTTTCTGTACATTTAATTTTTTTTCAAAGTATAAAGTTGGGGGGAAAATCAAATCTTAAATTTTGAATCCTTTATTTCAGGAGTCAGCCAACTCTGGCCCACTGGCTGTTTGTTGCTGTTATGCTGGAACACGGCATGCCCATTCGTTTATGTGCTGTCTATGGCTGCTGGGCTACAACAGTCGAGTAGTTGCGACACAGACTGTATGGCTCTCAAAGCCTTAAATATTTCCTATCTGGCCCTTTACAGAAGAAATCTGCTGACCTCTGCTTTATTTAACTATGGGGAGCTATCAGTAGTCTCTTCAGATGCATGCCAATAATAATGGGTTTTCCCTTATGCTTGGTTCCCATGTTTCAAAAAGCAAAGAAATAAAGCATCCAAGGGAAGACATTTAACTTTTTATTACTTTTAAAAAATCCAACTTCAGTTAGATTAACAGACGAGATTAGAACCTCAATGAATTTGATACATTATATAGTGGATTTCTATTACTAAAAAGCCAGTTGGAATATGGCCTCCACAAACCAAGGGTGTGTACAAAACGGAAGTAATCACTGAGCACTAAGTGTCTCCTTCCAACTCTGTCACCGACTGTCCGTGCTCTGCAGGGATTTACAGATTCAAATCTGACCCAGTTGAAAAGCCCAAGCGGGACTGCTTTTCCAAGTATACTCTGTGGTCCTTCAAATAGAATTCCATGTTATTTCTTTCTTGCCTTAAGCCCTTACTTACAAGTTTATGACTTTCAAATGACCTAACCTGAGGAACCAGGGTAAACAGACCAAATGCTGCTTTATCAGTCAATTATTAGCAAGCCTAGCTCATCAGTACTTCAATGTAAGCAGCCTTCACAACAGTTTCTTTATTTTCATTTCCTAATACAGTGAAATAATTTTTACTTTTGTCTTTGAACAATTCTGCCTACAGCTCCAAGGAGAATGTCAAATCAGATGGCTTTTACAAAATGCTCATGAGAGAACTAGTTATTATTCCTCATATAGAATTTAAATCTTACAAAATTTCTGCAGCTATGTGTTAACTTTCTGATCTACCCTACCTCGAAATCTAGTCTAGTGTATTTCTGTATACACTTCCAAACAATCTTTATAGATTTTCACTTCTCTGATCTCTTTAACTTCTTGATTGCTAAAATATAGCTTTATAACTATGGAATTTTTATGAAGATATGACACATTAATGAATACTTCTGTTTTCATACGCCACTACTCCCATTATGTGTTCTGATAAATCAACAGAATGAAGCACTAAGACACGCTAAAATCTAAACTTAAAACTCAGATGGAACTGCAGTGTATGGATTACAAATAGGTTTTTCTTTCCCAGAATTCATATACAGAAGCCCTTAGGTATGTAGCTTTTCCTGAACAAATTACATTAATACATTTTTTCTTTTTTACATTTGTAAAAATTCAGGAAATCTTAATAGGTGCAAGACATTTGGAATAAGGTGGTTAGTAAACACTTAAGAGATAAGTTTTATCAAAATGAGTACAATTAGTGGATAAACTCTAAATAAAGTGGCTTTTGAAAGAACTGGAATTTGCAGCAACCACCTTTATAAAGAGGCCCATCCACTCTCAATGAAAAACATCCAAGCATACCATTTACTAGGTTCAGATATCACCACAATATAATGAATTCTAAGAGTATGGGGCTTGATTTCTGGGCAAATTCTGTACAATCTTGGAGCACAACATGATAAACTAAAGAATGCTTTACCATCCATCCCTCCAGCTATCACATTTCCACCTGATCCCACTCTTGTACTAGGATATATGTATAATGATGTCAATTACTAGTGTAGCTAAATTTCAGGAGAAGCATGCTTATAGATACAAGGGGAAAGTTTATCCTTAGTTTTTGATAGTGTTCAAAGCATCAGTTGATAAGTTGAGCAAATAATGTTAACAAATGAAAGATAGATATACAGCATAAATGGAGTGGAAAAACCTCACCCTTTAATTAACTTACATAATATTCTATTTTATTACTCTACAACCGAGAGCTGGGGAGCTAAACTACTTGTGGATTACATCTTCTTCAAGACACACACACATCCAGCCCCTCTGTGAAGCCATAAACCAATACATATTTTCTAAAGGACTTTTCAAGGTGATTTATATTCATTTTAATGGAGCTCTTCAGTGTATCTGGAAATTAGAAAATTATTTTTCACTGAAGATTCCAAAGGACTTCAAGTAGAGCTCAATTAGTAAAAAGAACTGGTGTACCTGAAAGCAGCTAAACCACTCATTCTTTAGAAACTCTACATCCTACCTGCAACATACATGAGAAACAAATTTCATTTTATTAGACAAAGGCTTGCTGTCCAATTTATGCTCCATCAGATAGACTATATATTGTTATAATTAAAAAGGTACCTTACATAAGCCACTAAATATTGACTTTTAGCTTCCTTTCTTATTAGATCTTAAAGGCAGGTGAGAAGGAAGAGAAAATGGAAGACCCAGTAGATAACATTTAATATGACATTTTGGCTTGAAGAAGAAAATTTACCTACAGCTTCTGATCAAATTTGTTTGTTCATGTCAGCCATACTTAAGTGGTAAGAAATCAAACTTTTCACTCTTTATAGTTCTTACATGCCACATCATAGGATGCAGAATCTATTAATTTATATAAACATATTTTGTAATGAAAACATCTTATATAACTATGAATGGCATGAGTTTTACATTAAGGTTTAAACACAGCTGTTTGGAGTCTTTCTAAAAATAGACAGTATTGTTTTAGGTGGTTATTTGCATAGCAAACTATTAACCTAGAAACTCAACAGTTCTAGGAAAACTTCACATTATGGACGGTTCCAGAAAGATGTATCCAAAATTAAAATCACTTCCTTAGAAAATTGTAACCTTTATTTGCTCATCCTTACCCCATCCCCACTTTACACGGTACACTAACCTGAACAGATTTGGTGCCACAAGCTCATTCAAAGGGCTTGTCATTCCCTCTGTGACTGTACTGGATAATCTAGATGTAAGCAAGTTTGGGGATTTTAAAGTGTGGGTCCATGTATTAGAAAAGCAGAGTTTATAGCATATTAAAAAAATTGTATTTCAGTAATATTGCCCTTTGAAAAGATATCTTCAAATTGCAAACACACCTATTTTCACAAAACAATTTGGTCAGGAAATTTTATTTTAACATTCTAAAGCAGTAATGCTCTAGATGTTACTTAAGTGCCCCACACAGGATTAACAAAATTAAATGTTTCTAAATTACAAATTTAGCTCCTGTAGGAGTCTCAGAAAAGAAACAAAAGAAAAGAATCCCCCCTCCCAAAAGAAGTATGACACACACATTTTGAAGAAACCCCCGAGTTTCATGCAGTGGTAGGCAAGGTGTAAAAAGCCACCCCAATTCACACATTTCTACACCAATCATCATCAGAAAAAAGTACTCCGCAGTCGATCTGTACATCCAAATGCATTTGGGAATCTACACCTACGTTACATTATTTAATGGTATATACATTTATTATCCGCCCCCCTTGTTTTTAATAATTTCTTATGTAAAACCTTCATTCAAACCCAAAAAAGATGTAAGACTAACTTGGTGGGGGGGAGAGATAATCACTTTAGACATTCAGTTAAAATGTAGTTTATCTAAATCTCAAAATGTTTAATAAAAACAAATATCTTCTCCATTTAACACTTTGCTTTCTAACTGTACAGTAAATTGCATTGTAGAGAGTACACCTCTATCTTCAGACTGTATCTTCTTTGGATGGAATTAAGATGTAACTGGATAGTTTTAAGATAAATAAATGGGAAGTTGGTCCAACTAAGATGACAGCAGATATATTACATGCAGGATTTAATATTTTTTAATTCTCTCTTTTAAAAAAAGGATGCAGTTGAATTGAAAAAAAAAAAAAAAAGGTCAAAAAAGAACCCAGATTCAATATATAAAAATGTCCCACAATAGGTGATGATGGCAGTAAAAATAAGAGAAAAATGTAATCTTTCTGGAACATCATTTTTCAATAACGTAGAAACACTAAGTGCCAGGAAGATTTCTATTCATGTAATTTTAGCATCCAAGTTTCCCTCTATTTATTTTATTAGAACAAATGCTTTAAATAAACTATTCGTCCTCTTCACTGAAGAGAGCTGGTCTATTTCATCTTTAATGAGCTACTTTTTGGGAAGATTAGCCATGTACTGTAGTAATGCCTACTGCATAAAATCCAAGCATTTGCTGTGAACAGTTGGAGAAAGCAGTCAGTAAGAACCTAGGATCAATGGAAACAGATGTTACTCTAAGTCATCCACGAAAGAGAGACCCACAAAGTACCCAGTGTTAAAGCCCAAATCTCTTCTTGCGCTTTGTTTGATGTGCAAGTTCCACCCCTATGAAAGAGAAGTTGATCCGAAGTTCCAGGTTTTCTTGGGTCTCTAGTCAATTTTCACATTAGTATAGATTTTTCGGACAAAGGCACTTGTTCCCATGTAACCAATTGCTCCTGTAAAGGTAAAATAAGATGTTTTGAGACAAATACACACAGAGTGGTATCCATCACTTACAAACACTAAATACTCTCTGCTCTGGAAAGTTATTCTTTTTTTAAGATAACATCTTTATGTATTTCCTCTAAACTTATTAAAATTGTATCATTCGTTTTGCAAATCACCTCTTACTGTCATACACCAAGTTTGACCTGATATAATACTTTTAGAATTTACTATCAATGACTACATATATAATCAATAACTATATGCATTAACATATATCTCTTATAAAGTAAGAATAAATTGATAATGACAAAAATTTGTTAAATGAAAAAATGTGTCTTTTTAAATTTGAGCATGTGTTATTATTCTAGGTCATTAAACCATGAGATACTTTATGGACAAGCAGTTAAGAATCAACCGGGGATTCTCTCAGGGAAGGACTGATAACCACAGCCCAATGGCATTTGAAGCTCTAGAGAAGAGGCATTTTCTGATGCTTTCTTTTTTATGTTTAAATTGTAGAAGCTGTGTGATTGGTAGAAAAGAAGACATATTTGAGGGTATGGACAAGAGAGATAGGTAAGTAGGTCAGGAGCTTTGAAATGTTGTTTCTGAATAATCAGCCTCAAATGGGGCTCAAAACACTGAAAAGCTGGGGTACATGTTAAATTAAGTATCTACCTCCTGTGCCTAAAAGAGTGGCTGGCACAAGATAAGGTACCCAATAAATATTTTTTGAATGAATGAATGAACTGGATAGATCTTTACTGCAAATACCAAGGGATCTTTAGAATAAGCTGGTCCTTCAAGTCATAGAAAAGATTCTCCACTACATTTAGAAATTTACCATCTAAGCCCAATATTACTGAAAGTTTAAAAGTAAATCTTCCATGAATTAATAATGATATACACACACATAAGCCCAACTGGTCACCTTTGAATTAACTTTTATTCACCCAACTGGTGTATGCAAGGAAAGAAATAAGTCTATTTTGCCCTTCCTATGTAACCAAATGGTTGATAAAAGAAAGTTTCTCCTTATAGAAGTATCTCAGCTAATAAATATCAAAGGAACAACAGAATTAAACTATTATAACCACTAATGAGGCATTTGAGCTAAGCAATAATTATCAATGACTGCTAACTCTCGCAAAGAGAGACAAGACATTAAGTGCCTCTTGATAAAACTTTACAAACCACCTGTTAAGTATTCTTGGACAAGAATTCTTGAGTATGATCAAGCTATAGATCTAACTACCACTTTACAGGAAACAGGGGGGGAACCACATGGAGAAATATCAAATGATACCTCAGGGATATAATCAGCAAAATCCAGAGTGTGGAAAACTCTACAGAAATTAAAACAAACAAAAACCCAAGTTTCTTAAATAAATTGCAAGGGAAAAGGGAGAGAATATCAATAGATTAAAAGAACCTTAAGAGACATTTTAACCAAGCAATGCATGGACCTTAATCGGATCTTGATGCAAACAAACTGTATAAAAAAAGAAATGGGGATGGGTGGCACAAATTTGAATTCTCTGAATTATTTGAGCGTATTAAGGAATTACATACATGTATACACTGAAATGTTATGTATTATAGTTATTAACTAAATATTATGTATATTTACATATATACTATATACACACACACTGAAACATTTACAGTTGAAATGACATGAGATCCGAGATTCATGTCAGAATAAAAGGGGAGTAAGGTGGGAATATAAATAAGGCAAGATTGGCCCTGAGTTGATAATTACTGATGGTAGATGTGGTAGGCACATGGGGACTCACTATATATATATATATGTCCCTCTTTTTGCAGATATTTAAAAATTTCCCATAATTAAATATTAAAAACCCACCAAAACAACACACCAAACCTGTTTGCAATTATTTTTGCAATGAATAGACATTTACTTTATAATACGAAATAATTATATTACACTTGAAAATAGTGACAATTCACTTTGAAACAGTTTATAACACAAGTCCTTACAAGGTAAGAAAAAAGAAAAACATCACTCAATTTTGTCAAAATAAGCCTGAATTCTTAGAACATAAAATATCTATAAAATTTTAACTAGAATCAAAAATTTAACTGGCATAATGTAACACTAGCCCAATAACCAAATCCAATTTTCCAGACCTACAAAACATTGTTCCCCTTTGAGCAGAGATATGCTTAGAAGCAAACAGTATTTCCTAATCTTGTGAGTACCTCAAGAATAAGCTTATAAAAATATGGCTTTATAAAAGGAGGATACTGAATATGCTCTCCAGGAAAATAAATGTCTTGGGAATGCGCTATGCCTAAAATATAAAAGACTGTAATAATCTAATTATTTTCCACCTTAAAACAGTCATTTCTTTTTTCTACCTTAAAAAAAAAATCAACATTTTTCTTTCAATTACTGACTAAAAAGCATTTTAGCAACATAACCTGATGAGTATGTATAATTTTTGTATTATGATATTTTAATCACTTCCAATCTGAACTGTTTCCCCTCCCCCCCAAAAAACAGGTTAGCACTGAAGGTATATAAAGCCATTAAAGAATAAATGCTGGGACGCTGCCAGAACAGTAGGGAACTGGAAAGGTGCCAAGATTATCAGGCAGCAAGATGAAATTTCAACAAGAAAAGAACTCAAAAAATTTAGCTAAATTCATTCCATTTTCTTTGTAAATGTCAAGATATTACCTCAAAGTCTTCCTAAGATCACAAATAAAAAGAGTGAAGAAAAAAACAACCCTCTGCATAATCCCATGATTCTATCCCCCATTGTATGCTGGTGATAATCAAGAAAGATCTCCGATTAAACAAAGAGGAGGTCAGTGAGCAGCATTCTGAAGGAAGGATGGCCAGTAATGCTCAAGGAACCTTCCGAGTGCCTGGGGATACACAGGATGTTCCCACGGGACAAACATCTAGTTTCAACATCCAGTTCTTAGTCATCTTTCCCTCAAAGTTGGTTAACTAATTAATTATCACAGGAAGAGGTTAACATGGAAGCTATAACTAAAACGTGACTATAATATAGAGAACTGTCTTCCCTCACAGCTTGTGGAATTCGTTTTATTCCCTTACAGTCAACGTCATTTGTGTGTGTGTGCACCTGATCACATACATGGTATATATGAACACACAGATTCTTTTAATTTACATAAAACATTGTATTAGCTGAAGGTGCACAACATAATGATTTGACATATGTATGTATTGCGAAATGATTACCACAAAAAATTTAGTTAACATCCAACACCTTACAGAGTTACAATTTTTTTCTTGTGAAGAACTTTTAAGATCTACTCTCTCAGCAACTTCAAATATACAATACAGGATTGTTAACTCTAGTCACCATGCCGTACATCACATCCCCAGAACTCAGTCATCTTGGAACTGGAAGTCTGTGCCTTTTGACCACCTTCACCCATTTCACCCACTCTCCCAACCCCACGCCTCTGACAACCACCAATCCGCAGAACAGATTCTTTTGACGGAGGACAAAGCAATACCAGTACCACAAAGAGGTCCACAAATGTCATACCAGGACCCAGCTTTTAACAAGATTATCATATCTTACTTATTCTACAGCCTATCCTGTAGATAAAGGTAGAACTATCCAAAAAAAAGTCAATGGTAAGTAACAGAGAAAGGAGAAGGGTCTGACTCATACACTACTGGAAATGTTTCCACAGTGATTAGTACTTAAGCCTTACATCAGCCCTGTGAAGTAACTAGGGAATTACCTCATTTATCAAGCAAAACCTGAAACACAAAAAAAGTGAGTTACTTGTACCTGTTTCTCTCAAGGTACCTCTGCCTGGACTCAGTGTCTTGAAATTGCTCTGAGGTGAGAACATAAGGTGTGGAAACCCAAAGAAACAACAGAAACAGAGAGACAATCCCGGAACAGAAGGAAGCCCAAAGACTTTCAGCCCTCAGCAATACAATAACAGCAGCAGCCACCACGCACTGAGCATCTGCCATCCACCTGACGTTTACCCACATTCAATCTCTGAATCCTCCTTACAACCCTCTAAGGTAGGTATTACTTCTGTTTTGCAAATGAGAATGTTGAGAAGTAAAGGTTAAATAATTTGGCCAGAGTAACATGGCTATTAAGTAGGGGCACCAGGATTCATACCAGGACTGACTGACCCCAAAAGTCCTAGCTCTTCCCATTCCCTGCCTTGTCTCCCATGTAACTGGCTCTCTCTTACCACCTAATAACAGACCTGCAATACACTTGGTGCTTTACACACACGACGCTACTACAAATAACTACTCTGAAAGATATACCCATTCTACAGAGGAGAACAGGAGGTTTAGAGAGGTTAACATGCCTTCCCATGGTCACAAACAAGGGGAGCAGCAGCACAGAGACTTCACCCAGGTCTCTCAGGCTCTCAAGTCCATGCCCTTTCCATTTACCATGCTATTTCCAAAAGTTCTTTATTTTCTAGCTATTTCACACATGCTAGAGACTCTATCATATGGTGATACCATTTATCTCTGCCATTGAATGCAAGATCGTGATAAACTCATGAAACGGGTATTAATCCTCATTTTACAGGGGTTTGGAGAGCTTGGGGAACTAGGTCAAGGTACAGAACACACATGCGGCAGAGGGAAGACTTAAGCCAGTCTGCAGACACTCCAGTGTGTACTCATAACCAGTAAACTGTGCTGCCTGCGGGACACTGTACCTCCATGAACAGCCAGAGAAACTTCCAACAGAAATGATTCACCCAAAACCTTACTTTGTCTACATCACAATCTTTTCCAATGAACCTAAGCTAAAAAACGCCAATTCCCAACATGAATGAGAAACTGTGGTATGGAAAATAGTGCTATACACAAGTATTAGGAACAGAAAACTAAAAACGAAATCAATGAGGTGCTAAGTTAGGATTTGAGGAATAGTCAAAAGGACTGAAATCAGACTCCTGACTTTATTTTGGCATTCCTTATCAAACAACAGAATGTAATTTCTTAAGTTCCAATTACTATATTTTTCTGACTTTGAATCACTCAAAGATTTACTCATGAAATCCAAGAATTTCAGAACTTACCACACATTATCCCCAAGGCTGTGCTAAATACCGCCATATATCCAAAGTAAAATGATGTCTGAAATAAGCCATACATCCTGAAATAAAAAAATTATATATAATATATCCATTTTTACTTTCAACATAATGCCTTGAATTCTGGTATTTAAATGGCAAATTTAGTTTCTTAAATACAAAATGAGAAAATGTCTCCACTTACTTTGTTTTGAAAAAATAGTAGTAAAAGGAATACATGTAAACATAGATTGCAGTTGATGCAGCAGAGAGAAAACTTGTCCATTGCCTGAAAAAAAAAAAACCTCTTGAATGAATGGCACTGAAACAAAGATTTTAAAGCAAAGAACTTTATAAAATCATCCTTTGAAATTCTGTATACTTAAAAACAAATGCATATATATGTCATTTAAATATATCAACAGGGAGAGAGCTTAAGAACTGGAAGGAGACATCCTGAATTTTGTCAAATTCCCTGTTCTAAGTAACCTTAGTTAAACCATTTCCGTTTTGAGATCTGTCTCTTCGTGTTTAAAATGGAGCAACGCTTCCTCATAAAGCTCCTTCCACATCAAGCACTTTGTAAAAATATTTCTAACATAGTAACCCTCATTAACACAAAATTTTTGTGTGTGACTGATATTATTTTTCCTTGAAAATCTTCATCATTTTGTAACTGAAAAAAACTCCCTCTACTATCCTAAGTACCAAAATTTCTATACAGATCTTTTATTCTACTTTGTACACTTCAAATGGAATCTTAATTTAAAATATTGTGATCCCCAGAGGTTCTTCCCAGAAATAAGGACTTACCACCTATAATCCTCTGCATTTAGTAGAAAGTATGTGCACACGATGGTCACACAGACAGTCACGATGCACAGGATGACCAGCACCAGCATCATGAAGCCATAGACGTAATAGATCTTATATGCCCAGAAAGAGGTGAAGATGAAATACCTAAATAAAATGAAATAAAGACAGAGTTTTCTAGTCTTTATTCTTGAAGCTCACCCTGCTCTTGCTAAATCTCACATACATCTTAATTCTCACTTTTTCTCACTAAAATCTCAGTATTTTTCTTTCAAGTAACTTCCAACAGTTTCCCTTACCCTTTTTCATCTATTAAATCCTCTGAAATCTTCTCAAAAATATTTCCTTGGATAGTCTTTCAAGAACAGATTCATTACTAGGGCATTCATCTCTAAGCAAACTGAATAAATTAAAAGCTTAAAAGAGTAAAATGTGGAAAAGAAAAATGATAATAGATAAAAGTTCATATATATAAAACAAAGTTTTCCTTCATTCTTTCATTTTTTCTAGATATAACACTAAGCGAAGTATTCTATATTTTATAAAACATCCCATTAAATAAAAAATAGGTTTGATAGAGTACTAATGTATAACATTAGGAAACTAAAAACAATTAGGAAAATAAAGCCTAAAAAAGCTTCATGTTATTTTCAGAGGCAGTAAGAGAAAGGGCATTAATATTTTACACTGAGAAAAAGACCCTACACTCTAATTCCATTACCCAAGTCATCATTAAATTAGAAAACAGTCTTTAAGCCTCTTTTCTTTTTCTTTTCTGTTTGTTAGTTCACTTATTCATCACTCGTTCTTTCAAAAGATATTTACTGAGGCCCTCCCACATATCAGAGAAGCAGTGATACGAGAACTGTGAAGATGGCAGTCTCTGCCTCAAGGAGATTACTGTTCAGTGGGGAACATCAGTGAAGGGGTGATCATGACGCACTGTGACATGCGCTTCACCAATGTACCTAAGAGGGTCATCTTACATGTTTGGCTGGGTGGGCCATTGTGGGGGAGGGGTAGTGGGAAGAATCAGATAAGGCACATCAGGGGTGGGGGGCGCTAGAAGAATGTTCCAGGCACAGAACAGCAAAGACAAAGGCTCACAACTAAGGGAATTCACCGTATTTAGAAAAACTCAAAGTAATTCAGTAGGGCTAGAATTTCAAATGAAGGTGCGAGAACTAAGAGATGAGGTTGGAGAAGCAAGGAGGGCCAGATCCTCTATTATGAAGGTCTTAACGGCTATGTTATGGGGTTTGGACCTTACCTCAATGAAAATGAGAAGTCTTTAGCAAGGAAGTGACATGATCAGACTGATACTTTTAAAATATCACAGTGGCTACCAAGAGGAGAATAGGTTGGAGGGTGGTCAAAACAGAGAAGTTAAAGATACAGCAGAGAGGCTGTCTAATGGAACAGAGTACCTGAGAAAGCAGGAAGAGATGTGATCCAGAAGGTATTGGGGACAGGAGTAGGAGGCAAAAAAAAAAATAGTTGGAGGTCAAGTCAGGGTGAGAATACAAAGCACTATAAGATTGGAAGCACAGAAGTTCCTGAACTGGCTTTATTAAACCACAAGCTAGAGCAGCACACACTCCAACCCCTCTAAGGTACTGACTAATGCCCACAGCACACTCGCAGCTGGTAGCTGACCACCAGGAATGGCCCACATCTTTTTCAGTTGTACTTATTAAAGTGTAATCAGACAACTTAAACGTTACGTAAACCAATAAACATGAGAGCAAAAAGGATGTGTGATTTCTATGAAAATTATGTCGTATACTTTGGAAAAATTCACTAAGGTGAGTCACTAAGAAAAGTTATAAAATTAGGTGTGGGTGAGACAGCTATAAAAGGCTGGGGGACAAATGTACAAATCTAGAAGGATTCTGTACTTAGAATGCCTCAGACAGGTCTTTATGTCTTTCTCCACTTTAAAAAGGCTAGAAAACACAAGATGCATTATGAACGTCAAAGAAAAAATGATGGAAACATCAACTAGATACAAATCAAAGACCTTGGCTCTATATTTAAAAAAACAGTGAAAGATGTACCTTTATTTAATTTAAAATAGAATATTATGTATGTATCTTTTTTTATAATTCCCTTACATGAGTCAACTTTTCCAATTAACCAAGTGTCAGATCTAATCATGTCTGTTAAGGAGGCGTCCACTGCACAGGAGAGAATCAGCAGTGGGGCATCCGGAAACGTGTCAGGGCATTTTGAGTGGTCACCGTGACTGGCATTTCATGGGCAGGAGCCAGAGGTGTATGACCGCAGTTCTTGAGAAGGTCCCAAAGAACTGCCTTGCCTAAAATGGCAGAGCATTCCCATCAAGGGACATTGGAACAGGCTGAGAAAAGGAAGGCTTATATTTTGCAGTGATGACTGCAGATATGAAGCATGGTTACTGGGCACAAGATGGCATATTTCCCACAACCAAACATATACATACTTTCCAGTAGGTCTCAGTGAGAGAAGACTAGGAATGACTATGCATCCAAGAATGTCAGGATCTAGACTGACTGATAGGTAATGGTTTACCTAGTTCCCTGGACTCTGAGAAATATTTTAAAAATACAGTAAAAACCAGTAACTCCTTACAGCCTGTATGTGATTAAAGGCTGGTCTAGCATTCTCTAGCACACATGCTTTGATTTCTAAGATCTCCTGCGAGGTGAGAGGTCTAGAACATGATACAAAAAGGTATAAACTTCACCTGAATATCTGAGAACAGAGTAGAAAGCTACCTTTAGATAGACTACATAGACCCCTTTCTGGAAGCAATGGAATTAACAGACCAACTCAGTTAGATGTCTTCCCATCTGATGATTCTAGACCTATCCTAACTCCTAAATTCTCTAATTACAACTAAGTCCGTCAAAACACAAATACATTGCCAAAACTTACATTTCAATAAAGATTGAGCCAAAAGGTAAAATTCCTCCCAGGCAAACAATAACTGCAGGCTCCATGAACCTGGAAAATATTGAAATTAACAGTAAACTTTTAGTATGATTTTCATATTATATTACATAAATCCTGATACTAGAAAGCAGATGCTTTCTACTTAAAATAATCTAAAGGATAGAAACAAACCAGTAAAAGGAAAAACAAAAATTCAAAGAGGCACAATACAGAGGTGGAACTTCAAATTAGCCACAGGATATGGTCAAAATTCCTTCCGTCATTAAAGGCTGAGATAAGAATTTGGAGAACACAAATTCTTGACAGTGGCAGAGCTCAAGAAAGACTCAAAGTGTCTGCTCCTGCTTTATAGCTCTCAATAACTTCTAAAAACTTTACAGGCATTTACTTACAGAAAGCCATATGGAAAGAAAATAAATGTCTTGAGATCCCTATCTGAAATAATGTTTCCCAAATTGTAGGCTTGCCACTTCTTTGCTCATGCTTTCTTTGGTTATTTCTTTTCCTATGAATTATACAGTTAAGGTACTATGAGTTCTGAGTTATTATGGAGCGAAAGGATGAGTAAAAAATAAAATTCAAACCTCATTCATGAACGCAACAAACATTTACGGATTGCAACTGGTAATTCTCCACCTGGAATGCCTTCTCCGGTCTAACCCTCCTCCTGCAAGCTCAAGGCTCAAGTGTTCTCCCTGTAAAGCCTTCCCCAAGTCTCCGGGAAGAGGTGGGTCCTCCCCCCGTTCTCCCAGTGCCTCTTGAATATAACTGCATGGCAGCACCTACCCCACTAGACTGCACTGGCTAATTACATACATATCATATCTTACTAGATTATAAACCCCGGCAGGCAGAAGCTATTCATCTAGTTATTCCCAGTGCCCAGCACAGGATCTGGCACATAAAGGATATTAGACTACTATCTCTGGAAAGAACAAACTAAAAAACTGAGAAGATAATCAAAGAGTTTGAGAGCTGGAAAAAATCCCATAAAAATCATTTAATCTAGTCTTCCCTCCTTTTACGGGAAGCCAAGACTGACAGAGGTTAAAAATGATCTGCCCAAGGTGACACAGTCAGTGAGAGCCAGATCTAGCATTCAGATTTTGGTTCCCATGTAACTATATAAAGAAAATGAAGATACACACCAGCCTTCCTACATCGAAATGTGACCCATGCTTAGCAAAGTCACATGCTGTTCCTTCCTCTCCTCCACTAGCCCTAGTGACCTGGAGGAACTTCTGTGATTTCTGATATGCTTGTCCTTTAACCTTATCCTCCCCAGTAACGAGTGAAAGAACATCAGGATATCAATGGGCCTTAACTGTCTAATCTTGATTTGAAAAAGATAATTGACTTTAAAAACTAGACTACCAAAGTGCTCACGAGCACCAATTTAAGAAAGAAAGAACATGGACAATTCCTGAGGCTAGCACAGATCACTCTCGTTTAAACCAAAGGGGCTATTTTATTTAGCCCCATTTCTGTAAGTGTCTCCATACCTCCAAGTCTACAAAAAACTGTTTGTATAAGTACCTGAACATAAGTTATATTTATAATGTGGTAAAATATCTAGGAACAGAGGCTTTTCAATATATATCCCTTATTACGAATACAGAGAGACTACTGTACAGTTATTCTAATGAGATGGGGAATGTAATAAATGTACAGTAAGAGCGTTCTATTTTTGTCTGCTAGTAAGAATAAGGAAAGGGGCCGTCCCCGTGGGGTAGTGGTTAAGGTTGGCCCACTCTGCTTCAGCAGCCTAGGTTCGTGAGTTTGGATCCCAGGCACGGACCTACACCACTTGTCAGCCATGTAGTGCTGGCAACCCACATATAAAGTAGAGGAAGAGTGGCAGATGTTAGCTCAGGGCTAATCTTCCTCAGCAAAAAAAAAAAAAAAAAAGAATAAGGAAAATAAAGAATGCAGAATAGCATAAATCAGCACTAACATATTCAATTTACTAATTTTAAAAGGCAAAATATACAGACAAGTTCACATTTTGCTCAAATTTGAATTACAAAAATTAGAAATATAAACATACTAATGACATCTCATTTTATGCCCAAAATTTGAAAAAAACAACATCTCAAATTAAAAATCCACCAAGAATCATAATTTTAAAGCTGACTGGTCAAATGAACTGTAAACTACGTATACACTATTGCAGTAGAAGACTCTCTTCGGCTGTTAAACAGAAATACTTGTCATCCTTTGTCAGGATTAATCTTGAATTATGGGACGTCCTTGAGAAAACATTTTGTGCATAAAATGTGACAGACTGCATTTGAGAGATTCTATACTCTCCCAGAAGTGAAGACAAAGAACATAAGACAGTAAATTATAATTGGTCTCAATTCTAATTCATCTCTCAATTGGTATGATATACATATGGTATCAACCTGTGTGAGTATTGTTTAGAACAATAAAATATCTGGAAAGGAAAATGAAATGATAAGCCAGGGGTTGGCAAACCTTTTCTGTAAATGTTCAGAGAGCAAACATTTCAGGTTTTGCAGGTGGGATGGTCTCTGTCATAACTACTCAACTCTGACGCTACAGTGTCAAGGTAACCATAGACGATGTATGTGAACAAACAGGCATGGCTATATTCCTACGAAACTTTATTTCCAAAATCAGGCAGCAGGTCAAATCTGGCCTGTAGGCTGCAGTAACAAACTGCTGCAACTTCAGTTCCCACCATCGCTACGCACTAAGTGTAGTTATTAAAGCATCTGATTTATCTGTAAATGGCGCCAATAGCCAGAAAGTGAAATAAGGATGTAATTTGTCACTGCTCCTAACAACACAGGTTGAAGGGAAAAAGTAAAAAGACAATTCTTAAATTTAAACTTAACATAGTCATTCTTATAAATACATGCAAAATCTAAAAGTTATACATACATAATAGCCTTAAGAACTTATATATTGTGAGAAACAATCACATAAGATTTAGCATTCTCTTTACCATTTTTTCTCCGGTATGGGACGAGGCACAGCATTGACACGACAAGGAAAGTTGGGCTGACCTGACAGATTTCGGCCAAGTATCGTACCAACTAAATTTAGAGGAAGAATGACAAAAAAACAGATGCAACAAACGGCCACCTGTAAATTAAATTAAAACATGTGTGAGTACTCAGAGAACAATAACATTAATAAAAACAAATAAGAGGGGCAAAAAAATTTAAACACAATTTGATCACAAAAGAAAACGTTTAAGTTCAATATGGGTTAAAATAGTGTAAGATATATACTAATGAAAGCAGGAAAAGAATGCACTTTAAAATATTAGAATTCAACTCAATACAAGCTGAACTGCTTCCTTTCTGTAGGTCCCCATTTTTCCTACTCTTTCCCACTGTCTCTGCCATAGTCCTTTTTTCTCCTCTTTCACTTTCAGCTGTCACACTTTTAACATAACCTTCATCTTTTGTCATTATAACAAACTTATTTTACCTGACTACACTTTATTGAGCTCTAATATGCACAAGGGGCTTTACCCATGTTATTTCCCTATTTTACAGAGGAAGGAAATGAGACTTAGAGGGGCTAAGTAACTTCCCATGATCACAGAGCTAGTAGGTGGCTGGATTAAAATTTCAATTCAGATCTGCCTGTCTCAAAAACCATGCTTGTTTCTATTCCACACTGTCTTAGGATCTTAACAACAGAGGTATATCTCGATTTACATATATAAGTGTCATTACTAATAATATGAATATTTTTCTGCCAATTAGTAGTTTAAAGGCTTAAGTTATAGAGAAGACCATACAGAGATTCTAGAATCAAAGTGGTCAGTTAGGAAAATATTTATTTTTGTGGTTTTTTTTTTTCTTATATAAATCTGGGTACTCAAGGACACATACTCAAGCTCTTTTCCAGCCAGCATCCAGTTCAGATCACTTCACTCTGAACTCCTATAAAATGGAGTAGGAAGGAATCACCTGTAAGATCTCTTTCAACTACACATTTCGGGGTTCTAATAAATAGAAAGTAAAAGTGAGAGAAAAGTTGAATGAAAATTGTAAAGAAATTGATTAAGAAAAATGAAGAGGTGTAGGGTAGCAATTCACAACGATTACATGAGAAGGAAAGAACCTATTTTGAAGCAACGTTAGCCAAAACTACATTTTCGTTAGATCCTTTTGTGAATGTGCGTGTGTGTGTTTTTAAACAAGCCAAGGGGTATCATCATCTTCCTTTCAGGAAAAACTTGCATAAATGTAAGAGACTTAAGAGTTCTAGAATTCCATTTTAAAGATCAGATTTAGAAACTCAAATTATTGGTGTCTCAGTTTCGAACTATTAATAACATGAATTTATGTTCATATAGTATAACAAGAGTATGTGAAACATGAAAAATAAGCAGGTGCTAAGATACTTTAAACATTAAATTATATTGTGAATTACATATATATGTCTCATACATATCTGGAGGGGTGAATTCTGTCTCAATTTTTGCTACTTATTGCTTTCTTAATTATTTATAATTATTATAATTGTTATATATAATTATTTTAATTATTAATTTAAGAATCTTAATTACAAGACTCATAAATGTTAACACATTGTAATAGAGACCCATGTATTTTCCTTTTAATCCACCAGAACTCTTATTTCAAGTAACAAGTGAAGAGAAGCTGAAGAGAACACTCCTATGTGGGATGACACAGTCTAGCAGAGTGTTTGCAAACTGTCCCATGGAACCCTCAGGCCCCGCTGAATAGCTTCAGGAATTCCAGAAGTGTTTGATTTGAAGAACCTTTGGATAATAGTTTTTTTAAAAAATATTTTTAAATATAATAAAAAACACACAGACTCAAATGAGTTCTATACCAAAGATTACTACAATGGAGAGACCACAGGCAGGGTAACTCATTTGCACGCAGCCCTCTATCTCGCCGCTATCTCTGTGTACACACTTGGACTTGTAAACTGGTCATTGATTAGGAAGGTTTACAATGCTACGCTGGTCTTTTGTTCTCCTTCCCCTCTGCCTGACCAACTCAGGCCTGCACATATTTGCTCACTAAAAGTTGTACAAGCAAATGCACCAAGCACATGTGTGTCACAGGCAATTAAGTGGCAGGTGAAGTGAGGGTGTCTCTTGCCTTGTGTGCTCATTCAAAGCAGAACCGTCAAAAAAGGAACCTATAAACAATCTCATCAAGACATTACCAACTGGTTAGCATTTGTTTAATTTTCCCCCTTTTCTTGTCTAACTTTTTTATACATGATAAAAAATGTGAGCAGTTTGTTAGAAACTGTTACTGACTGACTGAACAGTGAAACCAATTTCTTACTCCTTTATGTTCAAGTTCTGGATGAGCTTACTTGAAGAATACTCTGAGATAGAAAGGCAAGCTGTTAAAAAAAAAGTCACATGGAACTAATCATCCATGAAGTCTGGATTTTTCTCAATACTGATATTCAACCAAATAAACTGGTTTCTGAAGAAGATATGACTGAACTGTTATTCACACCCCTTGATATCAGATATGTATTCATTACAACTTTATTGCTCTCATTAAATTTAGGAAGTTAAAATACTGAATTTGCAAAATTTATTTATACTAACAGAATCATGCTTATATCTGTTTTCTATATTGGGCTTCCACATTAAGGTTTCATTTTAAAATGAAATTTAGCAGTCAGGAGTTAAAAAACCATTACTCTAATACACTGGTGAAAACTATGGAACCCAAACCAATATAGAGCCCTCCCTTAGGCTCCTAGCAGCTGTTCATGCATCAGTGGTGAGTGAAAACAGGCAATGGGGAGAGGAAAGACCGACTCCAGCTTGACGGCCTTACCCATCCACAATAAGAACAAGTCAGAAACAGGTCTGTCTATCAGTACTTAAGACCCCAAAGATGTACCAGCTGCTCAAGTCTTCTCAATCTCAGTCACACATCAAGAATGTGGCTATTACTTATTCTATCATTGCTTCCAGGCTTTGAGGAAATCTTTAGGCCTTTCAGGAAATCTGTGGTATGAATGGAATGGAAAGGGAAAATGCAGCCTAAGATGGGCTACTTTGGAATGCTAACAGTTATCAATTGCATTTAGGGTGAAAGAAAGGAATTGCTCCTAAGTAAGGTGATACTCAGGAAATACATTGTCTTGTCAGCCATTGTGTTGATGCATTTCTTCAACACTTGCTCAGAGTAGATGATTTTTATCACTCCTTTTCTACTTCACACATTTTATGCCTTTATGTCTATATAAGAATTATTTAGCTTCAATTTTAGCATTTCGAAAATAGGACCTAATAATCGGGGCATTGCCAACTCAAACACAAATGCTTGTAAAAAGCCTATCTATTTTATCAAATATTTTCAATATGCTAATAAATAACTCCCCATTCTGTTGCCTGGGCCACTTCAGTACTATAATAGAAGAAATGCTGGATTTGAAGTTAAAAACTTATTCTATGAAGCTAGCATTATCCTCATAACAAAATCAGAAAAAAAGACATTATAAGAAAACTACAAACCAATCTCTCTCATAACATAGATGCAAAAACAATAAATTCTGGCAAACTGAATCGAGCAATATATAAAATGGGTAACACATCATAACAAATTGAGATTTATCAAAGGAATGCAAGATTGGTTTAAGATTCAAAAATCAACCAATACAATTCACCATATTATCAGACTAAAAAAAGAAAAATAATAAATCGTCTCAAAAGATGCAGAATAAGCCACTGCAAGATCCAACCTCCATTCATAATAAAAAACTCTCAGCAAACTAGGAACAGAAAGGAACTTCATTAACGTGACAAAGGACAACTACAAAAAAACTATAGGTAACACTGTACTTGACAGCACAAGACTGAATACTTTTCCCCTAAGATTGGGACTAAGACAAGGAAGCCTGTTCTCACTGCTTCTATTCAACATTGTACTGGAGTTTCTAGCCAGTCTAATAAGGCAAGAAAAAGAAATATCAATTAGAAAAGTAGAAGTGTCTTTCTTTACAGACAACATAATAATTTATAAAAAAATCTTTAGGAATCTACAAAAAAGAAATCAGAACTAATAAATGAGTTTAGCAAGGTTGCAGGATGCAAAGCCAATATACCAAAATGAATTGTTTTTCTATACACCAGTAACAAACAATCAGAATTTGAAATTATAAAAATACCATTTAAAATAGCATAAAAATTATGAAATACTTACGGGTAAATTCAACAAAAAGATGTACAAAACCTAAACACTAAAATCCATAAAACTGCAGAGAAAAATTAAAGATAACTAAATAAGTTGAGGGATATACTGTGTTCACTAATCAAAACACTCAATACTGTTAAGACGTCAATTCTTCCCAAATTTGATCTATAGAGTCAACGCAATCCCAATCAAAATCTCAGCAAGTTTTTTGTAGAAATTGACAAGCTGATTCTAAACTTTATATGGAAATGCAAAGAGCTTAAAAAAGCCAAAACAACTTTAAAAAAGAAGTGATTCCAAGACTTACCATAAAGCTACAGTAATCAAGACAATGTGATATTAACATAAAAACAAGGCAAATGAATCAACAAAACAGAATAGAAAGTCCAGAAATAGATCCACATATATATGGTCAATTGATGATCAATAAAATTGCTAAGGCAATTCAGTGGAGAAAGAATAATCTTTTCAACAAATAGTGCTGGAACAAGTGAACAAGGCATTAACAAAACAAAACAAAACAAAATCCTCTGTTCCTTAACTCATATAATATACAAAATTAACCAAAGATGGACCATAGAACTTATATTTAAGAGCTAAAACTATATAATTTCTAGAAAAAAACATACGAGGAAAGCTTACTGATCTTTGGCAAAAGATTTTTAAATAAGACAGAAAAGCACAAACTGTAAAAGAAAAAATCAATAAATTGGACTTCAAAATTAGTAACTTTTGCTCTTCAACAGATACTCTTAGGGGCCAGCCCCGTGGCCGAGTGGTTGGGTTCGCACGCTCCACTGCAGCGGCCCAGGGTTTCGCCAGTTCAGATCCTGGGCACAGACATGGCACCACTCAACAAGCCATGCTGAGGCGGAGTCCCACATGCCAAAACTAGAAGGACCCACAACTAAAAATATGCAACTATGTACCTGGGGGGCGCTTTGGAGAGAAAAAGGAAAAATTTTTTTAAAAATCTTTAAAAAAAAAGATACTGTTAAAAGAATGAAAGGACAAGCCACAAAATGGGAGAACATACTTGCAAAATATGTATAAGACAAAGGACTAGTATCTACAACATATAAAGAACTCTTACCACTCAATAAACCTTAACCTATAAAATACAGGCAAAAGATCCAAACATTCATTAAAGAATATATATGAATGGCAAATAAGCAGACAAAATATCTTCAACACAATTAGTCATTAAGGAAATGCAAATTAAAACCACAATGAGACACCACTACACATCCACTAGAATGGCTAAAATTAGTAAGACTGACCATATCAAGTGCTGGAGATGATGCAGAGCAACTGGAACTCTTATACAATGCTAGTGGGAATGTAAAATGGTACAACTACTTTGGAAAAGTTTAGCAGTTTCCTGAAAGTTAAATGATCATATGACTCAGTCATGCCACTTTAGTTATTTATCCAAGAGAATAAAAAACATATATCCACACAAAGTCTTGTATATGAATACGCAGAACAGCTTGATTTGTAATAGCCCAAAACTGGAAACAATCCAAATGTGCATTACTGGATAAACAGATAAAATATTTTGGTATGTTCATGCAATAGAATACTACTGAGCACTACAAAGGAACAAACTATTAACACATGTAACAATAGCAACAAATCTTAAAAATAATTTTCTGAGTGAAAAAAGAACATACTGTGTGATTCTATTCATACGAAACTTTAGGTAATGCAAACTAATCTATGCTGACAGAGAGCAGACTGGTGGTGAGCTGAGCATGGGTAAGGGAAGGAAGGAGGAGGAAAAAAGGGATGAATTAGAAAGGTACACAACAAAACTTCCGGACTTAATAAATACCTTCCTTTTCTGATTGTGGTGATGGTTTCCCAAATACACATATATAGCAAAACTCATGAAATTGTACACCTTAAATATATACAATTTATTATATGTTAATTATACCTCGATACAGTTATAAAATCATACAGACAAAAAAAAGGCATAAAACATTCTCTATTTACTGCTCTCAGAATAAAGCTAGAATTCCTTTTGGCAGAAAGGAAGGAAAGAAAAAAAGACCTAAAAACCCCAAAACAAATCATCACTACCACCAGCACCACCACAACAAAGAAGAAGTGATTTTGAGTCAATTACTACATAAGAGGCCTGTTTTTTGCTCTGTAAAGCAGGGATAACGCCTATCGCTAGCTCTGCCTATCTCTTTGGGTTCTTCTGAAAACAAGACAAGGTAAGAGGCTCATATGGAAAGTGCTTTGTAAACCACAACATGCTACACAAACGTATCTGTCCTTATAATTCACCTTGTGATCTGGCACATCATTTCAGTCAGTTGAGATCATTTTACATGCTGTCTTCATCATTCCACATCACTAGTTTCCTCCCTGCTCTTGCGTCCTTTTTCAATTTAATCATCAGATCACTATGCATTTATAGAAGTCATTAACAATTATTTGAATAGATCCAAGTGAATAATATCTGTCACACTCTACTGAAAGAGAGCATGCGACATATTATGGGTAATATCATCTCAATACTTTAATTCTATAATTATTTAGTTACATGTCTACCTGACTGTACTATTAGCCCACATTTCTCCATCTTGTCCAATTCAAGATATAATACTTTATCTGTACTCCTTTGTTCTTCTAGTCTATTAAAACCTATCAAGAAGGAGAAATGAAGTTATTCTAGAATTTTTGTTTTAATGAATCCATAATGGCTCCTAATGTTCATTACTTCTTCCTGTGATTTGAAGAATATATTTTAATAACACATTCACATCAAGTTCACCACGTTTTGTAAGGCAGAATCTACTTTCTTCCTCTTCCTTCTGGAGAAGTAAATTTGTCTATCCAGTTTTACAACACTTCTGCTCTCTTACACAATTCAAACATTATTTCCCAGTATGATCTCTCGGTAACCCTAAAAGATCATTTATGTGAGCAACAAACTGACAACTAAGGTGCCTGGGTGCTCCTGGACAATCAACCCCCTCACCTATCTCAGGCTTCACTTCCCTCTTATCAGGAATTATTCTCCTCTTGTCTTTTCTTATTTGACGGTTATTCTACTTGATGAAAAATAAAAAGGGAAAGAATGGGATAGAGCCATTCTTCTTATACTCTGTTACATCACTGATCCCATGTAATACGCCTTTGGTCTTGTTATGAAATTAGCTTTAAAAAATCCTTTTGTTTGCCTTAGCATTTGTAAACAGTTCACATTAGGTAATGGAGTTTTCCTAACACTATTTTTATAGACCTTTATTATTCTTTTACACCTGGGTATATTGTACTCTTTTCACAGTCTTTGAGAGATCACCAAATAATACCTATCCATTAATCTTGGCCACCATTTGTTTCCTCACTGTGGCAATTTTTGATTATATATCATGAATTTCATTTTTTAGAGTCTCCAAATCTCAAGCCATTTTCCCAGTTATGGCCCAAGACTTGGATCATGAGAGAGTATGTCCCTAAATATTTGTGAGAGCTGATCTCCTAAAACCCAGGGCATATTTCTAATGTTGTTCAAGATTCTCCTCCCAAGGTAAAACAGACCTTAAGAAGGCAAATACAACATGGCTCACCCACAACCCCTACTACATCTCCATCAGCTACTCCATCCACTGCGAGACAAAATCGTGAAGTGTGGCAAGTCAGGGATTTATCAGTGCACGCTGAGCGGTATAACGTTTAGACTAGAAAGCTTATTAGAGCCTATGCTGCCTTGCCTCTGAGTTTTGGAACTCTGTACCTTGGTTCTTTGTCCCTTGAAAACCTAGGACAACATCAAATTTAGGATTCAAGATGTACAGCCCACGAATGACTTCATGCCTAAAACATTTTTGAGAACATCCTGGCAAATTCTTTCTCATTCCCAAGAAACTCTCATTGGACCAAAAACTCTGGGTATAAGACCTAAATCATTCTTGAACAAATTCCCAAAAGAAAAAAGATTTACCTTCCCAGAATCAATCTACTTTCAAGTACACGCTCTGCATCCTCTGTAGGACCTCTGCCAGAACACTCCAACTTCAGGAACAGGTGCACTCATGTTTGGACAGCCTCGACCCCAAATTTCATTGAAATGCTCTCTTACGTCTGCTTGTAATACTTGCTTGACTCTAGGCACCATGCCTTAAACCTGGGACACTAGACATCAGCTTAGATTATCACTACCATCCTCTACTTACGTTTCTTTTATCTTTATTCAACTGCTAAGACTGAAGATTGTTCAAGAAGTTTAATCAGACATGGATTTAATGGCGTTTACGTGAAATTGGGTGCACATGAGCAGAGAAATTTGGGTCCAAAGACAAACTTCGCCCACTTTCAATCTTATCTCAGGCTAGTTGTGCTGACAAGAGAGGTATTCTGATGAAACTCCAGATCCCAAGTGGGCAAAATCTCTATTATTCTGGTGCCTCTGTAGGGCAACGCAGAAGCCTGAAGTCACTTTTACTAAGACTGGTTTAAGCCCTCAGTTGTGGAATCTCTGAGAAAAGAGAGAAGTAGAGCCAAGATGACCCAGAGAAAGGGTTTGATGTCCAAGAGGTCAAAGGAATGGGGAACAGAAAGAGCTAAGGCCTAGGGAAGAGCATATAGGAGTATCTGAAGACTGATTTCCAAACTAGGGCATTCAGTTAAGTAGGAGCACCCAGCTGCTCAGACACATGTTTTGGGAGCCTTTTAGCTGACAGAACCATCCCCAGATGCTGGGAACTAGAATCAGGTAAACACTAGAGATCGGATTTAAAGCAGGACAGATGAACTGGTTTAAGATGAAGCCCTGGACAGCGACATATTTTTAAATTTCCAAGTGATTCTAATGTGTACCCAGGATTGAGAACCATGCAGTTTATGAGAAGATACGACCATTTCCTTCACAATGGCAACAACTCAAATAACTAAAAACACAAATTTAAGTAGTTAAAATGCTTAATGAACAGCCAGGTTAGACATTCACCTCAAGTTCTCACATTTCATGTTCTAAACAAGTTTTGATACTTAAAAGGAGAAAAAAATTGTTAGATCACAGACCTGACTAAAGCTCGAGGGCCGCGAAAGCCCTTCACTCAATACCCCTTCATTCCAAATCAGGACACAGGTTAAGAGCACGACACTGTAGGAGCCTGCTAAGCACCAGCAGTCAGTCTTCCATACACCGAAGACCAATTTTATAAACCTTCTCTGGCTCAGCACAGAGTCTGATGTTATATTCTAATTATTGGTAATTACTAAATTATCTAAAGGCAAATTACATTGAATATTAACATTTAAAACCCCATTTACAAAGTAGTAACATTTACAATTTTAGTGAAACGCAGCAACTTTGAAATATAATTTTCACCACATCAAATTCAAAACTTTATGAGGAAAATTACAACAGAACCATAATTTTAATTTTTAAAGCACTATGAAAATAATTAATTCAGCAGATCACCTTCAAGAAGTAACTTGATCTATATACTTTCTGAGGGCCTAGAACTACTGTGAAGCAAATTCTTTTCCAGATCTAAATGTTATGAATTACTTTATCCTTTTCTAACCACTATCACTTACTTTGTATGGCAAAAAAAAAAAAAAAAAACCACCAAAACTTGCAATTTTCCAAAATATTCCTAACTAAAAAGTATTAAAAACTTAGTAAAAGTGTATATGCAATGCAAAAAAAAAAAAAAAAAGATTAAAATTTAGAAAGAGATACGTGTTCCAGTGACAGTTCTGTCATTAATTATCTGTGTGACCTTGACCAAATTACACAGTCTCTCTGAAAAGCAATCATCACCTTGCAACTTGCATATGTGTGTTTGCACAAGTGTACATTAAGACTAAAGTCTACTCCAGGCCTAAAGTTCTGTTTCTAGTAAAAAGTAACAACAGGAAGAATTTGGAGACTGTGGGTTAACTTTGCAAAGCAGTAGTATATCTGTGTTTTAGTTTTAATATATTTAAATCATACAAACATTTCAAAGTCTGTGATTACACGTAAGATACAAGATGGCATTTCAATATCTATAACAACATGTTATCAATATTAATATAAACGCTTAATGAGGTTCCAAAAACAGTACATTGTTACTGAAAAAAAATGTGTTACAGAGAAGCTTCAATTCCTACCACTGCACTCACCTATCACCTTAACACACCTTTGTTTCTTGATGTGTCATTATTCTTCCTCTAAAATACATTCACCAGTTTCTCCCATCTCTGATAAAAAGTATAGTCTTCTCTTTTGTCATACATAAAAGTTGGCCTTTCACTTTACTGGCTCACAGAATCAAGAAAAATTTTCTTCACCTAACTTTCCAAGACTGGGTAGGGACCGGCTGTAACTATCAAAACTCTTAATAAGAGGTACTTTGGAAAGACAGCAGGCCTCAGATTAGAATGCTTATACTTTTTCCAGTTTAAAAGTAAGATTCAAGCAACTTACCATTGTTCCAAAAGGAATGGCTCTTGAAGCATGGTAATAAATGGCTATAAAATTGATGAAGAAGGCAGTGCCACACACCATAGCAGGGATAAGGAATGCCCCAATAAACATCTGCTTTATCCATCTCCTTCCTGAAAGACAAGGGAAACTATGCAAATCAGAGAGATAGATGGATAGGCATATATTAATGTTTAAAAAGTGATTATTTAGTACCAAATTACCTATTTAAATTTTAACTTATAGATCTTGAAATTTGACATCTTAATAATTGTTTCAAAACAATAGCTAATAGGGGCCAGACCAGTGGCACAGCGGTTAAGTTTGCATGTTCCGGTTTGGCAGCCTGGGGTTTGCCAGTTCGGATCCTGGGTGCGGACCTATGCACTGCTTATCAAGTCACGCTGTGGCAGGCGTCCTACATATAAAGTAGAGGAAGATGAGCACGGACGTTAGCTCAGGGCCAGTCTTCCTCAGAGGAGGATTGGCGGTAGATGTTAGCTCAGGGCTAATCTTCCCCAAAACAAGAAAAAAAAACAATAGCTAATAAAGACCAGTCCAGCTATTCAAGTGAATCTAATGGAAACATAGCTTTTGAAGTGAGTGGACTGGAAAAGAGCAATGAACTGTAGTAAGATATTCTGACGTTTTGTCCTAATTCTGCACGGAACTGCTGTGAACTTTGGCAAGTCACTCTATCTTTCTGGGCTACAAGTTCGCCTAGGTAGGTGTTTTCAAATTATTACTTCAAGTTCTGGAGCGTCTTGGAGGTGCCTGTGAAGTCGCTGGTGAAAGAAGATACCAGGTGCCCTGGCCCTGCTTTAACCAGAACCATCCCATTTTCAACAGTTTACACCTTGGAGTTTTATGTAAACTTTCACTTGAAAGGAGGGTTGCGCTGCTTTAAAAAAAAAAAAAAAGTTAAAAACCCCTGGGTTAAAAGGTGCCCAAATTTATTCTTAGCTCCATAATTATGATTATAAAAATATATTTAAATTTATTTCTGTTTCAAAAGGAAAAAACAGAATTTATTTTGTGAGCTCTCTCTCAGCAATTAGAAGCATAGATTTATAAATTTTACTATTTCTTTGTACAACTTCGTATTGTCAAAATTTTATAACGTGAGCATCTATTATTTAAATAATCAAGGGAAGGAATTTTTTTACTATATAATCAAAAATTTTAAGTCATGTTCACACTGACGAGGAGAACAACAAGGAGCTACCTTGCTAACAAAGCAGAGTGCACAAGGAGGGGCATTGCCAGAGAAGCATCCTAAGACTGCTTCCGACTAGAAGGTAAAGATTTAACATGAGGCCACTACCACAATTCAGCACCACAAACATAAGCAATAGGGACCCGAACAGAAAGTGCTGTTGGAAAAACAAGCAATACCCTAACTTTTGTTTTCTTCTATATCAAGCTCTTTTTAAACATCTATCTCATAGAATTACCAATCCAAATTTTGACATTCCTCCAGAAACACTCCTTGATTCGGAACTTTCACCTCTATTTAACTTCTTTCTCAGGTAAGTTTCAAGAATCTCTCCTTTCCAAACTAATACCAAGCATTTGAACAACAACACAAAAAGGTGGCAACTAATCAAAGTATTATTTCTCCTATTTCATTCCAAATCTTTCCTAGCATTCTCTTCTGCACTTTCCATTACGTTCTCTCAGATTCAGACATGTATTAATAAATTCCATATTCAACTCTATTCCTCCTTTTCCCTCCAACGGGTCAAAAAGAATCTCATGCACATTCCACTGGGCAGAATCAGTAGCCAAGGCACCTGCATTGTGGTACATCCTACTGCTCCCCGCACCCTTGGGAGACTCTGGTCAAGTTCCAGGCTACCCCTGGCTTCAGATTACGTCTGGAGCATTATCCAGTGCACTGAGGACAACGTGAGGACGTTGAGCGCCACTGTTGTTCAAATCTGGAGATACCTCTGAAAAATTCTTAGATTTTCTCTGGGTTGATCTCTACATTAACCCGGTTTCTAGGGACCATTCAGAAAAAACATCAGGACACAATCAGACCTCCTCAGGGCACTGTCAATCAGAAAATAACCTTTAGATTGTATTTGGTAAGATGTGACACTCCTTGGCTTGAGTCTGAACTCTGTCAGCTTCAAGAATAAGTGTAGTAAAGTTTGGCTGGGTGTTAACTTCAATCAGACTAAAAGTAAATTGATGTCCAAGTATGAATAAATTTTCTGTTTTAAATAAATCTGTTTCTGCCATGGAGACTTTTTGAGGTCGTAAACTGCCAAATTCTTAGCCTAACTACTTTCCAGGTCAAATTCAAAACAGAACTTACTTTAGACATCCTCATTTCCTTAGGATGGTAGTCCTGAACGATAAGACTCGTTTCCCATATCTGGACATAGAAGGTAGAAATTGAACAACTACAACAGTCAGGAATTCCTAATGCTACTCCCTCAGGTAATCCAAAGGAATTATCTGTACTGAAGGTCAGACCACAGTGAGTCTGGGAGGACCAATACAAAAAGCAATGGTAAACCAGGAGATCCTGGGGGAACTTTAAATGATTCTATGCTCTGAGCTCCTATACCCTCTAAGTCTAGTCCACTAAAAGAAGGCAGGATCCCCTAATGCTGACACTTAGGATGGGCGGGGAAAATCCCATTAGGAAGTCTCCATCCTTAGGAATGTAATTTTAAGGTCTTTCGACAACCCCTTATTCATAAACTGAAATATGCAAATCTACTTTCAGCATTTTTCTAGACCCCAATTACAGTGAAAACAAAGGAACTTAAAGATCCTTGAATGCCATCACAGAAAGAAACACCAAGGAGCAGTACCTCTGTATCATCCACGTATCCCCCATCATTTCCAGGTCACAACAGTCAAGACACAATGGGGTATTTAAGGTGAAGTGCCCTTAAGAAAAGTTTGTGACACAGAATAACAGAAACCTTTGTGCGGGGTCCTTCAATAAATATTTAAGATTCAGCGGAAATAAACAGCTCTCCTTCCTATTCTCTTTCCACTGTCCAGACACTTTATCCATAAGCCACAAAATATGTCTGTGTATTCAGCTGTAAAGCTATATACTCTATGGGGAGGTCTCCCATGGAGCACATCTAGGGAGCTAGGCACCTCAAAGCAAAATAATATCAATAACTTAAATATAATCTCTCCTATATGTCCCTCAGGGCTAACTTCACAGTGGACAATGGAGACAATCTATTAATTATTTATAATTTTAGGAAATAAAATGCAAAGATTTCACAAAAGCAAGATAGGACACACAATAAATTTGGTGGAGATTATGTGAAACGGGATAACGAACGATTTTACAATGGCCGTACTGCCCATTTTAAATTCCAAATAACTCACAGTAAAATATTCCCATCTATAATTAAAGACACAAAGCGATAACCCATAAGTTACCTCCTTGTCTAGCATACAGACTTCCTCCAAAATAGCCATTCACTGGAGACGTAGCAGCATAGACAAATATGGCTGTACTGAGCATCGATCCCCTCCTAACAAGGCAAACAACATACATGATAAATTAAAAACTACTTAAAGAAAATACCATAGAGTCTATCACATTAACATTAGTTTAATTTCAAAGATAAATTTAATAGGAAAACAAAAATATCATCCTGGACTGCAAAGGACCTCAAAAGGTGGCCTAGTGAATAAATTTCTAGTTAAAATTGCAGTTAAGTGATACTAGGCTGATCGTAATTTTTTTTAAATCTGCAGTAAAATATCATAACGCATTCTAAACAAATATTTCACATTTCTCTGGCAAAAATATTAGAAGCTGACACTAAAATTTTTTTGCAACTCTGTGGGCTAATCACATCACACAGAAAAAGACATTCATCTGTTAAGAAAAGTAATTAGAATATTCCTCTTTATAACTTAACTGCTGAAGATTCTTGCCCAACAGAAATCAAATAGTAGTAGTAGAATCATATTAATTATATTACTTTAAATGGTGAAACACTGAGCCTTTTCATTTAGCTTTCCTTATACTGTTAAAAGTGATTTTTTAAAAATACATAGGTCCACAAATCAACATTAACAGATCAACAATTTCTAATTTCCTCTTCCAATAATGATATCTAGGGAATTCAGACCAATCATCCTGTTGCATAAAACTGGACAAAATATTTTAAATGCCTAACTGCAAAGAGAAACATTAAAATGATAAGTGATAGTATCATTTGCTGTAATATAGAAATGTACTTAACCCACTAACAATAAAGACTATTTCTGAAACTCACCATAACTAGGAAGGTAAAATAAATTCTGTAGATGGAACACATAACCTTGTCAGTTGGAGCTAAAGAATATTGTTTTAAAGAGAATTTACAAGAACATCACCCTAATGTGTCCACTGGGAGGGTATAAAATTTTCACGAATTAACCACCTTGGGAGTGGTAATTATTATTATATTCCACTGTCCACCTAGGCAGAATACAAAGACATCACATAGTCTTGAAATATGTAGACTCCTCTGCCCAAACATGTGTGCTCAACTTCAAGTGGATGCACAATAGTTAAAAGATTGCAATATTTAATATCAATATATAGCTAAACACAAATGTGATAGTAACATAAGAATACGTTATTTCCATGTTTAAAAGATTATGGGTCTCAAAGTTAATCAGTTTTCAAAACCAAATTTGTTTTTTCAAGAACCCTATTAAACTCTGCAAGCACTAACTTATTCCTTCCAGACTATCATTAACAAATTCAGCTCATTCTCTGTTTGTAACTGGGTATATGAAGGGTGGCATAGGCCTAACGATGCTGAAAACTGAAGGGCTGCCGTAGTCTAAAACCCGTCTACTACCAGCCAGAAGTTCTGCACATTAGCAGAGAGGGTTCAAAATGGCTGCTCGTGTGACTGAGAGTCCAAAATGACTACCAGGGATTTAAGCTTGCAGTTCCCAGAGATATCTCCACTAAATGAAGTGTGAACATCAGTCACAGTTCTAAAAATCAGACAAGCCCTTCACCTCTTCATTCATAAATATTCTATGGGCATTTTCCACCCACAATAGACCACTGTCATCTACAGTAGAAAATCTGCTGAGTTAGGTAACTTGTCTTCCTTGTTCATCCCTCCATGCTGGAGCGGGGAAAAGAAGCTGCTTTACCTACAGTGGCTACCTCACCACTCTCCACCAAAGTCTCAGAGCAGCAGCAGCAGCATTTCACCAGACTCACCCAGACCTCAAACACAACACCTTCTCAAAGTTAATACCACAGTAACAGGCATCCACATTGATGCTAATCCTCCACCTACCTAAATATTTTTTTCTTCTCTGATTGCTATGGTCATCACCAAGGCGAATTCACATATTACATGACTTGCTTTTTATCCTTTAGAATCATTCGTACTCTGGAGTGATTCTGACAAATTTTATGTGCAAGTTTTTCATTTTCTCACCACTTTGTATTTTTATTATCTCTATTTTCATTTCTATAGCATAGCAAATTAAGAGACAAGTTCTGGAGTAAGAATGCCTAGGTTCAAATTCCAGCTTACTAATACCCCTTACTAATAGCTGTGTGATCTCAGTCAAATTACTTAACCTCTCCGAGCTTTACTTTTCTCATCTGTGGAATAGAAATAATAATAGTCCCTTCACAGGGCTGATGTGAGGATTAAAGGAGCTAACATGCATAAAGCACCTAACATGGAACCTCAATAATGTTAGTCACTTTGATATCACAATAATACTCACAGCTTTAGCACTTATGTAAGTAATTAAGAACATTCACTTCAAATAAGCACAACATGGAACAACTATCAATAGTAATGACAGACTAAAATGACAATGTATGACTTGCCTGCTAATACCCTCTATTAGAAGTGGTTTCTTATTTCTAAAAGTTGAAGGTCTACAAGCAAAAGAGCTTCTGCATTACAAAACAAATTGCCAAAATTCTAACACTAACATTTGAGAAAGAACAAAGCAAAGACCTGGGTTCTGGGAGAAGTTCTCCACTCTTATAAGACTGTGATTGTACTGTCAGTGTCAATTCAGTAGCAATGAATTTAATTCAGTATTTAATGTAAAGTATGACTTCTTGGCAGATTTGAAATGCTTTTCTTGTATTTAGGATTTAGTTTATCTGAAATATATTATACCTGAAAATATGGACTAAATCACAAGAACACTGAAGTTTAGGTTTTGGTCAATTATTTTAGAACTTATATGGTAAACAAACTGCAAAGGTTATACAAAAGAAATATAACAGAAACTACAGGGAAATGGCTTTGTTGATTAATATACATTTACATTTCAGTTCGACAAGCACTAATTGAGTACATTCCACATGCAAAGTTCTTTAAGTAGGTACTTTGAGAGTTCAAAGATAAGACCCCATCCTTGCTCTCAAGTTTATCGTCTAGCAGAAGAAACAGAAATTTAGTACAGTTAAATATTGAATATACAACTAAAGAGCCATTCTTTCAGCTACAATTCACTGCTTGTCCACCAAATGCCAGCATATGTAAGAATGAATGCATTAGGAACTGAAATGGAAGTATGAAATACCCCTGGAGACAAGTCTCATTCTGTTTGAGGGCTTCATGGGGCGGGGTCCAAAGTGCCTGAATTGTAACTTCTGTCATCCAGGCTCAGAGAATGTTTGCTGCGTTGAGGTCATGGTTCTCTGAGCACAAGGTTATAGGACCACTCATTAGGGACTTGAGATATTTGTGAATGTACAACTTTTTCTTATAACCCAAAGACCTCAAATCAAGAATTTCTTACAACTGCTTTTGTCTGTAAATAAAAAATGGACCAGAAACCATGTAAAGATAGAATAAGAAGTCATCCAATTATTTTTCTAACCTCATGTGCCTCTTCCACCACTCTTTTTACTATTATTTACAATGCTTTCTTTGGCTAGAGAGTCCCCCAGTATTGGAGGTAAATGTGAAGTACTAATTCAGTAACTGAAATCCTTGTGCTTCTTATGAAGATCTAACTGGATCTTCAGCTTTCAAAAAAATGCCTATTCACTTTGTCAAACAGCTCTGTATTGTAAGTAACTGCTCATACCTCTAATGGAACATAACCTTTATAACTAACCAAAATGTTCAGTAAAACTTACTAAAGTTTTAGCATGTAACAGAAAAATATACTTAAAGATTACTGTTCATTATTTAATTTTGCAAGAATGGCATTTATGCCATTTCAATTCTAAGATAACTAAAACAAGCACATATTTAATTATGATTGACGTACAAGTTTCCAATGATTAAAACTATTCAAGAACAAAAAAAGTCATAAAGTTAAGCACATGCACTTACTCTGTATATAAATCTTCTATCATTGCAACAATAATAACAATGAGAGACACAGCAAATATTTGACATCCAGAACCAATGAGAGAGGAAAATATCAGCGGGTGACTTGACGGTCTAAATACATCTCCATGCACCTGCTTCCAGCCATACTCATCTCCTAGGTCTCTATCCTGTAGACACATACACGGGGGAGAAAAGGAAATCTTTCAGAATGAAATCAAAATACACAAAATAGGTGAAAAATTCTAATTACAGCTGTAAGTTCCCTCCCTCCAAACTTAACAGCTATTTCAATGGATTCAAAGTATCATGAAAAGACATTTCAAATTTAAAATAATCACTACTTTAATAACTTAATGTTAAAGTGTTGTGGCATTTACTGAGGCTCAGGAAGGTGGCTCCTGGTTGTGCTCAGAGAATCTTAAAGAATGAATAAAGTAAAGGTCTAGGAGCAAAAAGAAATGGTTAGATTGGGAAAAGAGCACACTGGCTCTCTAAATGGTACTTTCAGACACTACTCCTGCCATTTACATCATGACTGTGGCTCATATGTGACCAGGGGCCAGATGGAGCGCAAAAGATAAAAAGATGGAAACCAGTACTAGTTGCCCTAATAACGCAGAAATGTCCTTTATAGCCTGAAATCTAAGAAAATATATGGAGAGTGGGGCCGGCCCAGTGGCGCAGCGGTTAAGTTCACACGTTCCGCTTCGGCGGCCTGGGGTTCACCGGTTCGGATCCCGGGTGTGGACATGGCACCGCTTGGCACGCCATGCTGTGGTAGGCATCCCACATATAAAGTAGAGGAAGATGGGCATGGATGTTGGCTCAGGGCCAGCCTTCCTCAGCAAAAAAAGAGAGGAGGATTGGCAACAGATGTTAGCTCAGGGCTAATCTTCCTTTAAAAAAAAAAAAATCCTAAAGAAAAAAAAGAAAGAAAATATATGGAGAAAATATTGAACAGCTAAATATTATTTGTCTATAGCATTTTTTAAAAAGGATTCAATTTTTCATTTTCAACCTGAGAATAAGCAAGTATGTAACACAGTGTTTCTTAAAAAATATCAGTCCCTTGAGACAACCAGCTTTTTGGGGGGGGTGGGGGGGGGCGGGTGCCTCCTGGTCAGCTATGTTTGAGAAGGACCAAATATTTTAGGTACCTTCTGAAACATCAAAATACACACTAGCATATTAAACATTTTAATTTGTTTAACTGTTTTGCAAACTTAATGATGGAGCATATCTACACAGAACCACCATAACATTCTACAGAACATACTTTCGCTCATTTACAACATTGTTCTATAAGAAGCTCCCCCCTCTGAACCTACTAAACTAAATGTAAATTAATCCTTCTACCCACTCCCTGAATTTTATGCAATATTGAACAGTATTAGAAAGATGCCAATACAGGTCTACAACCTCCTAGCTGCAATTCTGAAATCAAAAGCTCTGAAAACTGAAAGTCTGTTTCATAAGCTGGACATAGCCTTATTTGGTGGCAAAACTTGGAATGAACTGAGAGGTTATTTATACTGTTTATTTACCCCACTTAGGTGAACATCCATTTGTTTTGCTGAAGAAACTGACATATTTGATCTGAGACCCCTCAGGGAGTTTTACACCTTTCCAAAACCTGGAAATTTTGAATTCTGAAACTCATCTGACCTCAAGATTGTGGCCCTACATTCCAACATTCAAAATAACATTGAGTTAAATTGTTTTTATAAAAACAATGTAAAATGTTTGCTCACCATGTCGTCCATTTCTTCTTCTTTACTATATCGGGCATAATCCTTTCTTAAAGTTCTCATTAAAATCATTGAAACTAAGCCCACCAAGAAGATAACCATCATGAAGGAGTTGAAAATTGAAAACCAATGAATCTAAAAATAACAGAAAATAAAATATTACCAAGATGAAATATCAGTCACAAAATTTATAGATTTCATGATGACAATGGGATGTTAAGGCAAAAAAAAAGTCTTTTAAAACTTTTACATAAAAATCCAAACTTAAGACACACTGGGGATGAGTATTCACTATGCAAAGGGATTGGTGTTCTTTATGGTAAGCTTCAGATGCATTAAAAGCATGATATTGTTTACACACATTTTCACAATCAAGCTTACTGCACAAATAAAGTACAATTTGGCCACACATATGCTATTCAGCATTACAGAAAAAGAACATGAGCTTTGACTCCAGGGTTCTAATTCAGGGCCTGCCAATTTCTAGCCATGTGACCCCAGTTCTCTTATATTAAAAATGAAGAAAATAATACTATCTCACAAGTGATTTGTATGGTTTAACAACACTTAAAAATTATGGCACTGTGTCTGTCATAAAGCAGTAAATACTCAATAAATGTTAGTTCCCTTCCCTCTGACTGAGCAACAACCTGAAAACCTCCTTAAAATACTAAGATTAAACCATCATAGCTGGCTGCCATGGACTTGGGCCACCTTCCAGAATGATTTGCTTCACTTGCTTGCAGGTCATCTCTCCACCCTCTCCCCATCATTTTTGACTCCTTTCCAAATTAGCTATCCACGGTACAGAGAATACTGAGGTAGCCCGTGGTTTCTCAGTGTTCCCAAGGCTTTTGATCTCACCCACACATTTCTCCCAAGTTATGTCCAGATCCTAGTTCATAATCACAAGGTACTATGGTATCTCTGAGTGCATCTCAGAATTCAGTACATTTGACTGCAGCTAGGTCTGTGACACTGTCCAGTAACTCCTTTATATTTTAATTCCCAAAAGTTCCTTAGAGATAATTCCAGAATTTCTCTTCTCTTCAAGGCCCCAATTTCATTGACTTTTCTGCATTTATCCTCCTAGCCTTTCATTTCTCCTGCCAATCTCTTCGAAGTTGTTTCTCCTCTTAAACCAATCTTTCCACTAGGCTCTAGATCTCTCACTGCTTGAGGTCTTTTTCCTCCTCTCATTTTGCACCCCTAAACTTACACCTTTTTCCAGCATCAGCAATCTCCAGAAGTCCCTACCTATAATGCTGTCTACTCCATGGGGTTGTTACATGGTTTAAACAAGATAATAAAGGTAAAGCATATAGCATAGTGCCTGGCACATAACAAAACACTAAAAAACATTTAGAAGGTGCTATTACTATCTTTTAAAGTATTTGTTGACCTTTTGTCCCCTCACTCTTTCAATCCTCCTTTTACCTCCCTCCTCTCAATGCCAATACTTTTCAAATGAGGAGACCAAATGTTCTACTTCTTCCCTTACTTACTCCTAAGCACAATACAATCTCACTTTGCTCCACAAAATTTCTCTCCAAGGCCTGCAATGAACTCCTAAGCTGACTCATTGTCTCTACTCTCCCTGCCACCAGTCCCCCTGCCACTCTCTCATCCTGCCTCGCTGACTGCCGCTTCTCCTCCTGCATCCCCGACGCCTGCTTCTCCCACCCTGTGTGAGCTTTTCTGAAAGCTCCAGTCCTGGCACTCTGCTGTGACTTCAGGCTCTCCGAACTTTGAACCAGGATTCCAATGACAACAGTAACACCCTCTGCCTCCTACTCCCCGCCCAACCCAAATCTCTAGCCCTCCTTCTCACTCATGTTTCAGATTTTTGCTATGATCTTTTCTACCTGAATGTCTTCCTGGAATTTCAGACTCAGACTGCCCTAAAGTAAATTCACAATCTTCTCCCTCATATGTAACACTCGCTTCTGAATTCTAACTTCTGCTAATGGTACCAACAGTTGGCTTTGAAAACTTAGAATTATCTCTGGCTCTTCCTTCTCCTTAATCCTTCCTAGGTAATAATTATTACGCTTTTATTCTCCTTCGAAGTATCTCTTCTATCTATCCCTTCCTCTCCATTCCCATACCATCACCTCACACCCTGAGAGCTCTAATGGCCTCCTGGCTGGTCTTCTTAATTTCTGGTCTCTCTCCTTCCTTTCAATCTATCCTGTAAAAAGTTACCCAGCAAATGTTTCTGAAACATCATATTCATACATCATTTCCCTATTTTAAAACTTACAGTGATGTGCCCTATTTTCTGACATATCAAGTCTAAACTATTTTCCCTAATATTCTGCACCACATGTAATACGGCCACCTCACCCTGTCTGGTCAATCTTTCTTTCCACTGTATCCTATACTCCAATCAAGCCTATACTTCCTCAGTGAGCCAGGAGTACAGTATACTCACTTCCGCCTCTGTATCCTTCTCATAATTTCTTCTCACATAGTGATCTACTCCTAACCACCTTTGTAAATTCTATCTACTCTTTAAAGCTCAACTCAAAAACTCTCTCCTCCATAAAACCTCTCATCTACATATTCCAGTTATTCATAGTTACACTCCTCTAACCTTTCACAGGGATATATGTAGAATATTTAACATGAAGGATGTACTGTCTTGCACAATTAGGACAGATTTTAACTTGGGCTAACGTGCTAAGTATGTGCAGTAGGGTGTAGGGCAGTCCCGGCTCTGTCACCCACCCTGAGGTTTCAGGGAAGTCACAAACTCTGTGGCTCTCCCTGAAAAACAGGAGATGGCCAAGTGCCTCTGCCCCTTCATAACATCATTCCTTCCTTCATTCAACAATTTATTTATTGAATACCTAGTGAAATGATAAAGAAGAATGAATGCATTATATTTTGAAATTATTTGCAAAAAAAGGTCATATTTAACTTTATCATGAAAGTATCATTTAAGATTTATAAAAGCAGTCTATAATTATAGGCTTTTTCAAAGATTTAATTTTGTTCCCACCCTGGGAAATGAATGACCCAGAAAAGAACAAAAGAGAAAAAATTACATATATGACTCCTATTTTCTTTCAGTCAATTTATCAAACTTTTGAAGAGGAAAAAAGTTTTATATAGTTACTATTTAGTAATTAGGAAGACAGACATAAAATAATAAAATTTCTAACAATGCTCTCTGCTATTTCCTAATCTAAGATATAAACTTTAAATCAATACCTATTATAATATACTAATAACCTGACATTTTATAATATTCCTTTATTCTAAAAATTATGAAATTCTGTACGATTTTGAAATTCCTATACCAAGGGAAATATTTCTTAAAAATAATAAGGAAAGCAGACATCACAAAGGGGTTACTAAGCCTAGGAACTGCTGACTCCAGCACCCCCTAGTGTTGCTAATCCTCAAGCAGCACCCCAGGTTTGTCATTAATTCTAGAACCCTGGAGATAACTAACGCACTATACCACCAGTGCTGCCTCTTACTGAGCACCTGCCGTGTGCCAAACACTGAACTAGGTGCTTCATACGCACTATCACATGGAATTTCACAGCAACTCTGCGAGGTATTCTAATCCTTGCTTCACCAGGAAGGAGCCAAAAGCTAACGAACTGAGTAATTTGACTAAGGTGACAATGAGTAGCAGAAACAGAGCTTGGATTCAGCCTGAGGCCCTGCCTGTGCTGGAGTCACTGTACTAGAAACAATCCCGCACTTATCTGGTAGATCCCATCCCTCCCACCTACTTAAGGAACAGCTGCAGTAAGCGTTTCTCCCCAGTTTCTCCTGCGTTGTCAGTTTAGCACTCTCTATGAACCCCATCAACATACAAACGTGCTTTTCTTACATCTCAAAAAAAACCTCCTGACTCCATCTTTCCTACCAGCTACTATGACACTTCTTGGTTCCCTTTAGCAGCCAAACTTGCTGTCCCCAATTCCTCTCCTCCCGTTAAGACTAGCTCTGTTCACACTTTGCCACACCACTATACCAAAACTACTCTTTGTCAAGTTCACTGACGACTCCAGATGAATCCAATAGTCACTTCATTACTCATCTTACTTGACCCATCAGCAACAATTCAGAATTAATCTATCCTCCATGATACCCCTTCTTCCCTTGGCTTCCAGAATACCATAAAAATCCCTCCCAGCCCACCTTACTGGTATCTCCTCAGAGCCCTCAGCAGGTTTCTCCTATTCTCCCTCAGCTTTTATCACTGTCCCCAGGATTCATTCTTTGGTCCTCTTCTATTTCTACAGGCTGTTCCTTGGTAATTGCACCCAGTCTCATAGCTTTAAACATCATCTACATGCCAACAGCTGCAAAATTTGTGTCTCTCGTCCAGATATCTCTCCTGAACTCCAAATTGATATATCCAACTAGCTAGTCAGTATCTCTATTTGGATGTCTTACGGACACTTCAAAACTAACATGTCCCAAACTGTACTCTGATCTTCCCCGCCAAATCTCCTCCAAATACAGCCTTTCTACCCTAGTGATAGCAGCTTCACCCTAACATTTGCTCAGACCAAAGTCTCTAAGAGTTCGTCTCAATCCTGCTTTATCTTCCCATCCATCAGGAAATCCTGCTGGCTCTACCTTCAAAATAAATCCACAATCTGACATCCTCTCACCACCTACACTGCAACACCTTGGTCTGAGCCACCTTCACCTGTTACGGGATTGCTGCAAGAGCCGTTCCATTGGTCTTCCTGCCCTTCTTTGCATTCAAAGTCCTTACAGCAGCCATGGTTGATCCGGCTCCTGCTGTCTCTCTGACTTCATCTCCTATGACTCATCCCCTCACTCTGCTCCAGCCACACTGGCCTCCTTGCTATTCCTCAAGCACACCAAGCGAGCATGTTCCCACCTAACAGCCTTTTCAGTGGTGTTGCCTCTGCCTGGAATATGCTTTCCGCCAGATATCCATGTTCCTTATTTCCGTCAATTCCTTCAAGTTTTTGCTCAAAAGTCCATCTCAGAGGCTTATCCTAACCACCATATTCAAAACTACAACTTGCCCCACCTGTGGCACTCTTGCCCCACTGCTGTACTCTTTCTGTTCAATGCGCATATCTTTGAACACACTACACATTTTACTTATTACGTTGATGGCAAGTCTCCCCCACTAGAAGGTAAGCTCCAAGAGAGCGCAGATCTTTGACTTTCATTCTCTAAAATATTCCACTTACTTAGTACAGTGCTCGACACCCAGCAGGTGCTCAATCAACATTTGTTGAAAGAATAAATATGGTACACTGCTCCACTAGTGAAAATGCCAAAAGGAAGCCTTTCCCCCACATTATCAATACCCAACAGGACCAGAAACAAGGTAGACCTAGGTATTCCACTACAGAATGTCAGTTGGGAGTCCCATATTCTCAAAGTTATCTAAACGTTGAAGTTATTTGTGCCCATACCTTTAACTCACCTACCATGTTCAGCACTGCCTGAGTTCTATATCCAAGGAGAACAAACTGGGGATGGGGGAATGGAGGTAAGGAAGGAAATTTTAGCTCTAGGAGCAGCACGCTAAATTTTTCAGTAAGGATTAAATCCCAAATAGCTTAATTTTTTTCTCCTAGGACCCAGAGGAAGATTAGAAGTTGTGACAGGTTCTGGTGGAGTCTAAGGGCGGAATCTGGCAGCAATGATACAAATCTCAGACCACAAAAACTTAAAAGCCACCTCAAAAATAGCTTATTAATAAACTTCAGAATTCTAGTCCAAAAGATCAGATCAAAAGATAGAAGAGGTAAGTCAAAAAGAAAGTCAGAAGAATGAATATATCCCCTTATGCCCTATTATCTTTTCATCTCCATTCTTGAGGGAGGAGATCTCAAAAATACATAAAATCTATTTTTTGCTATAAAGAACAAAAGCTACCACCTGTACAAAACCAGAAGCAACGCCACTAGCCTTATGATCTGAGATCCAGCTTCTATCTGTTGGTGGGGGTTGGGAGGCATTTCTTCTCATTCTTGATGCTTCTTATGTGGAAGGATTTACGCTGGCAAAAACTCCCGGTCTCATTCCATCCTTCCATTCCTTCCTTCCTAGAGGATGCATGCATTCTGCTTTGTTTCTTCACACTGTGACTTTCACGAGGGCAGGTGCCCGTGTAGGATAGCTTCCAGAGTCCAGCACAGTCGGAGTGCATTAAGTCTAAGTCTGAGTTTCAATATTAAGAAGCCCACTTGACCACAGAAATAAGCCACACTCTCCAATATTAGCCTCATTAGTAATAAAAGTGGTATTTTGGCTTCCTGTATATTGTATTCTTCCTTGAGTATCTCATAACTGGTTTAAACCACAGACATGATGAAAGAGCTTTTGACTGCTGCTCTAAAACTATCACCTTTATGACTCTGAGCTCACTTCTGAAATCACCATTAGTTAAATCTTTGAAATTCCCAGCCCTAGTACAGTGCCTTGCATATGGCAGATGCTCACTAATGTTTGTTAAACTGACTGAAGCACAGAGTCAATGTCCTAAAATGCACAATTTACCTACCCTGTGTTGAAAAAAGGACGGATCAAGATATTTGTCAAATCGATCTTCAAATTTTACATCTGACTTTTTCCATTTTACCTGAAAAAAAATTTGAAAATCAAGGCCAGTAAACAAATTAATAATCTGATAACAAAACTCTGAGCAAATTTGGAAATATTTACACACTTAGAATAAGAAACTAGATAAATGGTGGAAAGCTATTGCCAATTTGAGAAGTTGAAACATGTATGATGAAGAACTAACCAACTTTTCTGTCTATTAACAAAACTTACAACATTACTTGGAGGATCACTGCAGTTTTCACGGACTATTAACTACTGCTGACTTATATACTTAATCTGATAAATGTGATAAGAACTGAATTAATTAGACCAGTTAAATAAGAATCTGTACATCTTTGTCTCTTAGACTGTATTAGTTTTACTACAATTATCAAATTTCTTAATAAGTTCAGTTATGCAAATGCTATTTGCACTAGGTACATATGCACAAAGCATAAAAAACTTTCAAAATTGTCTCCTAGCAATGGACTCATTCCAGTTACTGGGAAAAAAAAAACAAGCAAAGAGAGAGGCTACCTACATCAGATTTCTCTTCTTCCCACTATTTTTAATCCTAACGAAACAGAATTAACTTGACAAGCTCTTACTCTGCAGGAGTATCTTACTCCAATAAGTGATAAAGCAAAACCTGGTAAACTATATCCATTCAGCACTTTTCAATACAGCATTGTCTCTATTTGCAACAGTAAAAAGGAAAGAGAAACAACAAGGAACACTGCAATCTAAAAACATACCCATGAAAATACACGGCTGGATTGGCTAACTGCTCATTTATAAGGGTAAACTTGGCTGTAGCCAACAGTAGGTCCTGCAAATGCAGAACTGGTACCTAATACTACAAACCTGAAGCAAATCTTCTCCATGCTTTTAAGAGGCTTACATACACTGAAGAAATACAGTTTTAATAATATTGTTTTGCATCCCATTTCAAACTACATTTTCACTTACTAAAGTTGTAAAACACCCTTAATTGTTGATATTGGGTCACAAACACTTTTTCCTGTATACAATTATTTTAATACTTACTGAATACGACATCTGGATTTTAGTATTGGGAACTAGTTTCACCTTTCCTTCACTAGTTAGATTAACATCAACAATTCGATTTCCATTAAAACCTATTTCAAGTTTTTTGTAGGTCCACAGATAGTAATCTTCTCCATTTTCATCTGCTTCACCAACAATACCTACAAAAGAAATTACACACTTTATACAAGGTAATATAACTTAATATATAAAATACATTAGAAGCTAAAAACTCATTAAAAAAACATTTTTATAGGAAAGCAGTATTACCATTCTTCCTCATGGTTAGAACACAGCAAAAGTGCAGGCTGGACTTCTACTCTTTGTTAACTACTTGGCAAACACAAACCATGGTCATACCATGGTATAAAGTGATGAAGAGCCCAGCATAGCCTATCACTAATTTGATCCCTCCAAATTCATGCTTTGTATTAGTATCACCTACATTGCAATAATTATCACCCTAAATGTATATACTCTCTAATATCTCAAAATTTCAGGGAAGTGCTATATCACCATCTGGCAAGGTTATCCAATTAATAGCAGTCACACTAAAATTAAAACCAAGGTCTCCAGAGGCCCAGTTCAGTACTTTCTCTAGTAACTTATGATCTATCCATTCCTAGTAAGCTACACATGTGTGTATATGGATACCAAAATTTAAAATGCCTCATCTTTACACCTCAAGTACTAGACCTGTCCCTGGGAAGTCATCAAAATGAAAGGAGTGTTGAAGATAAACGGTAATGAGGCAATAGTTTAAAATCATCATTTTGATCAAGATTTAGAATATTGGAAGGGGAAGCCCAAACAGTGTGAGGGCCACAGGTGGTAGCTGAGGATCTCTCTCTCGTGCTCTCATACTGTCAGCTATTTGTCCAACGTTCCCTAAGCAAGTCTATATACTTCCCAGAGCCTTATGCTTTAAAAGTTACTCCTTAGGCCTTCCTTCTACGGTCAACACATCTCATGTAAGTATTAGAGAAAAAACATGATCATTTCTTATTAAAGATTATTTGCTTATTAACCAAAATCGTTCCCTTTAATTGGCACAAATTCAAGGAATACAGTTTTGTTTTGTTTGGGGCCGTAGAAGGATAATGAAATCCTTCTAATTAATTTCATCAAGGTTTATTTACCTATCTACTCTGAAACTGTGGAGACACAATTATACCAAATCAGAAGTTGTTATTCTCTAAAGGAGTTTGAAAAGACTCAGAAAACTTTATCCCAAGAAAAGCCAGATAAGAATTTCTTTTCTGACGAGAATTCCTATGGTTCAGAGATTCCAGGACACCTAAAAGTATCTCCCCTAAATATGGCAGACCTTGGAATCCCAGGGCTAAAAAAGATTTAAGACAGGAAAGCACAGTTGCCATGTTGCTAAAGAGACCCACAGAAATGACTGGAAAAAACCTAAGGTTCCGGAGAAGAAACCCATAAGCAAAGGAAAAGAACAGGAGAGGAACCTGCTCTCTCACCAAAAAAAGAGGAAACCCAGACTAATGGGCTCTCCTGAACCACAGGCTCAGAAACCTTCAGTGAGTACTCAGCACATCCTCCTGCTACCCTCAGAGCGGACCACAGAAATGTCTGTGTTCGTGTAAGGCTAATTATAGTCATTTATATGAAATGCTTACTATTTATACCTAATTAACATGCATCTCAGTAACGACGATGCATACAATTATATCTTGAGATTAACTTCTAAATTTCATCTTGGTACCACTTTAAACTCTGATCTGATATGTTCAGGCTCTCAGTTTGCTGCTCATGAATATAGTAGTCTGCTAACAATTTTAAGAATTAGAATATTATATATAAGAACAGGTGTCTAAAGACCAAAAAATAAAAAACCACTAAGAAAAAAACGTGATCAAACACGCTGGCTATGATAGATGGTCAAGCTTTTGCATTTTAAATACTTTAATCAAATCCATCACAAACAATGCTTGGATTACGCATAAATTTGTATTAACTATGCCATAGCTCTTTTGTATTAATATGAATGAACAAGAATTAAAATATAAAAAAATTTTTTGAACATACAGTTTTGGAAAATAACATAGGAACTATGAAAACAAGTCAATCGGGAGACTATCATATCTAAAAACCATACTACCATAGTTCTACAAGAGAGAAAGTCAGAACAAAACTTCAAAATTGTATTCAGTCCCTTTGACTGTATTTAATAGAATAAGTCAAAATAAGATATGAGAAAAAAGAGGGACGGGGGGATATTTCAGATTGTTCAAAGCACTTTTTTGGGGGGGAGGTGGAGATTAGCTCTGAGCTAACATCCACCACCAATCCTCCTCTTTTTGCTGAGGAAGATTGGCCCTGAGCTAACACCTGTGCCCATCTTCCTCTATTTTTGTACATATGGGACGCATGCCACAGCATGGCTTGACAGGCAGCGTGCAGGTCCGCACCTGGGATTTGAACTGGCAAACCCTGGACCGCTGAAGCGGAGCACACAAAGTTAACCACTACGCATAGGGCCAGACCCTCAAAGCACCTTTTAATCCCTTGAATCTGAAAAGTTACACTACATAAAAGCTATATTTTGAGGGAGTTTCATGTAAGGTTTGGCAATGTCAAAAACCCTTCAAGTAATAGGGGACTATAAAATTGGTATTAAAATTTTCTGTGAAAAACAGTGAAAACACATTTACTGATTCAGTGTATCATCACCTTAAAAGAGTCATTACATAAATCTTATTGTGTGAATATTCCCAAACTTTAAATATCATAAAGAATACTTACCCCATATTGGTAAGTCATCTATGTACATCTGGTACCAGTAGTGATTTTTGATAGCATACACAAATGCATCTCTCTTTTCTTTATCTAAGTCAATTTCGCAGTAAGTGGCTGGCATCACATCATCTGCACAAAATAAAAGTTGCAAATTCGCATGCTGGTTTGCAAAACAGTTATAGAAAAATAACACAAGAAAAAAGCCATTTCCTCAAGTTAAAATTTCTACTCATAATAGTTGAATCTGGAAGAGAAATAATAGGGGCTCAATATACAAGTCTTTCTTTCTTGTCTATGTTTAAGATATTTCACAATAAAAGAATTTTAATTATCTTTATTTTCAAAGATTATCTTACTAAGTGAAGCAATTGTCTCTTACGTAAAGAAAATTATGCAAGAACATGTACAAAGTAACCTTAAAATGAATAAATTGATTTAAAAAACAAAAATAAAAAAACTTAAAACACATGAGAAAGTTTTCATTTAATATATACAAAAACTCAAGAATATGATCCCAAATAGAGCTAACAATTTCTAGCTATAAGATCTCTGAAGTAAAAATTCATTGTAATATTCTTGGAAATGCAAGTCACTAGAGGCCACAGATTCTATGAGGAATCCCAGTGACTCCTCATAACGAGGAAGATGGAAAGGCACATCTCTATCCAGGAGGTGTCACTGTTTATAAGTTACCCGAAAGTCCCCTAGAGACAAGTCATTTCCACTCCTGACTGCTTTCAAAAATACTGCTACCATAATCTCTAACTTAGAAACCTTTCGAAAACGTGGTTTTGGTCATTAGCTTCTAAACAAAACAAAACAAAATTCAAAAACCCTGCCAACACTCTAGATGTCCATCAAAAGGATTAAATTATTTTTGTATATTACTTAAGCAATTAGAAAAACAAAAGGAAAGAAATCAATCTTAAGAAAAAAAGAAAGCACAGGTTTGTTTTTTTTAAGTTTCTCCTATATTATATTATTGACTATATAGAATTTGAAATGCAGTTTCCCAAAGAAACACGACTAAATTTCTTAAATGTTGATTAAAACTTCTTAAACACAAATTGCAGCTGAACTATGATTAACAGCTATCTACAACACTATTCCTATGAGAAACAGCAATCTGAGTTATAACTTCAGACACCAGCAACACGTCTTCCCAATCCTCAACGGCTCAGCCCAGACTGGGTACCCCAAAACCACAACACCAAAGATGACAGGAAACACTGAAGTCTCATGAAAGAGGGAGAGGGAAAAACTCTCACTCTCAAAGTGGGAAAAGAAAATTGCTGTGTCGCCAACAACAATGGCTCCCACACAGATTTTCCTTCTACCCAGGCCCTTTTAGGCAGCAAGGAATTTAGGACTTTCATAATGGTAAAAACTGAGGCTGAGCAGAGGAGAAGGAAGTGAGGGTTAGAACATGAGATTGCTACAGAGGGGTCCTACAGCAGGAGCTAGGAGAACTGGTAGCAAGAGGTCCCGAAATGGGATTTTCAAGGATTGTGATAATGCACAAAGGGCAGCAGGCAACCACAGCTACAGAGGAATGAGCGAGAACTAAAGGAAAGTCCAGGCTGGGGCAGCAACAAATGGCTGTAGGGGCTATGGGAGACCCACAGCTGCATCTGCAAAGCCACAGAATTCCTTGCTGTTACAATCAGACATTCACGATAATAATCATTAACAAAGCAGTAGTTTTACATATGAAGTTCTGAGATATACAATGCGACATTTACCTGTACAAAGCTTTTAAAGGATTCTTCACAGTCTGAAGTCTAGTTCAACTCTCTCTTTCCCATCTATCATCCTCTCTCCCTACACTCTAGCCAAACTCAACTACCTGCAGTTCTCACATACCTTGCACTCTCTTGGCCTCTGGACTTTTTTGCTTATGCTGTTAACTCCAGCTCAGATGTCCATCCTAAAATCCCTCCCATGCCCCAACCCTCTCCTCCATAGAGTAAGCACTGATTCTCCACCCCTCCCACCTCTTACACCCCACAGCCTGCCCCTTTCTCTGAAGTCCCATGGCTTTCTCTCCATACCTCCCTATGGCACCTAGGCCTGTACCACTTATAACCTCATACTAGTATCTCAGCTCCTCAAAAAGACGACCAGGTCTTGAGAGCTATGTCTGTAACTGATTATAACCTTTTTATCCCCAGCTATGCCTGTTTCAGTACCCCGCACAGGGCAGGCATTAAACAAAAAATTCTAACAAATTTTAAGAGCATGATTTTCTACATATTTGGCAAAGGAAATCACTAAGTATATTAGAGTATGCACAAACACATGTGTCTGTGTGTGACTGTGGGGGGAGAGGGGGATGTGTATAAGGAGAAAAACGCCAATATAAACAAATGAAATTTTTGAGCAGAATCTCTCAGAAGGATTGACAAAGAGGTCTTGAACAGTATCTTTCATTGATACGAAACCTAGAAAAGAAATGTGTTGAAAGAGAAAACCTATCATTATGACAGGCTATAAAAAAGGCCTTGGTTGGTCATATTTTAATGAAATTCCTCTTACAGGCATGTAGGCAAATACAAACATCACAAATAACTGAAAAGTCTGGTTGCTCAACTGAAACAGCACTTCTCTCAGGAGGGAGCCACTTAGAAGATAATGAATGTAAGTAATGTGTTTGAACATGCTAAATCATTATTCAGCAAACTAGATAACTGGAAAACAATGAGAAAAATCCATTACCATAAATCATTGCTTTAAAATTATAATAGGGTATACCTTTCTCAGATGAAATACACCCCTACGAATTCTGAAGAGGAGCCAATCAGGATCTTACTAATGTAAATACTTTATGGGGAAAAAACATAAAACCAAAGTTACAAAGTGGCCAATGTTAATACTGATTTTTTAAACAGAAAGCAAGGGTAGATTCCAGAAACTATGTACCAATAAGTCTGTCATCAATTCCTAACAACACTCCAGACTAAAAACTGAATAGGCAGTGAAATCATAGAGAAAAGAACGTGATAGTTATTCATGAGTTCTCTAAGCACACATCATGCCTTACTTTGCTTACTTTCTCTTCTGATAGCATTACTAAATTCGAAAAGCAGGAATACTATACCTGCTGAATACAACTCAGCAGCACTTGGTAAAGATTCTCACAAAGTCACTACAGACAAATTTATAGAGAAAGGGCCAGAAACTTGAGTTTTAGTCTGGGTTCCACTCTTACTAGCTATGTGAATAAAAGTAAGTCATTTAGGCTCTGTGAACCTTAGGTCCCTCAACTGTAAAACAGAGATAATATCTATGCTGTCTCCTTCTCAGAGTTGTTTTAAGGATTAAAAGTGCCAACATATTCACAGTGTTAAGTTCCGCTGGGCCACACATCCCTTTGAGAATCCAATGAAAGTGATAGCTCCCTTTCTCCTCAAAAATACACGTTCACACAAAATTAAGCGTAAAATTTCAAAGGGCCATGGACCCCTGAAGCCAGAGCTTCTGGTTCCACGTGTTATACTCAGAGCCTACCTACATAGTGCTGGCATGCAGGAAGCACTCAAAAACTGCTGAATGAATTTTAAAAAATGGACTGGAAAAACTGGTCAGAGTTAATTAAACAACCATATATATAAAGGGTATTGATTAACTGATCATCCTGACTGGCAGTATAAACTGTACAATTTTTCTCTAGATGGCCATTTGGCACCATGTGTCAAGACCTGTCTTAAAAACTTTTATACTCTTTGATTCAGTAATTTCACTTTTAATTTTTATTAGAATAAATTCTTAAAAGATACATTAAAATACTTATTGCTAGAAGAGCCAAATGCATGGTTATTTCTACTAGCAAAAAAAAAAAAAGGCAAGAAAAGTAAGGAAGGAAGGGAGGGAAGAAGAAAGGAAAATAAGCACAGTATCTTTTAATTGGGAAACGGGGGGAAATTACAATACCTAAGTTATAGAATATTATATAAACATTTTTTAAAGAATAATTAACAATAAGAGGAAAAGCTTATGAGCTGGTAAGAAAAAGACAAGTAAAAACTAGTTAAACATAACTCACTAAATGAGTTAGTAAGTGCTTAGAACAGTATCTAGCACATAATAAACACTATACGAGTATTCGTTAAGTAAATTTTTAAAACATCATATATACAACATCAACCCAATTTTTTACAATTTTAAATAATGTGGATGAATATAAAGAAAGACAGAAGGAAGGATGGAAGAAAATGTTAATGTAATTATATCCAGGTGATTTTAATTTTCTTCTTTACACTTCCCTGTAGTTCCTAAATTTTGTACAGTGATCCCAATCATTGTTAAAATCAAAAAAATATACACACCCACATCCTTTCGAAAATAAAAAGACAGATGTCAATCTGGAGGAGAACAATTTTATCAATAGTTTGAATAAGAATGTATAAAAAAGCCCCTGCTTAGCAAACTTGCAGTTAGCATAAGGTTTAATGACTTGTTAACACCAAGAATTCAAAATACCTAGATTCAAGATTCAATACAAGATTCAAATTATTTGGTCTGGCTAAAATACTTCGGTTGAAACCAACAGAACAAAATATTGCATCGAGTTCCCAGACTTCCAATTAAACAAGGTAGATTTAACAAGTATGTCTCTCTTCTCTGCTGACACTCTTTAAAATCTCAAGAAATAAAAATGATGTAGGTGCACAAGGACAAAAAAAAAGTGAGAAAAGATTTCAACAAATTTTTGGAAAATGGAAAACAAATGGAAGATCGCTGATGACTAATAAAGCAGAGGAAACCTTAACAGAAGGGAAGGGATTGTTGTCACAAAACACAAGAGACACTCAGGACTTGGAGGGACCACAGACGTCCAAAGGTAGGGGAGAGACGTAGGGCTGACCACGTAGGGGAAATGTATAAAAGTGTTTCAGGAGGGGCTGGATGCCCTGGTCCCCTCCTCCACCCATCACACAGCTTCCTCAACTTCCCCCCTGCAGCAGACCAGAGGCACTGTCCCCTAGAGCACTTCAGCAGGGAGGCTCCCAAATCAGGGGGAGTAGAACCCAGGGACTGAAAACAGGGTGGGGGCCTTACCTTAAGTGAAAATCTTCAGGCTGCATGAAAGGACCTGCCACCCATCCCCAGCCCTTTTCTCACCCTTGGGCAATCAGGCCTTTACCACTCGGGCAGGTAAGCAAAAGAAATCCTTATAAAATAACTTCATCCCTCTGTTAGCCGGGCTATTCAAGGAAGAGGATATGCAAGGGAAGATCAGTAAAACAAATGGGGGGAAGGAATCCTCTAGAAGTCACTGATTTTTCAACAATTAATATCCTTCATTATCCTGCACGAATTCTCACATGAGGGGAAGAGTGGGCAGTCACTTCCTCTGGTTAGGAATTACTAATGATCACCTAATGATCATAAGGAACCAATTATCATAAAAAACAAGTAGGCACAAACTGTCCAGGTGCTACACAATTTATTAAGAGCTTACTATGTCTTAACAGCTGAGGCAAGAGTGAACAAGAATGCTCCTGTCCCTGCCCTGGTGGAAGAAACTAAACTACTGAGCAGGCTAGTGCAGCAGCTCGAGGAAAACCAAATCCTATATCTGATAAACTAATTTAACATTTCATAATTGCTAATATAAGATCAAGGAACTACAAGACCCATACTATGTGCTGTTAGTATTCATAACCATGACCATTTCTTGAATGTAAAAATATGTATCAAGAATCTTGACAAATGCTCTACATGTATTATCTCATTCGAATGTGACAACGATTCTATCAAGTGGATGTTATTTCCCTCATTCCACAGATGAGGAAAACGAGATCAAAGAGGTTGGATAACTTGCCCATGACAACACAGCGAGGCAGAGGCAGAGCTGGGATGCATCAGTCTCTCTCACTGTAAAGCACATGTTCTTTCCACTCCACAACGGCAGGGTTCTAGGAGGTACCCTCTAAAACTATAGCATAGTGAATTCAGGCCTGGCTCAAAGATACACAATGTAAGTCTGCTCTCCTCTTTCTAATTTTCTTTAAATGGTCTCAATTTAGCATTTTGTCTAGAAGAAGTATATAAGACTATTAGGAAGAAAAAAACCAGAATTGTGCATAAAATTTCAAGTGAGAGACATTCTACACTAGACTTAAGACTATCACTAGTTCCCTAAAATAATGTTTTTAGCGACCTTCATTTTATGAAGCAATACCAATCTATTTAGCCTGACATAATCTACCAGGCTATAAAAAAATGTGTGCGTGCATGTGTGCACACGTATGTATAAGTATATATATAGTTTTTTCTAGTTTCAAATTACTTCCACAATTTTATTTTCTTATCTGAATATGCCTTCAGAAGAATCTTTAAAAACCAAATACTTAAGGGATGAAAGATTAACAACATAAATATTTCTACAGTTCATATAGGGATAGAAGGTTGAGTTTCCATGACATTATTAGTAATGCTGTGCTATACCTTGGGCAAATCATTACATCTCTGGGCCTCTCTAAGAGAACTCACATGACACCATCTCTAAGGTGTATCCTACCTTTAAAATTCTATGATACTATAAATAACAACCAGGAAACCTCGGAAAACACTTTTCAAAGCATGATCAACTTTATCTCTGAACAGGGTAAACAAGGGGGTATAGGAGAAACAGGAATCTAAGCAGCATTTACTATTTCATCTGGACCACTTCACCCAGCAGCTCCTCTGGCAGCTCCATGCTGGAGGGACAGAGCTGACAAAGTTCCAAGGAACCACCAACTCTTGGGGAATAACACTTGGCCAGTTCTCGTTCTTTTAATCTAAAGGTGTTTAGTCTGAAAGGAAATAAATCCCACTTTTACAGCCCATGGAAACTGTCCCCCTCTATCTAAATAATCTTTCCATCTCAGCCTCAAGGAACTAATAAAAGAAGAAAGGTTAAGACAGCTGAATGAGTGTTCTTCTTTAGCAAATAAGGGAGGGGATTTCAAAATCTGTCCATGGCAACAGAGTCGAACTCAGAGTTTTTGCCTATTGTCTCTCGTTCCTCTTCAACAAACAAGAAATGTGTAGCAAATACGGAAAAGGAGAAAGCGTGTGAATAACATAGTGGTGAGATTCTCAAAGATCACATAGTCTAGTCTAAGTTTTCTCTTTATTTGTGATTAAATATTTAAATTACCTGATTAAATTAAAACAAGCCTCAGGGCATGTTTACAATAATTCATAAAGTTATAGTCCAGGTCATGTGGTTTAAATTCACAACTTAATTTCATAATTAAGCCCCAGGGAATATTGTGGGGAAAAAAAGAAAATGCAAATACATACACCTATTTTCAACAGCAATAACAAAAAATATTCTAAAAACAAGAATAAAATTTAACAAATCAAAATTAAACTTTATCTTTAAAATATCTCATTTCACACCCTCCTCCCAAAAGTGCTAAAAATACCAGAGGTCAGGTACTGTTCATTTTACACCTGTAGACAATAAAGTCAAAATTGGAGTAAACAACTTTACTAAAATCAATACAGTAAAAGAAATAGGATTAAAACTCAAAGCTCCTGATTACAAGATCCATGCTGTATTCAAAAATCAAGACACCTAATCAGAGATCCTGCAAAAATTCAATTACTCAGGCTTCTGCTCACCAGGTTAAAAATGTTTATACAGGAAATACACTCTCTGACAAACTTCACATAGGAAAATAAAAAGTATAAACTCACTTACAGGACCTGATAAAATAGATACCTACATAACAAATAGTTAAGGAGGATATTTTCCAATTTTAACAAGTCTTTGACTTAAAATTTTAAACCACACTATCCTATGGGTATGGAGACAGTAAATCAACACAACACTGATAAATACATTCTGAGCCAATGGTACAAGTTTGAATTTGAGGCTTTACACAAAAATTTTAAGTATCCATTTACCCCATTTCATCCCTACACCTCCAGAAATTACTTCATTATGAATCTATGAGGGCCTTCCCCAACCACCTAGGTCCAATCTCTAGAGGATTTACTAGAAAACACTCTTCAGAAAGAAGTATGTGAGGGAAATATAAGTTTATGAACAATTATGTATTTTATTATTTTACAAATATTCAAAATAAATCTTTGTTAGCTAATACACTTTTCTAAATGCAATACACTTAACATATAAATTAAAACATTTTTTAGTATCTAGAGCAGTGCTTCTCAACCAAGGGTGATTAGCAATGCCTGAAGACTTTTTTTGGTTGTCACACTGGAGACTGCTTCTGGCATCTAGTGGGTAGAGGCCAGGGATTCTGCTAAACATCCTACCATGTACAGCACAGCCCCCCCACAGAAGAGAATTATCCGACCCCAACGTCAACAGTGCCAAAGTTGCGAAATCCTGGTCTACAATCTAACTTGTGTTATAAGGACTCTTAAGGTTTACTTACCTTTGAATTTAATATCCAGACCACTAAATTCCAATTCAACTCCTTGAAGTGCTTCTCCCAGAGTTTCATGGTAATGACTGATACTTTTTTTTGACCCCACACAGAATGGAAGTGAAAAGTATTTATATGTCTCTTGGCGATTATGGTAGGGCCCAACAGTATTCATCCATAAGACAACTTCCTCTTTATCTTGATACTGGAACAGAAAAAGCAAGTAAGAATATGTTTTTTTAAAAAATATAATTCAGGGGCCAGCCTGCGGACGTACTGGTTAAGTTCACATACTCTGCTTCAGTGGCCGAGGGTTCGCAGGTTCGGATCCTGGGCGTGGACCTACACACCGCTCATCAAGCCATGCTGTGGTGGCATCCCACATAGAAGAACTATAAAGACTTGCAACTAAGATATACAACTATGTACTGGGGCTTTGGGGACAACAAAAAAAGAGGAAGACTGGCAACAGATGTTAGCCCAGAGCCAATCTTCCTCACCAAAGAAAAAAAAAATCTAATTCAAATTAAGGGAATATTTATTATTTGTTCTAAATAAAAGCGTACTGTCTCTGTTTGGGAAGCTATAAAATAAAATATTGGAAGCTTATTTTAATCTGAGATCAATGTCCACATCTTGAAAATCAGAAACTCAGTAAATTTAAAATTACATCCTCTGATTGTGGTCTCAGGCAGATCCAACTTTTCCAAACTTTGTTTACAGAAGGTATTGTTTAAACAAAGTACAATAGCTCATAAGAGTATAGTTATAATTAATATTTATACTATCAAATACTGGTAAACCTAGAACCAACATGACTCACCATGCTAACATGGACAAGGAAGGAGGAAACAAAAGCAATAGCTTACCTAGAACATCATCAGAAACTCCAAAAATCTAATATTGCCAGCAAACACAAATAAAATTTCATCTCCTTTCTAATCTTTTCCACGGCCATTGGTCAAAGCACTACAGAGGAGAGAAATGACTAAAGAAGAGGAAGAGAAAGCCATAATAGGAAAGCTCCAGTCCATTCAAATCATTCTATCTTCCCTTTATCAGCCTGAAAGACAGGTACTGTATGCATATTTCTTTGAATAAATAACTATGGCTCTATCCAGTGAAGACAACATGTAACTAAATCTGGAGTGGCATCCAATGATTTTAGGTAGGTGACTTCACCTTCATCTCAAGTTTAAAATTACAAAGATTCTATGAAAAGCAATTATCCAAGTAATTTTAAAACCAGTAACCCTAATTATAGCAATATAAATTAAAGACAACATAGGATGCAGTTTAAGTCAACTAACAGTGCAGAAGTTAAATCACTGAACAATTATTTACTGAGTGCCCACCATGGGCTAGTAATCATGTTTGTAACTGGTGATAAGCTTTGAACAAGACACGTTCCCCGCCCCACTGGAGCTTAGAGCCCAACGGGAAAGACAGACAGTGAACGAGCAATTATAACAAAGCAGGGTCTTATGGAGCACACAACTAGCACAACTCCCAAATCCTTACCTTCAGTCTTCCACCTAAAACAAACCTGTTCAGTCAAAATCCAACATCTCCAAAACCAAACTCATTCCACCCAAATCCAACTCCCCGAACTCTGCTTTCCTAAGGGTACCACCAACCTCTCAGACACGGAGACTCAAACCCCAAGTCTCTCCGCACTCAGAAAAACACCGACTTATCTACCCTTATCCAAATCATCCGCCTCTTCCTTCTGATTCACACCACCACCACCCTAGATCTAATCACTTCACCCCCAAATATGATAAATGTTTCTTTGTTCATAAGACATCATCCAGGTCATTAAGGAAATAACAAACTATCTCACTTTTTCAATACATGAGACTTGTACCAAGCATAGTACTAGGTGTTAAGGACATACAGATAAATAAAATTTCCTTTAAGAAGTTCACAATCCATAGAGAAGATAGACAAGCAAATGATTAATGATGAAGAAACAGGTGATATAATTAAGGTAATCAAGGGCTATTGCAGCAACAATAAAGGGATGATTACTTCTGCTCTGGCAGAGAAGGATCAGGATGAATAACAATATAGAAAATCATAAGCTGTTTCAAGTGAATTCAGAAAAACAACTGTAGATAATTTTCACGTATGAAGGAATGAATCGAAGGTCTGAAAACGTCCATACAACCCCACTCACAGCTACTCTCCTTATTCTGAGAGGCTGACAAATATACGTATGCCACCACTCTTCCATCCATTGCTCATGGTCATACAGCACTAATCAGTCAAGGCACTCCTTTCTGCTAAACATAGATATAGACATAAATCTGGATATAGCGTAAGAATTCTCAAAACAATGCCCTAAGCCAATCACTATCCACTGACCAGAGCTGGTATTAGAGTCGAAACCTGTTTACTAAACAAAAAGCTCTCTGCATAGTATAATGTACACAAAAAGTATTTAATAAATATGATGAAAAAACACTGAAGAAATGCTGACATGTAAAGTTCATTAGCAATGTAGTACAAGAAGTTTGAAGTACATGCACTGACTGCAACAGTCTCCTTTGAGAGAAATAAGAAAGAGCAGGTAACAAAACGCATCCATTTAAAATTAGACACTGAACGAGAGGACCTATTAAGAAGGACCCTGCCATTATTCCTGCTGAGAAAGTCTGCAGAAACGTTTAAATGTAACTCGTGAAAACAAGCACAAAAAACACTTTCTCTATATATCCTAATACTCAAATTTCTTTTAAAATAGATAAAAATTTGAACATAAATACCTGTTAAAATAGGACATTCATCTATTTTATACAAACTGAAACACAGGACTAAAATAATTTAAGGGTCACATTCTTAAGTCACTCATTTTAAACGTTCATGATAGGGTAATAGAGTTAATAGGGTAGTAGAGTTGTGATGACATGATGCAAAGTGAACTACAATCAAATGGCTATCATTCTGTAGTCTACGATTCGTTCTGGAAAGAGGCCTGAAATAGCAGTTAGAAATATATATGTAATATATACACACATTCATATATATAAACATACATACATACATACACACACAGAAACATACAGAGAAAGGTGAAGGTGAATATTAGGGTAAAAATGTTTCTCATTGGGCCGGCCCGCTGGCGCAGCGGTTAAGTTCGCACATTCTGTTTCTCGGCAGCCTGGGGTTCGCCGGCTCAGATCCCGGGTGCAGACATGGCACCACTTGGCAAAAGCCATGCTGTGGCAGGCATCCCACATATAAAGTAGAGGAAGATGGGCATGGATGTTGGCTCAGGGCCAGTCTTCCTCAGCAAAAAGAGGAGGATTGGCAGCAGTTAGCTCAGGGCTAATCTTCCTCAAAAAAAAAAAAAAAGTTTCTTTCACACTGCTCCTCATGCAGACCACGGTCAGATACAATGAAGTTAAAATGTTTACTTTTTATTGCAGTTCTTGATTATCCCTGAGAATAAGCACTCCCAAGACAAGGTCAAGAAAAAAGTTCTTTTTCAAGAGAGAAAACGTGTCTTAAAATATCTTGAAATTAGAAAATACCAGAAGAAAGGCTTCACACAACTTTTTTCAGGAGAAAAACCCTTTTCTTTCCCTAAAGCTGCTGGGACAGTCCCTGAGCTCCCTGACTCCGTGGTAAGAGAGTCACAGGTAAGGCTCTTCCCGCCGCCCTTGGCTGAAAGACTAGTCAATTCACTTTTTAAACATTCCAGAAGTCCTAGCAAGCTCTTTTTAAATACGCTCCTTGGGAAAACTCTGAGTTGGCCAATGACTGAGAAAGATGGAGTTTTATAACTTACCTGCAGAGTGTAACCAGAAGAAGGTGAGGGAAAAAAGTCAAGGGAGCACAGCAGCGGATCAGGGGATCCCTGAGCAGGGCGGAAACTGCTTCCAGGAGGCCTCCCTGAGAAGGAGCCACAGGAGAGGAGGCCAATCCAGACCCCCTGTGTTCCTCACCACACCAGTCTACTCATTTTCCCATTCTCAGGAGAGTTTCACTGTTACACTCAAATTCTGAGCTGTCCACTCCAGCCAAAATGGTTTATTGTCTTCCCGTCCTCTCCTGCACCTTGTTTCTTATGTCATTCCCCCAATCTATAACGCCCTCCTTCTACGTGAGCAGCCAACTTCTATTTATCCTTCAGAACTGCTCAAATCCTCCCTTCTCAAAGGCCCAGGTAAAACCTTAACTGACCCATCCCTGAGACCCACGAGCTTACCATCATTTGCAACAGTACCACTAGCTAACACTTAAGAAGCACATACCCTGTGCTAGACATACTTCTAAGGTCTTCACACAAACATTTACTCCTCTCAAAACTTCGTAAGACAGGCCCTATTAGGTTGCCCATTTTACAGACTAAAACAAACTAAAAGGACAGAGATGTTACATAATTTGCCCAAGATCATATAATTAGTATCGTTTACAAGTTTAGCACTACGCTTTTGCTAATCCCTAGTCAGCTTCATTAACTAAAGAGCAAAACCTCAACGAAGGAAATATGAAAAAAGTACAGCTGTACAAAGCAATTCAAGACAGCACTGAATACCAAACGACTTTTCCATTTCAGCCCTTAACCTGCCCTAAAGAAAAAACCTTCCTAAGAAGCTCCTGGTGTTCTAATCTCACAAGGAATGACCTTTATCCTCAAGAAGTCACCACTGTGGGACTTCTCTTATTTGAAGGCTGTTTATGTGCTGGGGCTGGCGAGACACAGAAGTTTCCCTCCTTGATAGAGGTCATGAATTAATTTTTCTCAGGAGGAAGACTTTAGGAGATGTTACTGATGTACTCATTTATAAAATCAAAATAAAGAAATGAGAATTTATATAGACAGGCAAAGGACTGAGGGCTCAGAATAAGCACCCAAATGCCACCGTTTTTATAGGAAGAGGGGAAAAGATGCGTGTTTGCTTTAAAATACATATCTGAGAAAGCAAAATCAAGTTCTGAAAATGTTTCAGAAATCATAATTCCAATGTCTTTTAGTTATTAATTTAAAAAACATACATCAGAATTGCAACACAAATAAATTAGAAGTGTATTTTTGCATAGTCTCTTGAGATAACTGCTCTCTCTCTCAAAATAGCTGTGTACCTAAATAAACTGTTAGTCTAACACAGAGTACAGCCGAAAATAGGACAATGACTTAAGGCATTTCCTAAAACTAGCTCTATGTTAGAATACTCACAAATGCACTTCTAGTCAAGTTTATTCTTTTGATAAATCATCAAATAAGTTTTAAGAGTTCCTACACTCCCATCAAAGACAAAGACAAATGCTGCCATTTGCCAAAGTAAAGCAAACAAAACATTTCTGAAATCACTCAGTGGTGAAGTAAGTGTTGATGGCAGAGGCTGGGAGTAGGCTATCCTAGGCACAAATCAGGCCCTTCCAAATTACCTTCCAGAGGTACCATGGGCCACAAGGAAATGGGATTTTAGCCTGGGTAGGTCCCCCAAATTACAACAGGCATCCCCAAGACTGTGCATCTTAAATGAACAATGGGTGGGTTTGTTCACTGTGCTTTACGCAATACGGTTTCATGTTTCCAACACTGCATATTCTTGTCCCTAGGATCTCCCTAATTACTCAAGTCACTCAGCAAGCACTGATTAAGCACCACTTGTTGTATGTAACTGACCAAAACAAAAATCTTGATTCTGTGATCTTGAGGAAACGGAACCCATAAAAATTCAAGGCTACAGAGACAATCATAAAATGCTTTAAGATTCATGTGCCCTTGATTATTGTTTCTTTGGTGCTGACATCTTTACATAGTATTACTATGGAAATCAAATGTACATGACAGGTAGAAAAAGCAAAGACTAGAGATCAAGAAGCTCAGATTCTTTCTGCGTCTTGGGCCAGTCACTGGGCCTCTTCGGGCCATCAGGAAAATGTGTGTGTTGGATTCAATGGTCGCAAGTCTTTCCAGTTCTAAAATTCTATGATTCTCAATTTGAAATCTTAACGGAGTCCTCTGGAATCATGGTGACGTGGTAATCTAACTCTAGATGCTTCCAAGTGCTTCGAGTTTCGGAAATAAGCATACACCACACCCTATACATCTTTCCCTCACTCTGAAGAGTCCGTTTTATGGCCCTTCAATCACTTTTTAAATGCTTGTCATTCATGAAAGTGTTCTTTAATTTTTATTTCAAACAATACGTCCTATAATCCATATATGACTCAACTTTAAAAAACTGAAAGGAACACATCTTTATATATTCTAGATGTCTATATGCTCTAGAAGTCAACAGCACATTTCCTTCTCATTAATTTTCTGAGATTATTAAGAGCTTTGGATAAATAAGAATGAAAAAATACCCTACGAGTCGAATGGTCAGCTGAATCCTAACTCAGTAGGTAAAGTAAGAGAAATAACGGGCTTTGTGGAACTGCATAAAGTAGTTGTTCCTTCTTAGGACCAGCTACATAATGCAGGGCCCAAAAGAAAATAAAAATGCAGGACTCCTTGCTCAAAATTTATTAAGAATTTCAAGATGGCGACAGTAGAGCATTAAACCAAGCACAGCCTTTATGCACTTGCACATACTATGTGACTGCACAGGCCACATGCCCAGTACGTTGGCTTAGCCTTCTTTAATGAGAACCCAAACATTTCCTCCATGACCACCCATTACGAAGCTGGACTCATCCAAACATTTCTTTAACACTTAAAAATACTATCAATATAGAGAACGTCTCAATTTAATATCAAGTGCTTTACTGTCTTATTTTTAGGATAAAGGGCTATAGAGCATAACCTATGAAAGTGGAGAAGACTACTAATTCAGGTGCCTGAGTTCAAATCCTACCTCTACCCCTGCTGGCTGTGTGGCCTAACAATCTCTCTGGCGTCAGTTTACTTATCTATAAAAAGGGCACAGTATCATCCACCTCACAAGGTTATTAATATATGTTTAAAATATGAGTTAATATCTGTAAAGTACTTAGAACAGTGCCTAGCACATATTGCTAAAAAGCCCTATTATTATTTCTATCTGGAAACTGTCTTCATAGAAAGTCACTGTTCCTTAATTGGTAATTTAATTCCACAAGTGTTTATTAAACACCTACTCAGCAACCTTCCCTTGGCAATTTTTCTCCTCCTTCACTATCATTCTCTCTTCACTGGCTACTTCTGCCTTCTTGGTGGAAAAAAATTTCACTTGGCCATAGCCTTTTCAGTACTGTTATCTGACTAAGGTGAATGCCTAGTTTTCAAGAAATACTCTCAAGAAACGTGGAAAAGTAAATTATTTTGGTTAAGAGCCAAAAAAAAAAAAATGACATTTAAATTTTACACTTGTGTCTTAATGCTATTCTTCCTATAACTTTTCTGCTTTTTTTAATAATAGTTATTAATAATAGGTAACCAAGTGAGAGAAGTTCATGGATGAAATGAAATGGATTCTAAATGTTTTTGTCCAGCAATTCTCTCATACATACCACATTCTCTCAAAAACCTTTCATCAAATATTTTATATTAAATTAGTGGCATAAAAAACTGAAATTTTCCTGGCAACAAAATTTCAGTGAAATTGCTATTTACATTTTAAATGTGCTAGTTAACCTAAGGCCTTTTTTATACACCTCCAATTTATGAAATTTTAATTAATAGTTTTCCCTATTTATAGAAGTTTACATAAAACAAGATAAAAAAGTACTACTCTTAAGCTTGTATATCCATAGGTGGAACTATAATTAGAGTTCCGAGTTTTATATAACTTTCCTTAAATGTTCAAAAAAGTGGAAAAATACTAGTAACAATAGCATTGACCAAAAGGATGCCCAGTGGAAATGAACAGTTCCTACACTTTCCAACGAGTTACCTGACAGAAGAAACAACAGGAAAAAGTTTCTAATTTAACTGTTTAACCTGTGAACAAAATTACGTTAGGTGAAAAGTCACAAAACATAGCACAAAAACATCACCGATTCAGGATTCGTCTCAAAGACATACAGTCAAAAAATTTCTGGCTGTGATTGAAGGTAAAATAGCCGAAAGTTTATAGTTTTTATTAGCTAAAATAAGAGCCCAGATAACCCAGAGACTAGAGAAAAGTATGGTTAATTACAAATAAAATCTCAAGTAGGGTCCATTGAATAAATAAGGACAATTGCTTCGCTTCCTCACTTATGAGGAATGACAGAAGACGCCCTCAAATCTTTCAGATTTTGTACATACACAACCTCATGCAAAATCCTATCATTAATGGGTTAAGGTATTAAAAAAACAATTACTCCCTAAGCAACCTTTTAATTTACGTGGCTTTCCTGCCCTGCCCACATCTACCATTCTGGAAACCATCCAGTTACAGCCCCGAGTGAAAGTCTCTTGAAGAGTCCTTAACATCCATGCTTTGATGTGAAGATGCCAATTAAACAAACAATCAATTTTAAGCCAAATGCAAAACGCACTGTTCCCAGCCGACAAGAAGACAGGGGAACTCAAGACCCTTTACAGTCAGAAGCTGCCTAGTTAGAGACCAGTGAGGAGGGAGCCTCATGCGGGGGCTAGAAAGGGGTGAGGAGAAAGTTATAGAAAGGCCTCGCAACTGACTGCGTGCGTGTAGATTGTGGGCGCGCACACGTGCAAAGTGCTCTTCACCCCAAGTTTACCGATGCTGTCCGTCCCCAACCAGGGTTTTCACCCGGTTTGGGCAGGAGGGGCAAAGAAAGGCGAGCGAGCACCATAAAGTGGTGGCTATTTCCTGGTTAGTGTATGCCGGGTAATCGTGATGCATCCATCTTCCGCTGTGTCGTAGCCCCCGGCAGCCAGAGCACAGCTCCCTTCCCTGGGGGACACTAGCCCAGAGCCCGGCCCGCCTCGGGCCCCCCGCCCGCCACGGAGGGAGCCCGACCCTCACCACGTCCTCGCCGGGCCCCGGGGGCCCCCAGACCCAGGGGTGCGGAGCCCTATAGCTGCGAGCGGGGGAAGGAGGCCCAGGCTCTCGGGGAGCGGAGTCCCGTCCCGGGAGCGCACGGAAATGCCTCCTCCCAGCTCCCAGCTCCTGGGGTTTCGGCTCCGCCAGGCCCAACCGGAAGGCGCCCTCGGGCGGCCGCGGGGCTCCCCCGGGCCTCCAGGCCGCGCCTGGCCTGCCAGGGCAGCGAGCCGGGGAAGCGGGCCGGGGGCGGCCGCGCCGGCCGGGGGCGCGTCTCACCGTGTGCTCGTGCTCGTCCGCCCGGGCCCGGGGCAGCAGCAGCAGCAGCAACAGCGCGGCGGCCGCCGCCACGCCGGGAGCGCCCGGCCGCGGCCTCATCCTCCGCGCTCCCACCGGCCCGGCGCCGGCCCACCGACTCCGCCTCCGCCGCCGCCGCCGCGGCCGATTCGCATCCACGGGGCGCGGACAGACGCGCGGGGCCCGGGCCCAGCCGCTGGCTCCTCGGCGCCGCCGCCGTCACCGCCCGCTCCCGCGCCTCCCCCGCCCCCTGCGCCTCCGCAGCCGCTTCCTCTGACTCAGCCACGTCATCCGGCCACCCCGGCACACGCCGGAAGTGCCTCGCGACGCGGGGCCGCAACCGCCGCCCGGCGCCCCGCCCGGGGGCGCGAGTCGGCGGCTCCAAGGGTCGGGCTCGGGCGGGTCCCGCGCGGCCCGATGGCCCGGCTGCCGCCCGGCCGTCCATCCGTCGCTGGGCCCCGGGAACGGCGGCGCGCGGACTCGGCCCGGCCTCGCGCTCCCCGCCGGGGCCCGGTCCGCACCTCGGCGCCGACGCCGCCTCCCGGCGCCTCGAGTTGTGCGACCTCGGTCAAAAGGCTGAACTTTTCCGGGCCTCATTCCCCTCGGCTGTGAAATGGGGTGATGGCCTGAGCTGCCGCCTCTTGGGTGTGGGGGATCGGATCAAATAACCCTTTCCAGGCGCTCGTCTCTTGCGGTGAATGAACCCCGAGCTCCTGTAATCATCATCGCGGGAGATTATTAGACTTGTCCGGGTCGCATAAGCGTCTTAAAGGCACTGAATGTTTATTGGACCCCTACCGTTGTATCTTGTTGAAATTCTTCATTTATTTGTTTACTATGATTTGTTGGACTCCCACAGACACAAACACCTTGGAATCTAAGCTCCTCTCCTGGGCAGAGATCGGGTTCACTGCCGTATTTCCTGTGCCTAGAACAGTGCCAGGCCCATAGAAGGAACTCAAGAGATTTGTCAAATAAATATATGAGTATGGCACCACCATCTACACGGTCCTCTAAGCCTAAACTCCGGAACTTGTAGTTGAATTGTCTCTCTCAGCCATCAGCAGTCGACAGTTTCCAGCATTTGGTATCTTAGAAATATCTCAAGAATTTATTTTTCCTCTTTCCTTTGCCAATAACAGCCATTCCACATCTCACTATATGTGTTGTAACGGTCTCCTAACAGGACCCCTGCCTCCAGTCTCCCCTCCCTGTTTATCCTCCTCAGCCCCTGCCAGGGTGATCTTTCTAAAAAGAAACCTGATTATTATCACTCTTGCTTAAAACACTCCTTGAATATTATTTAAATAAATCATGGAATCACAGCTGAGACTTTTATCTGCCAGGCATTATCCGGGGCCCTTTACGTGTCTTGATTCACTTCATCCTCACAAAAACCTTATGCAACAGGTACCATTGGTATGTTCATCTTACAGCTATGATAACAAGCACACATTAAGTGGCTTGCTGACAGATCAGACCCAAGCAGCCTGCTTCCAGCATCAGCCTTTCTTACTACTAATGCACTGTTATTGGTACAGTTCTCTAAAAAAATGAAATAGACCTTTATGTCCTGGCATGGAATAGAGCTGAGAGATAATTTTAAATGAAAAAACTTGAAAATACAGCATACAATGCCATTTTAAATGGTAATTATTAGTCTACCTGTAGAAAACAATCTGAAAGGTTATGACTCAAACCATTAACAGTGGTTAGCTTTGTTACGTGCCTGTATTTCTGTCTTTCACAATGAGCCTGTGCTACATATGTAATCAGAAAAAAAGAAAGTTCCTTGCTAAAGGAGAGTCCTATTAGCACGCAGCTGCACAATCGAATCCCAATTTATCTCCCCAACTTTACCTCCCACTCATGTCTGTGCTCTGGCTTCATGCCTGTATTTCCCCAATACACCATGTTCTTTTATACCTCTGTGCCTTTGCTGTTGATGTTCCTTTTACCTAGAATGGAAATAAATGGATAACCATTAGCTACTCTCCTTCCAGGCCTACCTGGATCATCCCCTCTTCAGTGAAACCTTGCATGATGCCCTCAGGAAGTCGAGCATCCTTTCTCTGGGCTTCCAATAGCATTTGGCATGTATTGCCATAATTACCTTCTAGTCCCATTTCCTCTTTTGTACTACATTTTGATGTTTTTTTTGATGGCAGGAACTATCATTTGTTTATATCTGTCCCCACTGCTGGGATTGTGCTTGTCACATCACAGGCATTCAATAACTATTTGCTGAAAGAATGGATGAAGACATTAATAAGTGAAACTCAGATAGCACAGCAGGATTTAAAGAAGACTTTCCAGCTAGTCTAAGAGACATCACAAGGCAGTACATGATTAATTGCTGAATGAGTCGTACACCAGTAACTGCTATGGAAATCAGAGGAGGTGTCTTATACATCTTTGTATATCCCCCAGAGCACCTAGCACAGTGACTCGCTCCCAGTGGAAGCTCAGTAAATGCTCTGTGAATGAATAATCACTGCTTTTGAATCAAGTGATGATGTGCAATTGAAGAACAAGCAGTGTAAGTGCTGAATTAGGATGGATGAGTAGATTCTTGCTTAAACATCCATCACCAGCCTCTACAGATTTGAGGGAGTAAGCATTTGTTAGGTGTTGTGGGGAGCACCAGGGGTGGAGAGGACACAAGAAAAAGTATAAAGTATTCATTTGTGGAGCATAGACTTAAAACTAGGAAACATTACACACACAACAGAGAACAGGCAACAGTGTACAAAAAAAGAATGGCACAAAATGTGACCAACTGTGCAAACGTTTGACAGGCAATGAGAGCAATGGGCAAGGAGAGAAGAGGAAACCTCTTTTGGTGGAGTATGTGGGAAAGTTTAATGGAAGGAAGAGCATATAAGGCCATTACTCACATTACTGCAACAACTATTTATTGACCATCTACTATGTGCCAGGAACTCTGGTAGGTACCAGAAAATGATGATGATAAATGGCTTCAGGTGATAAAAGTATGTTAACAGTAGGTATGGAAAGAAGGAAGAAGGGATAAAGTAACTGAGTAGAGGAAAAGGAGTATAGCTTCAAAGATCCTTGGAACCTGGTGACCTCAAGGCTCAAAAACAGTTGGGACTCAGGGGCACCACCCAAATCAGAGGTGTTTTCCAAACTGGGAAGTGAAAAACATTGATATATCTTATTTCTCCAGTTTCTTCATCTAGATTAAGGACCTCATTCCCTGACACTAAAAAGGATGGGGAATATAGTGCCAGTAAAAGGAAACCCCCCTCCCAAATGGCTGTACAGCCTCTTTTTTAAGGTAGTTCTAATAAGACTCAATTGGTTAAAGAGCTTATGACCAGTAAATGATCCAGAAAACTACAATTTCAATCTTTTATTCTCATTCTTGATAAACATCATCATCCAAAGTCTTGGTGTATAGATGACAACATGTCTTCCGATTTCCATCCTCAGCTACCTCTTCTTTGAAATTCTGTTTTTCTTTCTACTTTGTTATGTTTGTCTTGCTAGTTATTTACTTCTGAGATGGGCAGTCCTTCTATTGCTACTGACCACCTTCCACCTCTACCTTTTCTGTTCTAGCCACAATGTTCTAGATACCAAAGACTTCATAACTGTTCTGAGTTCTTTCTTTACAAAGCAATCACTTAAAACATTTGGTTCTTAGACTGAAGAGCAACTATGGCTATTAATTTCTTTGTACAGTTTCCATTTTACTGTTTCTCACATTTTTTAACTGATCCGTTATAACAATGGTACTGGGCGAGGAACAGCAGCTGCCACAGGGAAGATCCCTTGCCGGGAAGGCGGCGCCTCCAGGAAGGCGGCTTCCCTGCTTCTTCAGGATGAGGGATTCCCCACCCTTTGCCTTAGACTTAGACTTAACAGAGTTGAAGGGACCCGGAGTGTTTGTAAACACAAAACTCTTTACTTCACAGATGATGA